>NW_027362762.1:45841693-46449193 GCF_046119375.1 Phyllobates terribilis
AGCAGTTTTTTGCTGCTCTGTTAAACAATTTTTTTCAAGGTTTTAAAATGCTTTGAATTTTAAGCATTTCTCGTGTTTTTTTTACAGCTGTTTTTAGTAGCATCTTATCTTTTGGAATAAAAATTACAACAAAGTGAATCTTTATATTGGTAATTTAATTGTACATAAGAAAAAATCCAGAAAAAAAGCCAAAACCAACATCAATAAAAATTTTTTAAAAAAACAGACGCGTTTCAGACACAATCATTGCTCATTACAATGAGTAAGGGCTATGTCTGAAATGCGTCTGATTTTTTATTGGTTTTGAAGTTAGATTTTTTGGGGGATTTTTTCTATGAAGAATTAAATTACCATTTTAAGAATTCACTTTGCTCAAATTTGTATTTCTTTGTACCTGGGATTTGCTATACTTCAAGGCTTGCTCACAATTAGGATCTTTATCCTCCCAGGTGAGATGACCTTCCTTTTGTAATTTTTTGCGTTCAATTTTTTTATTTCAATCCATTTTAAACATTTTTGAGCAATTGTGCTGATAGTTTTAAACTCATATAGAGAAGTTTAAAAAAAAAAAAAAAACTAAACAAAAAACAGCAAAATAAAATCTTACTCAAAACAAAAAAACCTGACACCAAAAACGCCACAAAATCAAAGTGCTATGTGTCTGGTTGCCAATTCGTCATTGTCTTCACATCTTTTTTCCAGGATAAAAGAATTATTATTTAATTTGCACCTTTTTTTCCTTTATTTAGTTTTATCTGGTTATTTTTATGTTTGTCATTATGGAGGCGTAGTTTTCCTTATCCAAATGTTTTAGCCTAATTTGTCATTTGCAACTTTTCAATAGTACAAAATTTGTCTAATTTTATTTCTACGCAGTTGAAAACTAACTTTTTTAGAGCTCAAAGTTGCACGATCCTTTAAAATGTCTTTAAAGGATCGTGCAACTTTGAGCTCTAAAAAAGTGCAAAAAAGGTAAAAGACAAAAAAAAAAGGAGCATTTTAAATTTTACACAAAATTCATCAGCCATGTTGAAGCATTTGTTGCAAAATGAAAAAACAGCAACAAATACCATAAGACAAATAAGAAAATTCACTTGCAATAACGAAAAAAAAAGCAATAGATGAATTGAAGCCATAGTGGTTCCATGTTTCACGATAGACCTTAAATTAACATTTGATTGAAGAATTTTTGCCAATTTTTTTCTTCGGAGCTGAAAAAATGTAACCTCGGGATTTGCCTTGGGTGCTGAGTGCCATAGCCCAGATAATTAGATGCATGACTAAGGCAGCAGCCAGATATCTGCCCCTGTGAAGAAAAGTCTAGCTAGAGCTTTGGTGCTTACTATTGCCTTCACCAGAGACAGAAAGTCTTGGTTGTGTGGTTGTGTTCCAATCAACTATTTTCTAGTCTAATAATGCATGTACAAATGCTTCTCATTGACCATAAATGACCACATGTCCCCTGATGTAACAGATTGATGCATTATTTGTTAGTTCCTCTAAAAAATGTACAAAAAAACTCTTGTATCATTGAGTCAAATCAATAACCAGGGGACCACATTAGTAAATGATGGCCACACTCAAGACAATGTGTCATTGTTGCTGTGAAGCAAGCAAAGACTGGCAATGGACCTCAAAACTTTGGCTATGGAAGCGGTGGGTAAATAGTGAATGTTTTTTTATTTCGGTCTACTTTTGGTGGCGCCTTATCTCACAGGCTTGGCACAGAAGAAGCAAGTCAACCCAAGAACTTTCCAGAGATCGTCCATTCTTAATATGAGTCTTCCATGTTCCACTTTGCTGATGTTTTTAAGGTTAGATAACACATGGATTTTTTGGCAGTTTACTAACACATGATATCAGAGACAAGTGA
Source organism: Phyllobates terribilis (assembly GCF_046119375.1). Taxonomy (NCBI): domain Eukaryota; kingdom Metazoa; phylum Chordata; class Amphibia; order Anura; family Dendrobatidae; genus Phyllobates; species Phyllobates terribilis. The sequence goes on from NW_027362762.1 coordinate 45,843,567, forward strand.
TTTGCCCAAATTGTGATGGAATGTAGAATTTTTGGCAGTTCCCGAACCCACAAGCCGATAGTCTAACCACTACGTTCACACCATCTGAAAGAGCGGTGGTATCAAGAATAACACGTAGCATGGAAATGGCATCCAAGCACGACAAAGAGTTGAATGGTCACCGAAAACACAAAAATATTATGTTGTGTGAACGATAATTTCAAAACAACAAGTGGAGAAAAACTGGAATCAACCAAAAATGTCCACGTGTGGCTTCCATCCATCAGTTAGAGAAGAAGCATCTTCAGAACACAGTATGAAACCAAAGGATGTGTAATGGTTGGCACACAACCATCCTGCAGGAACATAGGTATTCTGTTATGTGTAATGGTTGGCACAAGAATATCCTACGGGAGTTGTCTCGGACTCTAACTTTGAAGGCCTATCTTTAGCATAGGTCATCAATGTCTGATCGGTGGGAGTGTAACACCCGGCACCCCCGCCATTCAGCTGTTCCCAATGTCGGCTGCGGCCAGAACTACACAGCTATATATCTATATTCAAATCAGTAGTGGATGTGCAGTACCCACCCGTGGCCACTATTCTGTCAACAGAGCTGTAATGTGCAGCTCCGCAACTGAACTCTTCTGGCCGCCGCAGACACTGGGAACAGCTGATTAGCAGAGGTGTTTGGTGTTGCACCTCCACCGATCAGACATTGATGACCTATCTTAAGGATAGGCCATCAAAGTTAAAGTCTCAGACACCCCATTTAATATTATTCCCATAATGTCTGACTGATGGAACATACTGACAATGACAATCCTAAGAAAATCATCATGGCAGGTTATTGGGGCGTACGGTCCAACTTAGATTTTCGCTATCATCTGGTTTGGGGATTTTACGTAGCGCTATGGCTTTACTTTATTATTGCAAGATTCATGGCAGACTGTTCAACGTCTTGGGGGAATTAAATCACAAAACGTTCATGTTACAATCCAGAGTCCTGCGCTTACGTAACCTTACATAATAGTGCGGACGCAGACGCGCTCGACACATGTGTTATGTTCATCTGCTGCTGCCTGCAGAGCGTTGTAACCCATCGAGAAGTCATGGCGATTTTTATGGTAACCTATGTGACTGACCTGTCATAGAATATGATTTACAAGGCGCGCAGATGTGCTGTGATCTCAGAGATTTTTTGGTTATTATAGTTTAGACCTAAAGTCTATTGAAAGGACTGAGATCACTAGATTAGTGAAGGATAATGCTTGAGTTGCTCTCCATCTAAAACCACTGGAAAGAATCCAATAACTCTTTGAAAATCTAATTTTTTTACTTTTTCAATCTCTAAATATCAAGGAACAAAAGTGGGGAAAATGAGAGGACAGTAAAGAGAAGCCACCATAGCTAGAAGATAGGCAATCCGGCACGAGAGGTCGGGACTCAATCTACGCCTCAACGGGATAAATGTTTTCCTCTACTTATGGCTTATCATGATCCTACTGAAGCAGATCCCTATCTCCAATGTAAAATCCAGAAAAGGGCCCCATCTACCATTTACCATTTATGCTATTGGTGTCTTCCCATAAGGCAAAGTGTTTTTGATCTGTTGAAGCACCAGGACTGAATGCAGCTGCTTCCTCTTCTCCCCATAAGCTACACATTAATCTTTTTTTCTTGGTGAATTCTTGTTTTACCAGACCCTTAGTTTTCCCCAGAGATCCTAATGAAGTAGACTTTTGGACTTTGTTGAAATATCTTATTAATGAAGCCTTTAGAGAAGCCTCTACGGTCAATGGATGGAGTCAAGATGGATCAGGGAAAGATGAAGTCAGAGAAGACAATACTCAGGGTCATTGATAGAGATCTGTGGTCAAGACAAACAAAAGGTCAAGGTTTCAGACATTGGTTTGAACTCAAGAGATGAGGTAAGGAAGGCAAGATGAAGAAGTATCAAGATCAAGTATCAGTGTTACATGATTAAGCTAAAGGAAGAAGTCCTATAACCACTGTCATAGTAGTATGCTGGTGAGGATGGCACCAATGCTAACATGGACTCCCTCTTGGTGCATCCCAAAAACTACAAGGGTTTAAGATCAGTAGGGTAATGGAGTCAATTTTGGAACAAATTAAGCCAGACATGTCACTGGAAGCAAAGATCACCAAGATATGACTTGCTTACTTAGGACACATCATGAGAAGACAGCAATCACTGGAGAAGGACATCATGGTTGGAAGAATAGAAGGAACAAGGCAGAGAGAAAGACCAGCAGCCAGATGGCTTGATATTATCAAGATCATGGAGGAGGAGACCCTGGTGGACCTATCTAGCCTTGCACAAGATCTGTGGTGGACCTATCTAGCCTTACACAAGATAGATCTTCCTACAGAGCATTCATCCATCAAGTCACCATTGCTCAAGATTGAGCTGAAGGATGTTAAAAAAAAAAGTGATGGAAATTGTGCGTCACAATCAACCCAAAACTGACTGCAAAAAAGTGCACCCAACCTGGTGCTCAACTCAAAAATTTGAAGTGGCACTTGGGGCGGTGTATGCTGATACCACCTTGTCTGGTCCCTTCATATACTTGGCTGTATTCGGAATCTATGTGACATGGCAAACTATGAATCCATAACTCTGAATGTCTCTTTCTATGAGAATTGTACAGAACTAGTGTTGAGCGAGTATGTTCTGTCCGAGTATGCTCGGGCTGAGCTCCGAGTATTTATAGCTGCTCGGTGATGTGTTTGAATCGCTCCCGTGTGCATGATTTGCAACTGTTTGACAGCTTTATTAGAGGAATGTGTAAGAAATAGACATTCTTCACATGTAATAAAACTGTCAAACAGTTGCAAATGATGCACACGGGAGCGATTCAACCATATCACCGAGCAGCTGTAAATACTCGGAGCTCGGCCCGAGCATACTCGGCGAAAGGGTTAATAGAACATACTCGCTCAACATTATACAGAACTATTGCTTCTAGGGAAGAATATAGCTCATATACAGTACAGACCAAAAGTTTGGACACACCTTCTCATTTAAAGATTTTTCTGTATTTTCATGACTTTGAAAATTGTACATTCTCACTGAAGGCGTCAAAACTATGAATTACCACATGTGGAATTATATACTTAACAAAAAAGTGTGAAACAACTCAAAATATGTCTTATATTCTAGGTTCTTCAAAGTAGCCACCTTTTGCTTTGATGACTGCTTTGCACGCTCTTGGCATTCCCTTGATGAGCTTCAAGAGGTAGTCACCATAAATGGTCTTCCAACCATCTTGAAGGCGTTCCCAGAGATGCTTAGCACTTGTTGGCCCTTTTGCCTTCACTCTGCGGTCCAGCTCACCCCAAACCATCTCGATTGGGTTCAGGTCTGGTGATTGTTGAGGCCAGGTGATCTGACGCAGCACCCCATCACTCTCCTTCTTGGTCAAATAGCCCTTACACAGCCTGGAGGTGTGTTTGGGGTCATTGTCCTGTTGAAAAATAAATGATGGTCCAACTAAACGCAAACCGGATAGAATAGCATGCCGCTGCAAGGTGCTGTGGTAGCCATGCTGGTTCAGTATGCCTTCAATTTTGAATAAATCCCCAACAGTGTCACCAGCAAAGCACCCCCACACCAACACACCTCCTCCTCCATGCTTCACGGTGGGAACCAGGCATGTAGAGTCCATCCGTTCACCTTTTCTGCGTCGCACAAAGACACGGTGGTTGGAACCAAAGATCTCAAATTTGGACTCATCAGACCAAAGCACAGATTTCCACTGGTCTAATGTCCATTCCTTGTGTTCTTTAGCCCAAACAAGTCTCTTCTGCTTGTTGCCTGTCCTTAGCAGTGGTTTCCTAGCAGCTATTTTACCATGAAGGCCTGCTGCACAAAGTCTCCTCTTAACAGTTGTTGTAGAGATGTGTCTGCTGCTAGAACTCTGTGTGGCATTGACCTGGTCTCTAATCTGAGCTGCTGTTAACCTGCGATTTCTGAGGCTGGTGACTCGGATAAACTTATCCTCAGAAGCAGAGGTGACTCTTGGTCTTCCTTTTCTGGGGCGGTCCTCATGTGAGCCAGTTTCTTTGTAGCGCTTGATGGTTTTTGCAACTGCACTTGGGGACACATTCAAAGTTTGCCCAATTTTTCGGACTGACTGACCTTCATTTCTTAAAGTAATGATGGCCACTCATTTTTCTTTACTTACAGTGGTGGCCAAAAGTATTGGCACCCCTTCAATTCTGTCAGATAATACTCAGTTTCTTCCTGAAAATGATTGCAATCACAAATTCTTTGGTATTATTATCTTCATTTAATTTGTCTTCAATGAAAAAACACAAAAAGAATTGTCCTAAAGCCAAATTGGATATAATTCCACACCAAACCTAAAAAAGGGGGTGGACAAAAGTATTGGCACTGTTTGAAAAATCATGTGATGCTTCTCTAATTCGTGTAATTAACAGCACCTGTAACTTACCTGTGGCACCTAACAGGTGTTGGCAATAACTAAATCACACTTGCAGCCAGTTAACATGGATTAAAGTTGACTCAACCTCTGTCCTGTGTCCTTGTGTGTACCACATTGAGTATGGAGAAAATAAAGAAGACCAAGAACTGTCTGAGGACTTGAGAAACCAAATTGTGAGGAAGCATGAGCAATCTCAAGGCTACAAGTCCATCTCCAAAGACCTGAATGTTCCTGTGTCTTCCGTGCGCAGTGTCATCAAGAAGTTTAAAGCCCATGGCACTGTGGCTAACCTCCCTAGATGTGGACGGAAAAGAAAAATTGACGAGAGATTTCAACGCAAGATTGTGCGGATGGTGGATAAAGAACCTCGACTAACATTCAAACAAGTTCAAGCTGCCCTGCAGTCCGAGGGTACAACAGTGTCAACCCGTACTATCCGTCGGCGTCTGAATGAAAAGGGACTGTATGGTAGGATACCCAGGAAGACCTCACTTCTTACCCCGAGACATAAAAAAGCCAGGCTGGAGTTTGCCAAAACTTACCTGAGAAAGCCTAAAACGTTTTGGAAGAATGTTCTCTGGTCAGATGAGACAAAAGTAGAGCTTTTTGGGAAAAAGCAAAAAACATAGAGTGTATAGGAAAAAAAAGAGGCATTCAAAGAAAAGAACACGGTCCCTACAGTCAAACATGGCGGAGGTTCCCTGATGTTTTGGGGTTGCTTTGCTGCCTCTGGCACTGGACTGCTTGACCGTGTGCATGGCATTATGAAGTCTGAAGACTACCAACAAATTTTACAGCATAATGTAGGGCCCAGTGTGAGAAAGCTGGGTCTCCCTCAGAGGTCATGGGTCTTCCAGCAGGACAGTGACCCAAAACACACTTCCAAAAGCACTATAAAATGGTTTGAGAGAAAGCACTGGAGACTTCTAAGGTGGCCAGCAATGAGTCCAGACCTGAATCCCATAGAACACCTGTGGAGAGATCTCAAAATGGCAGTTTGGAGAAGGCACCCTTCAAATATCAGGGACCTGGAGCAGTTTGCCAAAGAAGAATGGTCTACAATTCCAGCAGAGCATTGTAAGAAACTCATTGATGGTTACCGGAAGCGGTTGTTCGCAGTTATTTTGGCTAAAGGTTGTGCAACCAAGTATTAGGCTGAGGGTGCCAATACTTTTGTCTGGCCCATTTTTGGAGTTTTGTGTGAAATGATCAATGATTTGATTTTTGCTTAATTCTCTTTTGTGTTTTTTCCTTGCAAGCAAATTAAATGAAGATAATAAGACCAAAGAATTTGTGATTGCAATCATTTTCAGGAAGAAACTGAGTATTATCTGACAGTGTGGCGCCCCTAAGGGTTCGGTCGCCACAGAGGTATTGCATCTCATCCAGAGGTGTGGTATCTCACTCTCAGGTAAGGAAGGAGTATGGCTCAGGACTCTAACACTGCATTCACTACACCACATTTCCGGGGGGCAGGGCGACAATGCTCCTAAGGGAGAGCACAACTGTCCCTGATCCAGGGGCGGACCTACTGCCCGTGCAGCTGGTTCATTGAACGGGGGCCCCGAGGAAGAGGGGGCCCCTCCAGCCTCCAGCAGGGCCGCCATCAGGGCATGACTGCCCTGACTCCAGCATGGGGCCCGGGCTGTCGGGGCCCCCATCTTGTGCGTCTCCTCATGGGGCCCCCCCCCGCAGGACCCCCCGCCGTCACATGACCGGAGATGTCCCTGCGCTCAGCATGGGCCCCCGGCCCCATGCTGAGCGCAGGGACATCTCCGGTCATGTGACGGCGCCGGCACAATACTTACCCCTCCCCGTGCCTCCGCAGCGTCTTCCGTGTCCTCTGACTGTGACGTCTCAGGTCAGAGGGCGCGGTGATATGTTTACAGCGCGCGCGATCTCTCCTGAGCCGTCACAGGGGGAAGACGCGGGCGACGCTGTGGAGTCCGGATCAGCATCAGGTAAGAAGTAAGGTGAGTATTTGATTTTTTTTTATGTATGGTGGCATGGGGCATTATATGGTGGGGGGAGAGTGGGTGTGACATTCTGCATGGGGCATTATATGGGAGGGTGACATACCGCATGGGGCATTATATGGTGGGGGGAGAGTGGGTGTGACGTCCTGTATGGGGCATTATATGGGGGGGGTGACATCCTGCATGGGGCATTATATGGGGTGTGTGTGACATACTGCATGGGGCATTATATGGGGCGGGTGACATACCGCATGGAGCATTATATGGGGCGGGTGACATACCGCATGGGGCATTATATGGTGGGGGGAGAGTGGGTGTGACGTCCTGCATGTGGCATTATATGGGGGGGTGACATACTGCATGGGGCATTATATGGGGGGGTGACATACTGCATGGGGCATTATATGGGGGGGTGACATACTGCATGGGGCATTATATGGTGGGGGGAGAGTGGGCGTGACATCCTGCATGGGGCATTATAAAAGGGGAAGGGGGGAAGTGACATACTGCATGGGGCATTATATGGGGGGGTGACATCCTGCATGGGGCATTATATGGTGGGGGGAGAGTGGGTGTGACGTCCTGCATGGGGCATTATATGGGGGGGTGACATACCGCATGGGGCATTATATGGGGTGTGTGTGACATACTGCATGGGGCATTATATGGGGGGGTGACATACCGCATGGGGCATTATATGGTGGGGGGAGAGTGGGTGTGACGTCCTGCATGGGGCATTATATGGGGGGGTGACATACCGCATGGGGCATTATATGGGGTGTGTGTGACATACTGCATGGGGCATTATATGGGGGGGTGACATCCTGCATGGGGCATTATATGGTGGGGGGAGAGTGGGCATGACATCCTGCATGGGGCATTATAAGAGGGGAAGGGGGGAAGTGACATACTGCATGGGGCATTATATGGGGGGGGTGACATCCTGCATGGGGCATTATAAGAGGGGGAGGGGGGAATTGACATCCTGCATGGGGCATTATAAGAGGGGAAGGGGGGAAGTGACATCCTGCATGGGGCATTATAAGAGGGGGAGGGGGGAATTGACATCCTGCATGGGGCATTATAAGGAGGGTGTGTGTGTGACATACTGCATGGGGCATTATAAGGAGGGGGGGTGACCTCCTGCATGGGGCATTATAAGGGAGGGGGTGGTCTGACATACTGCATGGGGCATTGAAAAGGGGGGAAGTGACATCCTGCTAGGGGCATTATATGGGGGGGTGACATCCTGCATGGGGCATTTTATGGGGGGTAGAGGTGACATCCTGCATAGGGCATTAAAAGGGGGTGTTATCCTGCATGGGGCATTATAAGGGGGGAACAGCCAGCATGGAGCGTTACATGGGGACCAATATTCTGTATGGAGTGTTATATGGGGGACAGTATCCTGTATGGAGCGTTATATGGGGACCAGTATCCTGTATGGAGCATTATATGGGGACCAGTATCCTGTATGGAGCATTATATGGGGACCAGTATCCTGTATGGAGCATTATATGGGGACCAGTATCCTGTATGGAGCATTATATGGTGCCCATTATACTGTATGGAGGACTATACTGTCCAGTCTGCACTGTGCGCTGTGAGGATTCTCCGGTTTCTGAGCTATTGTAGAATTTACAATAGATATCGCTCGTGTAATGGGGCATTATAAGGGGGGAACAGCCTGCATGGAGCGTTATATGGGAGCCAATATTCTGTATGGAGCGTTATATGGGGGTCAGTATTCTGTATGGAGCGCTATATGGGGGACAGTATTCTGTATGGAGCGTTATATGGGGGTCAGTATTCTGTATGGAGCGTTATATGGGGGCCAGTATTCTGTATGGAGCGTTATATGGGGGCCAGTATTCTGTATGGAGCGTTATATGGGGGCCAGTATTCTGTATGGAGCATTATATGGGGGTCAGTATTCTGTATGGAGCATTTTATGGGGGTCAGTATTCTGTATGGAGCATTTTATGGGGGTCAGTATTCTGTATGGAGCATTATATGGGGGCCAGTATCCTGTATGGAGCTTTATATGGGGACCAGTATCCTGTATGGAGCATTATAAAGGGGTCAGTATCCTGTATGGAGCATTATATGGTGCCCATAATACTGTATGAAAGACTATACTGTCCGGTCTGCACTGTGCGCTGTGAGGATTCGCCGGCTTCTGAGCTGTTGTAGAATTTACAATAGATATCGCTCATGTAATGTAGTAAGTGAAATCCTTGGCCTTGTACTATATATATATATTTCTCTGTGGTATCTGTGCATCATGAATCATGGTATGTGTTAAAGGGGCCCACTGAAACTCTGTCGCCCAGGACCCACAAAAACCTGGAGCCATCCCTGGGGGTAAGTATAGCAAGTTTTATTTTTTTTAAATACAATCAATTAACTAGGAGTGGGGGGGAATCAGGGATGCACGGGGGGATGAGAGATGCACGGGGGGGGGGGCCTTCATGCCCCCTATAAAGGGCAGGGGGGGGGCCCCAAAAAAATTCTTGCACAGGGGCCAGTCTGTGTCCGCCCCTGCCCTGATCCCTGGCTGGAGTGGGGAGGAACCACCTAGAGAGGGGGGAACTATGTAGTGGATGGGTGGAGGAAGTAGTTAAAGGGAGCACATAGTGGTAGATATAAAAGCAAGGAACCATCTTGGTTCAGGGAGAGGAGGAGGAGGAGAGTCAGTTAGTGAGTAGTGGTGAGGAGAAGTGACAGGAGCAGAGGCTCTGTACGAGCTCTGCTCCACAGGCAGGCCCTGCCTGAAGGCCTGAGCCTGAAGGAGAAAGGAAAGGAAAGAGGGAGCAGGAAGGAGAAAGGAGAGGAACCGAAGGGACCCCAGGGGTACGGGCCGTGCAGACGCCACCCGTATGCCCGCCGCTGCCAGGAGGTAGGAGGGTCAGGCCAGAAGAAGGGAACCGGATCCCTCAACCAGCAGAGACTACAAGGTTCAACTGGGAACCGGAGGCTGCAGCACTTTAAGTACCGCAGGCCATCCACACCAGCCATCAGGAAGGTAGCCACATAGGGCCAGGGGACGGAACACACGTCACCCGCCAAGGCCCGAGGACACTGGACAGAGGTGCCGCTAGGTATGAGGTACAGGAAGAGGCCAGAGGAAGGTACACAGAACGGGGTCCTGATAAGTGCTCTGGAGATACCTGAGGGTGGACTGAGCCCCTCACTGAGTACGCACAGCACGACGTGGGAAGTTATGATCTGCAGTGTAACTTGGAAACTTCTAACCGTGAGTAAAGACCCTGGGACTGCATCACCTTGTCTCCGTGTTTCTTACCGCGCCAGCACTCACTGCACTGGGACGCCCCGCACAACCACCATCATTCACCTGCGCTGCCCTGAAGCTACACTCTTCCTGTGGGGAGTTACACTACCTTGCTGCACATACCACCAGCTTCAGCGGACTGCTCCGCAACGGCGGTTGTCCATAACCGCAATCCACAGGTGGTGTAGTCGGACTATATAACCTATACACATAGACTGCCACTGGTTTGACCGCCCTGGGTCACGGACCGGGTCGCCACCACGGTGACTACTACCCCCAGCATTTACAAGGCCCGGCTCCGGGTATCCCCACGGCCCAGGGGGCGAGTCAACAGAATTGCAGGGGTGCCAATACTTTTGGCCACCACTGTATATGCATGAATACTGTCTGTGTGCACAACCTTTGGTGGAAAATTATGTCCCAGGCTTTTTTTCATCTGGGGCAAATATTACGTATTTTTGCCCAAGCCCCACACATAATAACCTTGACACAGGCAGAACAGCTTGGAAAAGGTAAATTTGCTCCTGAACCTCCTCCTGCATCTACACTCCTGGATGCAACCTCCCATGTAAGTTCTTTTGATATTTATGGCCCGTTGTATCAGACTACGAGTGGTGGGTTTTGGCAAACAGTACCAAATAGGTTCTGGCTCTCTGTCACTTTGGAAAAGAGAAGAGGCCACACTTCACCAATGTGATCTTCTGATACATCTCTACGAAACTTCGGGATGAATTTTCCCCCTAAAGTACGGTACCTCTGGATCTGAACAATAATATCTGTTACTGGAGAAAAAAGAGAAGTAATGGCGTTAGTGCAGAATAATAGTGAGGATCTGGAGAAGGAAATTCTAGAGAATACAAGGTGCCAAATATCCCTCCCATCTGGTCTTTGGAGAAATGAGAATGTAACTGTGTGAATATATGGCGCAACATCTAGATATACTGCACCGGTAAGACGCCATCAATCAAGTCATTGTAGTAAAGGCTTCATGTTCTGGCTTTGGACACACCTGTTAGACCCATCAGATTCCTGTGCGCCTTCAGCGAAACATTTTATTGTGCAGGTATTTCCTCCTGTGGTTGTAATCTTAATCCATTTAGTCGTCACCAGCGCGGCATCTGTTGTTTTACAGGTCTCGGAGTTTGTTGTACTGGGACTGCTGTGTTTTCATACTCCGACACAATCAGATTTCTCTAACCACGGTTACTACATCATGGAAAGGTCTCATCACCAGCACACCAGACGTGCATTAAGTGAGGCTCCATGCGGGCGCGCAAAAAAACAGCTTAACCCCTCCGCGTCCTGAAAAAGGGGGTAACTGGACCAGAGAGAGATTGTAAGAGAGGCAGATTATAAAAACCTAGCTACTAAACCCGTTCTATGCCCGGGTGGCGAGCATTTTTATTGGTATATGCTGCCCCCATCCTGCGCCCCCATCCTCTCTTGTGCTGCGCCCCATTCTCTTTTGTGCTGCCCCCATCCTGCTCCCCCATTCAGAGGCCGGGGGAGGAGGGTGGTGCCGGAGTACGCGCGTGCCCATAACACGCTGTGCGGCGCTATATTGATGAAGGCACACTGCAAATGTGTCTTCACTAAAGTGGCGCCGGACAGCGCGCAATGCGCATGCGCTGATTCCAGCGCTGTACTCTTCCCCTGGCCTCCGGCCCAAACAGAGTAGCCGCGGCAGCACTCTTCCCGGTCAGGTATATACTTATGGTGCTGGAGAACGCGGTATGTGGTCAGTGTATATGCATACCATGATTTCCAACGCTATACACTCCTCTTACCTGTAACAGCTGGATGTGTTCTTCTGTCTGGAGCCAGACTGCGCTGGAGCATCGCGCATGCTCAGTCTATAGAGGCTTCGGACAGAAGGACACATCCCTGATTATATTATAGATGTCCCCCAATACTGTTAATATCCCCAATCCTGGTATATATGCCCCCCCTTCTTATTATATGTGGCCCCATCCCATCATGGTTTGCATGGCACCCCCTGATCTCCATCCCAGTATTCATGGCACTCCTCCATCCTGGTATGCATGGCACCCCTCATCTCCAATCCTGGTATGCATGGCACCCCTCATCCCCAATCCTGGTATGCATGGCCCCCTCATCCCTAATTCTGGTATGCATAGCCCCCTCATCCCCAATTCTGGTATGCATGGCACCCCATCCTTCATCCTGGTATGCATGGCCCCCTCATCCCAATTTCTGGTTTGCATGGCACCCCATCCCTCATCCTGGTATGCATGGCACCCCTCATCCCCCCAATCCTGGTATGCATGGCACCCCATACCTCATCCTGGTATGTATGGCACCCCTCAACCCTATCCTGGTATGCATGGCACCCCTCAACCCTATCCTGGTATGCATGGTACCCCTCATCCTCAACCTGGTACACATGGCGCCCCTGATCCCCATCCTGGTACACATGGCTCCCCTGATCCCCATCCTAGTACGCATGGCGCCCCTGATCACCATCCTGGTACGCATGGCGCCCTTGATCCCCATCCTGGTAAGCATGGCGCCCTTGATCCCCATCCTGGTATGCATGGCCCCCTCATCCCTATTATCGTATGCATGGCACCCCTCATCCCAATCCTGGTATGCATGGCACCCCTCATCCTGGTATGCAAGGCACCCCTCTGCCCCAAACCTGGTATGCATGGCACCCCTCATCCCCTAATGTTGGTACACATGGCACCCCATCCCTCACCCTGGTATGTATGGTTCCCCTCATCCCTATCCTGGTATGCATGGTACCCCTCATCCCTATCCTGGTATGCATGGTACCCCTCATCCCTATCCTGGTATGCATGGTACCCCTCATCCCTATCCTGGTATGCATGGTACCCCATCCCTCATTCCTTGTATGCATGGCACCCCTCATCCCTATTCTGGTATGCATGGCACCCCTCATTGCTATCCTGGTATGCATGGTACCCCCTCATCCCTATCCTGGTATGCATGGTACCCCTCATCCCGATCCTGATATGCATGGTACCCCTCATCCCTATCCTGGTATGCATGGTACCCCATCCCTCATTCCTTGTATGCATGGCACCCCTCATCCCTATTCTGGTATGCATGGTACCCCTCATCCCTATCCTGGTGTGCATGGTACCCCTCATCCCCAATCCTGGTATGCATGGCACCTCATCCCTCATTCCTAGAATGCATGGTACCCCCTCATCCCTATCCTGGTATGCATGATACCTCTCATCCCTCATCCTGGTATGCATGGTAGCCCTCATCCCTCATCCTGGTGTGCATGGTACCCCTCATCCCTATCCTGGTATGTATGGCCCCCCTCATCCCTATCCTGGTATGCATGGCACTCCCTCATCCCTATCCTGGTATATATGGCACCCCTCATCCCTATCCTGGTATGCATGGCACTCACTCATCCCTATCCTGGTATATATGGCACCCCTCATCGCTATCACACTGCACACACACAAAAAAATAAACACTTACACTCACCTTTCTTCCCTGTGCTCCAGCGCTTTGTCCCGTTCTGCCGGAGGTTGGGGGAGGAGTGTGGCACCGGAGTACGCGCATGCCCATACAGCGCTGTCCAGCGCCATTTTGTTGAAGACACACAGCAAATGTGTCTTCAGTAAAATGTCGTCGGACAGCGCGCTATGCGCATGTGCCGATTCCGATGCCGGCCTCCTGCCAGAACAAAGGCCACACTCCTCCCGGTCAGGTAAGTATGTCCTTATGGCACCGGAGATCGCGGTATGCGTTCAGTGTCTACGCATACCGCGATCTATGGCGCCATACACACCTCTTAACTGTAATGGCTTGATGTGTTCTTCTTCCTAGAGCCAGACTACGCAGGTGTGTCGCGCATGCAAAGTCTATAGAGGCTTCGGACAGAGGGATGCATCTAACATTATATTATAGATGTTCTAAATGATGAACGAACAAGTAATAAAATGTAGATTGTGCCAACGTAAACCTGCCAAAGACCATGACGGTTTTGGGTCCTTCTTTTTTATCCATTGTGAAACTTTATGTGTCAACTGGTGAGGTGGATCCTCAGATTTCTTGGTGTGGAAGACCAGGTGGTGTGCAACACGGACTGAAAACTTGGGTGCGGCAAGGCGGTAAGTGAAGACGGTGGAGATTGGACAATCACTGGAGTTCTAGAGAAGAATGAAGAAAAGTAGAACAGGAGGCTCCGTGAAGTTATGAAGCAGAGTCCAGAGATGTAGAAGAGTTGAGCCAGAAGACACTGAGTACGGATATAGCAGATTGCAGAGTAATGGCTGAGTTGAGAATATCAGGAGGAAAAGCTGGGAGGCATATGGGAACAAAGTAGCAGAGCCCAGCAGTGTAGCAGAGCTGAGTATGACAAGAGGAAAACTATAGCAGTGAATGGAATAAGTTTGAAGATTAACTGTACCAGTATAGCAGAGCAGAGTATTATTACTACTATTATTATTATTTATTACTATAGCGCCATTTATTCCATGGCGCTTTACATGTGAAAAGCCGTATACATAATAAAAAAACAAGTACAATAATCATGAACAAAATGTGATAGCGACTGGTAGGGGAGGAGCGAGGACCCTGCCCGTGAGGGCTCAAAATCTAGAAGGGATGGGTGAGGATACAGTAGGTGAGGGTACAGCTGGTCGTGCAGCAGTATGGTGGAGCGAGGGTTACTGCAGGTTGTAGGTTGTCGGAAGAGGTGGGTCTTCAGGTTCCTTTTGAAGGTTTCCACGGTCGGCGAGAGTCTGATGTGTTGGGGTAGAGAGTTCCAGAGTAGGGGGGAAGCACGGGAGAAATCTTGTATGCGATTGTGGGAGGAGGAGATAAGAGAGGAGTAGAGAAGGAGATCTTGTGAGGATCGGAGGCTGCGTGCAAGTATGTAGAGTTGCATATACTGTATATGGCGGCTCACTGAGGCTAAAGAGCATAGTTGATTAGATCTGTAACCACATAATGGGCGGTGAACAGTACAAGTAGTGGCAGATGCCAACTACCTGAATTCTCAGGCAAGGTCCCCCAGAGCGAGAACAAATGGTCAAGGTGAGTGATATATATTTCACTACATAAGACATTAAACGCACAATTATTTTTTCACTATCTTCCCTGTTTGGATTTATGCCCTCAATTTTTTTTACCGCAGATCTATTTTTTTAGTTCTCTTGTTATCCAAAAAAGATTACACATTTTTTTATCTCATTTTATGGACTCTTTGTTCAATTTTTCTTTCTGTTTGTCTGTTATTTTAGTCCAAAGATGCAGCACATATTGCAAAAGTTCTCCGTCAGTTCCATAAGGTGAAGATAAAGCTCAAGATTTGTTTTTTTTTTCTTGATTTTATTGAAAGGGATGTGGCCATCGAAAAATTACCTCTTATTTAAATCCTGTTTTTGTGTTAAATATATTTAAAAAAAAATTGCATTTTTTTCCCATATCACAATCTGTATTAAAAGAAAATGAAAATTAGAAAACATGCAATTCTTATAGCGGCCACTGGGGATTTTTTAGACTCTAACTTCCTGTTGTTTCAGGAAATTCACATGTATTAGTAGCAATGGTCAGACTCCGACCCTATCTGTTATATTGAAGCATCTAATGAGCATGTACTAAGGTCATTGTACAGGCAGGAGGAGGTGGTGAGCTGTGACATCATCTATTGTGACTGGTGGATCCTGTGTTATCTACTGTATATAGAGGTGTTATCAGTCATTGTACAGGAGGAGGAGGTGGTGAGCTGTGACATCATCTATTGTGACTGGTGGATCCTGTGTTATCTACTGTATATAGAGGTGTTATCAGTCAGTGTACAGGAGGAGGAGGTGATGTGTGACATCATCTATTGTGAATGGTGGATCCTGTGTTATCTACTGTATATAGAGGTGTTATCAGTCATTGTACAGGAGGAGGAGGAGGTGAGCTGTGACATCACCTATTGTGAATGGTGGATCTTGTGTTATCTACTGTATATAGAGGTATTATCAGTCATTGTACAGGAGGATGAGGAGGTGAGCTGTGACATCACCTATTGTGAATGGTGGATCCTGTGTTATCTACTGTATATAGAGGTATTATCAGTCATTGTACAGGAGGAGGAGGAGGTGAACTGTGACATCACCTATTGTGAATGGTGGATCCTGTGTTATCTACTGTATATAGAGGTATTATCAGTCATTGTACAGGAGGAGGAGGAGGTGAGCTGTGACATCACTTATTGTGAATGGTGGATCTTGTGTTATCTACTGTATATAGAGGTGTTATCAGTCATTGTACAGGAGGAGGTGAGCTGTGACACCACCTATTGTGAATTGTGAATCAGTCATTGTAATCCTGGCTCTGATGGAAAGGAAACTGCTGAAAACTCTTCTTATATGACAGAAAGTATGGCTCTAAAATTCCCCCAGTGGGCAGTGTGAAAATTGCAAGATTACTATTTTTTTAATAAAGATTATGGTATGAAAAAAATAGCTTTTTTTAAATACATATAACACAAAAACCTGATTTAGACAAATTTTTCTGACACCACCTTCTCTTTACGATCATTGTTGTTGGGTATTGCACATTTTCACTATCAGAACTGTAGGTGACCGGTATTTAGCATCACATGAACTATCGACATTGACATCAGCTTCGCTAGACTTGGAGATCATCCTGTAGCATGTATTATTATTATAGTACTAGTCTGCTCTGCTTTGGTAACTGGGTCCGCGGTCCCTGACCACAGAGAAGCCTTGTGTCGTCAGATCCTGCTCCTACTTCCATTTCTCCATTGTGTTTTATCAACCTACTAGATATATCTTCATAAGAATTAGAGGACAGGTAGAAGTGAGTGTAACTGTAAGATCAGACTACGCAGGGTCAGTTTGTAGTCTGTAACTATGGAAACACATAGCTCTGCATAAGGATAGATAAAAGTGAGTGTAACTGTAAGATCAGACTACGCAGGGTCAGTTTGTAGTGTGTAACTATGGAGACACATAGCTCTGCATAAGGATAGATAAAAGTGAGTGTAACTGTAAGATCAGACTATGCAGGGTCAGTTTGTAGTCTGTAACTATGGAGACACATAGCTCTGTATAAGGATAGATAAAAGTGAGTGTAACTGTAAGATCAGACTACGCAGGGTCAGTTTGTAGTCTGTAACTATGGAGACACATAGCTCTGCATAAGGATAGATAAAAGTGAGTGTAACTGTAAGATCAGACGACGCAGGGTCAGTTTGTAGTCTGTAACTATGGAGACACATATCTCTGCATAAGGATAGATAAAAGTGAGTGTAACTGTAAGTTCAGACTACGCAGGATCAGTTTGTAGTCTGTAACTATGGAGACACATAGCTCTGCATAAGGATAGATAAAAGTGAGTGTAACTGTAAGATCAGACTACGCAGGGTCAGTTTGTAGTCTGTAACTATGGAAACACATAGCTCTGCATAAGGATAGATAAAAGTGAGTGTAACTGTAAGATCAGACTACGCAGGGTCAGTTTGTAGTCTGTAACTATGGAAACACATAGCTCTGCATAAGGATAGATAAAAGTGAGTGTAACTGTAAGATCAGACTACGCAGGGTCAGTTTGTAGTCTGTAACTATGGAGACATATAGCTCTGCATAGAACCTGTATACACACAATGGTAGGAGATTTCTAATCACGTTTGCTAAGCAGTTTTTTTTCTTTCAATTTAGATGCAAGAAAACACTTAAAAAATGATTGCAAAGTACACACTCCCTTTAAGTCTAGCTTTACTCTTTTTTTCTAAGCCTTTTTTCTAATACATGACTGGTCCCTTGTAGTATAATGACGGATTCACGAGAATAATCCATAAATCCCTTCTGCATGAATTGCTGACTATGTGAGAAATTGCAAATATTTAATTACTGATATAAAGACTGAATATAGGAAGGGACTGGATCCTGTCCTGATCCGCTGCGCCGCTGCATCGCATTGACCGCTAATTGCGGGTGTTGTCGAGCAGTAATGGCGTTTTTATGCCTTTGGACTCCATACAGAGCCTTGGATTTCATGTTGGCCGAGAGTAATCTCAGGATAGTGGGATCACCGCGGCTTGATACATTGCACACGGCACAAGTACAAGCGATGGACAACGTTCTGTAGTCCTTGTTTATTATGGGAACCCATCTGATAGCGGCTGCGGGGTCCCCCCGAGACTCCGAGGGATATGTCAACACCTCAGTAATTCCAGAAAACTTGTAGAGATAAAGACTATTACATAATGTGCTCACAAGTGGAAATTCAACTTCTGAAAGTGTAGAACACAGAATTACACCTGAGGAAGCCAAGAGTAAAACATTCAGGTCTCAGGAGTGGAAATAGCGGATGGACACCCCCTCTCCTGCCGAGGTCAGCGACATTATTAAGTAGGACCTCCGAGATCTCAGAACGAACCTCAGGTAAAGACTGAATGCAGAAGTAGAGAGAAGGCGAAGAAAGGAAAAGAGACGGAAGATAAATGTAAATGAAGACAAATGGTATAAGAAGAAGAGGAAGAAAGGAAAGAAGAGATGAGAGAGAGAGGAAAAATAAAGGAAGGATAAAGGAAGAGAAAAAAAGATGAGAGGAAGGGTAAATGGAACAAAGGATTGGAGGAAGGCAGATAATACAAAAAAAAAAGAGGAGGGAAGGAAGGAAAGTACGAAGATAAAAAAGGAAGGAAGAAGAAAGAGAAAGGAAGAAAGGGAAGGAAAGAAGGAAGAACAGGAAGGAAGGTAGAAGAAAAAGAAAAAAGAAAGGAAAGACAGAAGGTAAAAAGGAAGGAAGGCAAAAGAAAGAATGGAAAAATGGAACTAAGAAAAGAAGGAAAAAAGGTAGAGAGAAAGGAAGAAAGAAAGAGGGAAAGGAGAAATGAAAAAGAGAAGGGGAAGGAATGAAGGAAGATAAAGGGAAGGAAGAAAAGGAAGAAAATGAAGAAATAAACGGAAGAAAAAGAAGGCAGGAAAGACAGAAGAGAAGAAAGGAAGAAAAGGAAAGGGAAGTGAAAAATAAAGTGTGATGACACAGCTTCTAATCCTAATTATCCAGATGTCTAAATTCGTTAGGCCAGGAGAAATACACTATTTGTTTATGTTGACTTTTGAATTTGTGTTTTTCTTTGGCTGGTCAAGAAGGACAGTGGCTCAGGGTAATAGAACAATAATGTTTGCTAATATGCTAATTACATTTTGAACCAGGCCAATTAGCTTGTTGACTCACAAAACAGGAGGACAAACTACGTAAATTGATTAAATGGTCAAACAATGAGACATAAGCCCTGCACCTTCCCCCCTGCCAGGAAGAAGAATGTAGTGATCAGTTTAAGCCAGTGTCATAGTGACTTCATCCATTAGAGTCGGGGCCACAGGGGGCACATTACATGAAAGAGCAACACGATACATACAAGCATAATTATGTTTTGTACTCTTTTTGGGTGCATGAACCATACAGCATGCAACTAATTCATGTCCTTGCAGTGCTCAAGTATAACCTAGTTGTTATTCACCTGCCCCATCTCCAGCGTTAAGCTCTGCTTCTTCCCTCCTGGGTAGCCAGCTCCATCTGTTGTGGTCCATGTCTAGTTACTGATGCGTACCTCTGATGTCTCTCCCCAAGACCATTTTAGTTTGGCTCTGGTGGCGGCGTACTGCCTGAGTATTCATGTAGTTTTACATCTTGCTGGATGTCACATTTCACGACTCTTTTCCCATTTAACAAACCCAGCTCTGCTTTATTGCTGTGTTCTGATACACATCCTGCAAAGTGTGCCATCTGACAAACACTTGTCTGCTATCTCACACACTCTTCTCTCTTGTACCAAGGTATCTGCATACTCGCCTCTGCTGTTCCAAAGTACCTGTCTGCACACTAAATGAATCAATGCACTATGATCTGGAGGTGGAACAAACTTTAATCCTATTAATCCGATTTCCTGGGTTTTTAAGCACAATGCAGCGATCCATAACCCATTTGGCATATTTTAATGGGAATAATAAAAGTTAAGTTTCATTGTCTTCAAACTTGTTTCTGCTGTACCAAGGGGCCAGTCTGTATATTTGTCCCTGCTCTGTCCCTTTCTGCATACTCGACTATGCTGTTCCAAAGTGTCATTTCACACACTTGGCTCTGTTGTACCAATGTCACTGTCTCCAAACTTGTCTCTGCTCCTCCACATAATTCCATGTGCTGTCCAGCATATCCAGTTCCCTACCTCCACATGTTGTCCATAGTATCCAGCTCCACGCCTCTCAAGGTACTGACCTACATATCCAGCTCTGCTGTTCCAGGTGCCAGTCGGATTTTCAGAGTTTGATGACTTTCTTCAACTTATTCAGTTAGTTTAGTATCCATGATATGTCAGATTCAAAGCAATGAAGTAAGAAAACTAGAGCCGCAATTCATTGTTGTCTTTTTTCTAGAGTAAAAATAGATTTACTACTAACTCTTTTAATTACAATTTATTCATTATTTAATCATCAACTTTTTTACTTTAGGTCTCCTTGGTTTTGTATGTTTTTTTTATGTTCTGCATTATGGACATGGTTTTACTTATCCAAATATTTCATTATTTGCGACTATTTGAAACATTGCAAAATTTTTGCTCAATTGTACTCCAGTACCTTAGTAAAATGGAAAATCTGTCTAATTATATTTTTGTGCTGTTAAATGCTAACTTGAGGCATTTTAATGGATCATAAGGGGTAAGGTTCCTCCTTGTAATGACATGCCAGGTCTGGCACCAGTATGAGGAGACTTAAACACCTTGCACGCGTCAAGGCATTTAAGTCTCCTCAAATGTCCCCATCCTGGTCACCTTCATGTAGCAATGTCCCCATCCTGGTCACCTTCATGTAGCAATGTCCCCATCCTGGTCACCTTCATGTAGCAATGTCCCCATCCTGGTCACCTTCATGTAGCAATGTCCCTATCCTGGTCACCTTCATGTAGCAATGTCCCCATCCTGGTCACCTTCATGTAGCAATGTCCACATCCTGATCACCTTCATGTAGCAATGTCCCCATCCTGGTCACCTTCATGTAGTAATGTCCCCATCCTGGTCACCTTGTTGTAGCAAATGTCCCCATCCTTGTCACCTTGTTGTATCAACCCCATCCTGGTCATTTTCTCTTTCCCAGAGGAACATGCAAGGCGTTTAAGTCTCCTCATACTGGCGTGCCAGACCTGGCATGTCACTCTCCACAAGGAGAAACCTTACCCCTTAGATCCCAGTCTTAGACTCTCATCATGCCAAATCAGATCTCATACTTTGTACTGATGAGGGGCAATACCCCAAAACACTGTGTCTGTAAATTGAGACTCTTATTTGGCTTTTATCTTAAGCCATATTGCAAGGCTCGTTAAAGAGCCGATATTGACTTGTAGGATCGCTACTTCCAATAGATGGCGCTAGAGTTCAAATCCTCTTCCTCTCTGAAGAGGCAATTTGCATATTTAATGGATCTTGTGACTTTTTTTTCTCTAGAAAGGTAAAAGACAAAAAATATAAAAGCATTTTTGACTTTGCACAAAATTGATGAACCACGTGCAACATTTTGAAAACATTTTGCGCTAAATCAGCAATGAATGCCACGAGGCAAAAAATAAATAAAATCAAAAAGTCACATAAAAAAAAACCTGAAAATGATGAATCGGGGCCAAAAAAAGTTTCAAAAGTAAAAGATATTTATTAGAAAAAAAAAAAGTCTTCAATTTATATCAAAACCTTTAAGAAGATGACATGACGAGAAGATGAAAGCCGCACGGAGCTCGGCGAGTATCAGGAGTGGTCAGCTCCATAATTTCTCCAGATAATTGGAAACGTTCGTATGAGGATTTGTTGACTTTGAGACATCGCTGGAATCGACCCTGATGTTTGACAAGTGAGATGTGCGGTAGGACGCGGCTCTTCTTTCTTTCGGTGATCTCATAGGTAGTGTGTATTTCTACACAAGTAGTAATTTGGACCTGAATGTTTGAGCCTCTTTGGTCCAAGTATTCGGTAACCCATACGCTGTTTTTAAAGTAACCCCTGGAGTTTTGAGCAAAACACAACATCCGCGTAAAGTGGCACAAATCATTGACAGATGAGGGTTTTCTGGAATCCCTGTTTTTTCTCTGTTCTTCAGCCCAGAGGGTTTCTGACTTGATTGAAACCATTGGCGTACGTTTACTATGGCCGTCTAATAGACGGAGTAGACTTAGTCCCGGCAGTCGGAAGATGCGCCAATTGCGTCATAGTGGCGCTCGCTGTGCAGATTTTATATATTTGCGTCACCTCTTGGTTGGCTTACTGTAGATCATTAACTTGCATCAAAAAACTCAACGTATCAAAAATACATTTGGCGCATTTTTATTTTTAGACCAAACTAGTTTTCATAGAGGTGCAAAAAATAATGTGGTTTTGGCGCAAACCAATTAAACATCTGTCTAAATTGTGCAAAAAAAAAAAGATGTAACTTTCACCAGATTTTTTTACTTTTTCTATTAATGAGACATCATGACTGGCGTATGGGGAACTCTAGTTGGCACTGTGATGGAGGCAATGTTACTGTTATTTGGCACTGTAGATGGTACTGTTATGAGGGCACTGTGCAGACATTGATATGGAGCACTGTAATTAGCAACATTGTGACAGTGAAGGGACACTGTGACTGATACTGTTATGGGGTCTGGTTGCTGTTATTGTTATGGGGCTTGTTTTGGGCACTGTTATGAGGGCAATGTAACTGTCCCTGTTATTAGACACTGTAGATGGCACTGTTATGAGACACGGTGACTAGCACTGTTATGGGATTTTTTGGCTGTTGGGATGATGTAACTGTCCCTGTTATTGGAGAGTCTAGCAGGCACTGTTATGGGGCACTATGACTGACACTGTTATAAGGTACTGTGACTGTCCATGTTATGGGACATTGTGGCTGGCACCATTATAGGTGCAATGTGATTGGTCTTATTTTGGACACTTGTGACACTGTGAATGACGGTGTTTTGGGATGGTGCATCTGTCACTGTTGTGGGGCTCTGTGGCTTCCACTGTTTGGGGGCAATATGACTTTTCTTTGGACGCTGTAGCTGGCACTGTTATGGGGAACTGGGCATTATTCCAAACATTCTAATGGAGTTATATGGTTGTGGCTGTTTTGGAGACAATGTTACTATAATTATTCTTGGACAGTTACATTGGTGCTGTTATAGAGTGCTATCACTGGCACTGCTATAGCTTGCTATCACTGGCACTGTTATAGAGCACTATCACTGGCACTGTTAGAGGACACTATCGCTGGCACTGTTATAAGGCACTATCACTGGCACTGTTATGGAGCATTATCACTGGCACTGTTAGGGGGCACTATCACTGGCACTGTTAGAGGACACTATCGCTGGCACTGTTGTAGAGCACTATCACTGGCACTGTTATACAGCACTATCACAGGCACTGTTATAAGGCACTATCACTGGCACTGTAAGAGGACACTATCGCTGGCACTGTTATAAGGCACTATCACTGGCACTGTTAGAGGACACTATCGCTGGCACTGTTATAGAGCACTATTGCTCGCCCTGTTATAGAGCACTATCACTGGCACTGTTAGAGGACACTATCGCTGGCACTGTTATAAAGCACTATCACTGGCACTGTTGTAGAGCACTATCACTGGCACTGTTATACAGCACTATCACAGGCACTGTTATAAGGCACTATCACTGGCACTGTTAGAGGACACTGTTGCTGGCACTGTTATAGAGCACTATTGCTCGCCCTGTTATAGAGCACTATCACTGGCACTGTTATACAGCACTATCACAGGCACTGTTATAAGGCACTATCACTGGCACTGTTAGAGGACACTGTTGCTGGCACTGTTATAGAGCACTATTGCTCGCCCTGTTATAGAGCACTATCACAGGCACTGTTATAAGGCACTATCACTGGCACTGTTATACAGCACTATCACTGGCACTGTTATAAGGCACTATCACTGGCACTGTTAGAGGACACTGTTGCTGGCACTGTTATAGAGCACTATCACTGGCACTGTTATACAGCACTATCACTGGCACTGTTAGAGGACACTGTTGCTGGCACTGTTATAGAGCACTATCACTGGCACTGTTATACAGCACTATCACAGGCACTGTTATAAGGCACTATCACTGGCACTGTTATACAGCACTATCACAGGCACTGTTATAAGGCACTATCACTGGCACTGTTATACAGCACTATCACTGGCACTGTTATAAGGCACTATCACTGGCACTGTTAGAGGACACTGTTGCTGGCACTGTTATAGAGCACTATCACTGGCACTGTTATACAGCACTATCACTGGCACTGTTAGAGGACACTGTTGCTGGCACTGTTATAGAGCACTATCACTGGCACTGTTATACAGCACTATCACAGGCACTGTTATAAGGCACTATCACTGGCACTGTTATACAGCACTATCACAGGCACTGTTATAAGGCACTATCACTGGCACTGTTAGAGGACACTGTTGCTGGCACTGTTATAGAGCACTATCACTGGCACTGTTAGAGGACACTGTTGCTGGCACTGTTATAGAGCACTATCACTGGCACTGTTAGAGGACACTATCGCTGGCACTGTTATAGAGCACTATTGCTCGCCCTGTTATAGAGCACTATCACTGGCACTGTTATACAGCACTATCACTGGCACTGTTAGAGGACACTGTTGCTCGCCCTGTTATAGAGCACTATCACTGGCACTGTTAGGGGGCACTATCACTGGCACTGTTAGGGGGCACTATCACTGGCACTGTTAGAGGACACTATCGCTGGCACTGTTATAGAGCACTATTCCTCGCCCTGTTATAGAGCACTATCACTGGCACTGTTATACAGCACTATCACTAGCACTGTTAGAGGACACTGTTGCTCGCCCTGTTATAGAGCACTATCACTGGCACTGGAGAATGGAGAAATGAATTCAGGTAATCCATCCATATGGAACATGGACATCTCTGGGTCGGTCTTTCCAAAAAATAATAGAAAAAATAAGGTAAAATGTTGCAATACAGCACTAACTGAAAATGAGAAAACGTCACTGTTATTGGCCACTATTGTTAGGCACTGCTATGGGGCACTGTTGTGCAGGCACAATTACTGCCAGTATTATATAAGGGGACACTGCTAAAGGGGCGCTCCAGCTTGCAATACGAGAGGGACTTTGCAGCTGGTACTGTTAATGTGACAACACAACTAAACACACAATGCCAGTCAGCAGCTGTTAAAGCAAGTGAATCTTAGACTTTACAATTACACTGAAATAAATCACTCGTGAAGGCAAATCCAGAACACGGGTACTCACTTGTAAACTAAGGATATGTTCAAACATAGATTTTCAATGATTTTTTTCTGCATTTTTTGTGACATCATCAGAGTCTACTCCTGTATCTGGTGTGAAATCACTAGATATTGCTCCTGTATATCTTGTAACATCATCAAAGGCTGCTCCCGTATCTGGTGTGACATCTTCAGAGGCTGCTCCATTATCTGGTGTGACATTTTCAGAGGCTGCTCCTATGTCTCTGGTGACATCATCAAAGGCTGTTTCTGTGTCTCTGGTGACATCATCAAAGGTTGCTCCTGCGTCCAGGGGCGTACATAGAAATCATGGGGCCCCATAGCAGAAGCTCTAATTGGGCCCACCCCAAATAAATAAATATTTGTCTGTGTCACAGAAGAGCAGATCTCACAACTTTCCAGCCTTTACATAGTAATTTTCCTCCTACTAAAGTCCTAGATTCCTCTTTCATTTCCCCATAAAGTATGATGCCAACAAAAGTGCCCCCCCAAACACAGTATGATACCCCCATGGTGCATTCCTCCACATTAGCCTCCACATGCACAGTATAATGACCCTACTGTACCCACTTCAACTCCCAAGGCAAAGTATGGTGACACCAACACAGTATGATCCCCAACTGTGACGCCCACAGAGCCCTCCATACAATATAATTGGCTTACATACAGTATAATGGCCCCCCAAATAGCCCTCAAAATATTATAATGGCCCCACATAGCCTTCCATATAGTATAATACGCCACTGATAATCCTCCATATAGTATAATGCGCCCCCATAAAACTCCATATAGTATAATGCGCCCCCCATAATCTTCCATATAGTATAATGAACTTCCCATGGTCCTCCATAGAATATAATTCACTCCCCACAGTCCTCCATACAGTATATTACACACTCCATAGGGTAAAATGCAGCCCCCATATAGTATAATGCACCAAACAGTCCTGCAGTATTATGGGCACCACGTACTCACTGATTTTTAAAATACCGTATATTTTAAATAAGCCTACCTGAGTATAAGCCGAGGCCTCTAATTTTACTACAAAAAAACTGGAAAAACGTATTGACTTGAGTATAAGCCTAGGGTGGGAAATGCAGCAGCTAATAGTAAATTTCCCAATCCTGGTACGTATGGCACCCCTCATCCCCCAATCCTGGTACGTATGGCCTCCTCAATCCCCCAATCCTGGTATGTGTGGCCTCTTCAATCCCCCAATCCTGGTATGTGTGGCCTCCTCAATCCCCCAATCCTGGTATGTGTGGCCTCCTCAATCCCCCAGTCCTGGTATGTGTGGCCTCCTCAATCCCCCAGTCCTCGTATGTGTGGGCTCATCAATCCCCCAATCCTGGTATGTGTGGCCTCCTCAATCCCCCAGTCCTGGTATGTGTGGCCTCATCAATCCCCCAATCCTGGTATGTGTGGCCTCCTCAATCCCCCAATCCTGGTATGTGTGGCCTCCTCAATCCCCCAATCCTGGTATGTGTGGCCTCCTCAATCCCCCAATCCTGGTATGTGTGGTCTCCTCAGTCCCCCAATTCTGCTATGTGTGGCCTCCTCAATCCCTCAATCCTGGTATGTGTGGCCTCCTCAATCCCCCAATCCTGGTATGTGTGGCCTCCTCAATCCCCCAATACTGGTAAGTGTGGTCTCCCCAATCCCCCAATCCTGGCATGTGTGGCCTCCTCAATCCCCCAATACTGGTATGTGTGGCCTCCTCAATCCCCCAATACTGGTATGTGTGGCCTCCTCATTCCCCTAATCCTGGCATGTGTGACCTCCTCAATCCCCCAATCCTGGTATGTGTGACCTCCTCAATCCCACAATCCTGGTATATGTGGTCCCCTCAATCCCCCAATCCTGGTATGTGTGGCCCCCCAAACCCCCAATCCTGGTATATATGGCCCCCTCATCCCCCAATCACTGCACACACAAAAAAATAAACACTAATACTCACCTTCCTTCCTCACCTCTCCTCCAGCGCTGCGTCCTGTCTGCTGCAGCTCATGTCGGCATCTGAGCATCGCGCATTCTCAGATCCCGAGGTGAGCTGCTGCTGCTGCCGGCATATTCACTCCTCTCCACGCCGGGACTATGGGCGTGGAGAAGAGTGAATATGCATTCTCTTTAGTAGCAGGCACTGTCAGCAGGAGCTGCGACTCAGCGCTCCTCCGTGCCCACTACTAAAGAATGAATATTCCCTCTGCTCCACGCCCATGGGAGTGGAGAAGAGGGAATATTCATGTCCCTTTAGCAGCGGGCACACGTGATGTGCTCCACTCCGCCGCAACCTCCCTCCCCCACCACTATCCACCAATACTCACTTAGGCTGTGTGCCCACGTAGCATTTTTCAAGCGTATATGCTGCGGAATTTCCGCAGCGTAAACGCTTGAAAAACGCATGTATATCCGCACCCCATGTTCCCCAATGGGATTCCGCAAGTTCTATGCACATGCTGCGGATTTTTCCGCAGCGTTTATGCCGCGTTCAAAAATCCGCAGCATGTCATTTAATTTTGCGTTTCCGCAAGCGGAATTGCCTTTGTCCAATGCATAAAAAACGCAAGGCAATTCCGCATGTGGAAAACGCGTGATAAACGCGTGAAAAATGCGTGATAAACGCGTGCGGAATTCCGCATGCGTTTTTCCGGGAGAGGACTTGCATTTATGCAGCAGAAATTTTCTGCTTCATAAATGCAACGTGGGCACATAGCCTTATACAACTCGTCCCCATGCTACTTGGGTCCCCCCACTGTTTGGGGCCATTCGGCTCACGGCCCCCCCCCGCGGTCACGGGCCCCATAGCAGTGGCGTGGTCTGCCGCGGTACGCCACTGCCTGCGTCTCTTATAACATCATCAGAGGCTGCTCCTGTATCTAGTATGACATCATCAGAGGCTGCTCCTGTGTCTCTTGTGACATCATCAGTTGCCGCTCCTGTGTCTCTTCTGACATCATCAGTTGCTGCTCCTGTGTCTCTTGTGACATCATCAGTTGCTGCTCCTGTGTCTCTTGTGACATCATCAGTTGCTGCTCCTGTGTCTCTTGTGACATCATCAGAGGCTGTTCCTGTGTCTCTTGTGACATCATGAGAGGCTGCTCCTGTGTCTCTCGTGACATCATCAGAGGCTGCTCCTGTGTCTCTTGTGACATTGTGGCACCCCAGGGGTCTGGTTTCCACAGTAATAGCAGTATTACGTCTGTGAGCAGGTGGGAGGTCTCCTGGGCAGGAATCCTAAGCATGCCACACCTCCTGCCCAGTCCTGGGAGGGGAAGAACTTCCCCTACATAAACTGGGGCTGAGGCAGGGTTAGAGAGAGGAGTTCCAGACAGAGACGGAGTCTGGTCTGGACACGCAGAAACAGGGACAAATAGACATCAGGAGCTCTGTAGGAGCCAAGGAGAAGTGCCAGGGGCTGGAGCTGTGCAGAGCTCGCCCTGGGAGAAGGTACTAAAACCGGACACAGGAGTCCGAGGCTGTGGGGACTAAGATATACCCAGCAGCAGAATCCATCCGGCAGGGGATTCCAGGTCCTCTGGCCATAAAAGCCCGGAGGCTCAGTCACAACGAAGGGACCAGCACCGCCATCTCGGAGCGGAGGCTAACAGGAGGCCCCAGGTCACCAGCCATACGGGTGAGCACCACACGGTATACCCAGGGACGTAGGCTACTTGTAACCGCTGAAAGCAGGGTAGCCAGGAAGGGTACAGACTAACGGGAAGGCCTACAACTCCACCTGGCCAGGGGAACTCCGGCTTACTCGCAGACTAACCAGGCCCCAACTACTAGCCAGTACTCCCGGGGGAATTTGCCTTGTACCATCAGTAAAGGCCCTGAACTGTACCCTCGCGTCTCCGTGCTTCCTTGTCGCACCGTTAGTGCTGGGACATCCACACCATCACTCCCAACATCACCCACATCCGCTGCCCTGAGGCCATACCTCTCCCGTTGGGGGTTATATCAACATTGCTGCACACCTATACCACCGGCCTCAGCGGTCTGCCCTGCAGCGGCGGTTTCATAACCGCATTCAACGGGTGGCGTAGTCGGACACTAATACCATCATACCAATAACTGCCACTTAGTTTGACCACCCTGGGCGCGGACCGGGTCACCGCCACACGAAGACTACTACCCCCATCGGATCCGGCTCCGGGTATCCCCCGCGCGCACGCGCGCCGCACTACAGCACTGGCCCAGGGGGTGAGTCAACTTTGGCGTAGTCGGCAGGATTACGTGCCCGCAACCACCGGGTACTGCGTGCCTGAAAAAAGAGACTTTTGTACTCACCTGTGGTGAAGTTTCCCGCCGTCCGGAGTCGTTTCCCGCCATCTGGAGCCGATTCCCGCCATCCGACGCCATCTTCTGCCTTCTTCCCGCCATCCGTGGAGTTTTCCCGCCATTGGACGTCATCTTGAGGGCGCCGCGCGGGAAGAAGAGGGGCGTGGACTCCGAAAGCCCGCGAGAACTGAAGCCCCGCCTCACGTCCGGACGTTGCGTAAGGTCCTGGAAGGAGCCCAGCGGACGCCGACGTCACAGGAGCGCGACGGAAGGTCCTCAACCCTGACAATCGACTGCGGAGCCGCGGCCTACGGAAGAGGATCATCGCAAGGTAGGCCACGGTCCACTAGGGGGGAGGAGGATGTCGGATACGGAGGAGAGCTTCACCGCCACAGCCGCCGCCAGCGCCACCGCTGCTGCGGTCATGCCTTTCACCATGCCCTATATCCCGGGGGCAGCCTGGCTACCCCAGTACTCAGGGGAGTCACATACCCTAAATGACTTCAGAGAAAGGCTGGATAGCCTCTTCCAGGTGTATCCCCTCACGGAGGCGCAAAAAGTGAGCATCCTGGTGGCCCAATTAATCGGGGCAGCCCAAAGGGAGGTAAAGTCCTGGCCACCTGGGAGGAAGAGGACTGTCAGAGACATACTAACCCGGCTGAAAGACACATTTGACACCCGCACCTCAGCCGAAATAAAACTAAGATTTTATGGGTGCAAACAACGTGCACATGAGAGTATAAGAGACTATGCTCTAAACCTACAAGAGGCCCTGAGAGCCATTAAGCAGGCAGACCCTGACAGCGTGGGAAATGAAGATAAGCTGTTGACTGAACAATTCATTGAGGGTCTACTGTGCAATGCCCACCGAACCCAGTTGCGGGCAATGGCCTTACAGGACCCTGACCTGGACTTTGCACAGTTCAAGGACAGAGCCATCCGGGTGCTCCGAGAACCGGCACCAGGTGGCGCTGTGACCCACAGGCGCCCTGCTATCACTTATCACCAGGAGACGGCGCCCTTGTCTGCAGGGCCTGTGGGAGCTGATGCGCAGGCTTTAAACAGTGACCCGGCTACAGACCTGCACCATCAGGTCCAAGAGCTAACTAAAAGCGTTGCCGCGCTAACCCAAACTGTGCAGTCTTTACAGGTTTCTACTGCAGGGAAGATCGAGCTGGCATCCGGACCGGAGGACATCCCGTGGCGCCGACCAAGGAGGACCCCACCGGCCAGAGGAAGACCCAGCGATCGATACAACGAGGACGGACGACCTATTTGCCGCCGCTGCAATCAACCCGGACATGTGGCAAGGTACTGTCATTTAAACGGGCACAACCTGGGGTAGAGGGCCAACCCCCAGGCATAAGACCATCAGGCCCATCAAACTGGCGTGATAAATACGTAGGGGGACGTCCAATCTTGCCTGTGGTACTGGATGGCATTCCTATGAGTGCCCTACTAGACACTGGGTCACAGGTCACCAACATCCCGTACGTGCTCTTCAAGCAGTACTGGAATGATTCGGACATAACCCGCTACCCAGACGACGACCTGAGTATCATCGCCAGCAATGGTCAGCCCGTGCCGCAGGTGGGATTCAAGGAGGTGACCATTAAAATCGGTAAAGTCGAACTGGCGGCACAAGGACTGATTATAGTGGACATAGACCGTCATGAGAGTCACCCTAGAATCACCCTGGGAACCAATGTAATTGAAAATTGTCTTGCAGAGGTAATTCTCATTTTACAGCAGGTTGCCAAGAACGCCAGTTCCGGCCAGCAGCGTGTGCTCCAAAAAGAGATCCGGGCACTGATGAAGCGGCAACAGGTGGAACTATCTGGTGGTGAGATAGGTAGCGTGAGAATGTGTGACCCGTTCCCTATTGCCATGCCCCCAAAAAGTGAGATGATGATTTGGTGCCGGGCAGCTATTGGTCTAAGAGGTAGAGACTACCAAGCAATGGTAGAACCCGTCTACTCAGACAGTAGGCCCACCATTTTGACAGCACGGGGGGTGGTCGATGTACGCCATGGGAGGGTGCCCGTTCGCATCATAAATATCGGTGAGAGAGAAGTACACCTGCCCCGGTATGCCACGCTAGCTAAATTGTTCACCATAAACCAGAATTCTGTACAGGCCGTGGAACCCTTGCCTCCATCTCAACCAGAGGAAGGTAACGGCTCTAAGAAACCAGTGGGGGACTGGTGTCTGCAACTACATCTGGGTACCGAATCCACTCCCTCACACCAGAAACAAGGAGTCTATCGGGTGGTTCAAGAGTACGAGAGAGTGTTTAGTAAACACCCGTTAGACTTCGGGCGAGTAAAGGGGGTAGAACACCACATCCCCACGGGAGACCATCCTCCCATAAAGGAGAGATACCGACCCGTACCCCCTGCACACTACCAACACGCCAAGGGGATGCTTAGAGACATGAAGGAGGCTGGGGTAATCAGGGACAGCTGTAGCCCCTGGGCAGCTCCACTAGTCTTAGTGAAAAAGAAGGACAACACTATGAGAATGTGTGTAGACTACAGGAAGGTCAACCGTATCACACACAAAGATGCGTACCCGTTATCAAGGATAGAAGAGTCCTTAGCTGCATTAAAATCTGCTAACTTCTTCTCTACTTTGGATCTCACTAGCGGGTACTGGCAGGTTCCTGTAGCAGAGGCAGACCGAGAGAAGACCGCATTCACCACCCCGATGGGTCTCAGCGAATTTAACTGCATGCCGTTCGGGCTCTGCAACGCACCAGGAACCTTCCAACGGTTGATGGAATGCTGTCTGGGACACCGGAACTTCGAGACGGTCCTGTTATACCTGGACGATGTCATCGTCTATTCCAAGACCTACGAGGACCACCTGAAACACCTGGCAGAAGTGTTCGAAGCTCTGGCAAACTACGGCCTAAAGGTGAAACCCTCCAAGTGTCACCTCCTGAAACCAAAGGTGCAATACCTGGGACACGTGGTGAGTGCTGACGGAGTGGCTCCTGACCCTGATAAGATCACCGTGATTAAGGACTGGCCAAGACCCTCCAGCATAAAAGAAGTGCGGCAGTTCCTCGGGTTGGTAGGCTACTACCGAAGATTCATTCCCGGTTTCACCAAAATGGCAGCCCCTATGCAGGACCTCCTGATAGGTCAATCTCGAAAAGCCAAAAACCAGAAGCCGCCCTTCAGGTGGGAAAAGCTGGAAGAGGAGTCCTTTAGCCAGCTGAAGATGGCCCTCACGGGGGAAGAAATCCTGGCATATCCAGACTACAGCCAGCCCTTTATCCTCCACACGGACGCAAGTAACATCGGGCTAGGAGCCGTGCTGTCCCAGATCCAGCAAGGAAAAGAACGGGTAATCGCTTACGCTAGCCGAAAGCTACGACCCACCGAGAGGAACCCTGAGAATTATAGCTCAGTCAAGCTGGAGTTCCTGGCAGTAGTGTGGGCAGTGACCGAACGTTTCAAGCATTACGTTGCCTCCTCCAAATTCATCGTGTACACGGATAACAACCCGTTGACACACCTGGACACTGCAAGGCTCGGTGCTCTGGAACAGAGATGGATGGCTCGCCTGTCCAACTTTGAATTCACCATCAAATACCGGGCAGGACGCTCAAATGCCAACGCGGATGCCCTGTCTAGAATGCCGAACTTACCGGACGTAGGGGAAGATCCAGAAGATCTGGAAGAAGTTGAGCTCCCTGCGTTCCACCGTCAAGGGATTACCCTGTATTCCCACCGTGTGAAGGACAGGCGCTCCGCGACGTTCAATCCCTTGCCCCACTACAACTGGGCGGAGACGCAAGACAGTGATCCTGCAGTCCGTCTGGTGAAGGAAATGCTGACCCAAGCCGATGCCAGTCTGGACCCAGACGCCCCAGAGGAGACTAAGCAACTGTGGAAGGAGAAAAGTAGGCTGTTCCTCTACAGGGAGAAGTTGTGCCGGAGAATGGTTAACTCTCGAACACATGAGTTGACCTGGCAGGTAGTGGTCCCCAGACGAGACGCGGCTATGATTCTGGAGGCGTACCACAACGGAGCAGGACATTTCGGGTGGAAGAAGCTGGAGTTCTTATTGCGTGAGCGGTTCTACTGGGTAGGCATGAGAGGAGCCATCGAGAGGTGGTGCAGAGACTGTGGACCGTGCCATCTAAGAAGGAAGGACCGTGCCAGCCAGAAGACTCCCTTGCAGCCCATCATCACCCGACAGCCACTGGAACTGGTAGCCCTGGACCATGTGAAACTGGCTCCAAGCAGATCTGGGTATGTCTACGCCCTCACAATCATAGATCATTACTCCCGGTTCCTGGTGGTGGTCCCGGTCAAGGACTTAACGGCTCAAACAGCAGCTAGAGCCTTCCAGCAGCACTTCTGCCGTCCACACGGGTACCCGGACCAAGTGCTGACAGACCAAGGGCCAGCCTTCGAAGTGGAAGTCTTCCAGGAGTTCTGCAACCTGTATGGCTGCACGAAGATAAGAACAACGCCCTATCACCCGCAAACTAATGGACTCTGTGAGAAGATGAACCAGGTGGTGATAGACCTCCTGAAAACATTGCCCCTGGAAGAACGCAGTATGTGGCCTGAGAAGCTGCCTGATCTGGTGGACCTATACAACCACATCCCTGTAGGTTCTACCAACTGTACC
Source organism: Phyllobates terribilis (assembly GCF_046119375.1). Classification (NCBI taxonomy): domain Eukaryota; kingdom Metazoa; phylum Chordata; class Amphibia; order Anura; family Dendrobatidae; genus Phyllobates; species Phyllobates terribilis. Next base: position 45,877,532 of record NW_027362762.1, read on the forward strand.
CCGGCTTACCTAATGAGAGCGAGACCTGGTAAGCTGCCTAACGACCTGGATATGGGAGTCCTGACGCCCGAGGACACCTCGCCAGAGGCAGACTGGGATACAGGACGGCAGCAGCAATATCGGAAAGTGCAGGAGAGCGTGGAGCGAAGTCTGTCTCAAGCTAGAGAAAGGCAAGAGAGGGCTTATAATCAGTATGCTCCCGCTGTTCCCCTGGTACCTGGAGAGCAGGTCTTGAAGAGGAAAAGACGGCTCCACAAATTGGACGACCAGTGGGAGAAGGACCCGTACACCGTACTGCCATCAAGCCATGAGAGCCCAAAGATTTGCGTGATCAGTAAGGATGGAGGAGAAACCACAGCCGTTGTCTCCAGAGACCACCTGAAGAAGTGTCCCGAGCAGCTGCAAAACCCTGAAGAAGAAGATCAAGAAAACCCTCGACCCGCAGAGGAAAGGGAAGAAATGATCAGGACTGTACTCGGAGACTTCCCCCGGTCTTGGACACAAGTAAACGGTGCTGTCGTGGTACCCGTCCTCACCTTTCTCCAGCCAGCCCCGCAAGTGCCTACAGAAGAACCAGTAGAGCTGGAAGAGCAGCCGGCCCAAGAGGCAGAAGAGTTCACACCAGCAGTACAGGAGGATCAACCCTCTGCTAGTAGTGAGCCTGCCGTGCCCCTAGTGAGCCAAAGAGTGCGCAGAAAGCTGCCCAGCCTGCCCATAACACCTCCTACACCCTGTAGTGCAGGACCAGTTAGTGAGCTCCGTAGGTCCACTAGGGTTACCAGAGGCCAGATGCCCGTACGTTGGAGAATCTAAGTTGGCTAGTTGCTTTAACTATTTTATGTTTACCTGTTTTGTTGTAGCCGTTGCTAATTATGTTTTTCAGTTACAGATTTCTTTATATGGACTGACAGGTTATGGACAGTGAGTAACCGGAACTCTGTTGTAAATATGTTTGGAGTGTGACCCAGGAATGGACTAAAGACTGTTAAAGACTCGGGGCAGGACAGACCCCTACCTGGTTACGGCTCCCTGTTCTTTGGTGAAATGGACACCCTTATTGCTTCCCGGTTACGGACACGCCGTGACCATCTCATGTATTTAATTGTTATTGTTTATACCCTGTTATGTTTAGTCCGGGAGTACTAAATTTCACTAGGGGGGAATGTGGCACCCCAGGGGTCTGGTTTCCACAGTAATAGCAGTATTACGTCTGTGAGCAGGTGGGAGGTCTCCTGGGCAGGAATCCTAAGCATGCCACACCTCCTGCCCAGTCCTGGGAGGGGAAGAACTTCCCCTACATAAACTGGGGCTGAGGCAGGGTTAAGCCCCCCGTCTCACATAGCGATATCGCTAGCGATATCGCTGCTGAGTCACGGTTTTGGTGACTCACCAGCGACCTCACCAGCGATGTCGCTATGTGTGACACTTTGCAACGATCAGGCCCCTGCTGTGAGGTCGCTGATCGTTGCAAAGTGTCCTGGATCATTTTTTGGTCGTTGGCCTCCCGCTGGCCAGCACACATCGCTGTGTGTGACCAGCGGGACCAACGATCTGGCTGGTAACTATGGTAAACATCGGGTTACTAGGGGCACGCGCGCACTTAGTAACCCGCTGTTTACCATGGATACCACTCTGCTACGGTGCTCGGAGGCTCCCGCGCACCGTAACAGAGTGGTATCCATGGTAAACAGCGGGTTACTAGGGGCACACGCGCACTTAGTAATCCGATGTTTACCATAGTTACCAGCCTGCTCCTGCTTGCAGCAGGCTGGTAACGGGAGCAGGACATCGTGGAACGATTCTTTCCACGATATCGCTGCTCCCCTGATCGCTGGTGAGCCTGCCTGTTTGACAGCTCACCAGCGATGTATTAGCGATGCAGCAACGATCCCTGACAGGTCGTATCGTTGTCGGGATCGCTGCTGCATCGCTTAGTGTGACGGGGCCTTTAGAGAGAGGAGTTCCAGACAGAGACGGAGTCTGGTCTGGACACGCAGAAACAGGGACAGATAGACATCAGGAGCTCTGTAGGATCCAAGGAGAAGCCCCAGGGGCTGGAGCTGTGCAGAGCTCGCCCTGGGAGAAGGTACTAAAACCGGACACAGGAGTCCGAGGCTGTGGGGACTAAGATATACCCAGCAGCAGAATCCATCCGGCAGGGGATTCCAGGTCCTCTGGCCATAAAAGCCCGGAGGCTCAGTCACAACGAAGGGACCAGCACCGCCATCCCGGAGCGGAGGCTAACAGGAGGCCCCAGGTCACCAGCCATACGGGTGAGCACCACACGGTATACCCAGGGACGTGGGCTACTTGTAACCGCTGAAAGCAGGGTAGCCAGGAAGGGTACAGACTAACGGGAAGGCCTACAACTCCACCTGGCCAGGGGAACTCCGGCTTACTCGCAGACTAACCAGGCCCCAACTACTAGCCAGTACTCCCGGGGGAATTTGCCTTGTACCATCAGTAAAGGCCCTGAACTGTACCCTCGCGTCTCCGTGCTTCCTTGTCGCACCGTTAGTGCTGGGACATCCACACCATCACTCCCAACATCACCCACATCCGCTGCCTTGAGGCCATACCTCTCCCGTTGGGGGTTATATCAACATTGCTGCACACCTATACCACCGGCCTCAGCGGTCTGCCCTGCAGCGGCGGTTTCATAACCGCATTCAACGGGTGGCGTAGTCGGACACTAATACCATCATACCAATAACTGCCACTTAGTTTGACCACCCTGGGCGCGGACCGGGTCACCGCCACACGAAGACTACTACCCCCATCGAATCCGGCTCCGGGTATCCCCTGCGCGCACGCGCGCCGCACTACAGCACTGGCCCAGGGGGTGAGTCAACTTCATCAGAGGCTGCTCCTGTGTCTCTTGTGACACCATCAGAGGCTGCTCCTGTGTCTCTTGTGACATCATCAGAGGCTGCTTCTGTGTCTCTTGTGACATCATCAGTTGCTGCTTCTGTGTCTCTTGTGACATCATCAGTTGCTGCTCCTGTGTCTCTTGTGACATCATCAGAGGTTGCTCCTGTGTCTCTTGTGACATCATCAGAGGCTGCTCTTGAGTCTCTTGTGACATCATCAGAGGCTGCTCCTGTGTCTCTTATGACATGATCAGAGGCTGCTCCTGCGTCTCTTGTGACATCATCAGAGGCTGCTCCTGTGTCTCTTGTGACATCATCAGTTGCTGCTCCTGTGTCTCTTATGACATGATCAGAGGCTGCTCCTGCGTCTCTTGTGACATCATCAGTTGCTGATCCTGTGTCTCTTGTGACATCATCAGTTGCTGCTCCTGTGTCTCTTGTGACATCATCAGAGGCTGCTCCTGTGTCTCTTGTGACATCATCAGAGGCTGCTCCTGTGTCTCTTGTGACATCATCAGAGGCTGCTCTTGTGTCTCTTGTGACATCATCAGAGGTTGCTTCTGTGTCTCTTGTGACATCATCACAGGCTGCTCTTGAGTCTCTTGTGACATCATCAGAGGCTGCTCCTGTGTCTGGGCTGACATCATCAGAGGCTACTCCTGTGTCTCTTGTGACATCATTAGAGGCTGCTCCTGTGTCTCTTATGACGTCATCAGAGGCTGCTCCTGCATCTCTTATGACATGATCAGAGGCTGCTCCTGCGTCTCTTGTGACATCATCAGAGGCTGCTGCTGTGTCTCTTGTGACATAATCAGGGACTGCTCCTATGTCTCTTATGACATCATCAGAGGTAGCTCCTGTGTCTGGTGTGACATCATCAGAGGCTGCTCCTGTGTCTCTTATGACATCATCAGAGGCAGCTCCTGTATCTGGTGTGACATCATCAAAGGCTGCTCCTGTGTCTGGTGTGACATAATCAGAGGTTGCTCCTGTGTCTGGTGTGACATCATCAGAGGTAGCTCCTGTGTCTCTTATGACATCATCAGAGGTTGCTCCTGTATCACTTGTGACATCATCAGAGGATGCTCCTGTGTCTCTTGTGACATCATCAGTGGCTGCTCCTGTGTCTCATTTGACATCATCAGAGGCTGCTCCTGTGTCTCTTGTGACATCATCAGAGGCTGCTCCTGTGTCTCTTGTGACATCATCAGAGGCTGCTTCTGTGTCTCTTGTGACATCATCAGTTGCTGCTCCTGTGTCTCTTGTGACATCATCAGTTGCTGCTCCTGTGTCTCTTGTGACATCATCAGAGGTTGCTCCTGTGTCTCTTGTGACATCATCAGAGGCTGCTCTTGAGTCTCTTGTGACATCATCAGAGGCTGCTCCTGTGTCTCTTATGACATGATCAGAGGCTGCTCCTGCGTCTCTTGTAACATCATCAGAGGTAGCTCCTGTGTCTCTTGTGACATCATCAGAGGCTGCTCCTGTGTCTCTTGTGACATCATCAGAGGCTGCTCCTGTGTCTCTTATGACATGATCAGAGGCTGCTCCTGCGTCTCTTGTAACATCATCAGAGGCTGCTCCTGTGTCTCTTGTGACATCATCAGTTGCTGCTCCTGTGTCTCTTATGACATGATCAGAGGCTGCTCTTGCGTCTCTTGTGACATCATCAGTTGCTGCTCCTGTGTCTCTTGTGACATCATCAGAGGCTGCTCCTGTGTCTCTTGTGACATCATCAGAGGCTGCTCCTGTGTCTCTTGTGACATCAGCAGAGGCTGCTTCTGTGTCTCTTTTGACATCATCAGTTGCTGCTCCTGTGTCTCTTGTGACATCATCAGTTGCTGCTCCTGTGTCTCTTGTGACATCATCAGTTGCTGCTCCTGTGTCTCTTGTGACATCATCAGAGGCTGCTCCTGCGTCTCTTGTGACATCATCAGAGGCGGCTCCTGTGTCTCTTGTGACATCATCAGAGGCGGCTCCTGTGTCTCTTGTGACATCATCAGAGGCTGCTCCTGCGTCTCTTGTGACATCATCAGTTGCTGCTCCTGTGTCTCTTGTGACATCATCAGAGGCTGCTCCTGCGTCTCTTGTGACATCATCAGAGGCGGCTCCTGTGTCTCACCTTATGATCCTCTTGAATCATGTTTCAAAATTTCTCTAAATGTATCAAAATAATAAATGTCTCTTTTTGTTGACTCAGAAAATCATATGTGTGAGAACGATGGTAACAGAAACCCCCAACATCCATCCCTCACTACCAGATAAATAAACAGTCGGATTTTCCTGCCAAATCAAGATGGAGAGTCTGCGCGCTGGAGCTGGAAGAGAGATAAATTCAGGCACCTCATATATCAGGGAACTCGTCATGATAATCGTAATAGGTACCAAATGTGGTTCATTTGTTACATTCAGATGCGGCCGGGGGATGAGGTTCATTTCATTGTACGGTGCATGTTCTGAACTTTATAAAGTCCTACATTTAATTCAAGGATGTTCTGTCTACGTGAGGACATCAGCTGAAACCCCCTGACGATCGGCTGTTATAGCTGCTGGGAAGTGCTACAGGTGGGCTCACATTTTCCCTACAATGACCAATAACAGTAAAAATGGTGCCGCATACCACCTATGCAAATGAATGGGCATCCATATAATTCATGGTGACGTATAGTCCTATCTATCTATCTATCTATCTGTCTATCATCTATCTACCTATAAACAGTGTCTATCTAGTATCTATCATATATACTATTCAGAAAAAAGTTTTGAGACACCTGCTCTTTAAATCAACACAAGCTTTTCTGACCTCCATCCTACATCCATAGACATTAATATGGAGTCGCCCCTCTGCAGATATAACAACTCCCTCTCTTCTTTAATTTCTACAAGATTTTTGAGATGTCTGTGGGAATTGTTGCCCCTAGAGAAGTGCGATTCATCACTCCTCCAGAGTCCAGAGGTGGCGGCTTTACACCACTCCATCCGCTGCTCAGCATTGTGCTTAGTGATGTACGGCTGCATGCAGCTGCTCAGCCATGAAGCTCCCGGCGGGGGCGCAGTGTTTGTGCTGATACCAGAGGAGGTCTGGACTCTTAAGTTATGGGGTCAGCAGAGCGGTGGGGACTTTTCTTCCCTCTGCTGCTCAGCACTCGGCCCCCCGCTCTGTAACGTTACGGGGTCTCCACCTCGTGGCTGAGTTGCTGCGGTTCCTTCCACTTCTCAATAATATCACTCACTGATACTGCGCTGGTATCAGTAATCTCTGCACCACTGGCCGATCTGTCAAATGGTAATAAAGGCAGACGACATGACGGGGGGCTGGAGGTTATACACCAGGGGCCGTGGGGACGGAGGTTATACACCGGAGGGCCTGGGGGTGGAGGTTATACCCTGGGGGTGAGGGGCCGAGTGTTATACACCGGGGGGAGCGTGGGGGTGAAGGTTATACACCGGGGGCGAGGGGCTGGATGTTATACACCGGGGGGAGCGTGGGGGTGAAGGTTATACACCGGGGGCGAGGGGTCGGATGTTATACACCGGGGGCGAGGGGCTGGATGTTATACACCGGGGGGAGCGTGGGGGTGAAGGTTATACACCGGGGGCGAGGGGTCGGATGTTATTGTAGCACCCTGAGGATTCGGCTGCTACAGGGGTATTGCACCTCAACCCAGAGGTGTGATATTCCACTCCCGGGTAAGGATGGAGTGTGGAACTGAGCTCGGTAGGCTGCATGCACTACACACATCCCATTTCCGGGGAACAGGCCGACGGTACTCCCACTTAGAAATGTGCAGGTACGACCGAGTCTGTTCCTGGCTGGAGTGGGAGGGGGGTGGTACATCCCATGTAGTGTAGGGGCAGATAGGGGGAGCAGCCTGGGTAAAGATAGGAGCTCATTGGGTGCTGGTCACCTGAGCTCACACATAGAGGGTGTATATAAGGTGGGCACCAACTAAGATCAGGGTCAGATGCAGAGGACAAGTCAGATGCAGAGGATCAGATGCAGAGAGTCAGCTGCAGAGAACAAGTCAGGAGCAGAGGAGAGAAGAAAGACCAAGACCCAGAGTGAGAGAGGAGAAAAGAGAGAGACCCAGAGCACAGCAGAGAAGGACTCTGAGATCCCAACTAAAAGCACCGGGTGAAGAGTCGGCATCAGGGTACCGGAACCCAAGCTGGTGGGGGTAAAAACATTCCCCAGCCAGAGACCGGAGACCGTGGGCAGCGTTTGCCACGGTCACCCATCACATCCACCCCGAAGGCACACCACATGAAGGGTCAGGGAACCCAGGGCCAAGGGTGTCCCAACAGAAGGCCCGAGGGAGCTGGACCTAGGTGGATTACTGGTGGGGACGGCCAGAGAACGGGACAGAAAGAGAGCTCAGGGCCACGCTCCGGACTTGTTTGGGGGTTGGCTGGATCCAGGACCTGGTGGACGCAGCACGGCTCGGGTGGTCACTAGCAGCTGGAGTGACCAGTACAACATCTGCAGTAAGTAAGCACCCTTAACTGCACAACCCGACTCTGTCTTCACTGCCGTCTGCACTACACCACCACAACCCCCATCCTCTGCGCCTGTCCCCTCTGAGGCTATACCCCTCCCGTTGGGGGTTATCCCACCAAGCTGCGCACCCACCATCAGCCTCAGCGGACCCTGCTGCAGCGGCGGCCACAGTGACCGCATCACAACGGGTGGCGTAGTCGACACAAAAGAACTCTTAATAACATCTGTAGGACTGCCACATAACACTGAGCTTGACGCCCTGGGCACGGGCCGGGTCACAGCCGCTCGGAGACTACAACCCCCCCCCCCATCTGATCCGGTGCCGGGTATTCCCCTCAAAAAGGAATATGTCCCAGGGGGCGCGTCAACTTTGGCGTAGTCGGCAGGATTACGTGCCCGCAACACCCGGGTACTGCGTGCCTGAAGAAAAGTGCAAGTTTACCTCAGAAAGGAGTCTCCCGCCGGTTCCGGAGGGTCCACGCCATCGGACTCCATCACCAGTCGTTTCCCGCCGATTGTCCGCCATTTCCAGCTTGTTCCCGCCATCTGCAGGGTTTCCCGCCACTGGGCGACGCTTCCCGCCAAAACCGCAGATTTCCCGCCTTGGAAGAGCAGCGGACGCCATTATGGGCGTGCCAAAGGAGGGCAGGAGGCCACCTCCCATCGTGGGCCGGGACAGAAAATGGCGCCAAAAGTGGAAACCGCCCCCACCAACAGAGACTGTGATGCTAGAGGTGTCTGTCAGCGTGAAAGAACTACCCCTGGAGCTGACAGTCACCGAGTTGCCCCGGGACCGCCCTCGAAGTGGGAGGAGACGAAAGAAAAGAGCGAAGATGGGTGCCGCCTGGAGCAGTCTGGAGCGAGCGCACCCGGAGACAAGAAGTCTGGAGAGGAGTAGCAGAGAAGCTTACCCGGAGATGTCCAGAGAGCAGAGCAGCACCGGCCCGCTGGCCAGGAGCCTGCTGGAAGAAGAGCAGAGCAGCACCGACCCGTTGGTCAGGAGCCTGCTGGACACCACGACCCCACTAGGCCTAGTGGAGGTCCTTGCACAGCTCCCCCGAGACCGGGAGTGTGCACAGACTGCCCTGGAGGGCCTCGCACGGAGGATGGCCCGGGTACAGCGCGAGATATTGGCGGAATGGAGCCGGGAGATGGCCCAGCAAGCTGAAACCAAGACGCAAGCTGAAACCAAGACCCGGAGCACGCCAGCCGAGATGAGGAAGGAGACCGCCTCTGAGGATGGCGCGGGAGGACCCAAGGCCGGAGACGGCGCCGAGGAGGGAGCCGAACGCATGGAGGCAGGTAAAGGGGACGCCTATACCCCAAGCCGTGACACCGCTTACCTGCCCCAGCTCCCCGTCGCAGAGCCCGAAAGTCCCCCTGCTGTGCCCGAAAACGCCATGTCACCGACGCAGACTAGACCCCAACCGGAAGCCGCCGCCGCGACCCCTGTGACGTCACACGCCTCGACCCCGAGCGTGACCAAGCAGGAAGTACCACCAGCCTGGTCGCAGGGCCTAGAATTCCCGGGCGTCGCATCACCAACAGCGCCCCCTACCTCTGCGGAGCCTCCGGCCTGGTCGCAAGGCCAGGTGGCTCAGGGCGCCGCCGTATTAACGGTGCCCTTCACCTTCCAGGTGCCCCAGGCCTGGCCGCAAGGCCTGGGCAACCCGGGCGCCACCACCACCGCGCCCGCACCCGTAAAACCAAGGGTGCCGCGTCTGGGAGAGGACTTGTTTGCCCAGCACACGTGGCTGGACGGGCAGCCTTTCATCTGGCCCCAGAAGTATTACGAACTGGAGCACCAGAGGAGGGTTGGGGCCATGTGTGCACCCCTGATTCCGGCTCCGAAGCCCGTGGCACGGATCTCGCCCCCGCTAGCGGAAGCACAGTTTGAGTGGGACCCCGCCGGAGAAGATCTAATGGGGTTCACTCAGGAAACCAGGGCAGCTGCAGCGGAGCGCGCTGAGTGTTGCCGACAACAGCTCGAAGAGTTCGCGAGGGAGCGGAGAGAGAGGCGGGTCCGGGAACAACAGGCCCAAATAAGGAGCGCCGAGCAAAAGAGCCGGACCAGGAGGGACCCCCGTGCAGCGCACAGTCCCCGTACCACCGGGACTGTAATAAAGTTTAATCTGCAGCATGGGTGGGGCTTCATTCGAGACAACAACACCCACGGCGACGTCTTTGTCACGCGCAGAGACGTGGAGTCCCATCTGCCGGAGGGGCACAGAGGTCGTGACCTCTACATCGGAGACGAGGTCACCTTTACCCGGCACAAGTGTGCCAAAGGACCTTACGCCCTCCACGTACACCGCCTGACGGAGGAGGAGTTGCAGTGCGAGGAGGAGGAGCAAGAGGACCCGGACGGGTCTGAAGTAACAACCAGCTATAAGCAAAGAGCAGGAGGAAGACGCCGTTGAGTGCGGCAGAGCAAGAGATGTAAATAGTTACCCGACCGGGTACCAAAGAAACTGTTGATACATATATATAGTCCCCGTTGGGACCAGCTGAGTGAACTGTTTACCAGTTAACCCCTTCATCCCACAGGCTGAGGACTGTGAGCAGCCATTCCCTTCCCTCTACCTGGCCGAGGACTGAGAGCGGCCAACTTCCCCTGTATATAGTTGCGCTTCCTAAAGCGCCCCCTACCGGTTTTATAGGAAAACCAGTTTTTCTAAGAGACTGTCGCACTTTTCCCGGACACACGTTGCACAGTGTCCGGAGGAGGAACCTGAAACAAGAGACGACGAGAATGTTTATATGAAAAGTTTTATATATATAATGTTTTATATGTTTTATTATGTTTATATGAAAAAAAAAAAAAATTGTATGTTTTGGTGTTTTTGTCTTTACAGCCCGAGGACGTGCTGTGATTTACCAGGGGGGAATGTAGCACCCTGAGGATTCGGCTGCTACAGGGGTATTGCACCTCAACCCAGAGGTGTGATATTCCACTCCCGGGTAAGGATGGAGTGTGGAACTGAGCTCGGTAGGCTGCATGCACTACACACATCCCATTTCCGGGGAACAGGCCGACGGTACTCCCACTTAGAAATGTGCAGGTACGACCGAGTCTGTTCCTGGCTGGAGTGGGAGGGGGGTGGTACATCCCATGTAGTGTAGGGGCAGATAGGGGTAGCAGCCTGGGTAAAGATAGGAGCTCATTGGGTGCTGGTCACCTGAGCTCACACATAGAGGGTGTATATAAGGTGGGCACCAACTAAGATCAGGGTCAGATGCAGAGGACAAGTCAGATGCAGAGGATCAGATGCAGAGAGTCAGCTGCAGAGAACAAGTCAGGAGCAGAGGAGAGAAGAAAGACCAAGACCCAGAGTGAGAGAGGAGAAAAGAGAGAGACCCAGAGCACAGCAGAGAAGGACTCTGAGATCCCAACTAAAAGCACCGGGTGAAGAGTCGGCATCAGGGTACCGGAACCCAAGCTGGTGGGGGTAAAAACATTCCCCAGCCAGAGACCGGAGACCGTGGGCAGCGTTTGCCACGGTCACCCATCACATCCACCCCGAAGGCACACCACATGAAGGGTCAGGGAACCCAGGGCCAAGGGTGTCCCAACAGAAGGCCCGAGGGAGCTGGACCTAGGTGGATTACTGGTGGGGACGGCCAGAGAACGGGACAGAAAGAGAGCTCAGGGCCACGCTCCGGACTTGTTTGGGGGTTGGCTGGATCCAGGACCTGGTGGACGCAGCACGGCTCGGGTGGTCACTAGCAGCTGGAGTGACCAGTACAACATCTGCAGTAAGTAAACACCCTTAACTGCACAACCCGACTCTGTCTTCACTGCCGTCTGCACTACACCACCACAACCCCCATCCTCTGCGCCTGTCCCCTCTGAGGCTATACCCCTCCCGTTGGGGGTTATCCCACCAAGCTGCGCACCCACCATCAGCCTCAGCGGACCCTGCTGCAGCGGCGGCCACAGTGACCGCATCACAACGGGTGGCGTAGTCGACACAAAAGAACTCTTAATAACATCTGTAGGACTGCCACATAACACTGAGCTTGACGCCCTGGGCACGGGCCGGGTCACAGCCGCTCGGAGACTACAACCCCCCCCCCATCTGATCCGGTGCCGGGTATTCCCCTCAAAAAGGAATATGTCCCAGGGGGCGCGTCATTATACACCGGGGGCGAGGGGCTGGATGTTATACACCGGGGGGAGCGTGGGGGTGAAGGTTATACACCGGGGGCGAGGGGCTGGATGTTATACACCGGGGGCGAGGGGCTGGAGGTTATACACCTGGGGCGAGGGGCTGGATGTTATACACCGGGGGCGAGGGGCTGGAGGTTATACACCTGGGGCGAGGGGCTGGATGTTATACACCGGGGGCGAGGGACTGGAGGTTATACACCTGGGGCGAGGGGCTGGATGTTATACACCGGGGGCGAGGGGCTGGATGTTATACACCAGGGGCGAGGGGCTGGAGGTTATACACCAGGGGCGAGGGGCTGGAGGTTATACACCTGGGGCGAGGGGCTGGAGGTTATACACCTGGGGCGAGGGGCTGGATGTTATACACCGGGGGCGAGGGGCTGGATGTTATACATCGGGGGCGAGGGGCTGGAGGTTATAAACCTGGGGCGAGGGGTTGGATGTTATACACCGGGGGCGAGGGGTCGGATGTTATACACCGGGGGCGAGGGGTCGGATGTTATACACTGGGGGCGAGGGGCTGGATGTTATACACCGGGGGCGAGGGGCTGGATGTTATACACCGGGGGCGAGGGGCTGGATGTTATACACCGGGGGCGAGGGGCTGGATGTTATACACTGGGGGCGAGGGGCTGGATGTTATACACCGGGGGCGAGGGGCTGGATGTTATACACCGGGGGCGAGGGGCTGGATGTTATACACCGGGGGCGAGGGGCTGGATGTTATACACCGGGGGCGAGGGGCTGGATGTTATACACCGGGGGCGAGGGGCTGGATGTTATACACTGGGGGCGAGGGGCTGGATGTTATACACCGGGGGCGAGGGGCTGGATGTTATACACCGGGGGCGAGGGGCTGGATGTTATACACCGGGGGCGAGGGGCTGGATGTTATACACTGGGGGCGAGGGGCTGGATGTTATACACCGGGGGCGAGGGGCTGGATGTTATACACCGGGGGCGAGGGGCTGGATGTTATACACCGGGGGCGAGGGGCTGGATGTTATACACCGGGGGCGAGGGGCTGGATGTTATACACCGGGGGCGAGGGGCTTCTTTGTAAGATTTCCTTATTAGACATTCTTGGATTTTTTGATACAAGCTTCGGTTTGGGATCCTGAAAACAGAATGAAGATTTCTATCAATACCTAATAACGTTACTAAGAATCTGTTACATCAACACTTGGCCCACGGAGCTATCTAGAGTTCCCAGAATCCCGTCTGAGGTCAGAGGGGAGGCAAAGGAATTTTGTAAGTGCCGAAATTAAAAATTGTAGAAAAAGGGGATGAGACTCTGGAGATAATCAGATTTTGCGCAGCCTCCGGCTATGAATTATCTATTAAAAAAAAAAAGAAAGAAATTAAACATAAAATTCAGTATACCGAGGACGTTTTACGACTTTGAATTGTATTTATAGAAAACAATTGAATCTGTGTTTTTTTTTTTGTTTCCATCTGGGGCTTTTTATTTTGTTTTTGCATTTGGTGTTTAGGAGGGGCCCCCAGAACAATCCCCACGCCTTCTGTATTCCATCATTTCATACAAGTGAGATCATTTTTTTTTTTTATGGCCTCAGCTCTCAATATGGGACTGAGTGATTACGGTAACGAAAATTCTGCAAAATGATCTGTTAATTTACAAGACATTAATCTGTCAGGCAGGCAGCCAGTGTCAGATCATTATTTTCTGCACTGAATAGTTAAAGAGAATCTGTTATCAGAAAATTCTGTATTATTTCAATCAAGTTGGGGATTATCTACATAAAAAAAAAAAATCTTGACATGATGTAGTTCTTACACTGGCCACTAGAGTACAGCTGATGCTTTCTGGTTTCTGCAGCTTGCTTGTGAGCTTTGCTGTGTAGACTGGGGCAGGATGAACGATCAATATAGGGGAAGGTCAGCAAAATCCTCTCACAATTTGAAAGTGTGAAGTTAATTGTATCTGGGGCCTTGATGAGCCAGGGAAGTAACACTGTACACATAGATATGGGTCAGTGTGCAGCTCCCTTGTTCTCCCTGTTCCCTGGGGGGGGAGACTGATCTTCCAGGAGATTGTTATAATTGATGACATTTTAATATTAATTAACTTCCACTTATTACAACTGCCAAAAAGTGCCCATACCCCACTACACTGGCTACAAATACAATACAAGAAGAAAGATCAAACCATAGTATGTAAAGTATATATACTTAAAGCGCATAAACCATGGTCTTGCTCCCTTCCTCTCTTGTTAATACTGCTCTGAACTGCCCAGATTCTTATGCTCTGTGACTTACCTTCCACTCTTTTATCAGTGGGTATTTCCTTTCCATCAACATTCTGCCAGCACTATAGGTGATGGAACATCATTTCCCTCACTTCCGATAATTATGCCAACAATTGTCCAATTGTCCAATTTACCTGCCGTGAATTAAAAATCCACCACTCTGTTAAGCCTGTACATATTCTGGCCACAAAGTGTTTCTCTTTTGTGTAACTTGTTATCCACCCACTAGTTGTTGTCAAGTATAATCCATCTCTTGCATGGGATGGGTCTTTGTCGCTCAACAGGAAGTAGGGGAATATGTTTGTCACTCAACAGGAAGTCTTTGTCTCTTTGCAGGAACTGGGGGCAGGTCTCTGTCTTTTTACAGGAAGTGGGGACAGGTCTTTGTCCATTTAGAGGAAGTAGAGGTGTGCATTTGTATCTTTACAGGAAGTGGGGCAGGTCTTTGTCCCTTTAGAGGAAGTAGAGGTGTGTCTTTGTATCTTTACAGGAAGTGGGGACAGGTCTTTATCCCTTTAGAGGAAGTAGAGGTGTGTCTTTGTATCTTTACAGGAAGTGGGGCAGGTCTTTGTCCTTTAGAGGAAGTAGAGGTGTGTCTTTGTATCTTTACAGGAAGTGGGGACAGGTCTTTGTCCATTTAGAGGAAGTAGAGGTGTGCATTTGTATCTTTACAGGAAGTAGGGCAGGTCTTTGTCGCTCAACAGGAAGTGGAGGTGGGACTTTATTTACAAGAAGTGGGGGCAGGTCTTTATCTCTTTACAGGACATGGGGGTGGGTCTTTATTGCTTAACAGGAAGTGGGGTTGGGTCTTTGTCTCTTTGCAGGAACTGGGGACAGGTCTTTGTCATTTTACAGGAAGTGGGGCAGGTCTTTGTTGCTTAACAGGAAGTGTGGTCGGGTCTTTATTTCTTTGCAAGAATTGGGAATGGATCTTTATCTCTTTACAGGAAGTGGGGTCAGGTCTTTGTCTCTTTACAGGAAGTGGGGGCAGATCTTTGTCTCTTTACTGGAAGTGGAAATGGGTTTTTGTTGCTCAACAAGAAGTAGAGATGGGACTTTACAAGAAGTGGGGACAGGTCTTTGTCTCTCTACAGGAAGTAGTGGTGGGAAGTATGGGAAGGTCACTAAAAGTGGTGTTAGGTCTTTGTCTCTTTACAGGAAGTGGGATCAGATCTTTTTCTCTCTGTTTTTGCTCTCCTTTCTGTAAGATTGCATATAGGCATAAAAGTGGTGGTCTGTGGCAGTGTTCACATGCAGCATTTTTGCAGCACTTTTTTTGTAAATTAAAAGCTGCTTTTTACAGTAATAGCAAAAGCAATGAAATTCCAGTAATCTCGTGCACATGCTTGTTTTTGTTTTTTTTCCAGACTGATTTTGAGAATTGCAACATTTTTTAAATCCGCAGCATGTCAATTCAATCAGCATGTTGCAGCATTTTTTCACCCATAGAAAGCATTGAGAAAGTGAAAAAACACTGAAAAAGACGCAACAAACATTTTGCAGCCTTTTTTTATGTGAATAAAGCTATCTTTATGAAACATGTACTGTAAACGCATGTGAATGCTGCAAAAAACAAAACAAAAAAAAAACAGCAAAAACATTGAGCAAATGCTGCAAAACCTGCATTTTTACTGCCAGAGAGCATGTATTGATTGTAGAAGAAAACTTGTGAACATAGCCTTTCAGCTTAGGGCAGGAGATTAATTGGAAAATGGCAGCAGCAAAGCATGCTGGGTAGTGAGGGAAATTGTTTTCTGGCACCTGTAGTAAGGAAAATTAATTTCTGGCACCTATGGCACCAGCAGATTAAGAGGAACCAACCCCTCAAAAAAACTCAATGTCGAGTTACTGATCATGAGAATCGAGACAGTTCCTGACATATTAATCTGGAATGATCACCTGAAAGCTGTTTTAACCATGTTATGGGGGAGAAGGGCAGGAAGACAATGGTTTTAAACTAGAAACCCTCTTTAGAAGCTTCCTTTTAATTTTTGGGTATATATATCTGTCATTTGGCAATTTCCTATGGACCAATGCATGAAAAGACTTTGACCTATGCTTCATGCAGGCTACCAAGAAAGGTCAAGTCTTGATGGTGAGATTGCAGAATATCCAACCAACTCAACTATGAGAGGAGAGGGGCACTTAGTTTTGTAAGGAATGAAGCCTGTATATGGGTAATTTACAAAGAAAATCAATTTAATGCAGATAATGCAGTGCATTAAAGTTCCTGCTGTCCACATTCCAGAAGATGGTGGCCCATAGGTTAGATGAGGGTCATGGACAGGGCAATGTTAACGAAGTTCCACGACTGCTTGCTGAATATACATGGAAAAGTCTATTTTCATTGCTGACAGCCACTTAAGACTTCTCCTTCACTATGACATATATACAGTTAAGCCCTCTTCCCACTTGAGCTACTTAGAAAATATTTTTCTTGCACCACTTACTAACGTTATCTATATCAACCCAACTGCATAACTCTCTGTCAGGTCCACATGCCGTACACAGCCCTGGAGAAGTGACGTAAGATCACATGAGAAGCAGGAAAATGTTTCCACCTGTAACTCTACGGAACATGTGCTTCGGTTCAAGCTCGATGGGAACGTGAAGTCTCCAGATTTCCAAGCCATAGCTCATAAAATACTTTATTCTCTACAGTAAAGTACATACACGTCATTGGATTAAAGGGACTAGGATTACTTCACATTTAGGCATCTGCAAGAGGAGATCTAAGTACCTGTGGCTTGTACAGTAAACCAGGGGCATACACTTGACCTCATTGAGACCTCTTGGTCAGTCGAAAGCTTAGAAGAGGGCTAATATTTTAACTCTATCAACTGGGTCATAGGAGGAAGTGCTTGAAGTAGCTTACTGTAACATACCTGGCGGCGTCCTTGCATGGTGGTCCATGGCCCACTGTGCAAGAGCGCGCACTTGATCTCCAGTCCAGAATGTCTCTCTGGCTTCCCTCCATGCTGTCTGTTTGTGTCTGTTTCTGCTGCTTAAGGGCGGCGCCCGATCACTTCCTGCTTTTTGTACCTGCTGTGGGTCACACCCCTTGTGCGTCCTCAGCCTATTGCTGTCTGTCACCTGGTATATAGCTCAGCTGCTCCCATCTATCCCTGCCTGAGCATAGTGTTTCATTCAGTGTGTGCTTTCACTCTGAAGGTGCCAGGTCCCGTTCTTTGTCTCCTGCCTTGCGGTATCAGTTCCCGTGTCTGAACTGAGTCCTGTCTGTGTACTCTTGCCTGCTGCCTTTCCTGGAGGCTGTATTTCCAGGCCTGTCTGAACACGCTCCTAGCCTGTTCCTCCCGCCTTCTAGGGGCCGATTACCTAGATCCGTTCCTGTATCTTGTCTGTCCTGTCTGAACACGCTCCTTGCCTGTTCGTCCTGCCTCTCTGGGGGCCGATTACCCAGACCTGCTCCTGTGTCCCGCTCCTGTGTCGGTCTCCTCCGTACACTCAGTTCCAGTCTGTACTCTCTCCTATCTTTCATCTGTCTTTTCTCTATGTCCGTTCCTTTCCTTTTTCTGCAGAGTCTGAACTCGTACCTAACTCCTGCCTGTTGTCTCTGTACTCCCGTTTGTGAGTTTGTGGTCCACTCGCTACTTCACTGCAAGTACCCTGTGGGTGTCTGGCTCTGCCTTTCCCTTCCTGTCTGTTCCGTGTGAACAGAGCCCTGTCCCCCCTACTCAGCCTTGCCTGCTCTGACTCCTTTGCTCACCGCTCCGGCGGTTCTAGTCTGCTCTGACTCCTTTGCTCACCGCTCCGGCGGTTCTAGTCTGGTCTGACTCCTTTGCTCACCGCTCCGGCGGTTCTAGTCTGCTCTGACTCCTTTGCTTACCGCTCCGGCGGTTCTAGCCTGCTCTGACTCCTTTGCTCGCTGCTCCGGCAGCCTTGCTCCGCTCTGACCCTTTTGCTCGCTGCTCCGGCAGTCTCGCTCCACTCTTGCTCACCGCTCCAGGCGGCCTCGTCCTGCTTTACTCTTGCTCACTGCTCCAGCAGTCTCGCTCAGCTCTGATCCTTTGTTCACCGCTCCTGGCGGCCTTGTCCTGCTCTACTCTTGCTCACCGCTACAGGTGGCCTTGTCCTGCCCTGTTCTCGCTCACCTCTCTGGGCGGCCTCACTCTGCTGTGTTTGTCCGCCACATCTGTGGTTCTGTTCCTGAGTCCCAGTGTGTACTGGGTCCTATCCCGCCAGTGTCCCTACCTGCTAGTGCCTCCCTGTCTGCACTCTAGCTGTGCTTGCCTGTACCCCTCTGCCTGTATTGTTCCTGAGTCCCAGTGTGTACTGGGTCCTATCCCGCCTGTGTTCCTACCTGCTAGTGCCTCCCTGTCTGCACTCTAGCTGTGCTTGCCTGTAACCCCCTGCCTGCATACCCGCCTGCCTGCATACCAGTCGTGCCTGCCTATACCCACCAGTCTGTGTGCCAGCCTACCAGTCTGTTCCTGTATTCCCCTGTGTGGGTCAACAGCCGTGTCCGGGGTCTGTCCTGGAGTAGCACCTGGTCCCTCTGCTCGGTTCCTCCTTGGTGCACTGGCGTCGTATGCCGTCGTGCGACCCTGGTCGGATCGGGTGAATACCTAGTTAAGCCCCTCCAGGCATTCACTCTCCGGCACGGTCCAGTGGAATCACTACAATCACACGCACACGCCGCTCAGCCCGGGCGTGTGCATAACACTTACAGAGTATAAGCAAGGCTTGAGTCAGCACCGGTCAAAGATGGGTAGCCCCAAGAACACGAGGATCCCCAAGGCAGTTGGGGGATCCATGACTATCTGGGAAACTATGTTCTCCACCTTTCTAAGCAAGGGTTGGTATTATTAGAAACACCAGACCATTAGAAATGTTTGTCAATTGCATTGCAAAGTTCCAGTTTCAGCATAATGACACCAAGTGTCTCCAAGCCTAGAAGTAACAATGCTTATAGGCTATTTCCATAGATCAACCATCTCAACTTGGGATTTATTGACCTGAGAATGGGCACCTCCAATAGCTATAGCCACTTTTTACAGGAATGCCAGTTGATCAAGGCTTTATGTATCATAAGGGTATAGACCATGAGTGTTATGAGCCTCCCTGCTTCCAACAATGTCCCTGGTGGTGTTCTTCCAACTGCTGGTCCCCGTTTTAGATGCATTAATCTTCCCTTGTTCCCACAGGCTCTTTATAAACACAATGATGATGGATAATGATATCATAAAATTCCTTCTTACTTGTGCGACTCTCTTCAATCCCAGTCTGACCTCTATCTGGTAATCTTCTCATCACAATGACTTCATCCTCCAAGGAATGACCTTGGTCCTTTTGATCTCTCTGTTAGACTTTGACCCATATCATTGTCTGAACTTGGGTTAGTCTACAGCTCCTGTACCCAATGTTTTTTTTGTTTTTTTCTTGGTTTTGACCTTTCTAATATGCTATTTGTTTCTACTCTTAGACAAGGACATTTTCCATGGGCAACCAATGTCATCAATCACCTTATGGAGCCAGGCTGAGGGTCAGAAATCTACGAGTCCTCCACATTAATGTAAAAAAGTGTCATACATATTAGAGAAAAGTCAAAAGAACCAACAAATTTTGGCAAATTTGGGCAGGACGATTTGGCTATCTTGTGTCCATAGGGGCTTCCCAATTCTCCACTGACAGTTGAGTCATTGAGAAGATGTATCTCTTCTTTGCAAAGGCCCCTGTTAAAAGCTGCATGACCCTGAAAGCTACGATCTATGGGGTTAGTGTTGACCCTATACCCCATGTGAACTTCAAAAATGGCAGAAGCGTGTTAAGCAATATTTAGCATCCTTACTAAGAGTTACTTCAATTTGGCCATTGGTGGAGGTTCCAGATCATGGACTTCTTATATCAATGTCGTTTGATGTCTCTGTGTTCTTATGAAACCATGAATAATAGTGAACGACCATGCAGTGACATACATATGCTATACGTGATTTTTTTCTGACTGTCTACTGCGTTACAGAAGATGATGAAGATCAACTATGTTCCACTTAGGCTCCAAGAACTTTATTTATAAAGCAGCTACAAATGTCGGAATATATGAGAAGCCTTGACACATGTAGTATACCAGAGATGGAAAGTTTTGGCGGCATCCAGAAGCAAATAATAAAATAGACATTTGACATAGACCATTAAGGCCAGTCTGAGAGCATGAAGCTTGGATTATGAGTCCAACTATTTATACGCATAAATAAAGAGCTATGCAACCTACTGGCCAAAAATCCTGCTTCACTTATACAGCACTGTCCTGAATATAATTATTTAGACATTGTTCAAACTGTGTTTTTTATGGGTTTTATGATACATAGTGAAAGAAAAAACAGAAAGAAACTATTCCCATCATTGCTATTAATCTGACCAGCTTTTCTGCACTAATGTTCGTAACCTACAGAAAATGATTTAATTGTAGACTATTGGGTTAAGTAAGTTTTAGAGTCAAGTGTTTAAGACTCAAAATTCTCCCAATAACTGGTGTTTGGTCAATAAGGAGTAATTAGAAAGGATAGACTTCTCATTTCTAGGTGTAGCTGGCCATGCGTGAAATAAGAGTTGTCCAAATCCACACATTTTTGTGAGACAAGTCAACTGAGGTCTGAAACTTTCACCTGATGGTAGAAATCTGGGAAAGAGATTATTATTTATTATTATTATTTAACAGCCTTCGGCTCAATCTCAAGCCATGGCGACTTGATGGATGAAGGCTCTGTAGGAAGACTGAGCTTGTGCAAGCCTAGATAGATCCACCAGGGTCTTCTCCGTCATTATATTGATAGTATTAAGCCATCGGGTTACTGGTCTACCTCTTCGCCATGTTCCTTCTATTTTTCCAACCATGATGTCCTTCTCCGGTGAGTGCTCTCTTCGTATGATGTTTCCAAAGTAGGCAAGTCATGCCTTGGTGATCATTGGTGAAAGACATTAGACATATTCAATTCCAACGTGCATAAACCTTAATTTCTGCAGCAGAAGCCACTGTTAAAGGTATGGCGGAGACGGCTAATGGTGTTGTAGATGACCACTTATATAGGGTGATATATGGCACCCTGAATACCATTTGATTCTTTCTTGGGGGCATTGGTCGGGTGCTTGAATTGTCAAAGTCCAACCATTTCATCACATTTTCTCCCCTACCAATGGCACCAACTTGGCTCACGAAGCTGGACTTCAAGAAGATCCATTAGGTTGAGATCTAGAGCAAAGATAAAGACATCGTGTAAAGATGGTACCTAGCTCCGGTAGTCCGTTACTCTTGCTCTTGGGTGAACCTATACAGGACAACCCTTTCTGGAGGAACAGCATTGTTAGAAACTAAGGGTGGTAGAGTGATCAAACAAGGTCCTTTTCAAGGTCCTATTTGATCTTGGCTATGGGGCTTTCTCTCTTTTACCAACCCCATTGGTTGTAGACTTATCTGTTGCTTCTAGCTTGACCTTAATGTATCGAAATTCACTGGTATCACCTGTTGTTTATAATCTGATGTACTTACGCTCTTGAAATTCTTGACATGGCTGTGATAAGAGCATAGCTTGCTACGATGACACTGGAATGACTCAGCCTTACTCATGCTTCACATCGCAGTAATAAAAGGTAATCCATAATACCAGCGTTCGTTCCAGAATTGTACAGTTCCGGAGACACCGTTTCCAGTTGGAGCACATCGTGTTTCAGAAGCCTGAATTGTTTTGCTTGTTACTTCTTAGCCAGAATAATATATGAATCTGATTCTTATCTGCATTTCTTGGCAGTTTCCATTTCCTTTATCTCTTGGGCATCTTGTCCGAACTTGAATGTTGTAACTGAAATCTTTATGATATGAACACAAGAACCGATGACTTTTGGAATTGCTCTTGAACGCAAATAGATAAATTAATCTTTTGCCAAATTTTGCTTGCAGTGAAGGAAATGCCATTATTACCAAAAAGGAAGAAGACAACCATTCTGTAACTTTAGTGGCCTGGTTCATAAGGTGGGACAATTTCATTTATAATAACACCCTACTTTCTTCCAACTTTAGATAAGTATTTAGCAAGTTTCAGGAGTAAGGTATCCAAACATCTTGATTTTTCCATACTAATCAACCAACCAGCCATCAAATGTCTTTGGGTGCATCTCAATTCTCACCAAAAATGAAGATGTCATGGAAAAAAGTATTGAGTTTGTTGGATTTCAACATGCCGAATCCTTTATTCTTATAGAAAAAAGTACTGAAAAGGTACATTACCACCTTTAGGTGCTCCTAATTGGTCAAGCGATTAATTTTGTAACTTCTAGTAAAACTTTAAATAGACCCAAAGAGAAGAGTTTGTGGTGTTGTTCCTATTCGCAATGACAAAAGTAAAAATCACTAGAGATGTGCCTGAAAGGCCTAAACAATGGGTTTTCTGGAAGTGGTCAAGCAATCCAGTAGTCAGTATTGGAGATCAGGTAGGTTTGAGCATATGATCCAAAGTTGAAAATAAGCCAATTGTCCGAATTTCTGTTTCCCTTCTACGGTTTGACCACTAGTGGCCACTATTGATCACTTTAATATTGTGCTGCAGTTTCATTCCTTACCACTGGAGGCTGCAGTTGTGTTCTGCAATTAAACTTTACCAAGATGGCGGATTCTGAATCTATGGAATCCATCTTGTTTCCTGTTTGGGCCTACTTAAAGCCTCATGGATCTTTCACTCATTGCTTGAGTATTGTGTCTAGCTATTAGTCTAGTTTCAGTCTCCAGCTCCTGAACATTCTTACCCAGACGGTTCTATTCATCTACAGATTGTTTCCTACAACTCCTTTCTATCTCCAAGAACTTTTACTACTGCTTTCTGTTCCTGCTTGTGCTCCTTCGGCCACTGGTTTCCAGCAGTACTACGCCAGTATCGTAACACCAATATGCTGTACAAACATGAAAGTAGCCAATTATGGTTCATGTAGCCAAGGACAGGCAAAGACAGGTGTCTGGTAAGGGAGCACTAGAACACAGGGTGGTGGAGTCAGAACAGTTTAGGTTTAAGTCCACAAGACAAAAGCCCAACTTGGATAACTAACATTGAAACAAGTGCACTACAACTTTAAATCTGCACCCCTTTATTTTAGCTGGCTGAATGACCAAGTGTTCCGTCCATGTGTCTTCCAGAACTCCTTTCTTGTTGGAATGAAGAGCAGATGGTGAACTGTGGATCCTCAACTCAAAATACATAAATACACAGACATGTTGTATTAAAAAAATATGCAAAAACTTGCATCTTCTTCTTCTCTCTGTCCTGACCTTGACACAACCTTAACATACACACACGCACGGACTCAATATATTGCACTGCTCTGTTATTTACTTCCAAGTCTTCATCATATTGAATTTCTGGTAGATTTTCTTGACCTGCACTAACATAAAGCTAAACTTCAATTGAGAATTTATTAAGGGAAAACTAGACCAACACCAGAGAAAATTGTCCATCATAGCTTTGGCTCAGAAATTTGCCAAAATGTCTTTGAAGGTGACCAAAGTTTCCAAAGCTTGAGTGGAAGAAAATATTGCATATGGAGATCTTCTACAAAGAATAAGGGGTTTTGAATGTTTATAATTATTAAACCTGAAATTAGAGCTTTTTGAGTAACAGATTCTTACAGCTTTTGATTTATTTGGTCAAAATTCTCTGCAAAGCAGTGTGCCGATAGAGCATCATACTATTAAGCTGTAAGCATTGAGACTCCATACAGCACAACACTATCTTCCAACCCAATATTGTTAGAAATCTTCACCATAACCATTGCTTTTTTATCATTTCATTGTACTCTCTAAGTCCCAAGTACCTTCTTCAGTACAGGAGCCATTACTGGGCTAGGATCAAGCCAGGAAAACCTTGGTAGGGACCCAGGGCCAACAAGGACTTGGGGTGAGGGCAATTGTACTCTACGTCTACATGCTTCTCAAGCCAAAATGAAGGTAATAACATTTGGGACCGATAAAGACTTTAGAAGTTGATATCTACAACAGCTTGGGGTGAGGGCAATTAGACTCTAGGCAATTGTACTCTAGGGTAACATTCTCCAAGCCAAGGATGTGGTTGACATCAAACTAAGAAAACTTTGGCAGATATCAAGGATAGAAAAGGCTTGGGATGGGGGCAATTTGATTCTAGATCAACATGCTTCTCTAGCCAAAAATGAAGTTAGCATCTAACCAGGAAAACTGTTGGCCTTGACAAAAACTTTAGAAGTCGGCACTTGCAAAGGCTTGGGATGGTGACAATTAGACTCTAGACAATTGTACTCTAAGTCATCATGCTCTAAGTCAAGGATATGATAGATATAAACATAGGAAATCTTTGGCAGTTATCAAGGCCAGCAAAGGCTTGGGTCAACATGTTTCTCAAACGAAGGATGAGGTGGACGTATTGCCCCACTGTGACTGTCGCCCAAAGTCCTTGTTATGATTCTAACCAAAGTGAAGCCTTGAACCAAAATTGGCTTGATTCTCCAACCTTCACTTCTGTCCATGTTTTGAAATTTCTTCATTGAATTCCTTGTTAAAAATTCCCACCGTAGTTACCAATTGGCAGCACAAACCCTGTTAAGAACAACTGGAGGAAAAGCAGATGCAAAGCCAGAAACGTAGCTAGGGTTGGTCACCAGGAGAGTGGTCAAGAAGAAACCAAACAGAAGTTGAGACATAAACTTAATTAGCAGACAGGTCAGTTGGCCAAAACCAAGAGCTCAGAGACTCATCCTAAATAAAGTAAAATAGTCAACGTCAGAAGCCAGATCAAGGTCATAATAAAAGTTGACTAGCTGAGATACTATGCATCATTTTTATGGACAAGAAGTGGTTTTATGACTTCAGCAAAGCATTTTGGTCCTCATGAAAAATTGACTTGACCCATGGTTGAGTCCAAACCACGCCAAGCAGAACTACAGTACCAGAATCGGCCAAAGTGACCCACAGTCCCACCTAGACTCAACCCTGGCCTAATATCCCATAAAACTTCTTTAGTAGAACACAGCACTCATGTATTTTCACTCCCGTTGAGGATGTGTGAGTGCCTCTTGATGAGACTCATTCATCTTCAGGCTCGGCCTTTATTTGTATATATAAAAAAGCTAGAAACAGTCATCACAGTCGGAACATATGTCTCCATTAGACGATGGACGTAGGGTTGAAGATGAGGGCTGCCAAGTCTAAGTTTCAGCTTCTATCCTCGGCTATTTTGCCAGGAGCAGAATTTTTTTTTTCCAAAAATTCACCATGGACGACTACAGGAAAAAAAAAAATATCAGCATGAGTATTAATTTCCAACCTACTTATGATATTGGCAGGAAGATCATTTAAGGGAATTGCTCTACATCCTAAATGTCTCTGCTTTTGTGATCCTTGATCTTCGCGTTAATAATTCACTGATACTTTTACTGTATAAATATGCGATTCCTAGTAGCGAAGTATAAAAAAAAAAACCTGACATCCTGAAGAGACTTAAATACATTTTCTCCATTAAACTCCGGCTTTTCTTGGCCAGGTTCCAGGCTCTTAATAAAGGCTCAGATACAGACAGCGCATATATTTATTTTTTATTGTTCCGATATATGTGTTCTCCTTCAGACCTCGGGAGATTTATGACTGTTCTTTATGACTTTTTATGTTGATTAGCTGATGTAACTTTTTTATTATGCCTTTTGCTTTTCAGCTGTAAGTTGTGTTTGTCTGTACAAACTTTGCGAACTTCCCATGATCAACATGACGGGTCTTGTCCAAATTCTTCTGGTTATTGTTCGCTGCTTTTTCTTTGCTTTATAATTCTTCATTTTGACTTTTCCTGCCGAGGTTTTCAAAGAGATCTGCCATCGGGAAATTCATTTTCCTTTGAATGTAGATAGACCCTGCAAGCGTTAGAAATCAAATTCCTTAGGCTCAAAAAAATGCTATAAAATTATAGAACGATTGGGTCTTCTCAAGTTTGAGGTCATATCACAACAATTTTTTTTAGGTAGCCTTAGTTGTATACATTACTATTTTCATCACTCCCTAACTTTTTGACAATTAATTAAAAAATTACTTAGAAACAAATTGCAGTATATCTCTTTAAGACCCCAACAATCAGCTGTAATGTGTGATGGAACCTGACAGCAAGTGTTGAATTTCCCTGCAGTGACACCCCAGGAGAAACAAAGTATTACACACTTCCCATTAAAGTTTATGATCTCTCTATGTAGTGCATGGACATGATGGGTCCTCCAAAACTTTGGATGATCAACACCTTTTTTATTGATATGTTCGGAAAGTCATCAATGTTGCTGTATGACTTATTTCGTGTAACTTTACTTTTGCATGGAACCACGTTAGGGAACTTGTTAATGAATTTTAATAACTTTTTTTGGGAGAAATATTACAATAAGAGAAAACAGGCACAACAGTTTTTTGTGTTTCAAACTTATGCTTTTCCCCATTTAAAGAGATATGACATATAGTTTTTTAATGTTATTGTTTTATTTGCACATTGTGGCGCATTTCAAGGGACATAACTTTTTTTTTATTCTTTATCAGTATGGTAGGCAAAGTCCTATTTTTATTAATACATGAAATATAAATTATATATATTCTTAAAAAAATTTGATGGGAAAAAAGGAAATTTTAGCATTATTTTCTTTTATATCCTTCAGTCTGCAGTTCAAATAATATGTCCCTTTTATTACACAAATTGTTATAAATATAAAACTATTTTATTTTACTGTAAACAACATCTATATCTTGAGTGGTACCTCCCGCCTTTATTAACACTGAATAAAAAATAAATAATAGAAAATTAACATATCAAGGTTGGTTGAAACTTTTTGCGAAAAATTTGGTGATGGCCCTCCTATCATATAATTTGTGGAAAGTTGCTTTTGAATCTTTGGGACCATTTGACTCCGTCTGGGAGATCCATATAGTTTTACAAATGAAAGTATATTAGCAAGTTGCTTTATTTTATAATTTCACTGCAGACTGACTTTTATCATTTATGACTATGCAGCAGGTTTGGTTCTTTGTATCTGAGCTCAGCACAGAATTTACAACTAAAACAATATGTTGATAAAAGATAGCAGCATAGAAGTGATACTTTCCATCCATTCTGATATGTTTTCCCTATGCAGATACATTTCCCCTTGATGCCAAGGTATATCATATTTCTCTCACTCCAATTTAATGGCAGCCAGTGATAGATCAGTGTCATAGAGCTTCTGTCCCCTGGTGTATACTGCAGAGTCTCAGTGTATCCTATGTGATGCAGTTTCAGCTTGTCTCCCTTGCCTCCTGCTGGTAATAGAATTCTCCCTGTCAGCTATTTGCAGTGTGAAGCTGTATCTCATAGAAATACAATGGAGATTCTGCACACAGCACTTACAAAGAGTACAGACAGACAGTGTGGATTAGATGAGGTTTATAATTCTGCAGTTAATCATTGTATGGACTCATCCATACAGTTATGTCTTTTCATTCTGTCTCCCCTGCCTCCTGCTGGTGATAGGATCCTCCCTGTCAGTTCTTATCAGTGTGATGCTGTATCTCATCAAAATACACTGGAGATTCTGCAAACAGCACTCACAAAGAGTAGATACAGACAGTGTGAGTCAGAAGAGGTTTATTACTGCAGTCAATCAGTGTATAGACTCATGCATCCATTTACATCCTTTCATTATGTTTCCCCTGCCTTCTGCTGGTGATAGGATTTTCCCTGTCAGTTCTTAGCAGTGTGAATCTGTATCTCATCAAAATACACAAGAGATTCTGCACACAGCACTCACAAAGAGTACAGACAGACAGTGTGAGTTAGAGGAGGTCTATAACTCTGCAGTTAATCATTGTACGGACTCGTCCATACATTTATGTCCTTTCATTCTGTCTCCCCTGCTTCCTGCTGGTGATAAGATCCTCCCTTTCAGTTCTTATCAGTGTGATGCTGTATCTCATCAAAATACACTGGAGATTCTGCAAACAGCACTCACAAAGAGTAGATTCAGACAGTGTGATTCAGAGGAGGTTTATAACTGCAGTCAATCATTGTATAGACTCATGCATCCATTTACATCCTTTCATTATGTTTCCCCTGCCTCCTGCTGGTGATAGGATTCTCCCTGTCAGCTCTTAGTAGTGTGAATCTGTATCTCATCAAAATACACAAGAGATTCTGCACACAGCACTCACAAAGAGTACAGACAGACAGTGTGAGTTAGAGGAGGTTTATAACGCTGCAGTTAATCATTGTATTTACTCATCCATACATTTATGTCCTTTCATTCTGTCTCCCCTGCCTTCTGCTGGTGATAGGATTTTCCCTGTCAGCTCTTAGCAGTGTGAATCTGTATCTCATCAAAATACACAAGAGATTCTGCACACAGCACTCACAAAGAGTACAGACAGACAGTGTGAGTTAGAGGAGGTTTATAACTCTGCAGTTAATTGTTGTATGGACTCATTAGTTATATCACTGCTCTCTTATATAAAGCAGAAATGGTGAGGTAGATTTATGAAACTGATAGTACAGCGTTGGGCCAGAAGGGGTGTGGTCTGAGTGCTTCCAGGAGGAATTTGATAGGTGATGATGTCATCTTATAGTTCACAGGAAGTCAGTTACTGACTTCCTGTCTACACTTTTGAGTATGTACTGGATGGTGGTCAGACTAGAGATTACACAACATAGCTGCCCATAATTAAAAGGAGAAAATATATGGATGCAACTGAACTGGGATGAAATAAATAATGCAGCTAAGATATTGATGAGAAGTTATCATTATATGTATAAAATAATAATTCTGGAGTGCTACTTTAAGTGCAGGCTATCCTGACTTTTGTGGTTACTAAGAAGTCTATGACGTTAATTTCCACAGGTCCCAATCTTTTGCCGACTGCCCCTGTGTGTCACAAATGAGGACTTTTTGCATCTAAGAAGCGGGGGGAGGAGGGTTGGCTCTTGGAATAGTTCTTGCAACAGATACTCAGATTTTAAGAGGCCATTCACTTGACTTTTTGCAGCTTAGCTATGTTCTGGACGTGTGTTCTGCACAGCACTGTTGGAAGCCATGAGACATTACTACCACGTGATCTACAGTAATCCTTCACTACATGATATTGCTTTCAATTAGAAGAGGCACAAGCAGGGCTTCCTTGGTTGAGGGCGGCTATAGTCCTTTCCAGATGGATGCCGGCCAGATGGAAGTTCTGGAGATATACACCAGTCCGGTAAGATTAGGCTACGGCTCATAATTTCAGTCTTAGTTTTGATAACTTATAGATGGAAGCGGTTCTGTTTAGCACATTTCCTTCTTTCTGTCAATACATTAATTAGGCATTTTATATGCTCTGCAAACAGTTTAGAGCTTTAAACTTGGCAGAACTTCATAAATCTATGCCCAAAATCTGAAATGAAATTGTGTGGATTTTTTGTCCATTAATAGTATTCATCACTTTTATTAGGTCTTGGGTGACAGTGCCAAGTGCATGTTAAGCTTAAATTGTCTTCCTGCACTTATTCTTTTCCTCCTCTGGAATATCATAAACGTCGAGGGATAAATTGAGTCATGGCGCTCCAAGTTGACTTTCTCCTGCGAGGCCATTCTTGGTAGGAAATACATTGGCTTGGATATAGTGAGCTTCTGCTCCAGACTTGAAAAATTTCTACAAAGTATAGTAATGGATTTAAGGGCCCTTAATTGGTTATTTTGGTGAGCTGCGGGGTAGCCTTCTAAATATAATAGGCTGACCCAGTGGCCTCCAGAGAAAGTTGAGCAAAGTCTGTAGAAAATGAAGTGGCACAGCAGAACTTTTTCACTTTTTATCCTCCATTTGGGTCAAAAAATTTAAGAATTCCAGCTTCTGGGCAGACTTCTCCTCTCTCAGACCTGATAGAGTCAGGTCTGATAGATGAAAATTCCTTTTGGTGATTGCCAAAAGGACTTTTCCTCTATCAGGAAAAAATCTTAGTTACTTACTGGTAACGGGATTTTACAGAGTCCATAACAGCACCACTTGAGAGATGGTATCCACCCACCAAGGACAGGAAACCTACTGAATGAAAAGGGAGTACCTCTCCTCCGCATCAGTTGGGTTTCAGAGCACGAGAGGATCTCTGGACAGTATGTTAGTACACAACTACCACCAATAAAATATTTCTTGCTATACACCCATATATAGTGCACACCACAAGTGATAAAAGGGAGGGAATATAAGGGTGCTGTCATGGACTCAATCCCGTTACGGTAAGTAACTAAGATTTTTTCCCCTTCTCCCATGACAGCACCACCTGAGAGATTTATATAGAACAGACACCGCTGGTAACTCCTTTCTCCCAAAGGACAGATCAGCAGATGAAGATAGATCAAGCCGATAATGGTTATAGAAGGTGGAAGGAGATGACCGTGTCGCTGTCTTACATATTTTGTTGATAGACACTTCCGTCTTCTCAGGCCAGGAGGTCACCACAGTCCTGGTGGAATGTGCCCTCAAGTTCTCTGGGACTGACACATTACTGGAAGAATATGCTAAGATAATGGCGTCCCTGATCCATCTTGCTATAGTGCCTCTTATAACCTTAAGGCCCTTCCTAGCTCCGTGGAAGGACACAAACAAGGCTTCATTCTTCCTCCATGACTTGGTTACCGCCAAATATCTACACATCTAGTGTATGGAATCTCTGTTCTTCTGAATGTTAAGGGTTAAAATAGAATGAAGGGAGAATGATTTCTTGGGTTCTATGAAATTTAGAGGTCAATTTCGGAAGGTAGGCCGGATCTGGTCTTAATGTAACCCTATCTACAGTGATCTGTGTAAAAGGATGATTAACTGATAGTGCCTGTAAGTCGCTAACTCTACGGGCTGACAGAGCTATCAGTATGACTGTCTTCAGGGTGAGGGCTCTCACCCTCACCTCTTCTAAGGGCTCAAAGGGAGGCTTACTCAGGGCTTCTAGGACCAGTTTCAGATCCCAGGGAGGCATTCTCGGGGTAGTAACTGGTCTGGATCTGTCACATAATTTTATGAATCTCATGACCCACCTATCTTCCGCCAGATTGTAGTTATACAGAGCTCCGAGAGCCGACACCTGCACCTTAAGGGTACTGGTAGCCATCCCCATTTCTAAGCCCCTCTGAAGAAATTCTAATATGGCCTTTATAGGAATTTTACCTCTTGCTGATTGCTCTGAAGTAGACAGGAATTTTGCCCATGTACTACCTTAGATCTTAGTCATTATTGGCTTTCTGCTGTTAAGCACTAGATTCAGGGAAAAACCTTCCTGCATCAGCAATGACTTCTCAAACTCCAGGCTGTCAAATGTAGGCTCAACCTCTGAGGATGGATGACTGGGCCCTGCTTGAGGAAATCTGGAACATCTGGGAGGACCTATGGATCCGACTCAGACATCATCCTTATCCAGGTGAACCATGGTCTCTTGGGCCAGAATGGAGCAATTAGAATAATTCTTGCCTGCTCCTCTCGGACCTTCCTCAATACTGTTGGAATCAACATTAGTGGGGGGAAGGCATGGGCGAGGCCAATGTTCCTGGGGATCTGCAGTGCATCCACTGAATAGGGTTTTTTCTTTGGATTCAAGTAGCAGAAGATTTTTGTTTTCCTGTTTTGCCTGTTTGCGAACAGATCTATTTCTGGCCGACCACAGCGGTTCACAATCTGTTGGAATACTGTTGGATTTAGCTCCCATTCCTCCTGTCTTAGTGTATTCCGACTCAGGAAATCTGCTCTTACGTTCTCTTTCCCTTGTACAGTGGTGGCCAAAAGTATTGGCACCCTGCAATTCTGTCAGATAATACTCAGTTTCTTCCTGAAAATGATTGCAATCACAAATTCTTTGGTATTATTATCTTCATTTAATTTGTCTTCAATGAAAAAACACTAAATGAATTGTCCTAAAGCCAAATTGGATATAATTCCACACCAAACCTAAAAAAGGGGGTGGACAAAAGTATTGGCACTGTTTTAAAAATCATGTGATGCTTCTGTAATTGGTGTAATTAACAGCACCTGTAACTTACCTGTGGCACCTAACAGGTGTTGGCAATAACTAAATCACACTTGCAGCCAGTTAACATGGATTAAAGTTGACTCAACCTCTGTCCTGTGTCCTTGTGTGTACCACATTGAGCATGGAGAAAAGAAAGAAGACCAAAGAACTGTCTGAGGACTTGAGAAACCAAATTGTGAGGAAGCATGAGCAATCTCAAGGCTACAAGTCCATCTCCAAAGACCTGAATGTTCCTGTGTCTTCCGTGCGCAGTGTCATCAAGAAGTGTAAAGCCCATGGCACTGTGGCTAACCTCCCTAGATGTGGATGGAAAAGAAAAATTGATGAGAGATTTCAACGCAAGATTGTGCGGATGGTGGATAAAGAACCTCGACTAACATCCAAACAAGTTCAAGCTGTCCTGCAGTCCGAGGGTACAACAGTGTCAACCCGTACTATCCGTCGGCGTCTGAATGAAAAGGGACTGTATTGTAGGATACCCAGGAAGACCCCACTTCTTTCCCCGAGACATAAAAAAGCCAGGCTGGAGTTTGCCAAAACTTACCTGAGAAAGCCTAAAACGTTTTGGAAGAATGTTCTCTGGTCAGATGAGACAAAAGTAGAGCTTTTTGGGAAAAAGCATCAACATAGAGTGTACAGGAAAAAAAAGAGGCATTCAAAGAAAAGAACACGGTCCCTACAGTCAAACATGGCGGAGGTTCCCTGATGTTTTGGGGTTGCTTTGCTGCCTCTGGCACTGGACTGCTTGACCGTGTGCATGGCATTATGAAGTCTGAAGACTACCAACAAATTTTGCAGCATAATGTAGGTCCCAGTGTGAGAAAGCTGGGTCTCCATCAGAGGTCATGGGCCTTCCAGCAGGACAATGACCCAAAACACACTTCCAAAAGCACTATAAAATGGTTTAAGAGAAAGCACTGGAGACTTCTAAGGTGGCCAGCAATGAGTCCAGACCTGAATCCCATAGAACACCTGTGGAGAGATCTCAAAATGGCAGTTTGGAGAAGGCACCCTTCAAATATCAGGGACCTGGAGTAGTTTGCCAAAGAAGAATGGTCTACAATTCTAGCAGAGCATTGTAAGAAACTCATTAATGGTTACCGGAAGCGGTTGTTCGCAGTTATTTTGGCTAAAGGTTGTGCAACCAAGTATTAGGCTGAGGGTGCCAATACTTTTGTCTGGCCCATTTTTGTAGTTTTGTGTGAAATAATCAATGATTTGATTTTTGCTTCATTCTCTTTTGTGTTTTTTCATTGCAAGCAAATTAAATGAAGATAATAATTAGTGTTGAGCCACCCCCGTAGTGTTTGAGTTCGGTTCGGTTCGTCGAACACCCATATGTTCGCCGATCTGTTCGTCGAACACCGTCGAACACCATTAAAACCAATGGCAGGCAAACAAAAACACATAGAAACACATAGAAAACACTTCAAAGGTGTCCAAAAGCTGACAAACTGCTCAGAAGACACAACTAACACATGGAAAAGTGACAAGTACATATAGTAATGCGAAAAGAAAAGAGGTGGAGGAGTAAAAGGAGGGGGAGACACAGATATAGGCATGTCATGCCCTTCTAAAACCAAAAAAGTGCGAAGCCGACACGGCCAGTCCGTTCCTGCCCGTGCGACCTCCGTGTCGCCGGGTTTGTGCCAGAGCCGCGGTGGACCCTGACGGCCAGCCTCCCTCTCCCAATACTGGTGCCTGTCCGCTGGTGGGTCGAGCGAGCCCCCCTGTGGTGGAGGCAGGTCTAATCTTTTTAATTTAAATTGTCTCTCTAATTTGAATGAATACACTTTAAATCCTTTTACAAGGATCTATTGAAGGGTAAGTCTCATGCCAGCAGCCGCGGTAATTCCAGCTCCAGTAGCGTCCACTAAAGCTGCTGCAGTTAAAAAGCTTTTATAAGGATCGAGCTCGGCGGTCCACCGCAAGGCGTCCTACCGCCAGTCCCAGCCCCTGTGCCTTGGGGAGCCTCCCCGATGCTCTTCACTGAGTGTCCCGGGGGGGCCCGAACCCTTTCCTTTGAAAAAAGTAAGTGTCCAAACTACAGGTGGTGTAGCTTGCTTAACAGCTGGGATAATCCGCTGACTAGCAGACACTGCTACTAGGCACAAAGTATTTCCTGGGCTAGATGCAGTTAAAAATTTGTTATTAGATACTCTCGTTGGAGGCTGAGAAAGCATTCCATAGAGTCTCCTGGCACGCCATATATTATTCTCTTAAAAAGCTTGGGGTAGGGGTCTAGAGGACCCTTTTATAGGCAAAATCACGGCTCTGTATCGCAATACGTCACCTAGGCTGAAGATAAATGGAACATTTTCATCACCTTTCATAATCACCAATGGGACAAGGCAGGGATGTCCTCTGTCCCCTTTCTTATACATCCTAGTGACGGAGCACCTGCTCTCATCAATTCGCCATAACCCCAATATTAGGTGGATTGAGGTGGGAGGCACCGAGTACAAGTGCTCTGCATTTGCTGATGATGTCCTAGTATATATCACTCAATCACATATATCCATCCCTGCTGTTATGGCTGACATAGATCACTTTGTTACATGGTCAAATTTTAAAATCAATGCAGCGAAGTCTGAGGCCCTCGATGTCTCCCTCCCCAAATCCATACAGGATTCCATCCAGTCCAACTTTCCCTTTGCCTGGCCCTCACAGGGTATCAAATACTTAGGAATTCGTATTCATCGAGACCTCTCCCGTCTATGTTATCTTAATTTTGGGCCCTTTATTGAACAACTCCATACAGACCACGGTTGGCAAGTTAGAACTGTGAGATTCACTACGTGAACCACTGGTGTTTTGTGGAAAAGCACATGTACACTGTGTTCCAAATTATTATGCAAAAAGTGTTTAGGAGTGATAGGGAAGAATTTGTTTGTTTGTCAGTTAAACTCATTGATGGTGATGTGTGTCAGGGCTCTTTATATCACTGTAAGCAATTGCAAACACCTGTGCTAATTAGTTTGGGAGGTGTGTCCAATGAAAGGCAAGACTACTTAAGAAGGCTGTCCCACATTATTAAGCAGCCTACATTTTCTGCCAAAATGGGAAAGAAAAAGGATGTGTCGGCTGCTGAGAAGCAACAAATTGTGGAGTGTTTAGGTCAGGGCATGACTACAATCAACATTGCCAAGACACTTCATCCTGATCATCGCACAATCAAGAAGTATGTAGCTGATTCACAGTACACACGTGTGCGTGCTGATAAGGGAAAATTGAGGACTCTTTCCTACAGGCAATTACGTCAGGTTAAAAGAGCAGCGGCAAAAAAGCCTTGTCATAGCAGCAGACAAGTTTTTGAAGCTGCTTGTGCCTCTAACGTCCCCCGAACAACAAGATGCAGGGTCCTTCAGAGGTTTGCAGCTGTGCGTAAGCCATCCTGTCGGCCTCCTCTATCCACTGTACACAAGCAGAAATGGCTCCAGTGGGCCAAACAATACATGAAGACTGACTTCAAAACTGTTTTGTTCACCGATGAGTGCCGTGCAACGCTCGATGGTCCAGATGGATGGAGTGGAGGATGGCTGGTTGATGGACACCCCATGCAAACACGGCTACGGCGCCAACAAGGAGGAGGTGGAGTAATGTTTTGGGCTGGAATCATGGGGAGGGAGATTGTCGGCCCCTTTAGGATCCCTGAAGGGGTAAAGATGAACTCCATAATGTATGTGGAGTTTCTCAAACAGCACTTCCTGCCATGGTTCAAGAAGAAGAACCGTGTATTCCGCAGCAAGATCATTTTCGTGCATGATAATGCACCGTCTCATGCTGCACATAACACATCTGCATCTCTGGCTGATATGGGCATAAAAGGGGACAAACTTATGGTGTGACCCCTATGCTACCCTGACCTCAACCCCATTGAGAACCTCTGGAGCATCATCAAAAGGATTGTCTATGATGGCGGGAGGCAGTTCACATCTAAGCAACAGCTCTGGGAGGGTATTCTGTCCTCATGCAAAACAATTGAAGCAGAAACCATCCAAAACCTGACAAATTCAATGGACGAGAGAGTTCAGAAGCTCCTTTCGAACAAGGGGTCCTATGTGCAAATGTAACATCACCTAGAATAAAGTTTTGAGTTGAAAACTGTTTGATTTCAGTTTCTAATAACCTGCCAATGCTTATAATTTCAAAAATGACCATTTTTTTGTTCTTTATTAAAATGAAAAGGTTGATCGAAGAGTATGGGGGATCTAAGAGTGTGGCAACCCAGTAGTCAGGATTATTTCGAATTCTGACAATCTGAGGGTCATGTTGCAGGTAGTGCAGCAAGAAGGCACTCATGTGTCTTGCACATCTAGGAGCCCCAAAATTATTTTCCGGGCTAGATACAGCTAAAAAATATTATTAATTTGAAAGCTGGTGGAGCTTAGTATAGATGGCCTAATAGAATCAGTACTGCAAACTGCTACAAGGCCCAAATTATTTTCCAGCCAAGATACAGATAAACATGATTAGTAATTTTAAATCTGGTGGAGTTTAGTATAGATGGCCTAATAGAATCAGTACTGCACACTGCTACAAGGCCCAAATTATTTTCCAGCCAAGATACAGATAAACATGATTAGTAATTTTAAATCTGGTGGAGTTTAGTATAGATGGCCTAATAGAATCAGTACTGCACACTGCTACAAGGCCCAAATTATTTTCCAGCCAAGATACAGATAAACATGATTAGTAATTTTAAATCTGGTGGAGTTTAGTATAGATGGCCTAATAGAATCAGTACTGCACACTGCTACAAGGCCCAAATTATTTTCCAGCCAAGATACAGATAAACATGATTAGTAATTTGAAAACTTAAAACGGTTGGTGAGGTGAGTTTAACAAATCATCAAGCTTTTACTCTCCCCAGGATGACACAGGGGTAGAAAAGTCCTTTCGGATCCATGATTTGTTCATCTTTATGAACGTGAGTCTGTCTACATTATCAGTGGAGAGCCGCGTGCGCTTATCTGTCAGCACACCACCAGCAGTGCTGAACACACGTTCAGACAGAACGCTGGCTGCGGGGCATGACAAGATCTCCAAGGCGTAAGTGGCGAGCTCCGGCCATTTATCCAGATTGGAAGCCCAAAAAGAGCAAGGGTCCAGTGACACAGTCATGGCTTCAATGTTTACTTGGAGATACTCCTGTACCATCGTCTCTAGGCGTTGACTATGTGTCAGACTTCTTGTCTCCTGTGGCCTTGCAAAGGATGGGCTAAAAAAGTGGTGAAATGATTCCGCAAAATTGATGTTACCAGCTGATACTGTGTTTCTGTTACGTTTTGAGTGCTGAACACTCGACGGTCCCACGGTTGGCAAGTTGGAACTGTGAGATTCACTACGTGCACCACTGGTGTTTTGTGGAAAAGCACATGTAAGATTCTGCAACAGTCTCTGCTGATACTCCTGCATGCGTGCATCCCTTTCTATGGCAGGAATAATTTCTGCAAATTTACTTTTGTATCGGGGATCTAACAGTGTGGCAACCCAGTAGTCAGGATTATTTCTAATTCTCACAATTCGAGGGCCATGTTGCAGGTAGTGCAGCAAGAAGGCACTCATGTGTGTTGCGCATCCAGGAGCACCAAGTCCCTGTTGTGTTGGTGGCGAGGTAACAATCATGCTTCCTTCCTCTGCCCTCTGCCCCCAACCTCGCACAACAGAAATGTGATCAAGGTCTCCCTCATCTGATGAGTCTTCCATCAGTTCGTCCTCCACTTCTTCCTGGGCTCCTGCACCTTCCTCACTAGTTTGGCTGCTACCATGCGCCCTGGTAAAACCATCTCCCCCACCCTCACATGTCTGCCGCCTTGGTGCTGCCGACCGTCTGGACCTTGCAGATGTTAGCCCTTCCGCATACAACTCCTCCTCCTCTACTTCCTCCACCTCCTCTTGTGCCACCACCTCACTCCGAATTCTGTTTAACATGTGCTCCAGCACGTACATCACCGGAATAGTCATGCTGATAATGGCATCGTCAGCACTAAAAATCTTCGTCGCCATTTCAAAACTGTGCAGAAGGGTGCATAGGTCCCTGATCTGAGACCACTCCTCCAGCGTGATTTGCCCCACCTCTGGATCTCGTTGGCCCAGGCTATACGTCAGAACATATTGCACCAGGGCTTGTCGGTGCTGCCACAGTCGCTGCAACATGTGCAGAGTTGAATTCCACCGGGTAGGCACATCGCATTTTAGCCGGTGAAGTGGCAGGCCCAGCGACTTCTGTAGAGATGTAAGTCGCTGAGCTGTGGGATGCGAACGGCGGAAGTGAGCACACAGCGACCATGCCCTCTGCAGAAGGCCATCTAGTCCGGGATAGTGGGCTAAAAATTGCTAGACAACCAGGTTCAACACGTGAGCCATACAAGGCACGTGTGTGACATTGCCCCGGCGAAGGTCCGCCCCCAGGTTTGCAGCATTGTCGCACACGGCCTTCCCTGGTTTCAGGTCCAGTGGAGACAACCATTCATGAAACTGGTTCTCCAGAGCTGACCACAACTCCTCAGCTGTGTGACTCACATTTCCCAGACATTTCAAAGTAAAAACCGCCTGATGACGTTGAGCCCTGCTGCCAGCATAGTAAGGAGGTGTGCAGGATCCCTTCTGCGCAGTTAGAAAGCTTGTGGCATGACCAGACAGGCTTTGGGTGCAGGTGGAGGACCGAGAGGAGGTTGAGGAGGCAGAAGCAGTGGAGGAACTTCGAGATAAAGAGGATTGACGTACAACTCGTGGGGACGGCAAGACTTGGACAGCAGCCCCTTCTCCTGCTGTCACCATAGTTACCCAGTGCCCAGTCAGCGACATGTAACGCCCCTGTCCATGCCTACTCGTCCAAGTGTCTGTGGTGAAATGCACCCTGTCACACACAGAGTTTCTCAAAGAAGCGGTGATGTTGTGTGCGACATGCTGGTGGAGCACAGGCACACCTTTCTTTGAGAAGTAGTGCCGACTGGGCATCTGGTACTAGGGCACTGCGACGGACATAAGGTCTCGAAAATCCTCTGTGTCCACTAGGCGGAAAGGCAGCATTTCTGTAGCCAAGAGCTTGCAGATGGTGAAATTCAACCTCTTAGCTTTCTCATGGCTAGGAGGAAATGGTCTTTTACTTGTCCACATCTGAGGGACCGAGGGCTGGCTGTTGTGCTTAGACGGGGTTGAGAAGGGTGTCCCCGGCAAACTGCCGGTCTGTGAGGAAGATGCAGGCGGACATGTTAGGTTGCCTTGATCCAAAGGTGGTGCTATCGATGTCGGACAGCGCTCAACACCACCTAGTGTTTCCACCTCCAAAGAAAATGATGACCTGCCAATCACGCTGGCTGTTGCGGGTAAAGAGGTGGCAGGTCTGCGTCCCAAAACAGGTGTGACTGCTGTCCCCCCAGTCACAGAGGATGAAGAGGCCGCGGATGCTCAAGATGTGGCAGACGGTGGTTGGCCCGGCCGGCTAGGCCGCATTGTAGCACAGTGAGCTTCCCACTGCAACTTATGCTTCATGTCCATGTGCCGGTTCATGCATGAAGTACTCAAACTATGTATTTTTTGGCCTCTACTTAGCTTTTGCTGACAAATGTTACAGATAACACGAGTTGGGTCATCCTTATCGATCTGAAAAAATGCCCAGGCTATGCAAGGCTTAGCACCCATGCGACCTGAAGAGCCACCACGACTTGTGGTCAGAGGCAGAGTTGTGTTTGAGGATGCAGTTGTTAACATGCTTCCAGTACTACGTCTCTGTCCAGGAAGGCGCAACCTGACCTCGTCGTCACTAGCATCCTCCTCCACCTCCTCTGCTGACCTCATCGACTGGCTGACTGTGTATTGACAGTAAGTGGGATCTCCAACCTCGTCATCATCACCCTGTGTGTTATCACACCCGTCGTCCTCAGAGCCAACCTCTTCCTGCCCTGACAAAAAACTCAAGTTGTCGCTCCAATCAGGTATTTGAGTCTCATCATCGTCTTCCTTATTGTCTCCACCAACAGGAGTTACAGTTTGGGAATGAGGGTCTACATTATGGTCAGAATCTTCTGCGTCTGGTCCTGGATCCGACTCATAAAGATTTTGGGCATCAGTGCAGATCATTTCCTCGTCTGGATTCACAGAAGCTGTGGAGCCGACCTCTGATTCCCAGGCTATAGTATGAGTAAACAGCTCTGCAGACTCAACCATCTGTTCTACCCCATACTCAGACGGGC
Source organism: Phyllobates terribilis (assembly GCF_046119375.1). NCBI lineage: Eukaryota > Metazoa > Chordata > Amphibia > Anura > Dendrobatidae > Phyllobates > Phyllobates terribilis. The sequence goes on from NW_027362762.1 coordinate 45,917,550, forward strand.
AGCTGGAGACTTGGAAGCTGTGAGGAAGCAAGTGCAATTGGGGTGACACCTCTGAGGACTGGAGTATTTGTGATGTTGAAGTTGAGGTTGAGGAGAACCCACTTAAAGGAGCACTTGATATCCGTTGAAGCACCTGCTGTTTTTGTGCCTCATCTGGAATTTGTAGCGATTGGCGTGGCCGTAAGAAAGGGATCTTATCACATTGTCCGCTAAAAGAAGTAGACATCTTAGTTTGGCTGGAAGATGGTCTTTCTTCTGCAGATGTTACTGTTGCTTTAACACCTACTCCACGGACACAACCTTTTTTTACCTTCCCAACACGCCTATTCCCCTTTCCACTAGCAGCAGGCCTTTTTCCACTCATTTTGGTGGTTAACTAATTGACAACTCTGGAGTTGTTTGCACAAAAAACAATGGATGGGAACCGAGCAGAGCTGAGTGGCCAATCTGTGGTATTAGCCCAAAAGTATTGGCTGGGTTAGATGCAGTAAAACAATTTTATTACATACACAGGTGGTGGAGGTTAGTATAGATGGACTAATAGAACAAGTCCCACACACTGCTACAAGCCCAAATATTTTTTCAGAGCTAGATGCAGATAAAAATTATTTTGAATTTGCAACCTGGTGGAGGTTAGTATAGATGGACTAATAGAACAAGTCCCACACACTGCTACAAGCCCAAATATTTTTTCAGAGCTAGATGCAGATAAAAATTATTTTGAATTTGCAACCTGGTGGAGGTTAGTATAGATGGACTAATAGAACAAGTCCCACACACTGCTACAAGCCCAAATATTTTTTCAGAGCTAGATGCAGATAAAAATTATTTTGAATTTGCAACCTGGTGGAGGTTAGTATAGATGGACTAATAGAACAAGTCCCACACACTGCTACAAGCCCAAATATTTTTTCAGAGCTAGATGCAGATAAAAATTATTTTGAATTTGAAACCTGGTGGAGGTTAGTATAGATGGACTAATAGAATGATGCTATGCCCAAAAGGTTTTACTTGGCTAGGTGCAGTAAAAAAATTTGTATTCTATACACAGGTGGTGTAGCTTGCAACACAGATAGGCTACTCCACTGACTAACACACACTGCAAGAGGCCAAAAAGGATTTGCTTAGCTAGATTTAGCAAAATGCTGTGAAAAAAACTTGCACAGCACTGGCACAGACCTGCCTGGCAAAAAGTGATAGGAACTGATGTAACCTAGCCCTGAAAAGGACTGCAATTACAATTAGTCTTTACTCCCACAACCTATCTATTTAAGAGCACAGACCTGCCTGATAAAAGTCATAGGAAATTATGTATCCTAGTCCTCAAAAGGACTGCAATCACAACTATTCCCTACTCCCAAGCTATCTGTAGATTTGTGCGAAAATTGGCTTGAAATGAACAAGGTATAGCGCACACAGCAACAGCGGTGCCGTCTAACACGCAGCTGCAGCAGTGAGAAAATGGTGGCGACGGGGAAAATGGCTGGGTCTTATAGGGCAAGGACATGTGACATACACTGCCAATGACACATGCCCTTGCTTGTGTGAAAAAAAGCACTTCGCTCCGTGTGTGCGCTGCTGATAGGCTGACAGATTGCACCTCCCCACTGTAAATGCGGGAAAGAGAAAAAAAAATGGAGATCTTCATTGTTCCTGCAGAGATCCATCCCCTGCCCCTCCCCCCGCCCCGCTGTACACTCAAACTGCGTATTAACATTAATTTCCAGCATTACTGAGAAAAAATCCACGTATGATTTTGGTGCACGAACAGTTATCGAACATAACCTCGAACAGACAAATTTTTTTCAAATTGTTCGTGTTCGCCGAACGACTCGAACACCGCCCAAAACAGCTCGAATTTGAGATTGGCGAACAGTTCAAGTCAAAGACCGCTCATCTCTAATAATAATACCAAACAATTTGTGATTGCAATCATTTTCAGGAAGAAACTGAGTATTATCTGACAGAATTGGAGGGGTGCCAATACTTTTGGCCACCACTGTATATGCAGCTCCGAGAGCATAAATTGATGTTGCTCCGCAAATTGCAGGATCTCTTCTGTCACCAACATCAGATGCCGGGATCTTGTACCCCCCTGGTGGTTGACATAGGCGACTGTTGTGTGCGGTTGTCTGACATAATGTGGACATGCCGCCCCTGCAATTGGAAACTGAGCTTCATTACCACATTTTCTACGGCCAACAGCTCCTTCATATTTGAGGAGTAACTCCTCTCGGTGTCTGACCAGACTCCATGGATTACACAATCCCTCAGATGTGCTCCCCATCCATCTGAGCTTGCATCTGTTGTAATTATGTCCTTGATCTGGTAAGACCATGGCAACCCCTGCTCTCCCAACTCCAGCAACCATGCGACTGACCTGATGGCTGAACTGGAAAGTGTTATTTCCCTGTCTAAGTGTCCTCCGAGTTGTTCCTCCGCTGCTAGGATATCCTGCTGCAAATGTCTGGAGTGTATTTGAGCCCATTGTACCGATGGGATACATGATGTCATTGTACCTAATAGAGACAGCGCCTTCCTTAGAGTCATAGATGGATTTTTGACTGCTTCAGAGACTAAGGTCACGATCTTGTCTTTCTTGTCCTCCGGTAGTAGACAAGTCCAAGATTAGCCCTAAGAAAGACTGAACTCTTGGTGGCTTCAGTCTTGACTTTTCCAGATTTAATATCCACCCAAGTTTGACCAGACTGGTTCTGGCTTCCGACAACTTGAGACTGCAGTGTTTTACTGACCTGCCCACTACCAAAAAGTCATCCAAGTACGGGACTGCCAGGGTATCTCATTCGCGTAGATGTGCCTTGACCTCCAGAATGATCTTTGTAAAGATCCTTGGAGCCATAGAGAGATCGAAGGGCAAAGCCGTGAATTGAAAATGCCTGACCCGCTTGTCGATATACATAGCCACTCTCAGGTACTGCTGATCTTTCTCATGGATTAAGACATGGTAATAGGCATCCTTCAGGTCCAGGGCACTCATGTAACATCCTGGGAATAACATTTTTATAGCCGATCTTATAGATTCCATCTTGAAGGATCTGTACTGTATATCAGGAAGCTGTTCAGGTCCTTCAAGTTGATTATGGTTCTGAAGGTGCCGTCTGTTTTGTTTTATTAGAAACAGGGGAAAATAGAATCCTTTCCCCTGTTCACTTATTGGAGTCTCCTTCAGAACCTGCTTTTTCACTAAAGTTAATGTGGAACCCCAGGGGTCTGGTTACCACAGTAATAGCAATATTACGTCTGTGAGCAGGTGGGAGGTCTCCTGGTCAGGAATCCTAAGCATGCCACACCTCCTGCCCAGTCCTGGGAGGGGAAGAACTTCCCCTATATAAACTGGGGCTGAGGTGGGGTTAGAAAAAGAACACAGACAGAGACAGAGACACAGTCTGGTCTGGTGTGGAGCAGTTGCAGGGAAAGTGACAACAGGAGCTCTGTAGGAGCAGGAGTGAGTGCCAGAGGCTGGAAGCTAGATAGCTCGCCTTGGCTGAAGAGATCTCACCGGACACGGAGTCCGAGGCTGTGGGGACTGTTCCATACCCAGCAGCAGAAACCGACCGGCAGGGGATTTCAGGTCCTCTGGCCAAGAAGCCCGAAGGCACGGTCACACGCAAGGGACCAGCACCGCCGTCGTGGAGCGGAGGCTACCAGAAGGCCCCGAGTCACCGGCCATACGGGTGAGCACCACACGGTACACTCAGGGACGTGGGCTACTTTTACCCGCTTCTAGCAAGGTAGCCAAGAAGAGTACAGTTAGTTGGGGAGGCATACAACTCCGCCTGGCCAGGGGAGATCCTGTCTGCTCACGAACTGACCAGACCCCGACCGCTAGCCAGTACTCCCGGGAGGGTCTATCTTTGTCACCAGTAAAGACCCTGAACTACACCGCACCGTCTCTGAGTGGTTCCTGGTGCCTGCGTGCAATTCTACCATCCTCATCATCCACGTCCGCTGCCCTGAGGCCATACCCCTCCCGTTGGGGGTTATACTATCCACGCTGCACAACCGTACCACCGGCCTCAGCGGTCTGCCCTGCAGTGGCGGTTTCATAACCGCATTCAACGGGTGGCGTAGTCGAACAATATCACATCTGCCACTAAAAACATCGCCGCTTAGTTTGACACCCTGGGCACGGACCGGGTCACCGCCACGAGGACTACTATCCCCAGCAGATCCGGCTCCGGGTATCCCCCTGCGCAGCAGAAGCAGCACAGGCCCAGGGGGCGCGTCAACTTTGGCGTAGTCAGCAGGATTTCGTGCCCGCAACCACCGGGTACTGCGTGCCTGAAAAAGACTGTTAAACTTACCTGTGGTGAAGATTCCCGCCATCCGACGCCATCTTTTGCCTTCTTCCCGCCATCCGTGGAGTTTTCCCGCCATCCGACGCCATCTTTTGCCTTCTTCCCGCCATCCGTGGAGTTTTCCCGCCATCCGACGCCATCTTTTGCTTTCTTCCCGCCATCCGTGGAGTTTTCCCGCCGTTGGACGCCATCTCGAGGACGCCGCGCGGGAAGAAGAGGGGAGTGGACTCCGAAAGCGCGCGAGAACTGAAGCCCCGCCTCACGTCCGGACGTTGCGTAAGGTCCTGGAAGGAACCCAGCAGATGCCGACGTCACAGGAGCGCGACGGAAGGTCCTCAACCCTGACTATCCACTGCGGAGCCGCGGCCTACGGAAGAGGATCATCGCAAGGTAGGCCACGGTCCACTAGGGGGGAGGAGGATGTCGGATACGGAGGAGAGCTTCACTGCCACAGCCACCGCCAGCACCACCGCTGCTGCGGTCATGCCTTTCACCATGCCCTACATCCCGGGGGCAGCCTGGCTACCCCAGTACTCAGGGGAGTCACATACCCTAAATGACTTCAGAGAAAGCCTGGATAGCCTCTTCCAGGTGTACCCCCTCACAGAAGAGCAAAAAGTGAGCATCCTGGTGGCTCAATTAACAGGGGCAGCCCAAAGGGAGGTAAAGTCCTGGCCACTTGGGAGGAGGAGGACTGTCGCAGAGATACTAGCCCGGCTGAAGGACACCTTTGATACCCGTACCTCAGCCGAGATCAAGCTTAGATTCTACGGGTGCAAGCAGCGAGCACATGAGAATATAAGGGACTATGCGCTAAACCTACAAGAGGCCCTGAGAGCCATTAAGCAGGCCGACCCTGGCGGCGTGGGAAACGAAGACAAACTGTTGACTGAACAATTTATAGAGGGTCTACATTGTAATGCCCACCGAACCCAGTTGCAGGCCATGGCCTTACAGGACCCTCATCTGGACTTTGCACAGTTCAAGGACAGAGCCATCCGGGTGCTCCGAGAACCGGCACCAGGTGGCGCTGTGACCCACAAACGCCCTGCTACCACTTACCACCAGGAGACGGCGCCCTTGTCGGCAGGGCCTGTGGGAGCTGATGCGCAGGCTTTAAACAATGACCCGGCTACAGACCTGCACCGTCAGGTCCAAGAGCTAACTAAAAGCGTTGCCGCGCTAACCCGAACTGTGCAGTCTTTACAGGTTTCTACTCCAGGGAAGATCCAGCTGGCATCCGGACCGGAGGATATCCCGTGGCGCCGACCAAGGAGGACCCCACCGGCCAGAGGAAGACCCAGCGACCGATACAACGAGGACGGACAACCCATCTGCCGCCGCTGCAATCAACCCGGACATATGGCAAGGTACTGTCTGTAACGGGTCTGGGAGGCGGAACCTCTGGGCTACAATACAAGGGGGCGGTCCTTGTAAGGGAGCGGGTGGCGACCAGGCAGGCAGTCACAGGAGGTGACCTGGACAGTCTCTGAGTGAACGGGACAGTCTCTGAGTGAACGGGACAGTCTCTGGATGAACGGGACAGTCTCTGAGTGAACGGGGCTGGAGGTCACGGCAAGTGACCGGGGCAGTCTCTAGGTATAGGGTTGGTACGACCTGTGGCGGCTGAAGATAGACGAGAGCTCCCAGGTGAGCAGGCGAGAGTCTCTGGATGAACGGGTGGTCACAGCATGTGACGGCGGAGCCTCCAGGAAGACCAGCGGACAGGCGACAGATGAGCGCTCCCAGGTGAGCGGGCAGGAGTCACTGGACAGGCAGGTGGTCACAGCACGTGACGGCGGAGCCTCCAGGTAGGCTAGCAGGCAGATAGCAGATGTGCGCTCCCAGGTGAGCGGGCAAGCTGGTCCATAGACAGACTGACAGGAGTTGGTAGGCAGACCGTCGGACCTCAGGCAGGCAGGCAGGTAGCTGATGTGCGCTCCCAGGTGAGCGGGCAAGAGTCTCTGGAATAGCTGGTGGTCACAGCACGTGACAGCGGAGCCTCCGGGCAGGCAAGCAGGCAGGTAGCGGAGAAGCGCTCCCAGGTGAGCGGGCAGGCTGGTCCTTAGACAGACTGACAGGAGTAGTAAGGCAGACCGTCGGACCTCAGACTAGCAGACAGGTAGCAAGTAATCAGGCAGGAATCTGACAGGTAACTGGCAGGTAACTGGCAGGTAACTGGCAACGGGACCTGAGGGCTGAAGCACAGGTGAGACACAGGTGCAAACAACATTGCTCGGGCACCTCCATTTTGGAGGAGGTGCCTTATATATGATGAAGTCCTCCGGCCATTGGCCGGGGACTCCTTAGGACGACGCGCGCGGCCCCTTTAAGAGGAGGGGAGCGCGCGCGCGCGCGCGCCCTAAGCACAGGGGCCGGGAAGGAGCGCGCGCTGAGAGCAGAGCGGGAGGAGGACGCCGGGAAGGAGCGCGCGCTGACAGCAGAGCGGGAGAGGGACGCCGGGCACGGGGCAGAGCGGTGAGGGGAGCAGCGTCCCTGCCTAGCAGAGGGCAGGGACGCCGGCACTACAGTACCCCCCCCTTTAGGCCCCCCCTTTTTTAGGCCAGACAGAAATTTAGCTAGGATGAGAGGGGCATGGATGTTCTCCCGGGGCTCCCACGTTCTCTCCTCAGGACCAAACCCCTTCCAATCTACCAGAAAAAAGGTCTTTCCTCTTACCCTTTTGGTGGCAAGAATGTTCTCTACCTCAAACTCGTCCTCAGCGGAAACCGGAGCAGGAGGCGTACCTGTAGACTTGGAAAAAGAGTTATGTACCACAGGTTTGAGGAGAGATACATGGAAGGAGTTAGGGATCCGTAAGTTGGCCGGGAGTTTCAATTTATAGGCCACCGGGTTGATCTGACTGGTGACCTCCAGAGGTCCGATGAACCGAGGCCCTAACTTGTAAGAAGGTATCTTGAGTCGAACATATTTAGATGAGAGCCAGACCTTATCTCCTGGACGAAATTGAGGAGGATCCAGGCGTTTTTTGTCAGCGTGTCTTTTCATCCGTTCGGACGACTGAAGGAGTGCGGATCGGGTACTCTCCCAAATGGAGGAAAATTTGCTAACGAGAGATTCCGCAGCCGGGTTGTCCACCGAGGTGGAGACAGGAAAAGGAATCCGAGGATGCTGACCAAAGACTACAAAAAACGGGGATTTGGAGGAGGATTCGCTCTTGTGATTATTGTAAGAGAACTCGGCCCATGGTAGGAGATCCACCCAGTCAGAATGGTGGGCATTAACGAAGTGCCGGAGGTAACTGGTCAGGTTCTGATTGATCCGCTCCACTTGACCATTGGACTGTGGGTGGTAAGCGGAAGAGAAGTCCAGGGTGACGTCTAGTAGTTTACAAGTGGCTCTCCAGAAGCGTGAGGTGAACTGTACCCCACGATCCGACACGATGTGGAGGGGCAGGCCATGAAGACGGAAGATGTGACGAATAAAGTCTCTAGCTAGCTCGGGTGCAGACGGGAGGCCTGGTAGGGGAACGAAATGAGCCATCTTGGAGAAGCGGTCAGCGACCACCCAAATGACCGTACAACCGGCAGAGAGTGGGAGGTCAGTTATGAAGTCCATTGCAATATGCTGCCAGGGGGCAGCAGGTACTGGGAGCGGAAGGAGGCGACCGGCTGGCAGATGTCTTGGAACCTTGTTGCGGGCGCAGGACACACAGGCAGAAACAAAGTCTATTACATCCTTGTGCAGGGTAGGCCACCAGTAGTGACGGGAAATAAGCTGGAGGGTCTTCTTCTGACCAGCGTGGCCAGCCAGTTTAGACGAGTGACCCCAGTGAAGGATCTTCTCCCGATCAGGTACTGATACGAACGTCTTTCCGGGAGGGAGACGATTTAGACTCACGGGAGCCACCTGCATTACTCTGGCGGGATCGATGATGTGTTTCGGATCTTCCTCGAGATCAGATACCAGAAAGGATCGAGACAAGGCGTCCGCCTTGACGTTTTTGTCAGCCGGGCGAAAATGAAGGACAAAATCAAAACGAGCAAAAAACAAGGACCACCGGGCTTGGCGCGGGTTAAGTCTCTGGGCATGCTGGAGGTAAGCCAAGTTCTTGCGGTCAGTGTAAATTATTACCGGGTGAAGAGCCCCCTCAAGCAGGTAACGCCACTCCTCCAATGCCAGTTTGATGGCCAATAACTCTCGATCTCCTATGGAATAATTGCGCTCTGAGGAGGAGAAGAGTTTAGAGAAGAAGCCGCAAGTTACCATCCTCCTGGAAGAAGATTTTTGAGTAAGTACCGCTCCAGCTCCAGAGGAGGAGGCGTCCACTTCCAGGAAGAACTGCTTGTTGCCGTCCGGGCGATGCAGCACCGGGGCGGAAGAGAAGGCCTGTTTTAAGGAAAGAAAGGCTTCTTCTGCTTCGGGCGGCCACTGTTTGGGATTAGTACCCTTACGGGTGAGCGCGGAAATTGGGGCAGTCCGGGAAGAGAAGTGTGGTATGAAGAGGCGGTAGTAGTTGGCGAAGCCCAGGAACCGCTGAATGGCTTTCAACCCCTCCGGTCGGGGCCATTTCTCGATGGCAGACAGTTTCTCTGGATCCATTCGTAGGCCGGTCTGAGAAATAATGTAGCCCAAAAACGGAAGCAAGGTCTGCTCAAAGAGGCACTTCTCGTATTTAGCGAAGAGGTGATTCTGCCTGAGCCTGAGCAGGACCTGACGAACGTCCCTCCGGTGAGTCTGGAGATCCGGAGAGAAGACCAAGATGTCGTCCAGGTACACCACTACGCAGGAGTAGAGAAGGTCCCGGAAGATGTCATTGACCAACTCTTGAAAGACGGCAGGAGCGTTACAGAGACCAAAGGGCATTACCAGGTATTCATAGTGGCCGTCCCGGGTGTTGAATGCCGTCTTCCATTCATCCCCCTGACGGATACGAACCAGGTTGTACGCCCCACGGAGGTCTAGTTTGGTGAAGATTCTAGCCCCCCTCAGACGATCAAATAATTCTGGAATGAGCGGAAGGGGGTACTTATTCTTCACCGTGATCTGGTTTAGGCCTCTATAGTCTATACAGGGACGGAGAGAGCCGTCCTTCTTTTTGACGAAAAAGAAGCCTGCTCCCGCCGGGGAGGTAGATTTCCGGATGAATCCCCTGGCCAGATTCTCCTCAATATATTCGGACATCGACCGGGTCTCAGCAGCGGATAAAGGATAAATACGCCCACGGGGAGGAGTAGTACCGGGTAACAGGTCGATGGGACAGTCGTATGGTCTATGAGGGGGTAATGTCTCTGCCTCCTTTTTATTAAAGACATCAGCATAAGACCAATAAGGAATCGGAAGTCCAGGTAGATTAGCTGGGGTAGGAGAGGGACGGACTGGATGGACGGGGACCAGGCAGGTCTTATGACAGTCTTGTCCCCAGCGAAGGACTTCTCCGGTCTGCCAGTCAAGCACGGGTGCATGTCTCTGGAGCCAAGGCAGACCTAGCAAGAGGGCGTGAGAGAGTCCAGGCAGAACATGAAAGGAGATACTTTCAGAATGCAGCATTCCCACCTGCAGAGTAATGGATTCGGTGATGAGTTGGATGGGGCGTGGTAAGAGCCCCCCATCCACGGCAGCCACAGACAAGGGTACAGCCAGAGGTTTGGTGGGGATGCGGTATTTCTCTACCAGGGACTGTGAAATAAGATTCCCGGCTGCTCCAGAGTCCAGTTGGGCTAGTTCGAAATAACGGTTCTCCCCGTAGACGATTGAAACTGACAACAGCAGGGATGGAGAGGATTTATTCTTGTCTAGGTGGACCTCTCTGAGCGAACCTAGACACAGGCGTTTCCCGACCTCTCCGGGCAGGCACGGATCCGGTGCTCCTTACTGCCACAGTAGAAGCAGGTCCCCTCGGCACGGCGTAAGTCCTGACGGGTCTTGACCATCTTGGTCTGGTCGACCTGCATAGGCTCAGGAGGGTGTACCTGGTTAGAGACAGAAGGAGTGACGGGTTTCTGAAAAGTAGGAGCTAGACGTAGTAACCTCCTCTCACGGGTGACCTCTCTGGCACGCTCCTGGAACCGTAGGTCAATCCGGGTGGCAAGAGTTATTAAGTCATCGAGAGTGGTAGGAATGTCCCGACCGGCAAGTTCATCTTTAATACGGCCGGACAGACCCTCCCAGAAGACGGAAACCAGAGCGTCGTTATCCCAAGCCAGCTCCGAGGCAAGGGTACGGAACCGTATGGCATATTGGCCCACGGTGAGGCTTTCCTGACGGAGGCGTAGCAATGATGATGCGGATGAGGTCTTCCGTCCGGGTTCGTCGAAGACTTTCCGGAAAGCCGTGAGAAAAGCAGGCAATTTGGACACCAGGGGGTCTCCTCTCTCCCATAGAGGATTTAGCCAGGCCAGAGCCTCCCCGGTGAGATGGGACATGATGAATGCAATTTTGGCTCGGTCGGAGTTAAACTGGTGGGACAATAGTTCAAAGTGCAGGGTGCACTGATTTATGAAGCCCCGAGCCTGGACGGAGTCGCCTCCGAAGCGAGGAGGTGCAGAAAGCCGGGGTCCGGGGTAGGATACCATGGTATTAGTGGGCAGCGGAGCTGCCGGATTGCGAGACATGGCACTGGCGGAGGTTGTCGGTGGAGCAGTCAGAGTATCCAGGCGAGTATTGACATTCCGCAGGTGACCCAGGATGGACTCCTGTTGGGACCTTTGACGGGACAGTTCATGACACAGGTCCGAGAGCGAGGGAGCTTGGGTGCCACCGGGTTCCATGGCCCGAGCAAACTGTAACGGGTCTGGGAGGCGGAACCTCTGGGCTACAATACAAGGGGGCGGTCCTTGTAAGGGAGCGGGTGGCGACCAGGCAGGCAGTCACAGGAGGTGACCTGGACAGTCTCTGAGTGAACGGGACAGTCTCTGAGTGAACGTGACAGTCTCTGAGTGAACGGGACAGTCTCTGAGTGAACGGGGCTGGAGGTCACGGCAAGTGACCGGGGCAGTCTCTAGGTATAGGGTTGGTACGACCTGTGGCGGCTGAAGATAGACGAGAGCTCCCAGGTGAGCAGGCGAGAGTCTCTGGATGAACGGGTGGTCACAGCATGTGACGGCGGAGCCTCCAGGAAGACCAGCGGACAGGCGACAGATGAGCGCTCCCAGGTGAGCGGGCAGAAGTCTCTGGACAGGCGGGTGGTCACAGCACGTGACGGCAGAGCCTCCGGGTAGGCAGACAGACAGGTAGCAGATGAGCGCTCCCAGGTGAGCGGGCAGGAGTCACTGGACAGGCAGGTGGTCACAGCACGTGACGGCAGAGCCTCCAGGTAGGCTAGCAGGCAGATAGCAGATGTGCGCTCCCAGGTGAGCGGGCAAGCTGGTCCATAGACAGACTGACAGGAGTTGGTAGGCAGACCGTCGGACCTCAGGCAGGCAGGCAGGTAGCTGATGTGCGCTCCCAGGTGAGCGGGCAAGAGTCTCTGGAATAGCTGGTGGTCACAGCACGTGACAGCGGAGCCTCCGGGCAGGCAAGCAGGCAGGTAGCGGAGAAGCGCTCCCAGGTGAGCGGGCAGGCTGGTCCTTAGACAGACTGACAGGAGTAGTAAGGCAGACCGTCGGACCTCAGACTAGCAGACAGGTAGCAAGTAATCAGGCAGGAATCTGACAGGTAACTGGCAGGTAACTGGCAGGTAACTGGCAACGGGACCTGAGGGCTGAAGCACAGGTGAGACACAGGTGCAAACAACATTGCTCGGGCACCTCCATTTTGGAGGAGGTGCCTTATATATGATGAAGTCCTCCGGCCATTGGCCGGGGACTCCTTAGGACGACGCGCGCGGCCCCTTTAAGAGGAGGGGAGCGCGCGCGCGCGCGCCCTAAGCACAGGGGCCGGGAAGGAGCGCGCGCTGAGAGCAGAGCGGGAGGAGGACGCCGGGAAGGAGCGCGCGCTGACAGCAGAGCGGGAGAGGGACGCCGGGCACGGGGCAGAGCGGTGAGGGGAGCAGCGTCCCTGCCTAGCAGAGGGCAGGGACGCCGGCACTACACTGTCCTTTAAACTGGCACAACCTGGGGTAGAGGGCCAACCCCTAGCAATAAGATCACCAGGCCCATCGAACTGGCGTGACAAATACGTGGGAGGACGTCCAATCTTGCCTGTGGTACTGGATGGCATTCCTATGAGTGCCCTACTTGACACCGGGTCACAGGTCACCACCATCCCGTACGTGCTCTTCAAGCAGTACTGGAATGACTCGGATATAACCCGCTACCCAGACGACGACTTGAGTATCATCGCCAGCAATGGTCAGCCCGTGCCACAGATCGGATTTAAAGAGATGACCATTAAAATCGGTAAAGTCGAACTGGCAGCACAGGGACTGATCATTGTGGACATTGACAAGCGCGAGAGTCACCCAAAGATAACTCTAGGAACTAATGTGATTGAAAATTGTCTTGCAGAGGTGATTCTTATTTTACAGCAGGTTGCCAAGAACGCCAGCTCCGGCCAGCAGCGAGTGCTCCAAAAAGAGATCCGGGCACTGATGCGACGGCAACAGGTGGAACTCTCCGGTGGTGAGATTGGTAGCGTGAGGATGTGTGACCCTTTCCCTATTGCCATGCCCCCGAAAAGTGAAATGATGATTTGGTGCCGGGCAGCTATTGGTCTGAGAGGTAGAGATTACCAGGCAATGGTAGAACCAGTCTACTCAGATAGTAGGCCCACCATTTTGACGGCATGGGGGGTGGTTAATGTACGTCATGGGAGGGTGCCCGTTCGCATAATAAATATCGGGAAGAGGGAAGTGTACCTGCCCCGGTATGCTACGCTAGCCAAATTGTATACCATCAACCAAAATTCTGTACAGTCCGTGGAACCCTTGCCTCCATCTCATCCAGAGGAAGGTAACGGCTCTAAACAACAAATGGAGGACTGGTGTCAGCAACTGCATTTGGGTACTGACTCCACACCCGCTCACCAAAAGCAGGGAGTCTACCGGGTGCTCCAGGAATACGAGAGAGTGTTCAGTAAACACCCGCTAGACTTCGGGCGAGTGAAGGGAGTGGAACATCACATCCCCACAGGAGACCATCCTCCCATAAAGGAGAGGTATCATCCCGTACCCCCTGCACACTACCAACACGCCAAGGGGATGCTTAGAGACATGAAGGAGGCTGGGGTAATCAGGGATAGCTGTAGCCCCTGGGCAGCTCCACTAGTCTTGGTTAAAAAGAAAGACAACACTATGAGAATGTGTGTAGATTACCGGAAAATTAACCGTATCACACACAAAGATGCGTACCCCTTACCAAGGATAGAGGAGTTTTTGGCTGCTTTAAAATCTGCTAACTTCTTCTCCACTTTGGATCTCACTAGCGGGTACTGGCAGGTTCCTGTAGCAGAGGCGGACCGGGAGAAGACCGCATTCACCACCCCGATGGGACTTAGCGAGTTTACCTGCATGCCGTTCGGACTCTGCAACGCACCAGGAACCTTCCAACGATTGATGGAATGCTGTCTGGGACACCGGAACTTTGAGACGGTCCTGCTGTACCTGGACGATGTTATAGTTTATTCCAAAACCTACGAGGACCACCTGAAACACCTGGCGGAAGTGTTTGAAGCCCTGGCAAACTACGGTCTGAAGGTGAAACCGTCGAAGTGTCACCTGCTAAAACCAAAAGTGCAGTACCTGGGACACGTGGTGAGTGCTGACGGAGTGGCTCCCGACCCTGATAAGATCACCGCGATTAAGGAATGGCCAAGACCCTCCAGCGTAAAGGAAGTGCGGCAGTTCCTCGGGTTGGTAGGCTACTACCGAAGATTCATTCCCGGTTTCACCAAAAAGGCAGCTCCTATGCAGGACCTCCTGATAGGCCAGTCCAGGAAGGCCAAGAACCAGAAGCCGCCCTTCAGATGGGAGAAGCTGGAAGAAGAGTCCTTCCGCCAGCTGAAGATGGCCCTCACGGGGGATGAAATCCTGGCGTACCCGGATTACAGCCAGCCCTTTATCCTCTACACCGACGCAAGTAACATCGGGCTAGGAGCCGTACTGTCCCAGATCCAGCAGGGGAGAGAACGGGTAATTGCTTACGCCAGCCGAAAACTGCGACCCACCGAAAGAAACCCTGAGAATTACAGCTCATTCAAGCTAGAGTTCCTGGCAGTGGTGTGGGCAGTCACCGAACGCTTTAAGCACTACCTCGCCTCTTCCCGGTTCACCGTGTACACGGATAACAACCCGTTGACACACCTGGACACTGCAAGACTCGGTGCCCTGGAGCAGAGATGGATGGCCCGCCTGTCCAACTATGAGTTCACGATCAAATACCGGGCAGGACGCTCCAATACCAACGCGGATGCCTTGTCCAGAATGCCAAACCTACCGGACGTAGGGGAAGATCCAGAGGAATTGGAAGAAGTTGAACTCCCCGCGTTTCACCGTCATGGGACTACCCAGTATTCCCACCGTGTAAGGGGTAAGCAATCCACTATGTTCAACCCCTTACCTCATTACAACTGGGCGGAAACGCAGGACAGTGACCCCGCCGTCCGACGGGTGAAGGAGATGCTGACTCAGCCAGATGCCCGCCTTGACCCAGACGCTCCGGAGGAGACCAAGCAACTGTGGGCTGAGAAGAGTCGACTGTTCCTTTACAAGGGGAAGTTGTGCCGCAGAATGGTTAACTCCCGGACGCATGAACTGATCTGGCAAGTAGTGGTGCCAAGAAGAGACGCGGCTATGGTACTGGAGGCATACCACGACGGAGCTGGGCACTTCGGATGGAAGAAGCTGGAGTTCCTGCTGCGCGGGCGGTTCCACTGGGTAGGCATGAGAGGAACCATCGAGAGGTGGTGCAGAGACTGTGGCCCATGCAACCTAAGAAGGAAGGACCGTGCCAGCCAGAAGACTCCCCTGCAGTCCATCGTCACCAGGCAGCCGTTGGAACTGGTAGCCTTGGACCATGTAAAACTGACCCCCAGCAGAAGTGGCTACGTCTATGCGTTGACCATCGTGGATCACTATTCCCGGTTCTTGGTTGTAGTTCCGTCAAGGACTTAACGGCTCAAACAGCAGCTAGAGCCTTCCAGCAGCACTTCTGCCGTCCACACGGATACCCAGAGCAGGTGCTGACGGACCAAGGACCTGCCTTTGAAGCGGAAGTCTTCCAGGAGTTCTGCACCCTGTATGGCTGCCGGAAGATAAGAACAACACCCTATCATCCGCAAACCAATGGACTCTGCGAGAAGATGAACCAGGTGGTGATAGACCTTCTGAAAACATTGCCCCTGGAAGAACGCAGTCTGTGGCCTGAGAAACTGCCTGATCTGGTGGACCTATACAACCACATCCCTGTAGGTTCTACCAACTGTACCCCGGCTTACCTAATGAGAGCAAGACCTGGTAAGCTGCCTGTTGATCTGGATATGGGAGTCCTGACACCTGAGGACACTTCACCAGAAGCAGACTGGGACACAGAGAGGCAGCAGCAGTACCGGAAAGTACAGGAGAGCGTTGAGCGAAGTCTCTGTCAAGCAAGAGAAACACAGGAGAAGACTTACAACCAGCATGCTCCCGCTGTTCCCCTGGTACCTGGAGAGCAGGTCTTGAAGAGGAAAAGACGGCTCCACAAGTTGGACGACCAGTGGGAGAAGGACCCGTACACCGTACTGCCATCAAGCCAAGAAAACCCAAAAATCTGCACAATCAGTAAGGATGGAGGAGAAACCACAGCCATTGTCTCCCGAGATCACCTGAAGAAGTGTCCCGAGCAACTACGAAACCCTGAAGAAGATCACGAAAACCCTCGACCCGCAGAGGAAAGGGAAGAGATGGTCAGTACTGTACTCGGAGACTTCCCTCGGTCTTGGACACAAGTAAATGGCGCTGTTGTTGTACCCGTCCTCACCTTCCTCCAGCCAGCATCCCAAGTGCCTACGGAAAAACAGGTAGAGCTGGAAGAGCAACCGGTCCAGGAGGCAGAAGACCCCACACAAGCAGACCAGGAGAATCGACCCTCTGCTTATAGTGAGCCTGCCGTTCCCCTAGTGAGCCAAAGAGTCCGTAGACAGCTGCCCAGCTTACCTTTGACAGCTCCTACATCCTGTAGCTCAGGACCGGTCAGTAAGCTCCGTAGGTCTACTAGGGCCACTAGAGGCCAGTTGCCCGTACGTTGGAGGATCTAAAGTGTTCAGACTGTTTTATTGGTATTTACCTGTTTACTGTTGCTTGTAAATAATTATGTTTTTTCTAGTTATTTTATAGGTGTCTTTTGTGGATTAACCGGAACTCTGTTGTATATATGTTTGGAGCGTAACCCAGGAACGGACTAAAGACTGTTAAAGACTCGGGGCAGAACAGACCCCTACCTGGTTACGGCTCCCTGTTCTTTGGTGAAATGGACACCCTTTTTGCTTCAAAAATTGCACCCGGTTGCGGACACGCCGTGACCACCCTAATGTGTTTTTTCCTTATTGTATTGTTCCTGTTTATACCCTGTTATGTTTTCAAAAATATGTTTAGTCCCAGAGTACTAAATTTTACTAGGGGGGAATGTGGAACCCCAGGGGTCTGGTTACCACAGTAATAGCAATATTACGTCTGTGAGCAGGTGGGAGGTCTCCTGGTCAGGAATCCTAAGCATGCCACACCTCCTGCCCAGTCCTGGGAGGGGAAGAACTTCCCCTATATAAACTGGGGCTGAGGTGGGGTTAGAAAAAGAACACAGACAGAGACAGAGACACAGTCTGGTGTGGAGCAGTTGCAGGGAAAGTGACAACAGGAGCTCTGTAGGAGCAGGAGTGAGTGCCAGAGGCTGGAAGCTAGATAGCTCGCCTTGGCTGAAGAGATCTCACCGGACACGGAGTCCGAGGCTGTGGGGACTGTTCCATACCCAGCAGCAGAAACCGACCGGCAGGGGATTTCAGGTCCTCTGGCCAAGAAACCCGAAGGCACGGTCACACGCAAGGGACCAGCACCGCCGTCGTGGAGCGGAGGCTACCAGAAGGCCCCGAGTCACCGGCCATACGGGTGAGCACCACACGGTACACTCAGGGACATGGGCTACTTTTACCCGCTTCTAGCAAGGTAGCCAAGAAGAGTACAGTTAGTTGGGGAGGCATACAACTCCGCCTGGCCAGGGGAGATCCTGTCTGCTCACGGACTGACCAGACCCCGACCGCTAGCCAGTACTCCCGGGAGGGTCTATCTTTGTCACCAGTAAAGACCCTGAACTACACCGCACCGTCTCTGAGTGGTTCCTGGTGCCTGCGTGCAATTCTACCATCCCCATCATCCACGTCCGCTGCCCTGAGGCCATACCCCTCCCGTTGGGGGTTATACTATCCACGCTGCACAACCGTACCACCGGCCTCAGCGGTCTGCCCTGCAGCGGCGGTTTCATAACCGCATTCAACGGGTGGTGTAGTCGAACAATATCACATCTGCCACTAAAAACATCGCCGCTTAGTTTGACACCCTGGGCACGGACCGGGTCACCGCCACGAGGACTACTATCCCCAGCAGATCCGGCTCCGGGTATCCCCCTGCGCAGCAGAAGCAGCACAGGCCCAGGGGGCGCGTCATTAACATATCCTTCTCCAGGGCTGCTTGCTCCCTGGGACACCTGGGAAACGAGATCTTGAAGGTTTGCCGAGGGATAGATGGGAATTCCAGTCTCAGTCCTGATTTTATTATCCCTAATATCCAGGCACTGGATTTAATTCTTTCCCAGGCGGGAAGTGGGACAGTCTTCCTCCTACCTGGGGAGGCTTGTCACTTAGAGGTTTTACTATTCTCTGAGGAAGGACCTCTGAACATGAAGCCTCCACTTTTTGGCTTCCTGTCCTTCCATTTCCTCTGTTCTCAGGAGAATTTACTCCTGCTATATCTTCTTTTGCGAAAGGAGCTTTTGTATTGAAGCATCGACACATTGGGAAACCCCTTCTTTTTATCTCCCACCTTGTCTAGTATGTCGTCCTGAGCTCTGCCGAAAATAATTTCTCCTTCACACGGGATTGAACACAATTTAGTCTCAGACTGGACGACTCCTGGCCAGCTCTTGAGCCACAACTCTCTGCTAGCCGCATTGGGCAAATTTGCAGTCCTGGCTGCCAGTTTCACTGAATCTGCCGATGGGTCCGCGAGGAAGGCATCCGCCCCTGCATTAGCAGAAGACCGGCCAGGATCTTTCCCCTGGGAACGTCCTCTTTAATCTGGTTCTCTAGTTGTTGTAACCAGACCATCATTGACCTGGCTGTGCAAGTGGCCTCGACTGCCGGTTTTAATGTTCCCGCTGAGGACTCCCATGTTTCTTTCAGATAAGACTCAGCCTTCTTGTCAAGGGGATATTTGAGAGCTCCCAAATCCTCAAACGGCAGGGTGGATCTCTTAGAGGATTTTGACACCGCCACATCAATGTTAGGGGTTTTATCCCACCTGGCTGTATCCTCTTCCTCAAACGGGTATCTCCTTTTTGAAGATGATGGTAGCTGCCCCTTCTTTTCGGGCCTCTTCCACTCCTTGTCAATGAGCATTTTAATTCTCTCATTGACCGGGAATGTGCGCTTTTTCTTTTGCTCTAGACCCCCGAACATAGTGTCTTGAACTGTTCTAGGGGTCTTGGTGTCAGTGTCAGCTATGTCCATAGTCGTTTTTATAGCCTTTATTAATTTATTCGTGTTTTCTGCTGGAAAAGACGACCTACCACCCGTATCACTCTCTGAGGAAGATGATGATGAGGACGAAGAGGAGGTAGAAGAGGAATTAGACTCCTCCTTGTTTTGAAATATTCCGGATTCCTCTTAATCAGATGTTTGATGTTTTGGCTTCTTACGTTCAATCAGGTTGTGATGGTGTGATATGGTATGTGGGTATCATTTTGTGTATATCAGTATATTTTACTGATTTTTATAGTGTTTTCTTGTTGCTCTTTGTCTCTCTGTGCTTTCCCTCTAATGTTGACCTCTCTCGTAGGATGAGTTGATATTAGTTAATTGATGAATAGCTGTCATTTATCATCTGATATCAGCTCCCACAGTTTATTGTACTGTTATCTTTGCACACGGTCAGGGAATAATGCTGTTTGCTAATATGCTAATTACATATTGAACCAGCTTGTTGATTTTGTAAAGCAATGGAAGACGCACAATGCAAATTGATAAAATGCTCAAACATTGAGCTCCTGCCACCTCCCCCCCTGACTTATGAATGAGGAGAGGGACTTTTAAAATATCAGCCAGGAGAGACAAGAGAGTGAGATGCTGTGTGGGATGATGACGTGAGGACAGCACGTCAGAGAGAATGGGAGAAACCTGGATGACTTTGGAAATAGTGCTGGAGGAATATATATACGGAGAAGCATATGGACTGTTTTATCCTCTGTCTGCTGGCTTGTTGGACTCTCATCTCCCGGGACATTTGTCTTGTTACCAGACTGCATTTGTATTTCTGGACTATATTATCCTCTGTGTGGTGGATTGTTTATGGACCTTTTGGTGTTGCCTTATAATAAAGGTCTTGGGATTGTTTACTATACTCTTGCTCTGTTGATTGTGTGGTACCGGAGAAGGACTCCATGACACAGGGTTTTCAGGGAGTCCCTAACCTCAATCTAGATTATTGATTTTAGATCCATGGCAAAGCCGGGAGTTTCCGCCAATATGGTCTTTTGGATACACCCAGGGCAGAATTTTTTAGTATATGTGCTGGGACAATTGACCCCGCACAGCGCAAATTCCTTGTTATTCTTTTTGGCGCTACATTTCTTGGGCCTTTGTCACGGGTGTGTCAGGTGTAACAGACAGTCGCTCTGGATCTGGCTGTAGAAGGTCAATGCGCTTGGCATTACAGACGCTTTCTTAATCCTTATTCCTTTAGGATCCAGCGGCGACCTCCCTCCTGCTACTGATTGACACACCCTTGCCTGGGAGTTAAAAGCACTCACTTTGCTCCAGGGAATCGCCGGTGATACTTCTTTGTACAGGCTTAGAGCACTAGCCATCAGCTAGCTTCTTCTCTAGTGCCCTTGGAAGACAGTTGATGTTACTCCTCTGGTGTCTGCTCAATCTAAGCTTATCCCCTTTGTTTGTCTACCTTGTTGTCTTTAGTTTGTAGTGGGGCTTGACCAGTGCTCACCCTCCCTATCTAGGGCCAAGCTCTAGGGACATCCAGGGCTTAGGGTCCTGCTCGGCGATAGGTGTGGAACCTATATAGGGATGGTTGGGTAGGCAGGGTAATATTAGATCTACCTAGGGGTCTCCACTTCCCCTTTCCCTAGTATTTGAGCTTCCTTCCCCTCTTCTTTTTGTGTTGCACTTAGTCTTTCCCACACCTTGCGTGACAGCCTTTCCTAGTAAAAAATACACAGAGAAAGGGATTTATTTAACATGGTGAACTTTCATGAAGATTACTCACCACTCTGCCGTTCAGTCTAGGGTACCGGAGATGGAGGTTGGATCAGTTCACATGATCTCTCTCGCCTGGAGGTGGTGGACTCACGACCTGCCCTGCTCCTCTGGCTGGTCTTGCTGACTCTTGTGCGACTGCCACTGCTGCGTCCTTGATGGTGGCGCTGCTGCTGCTGTGACTGCATGGCATGGCTGCTGCTTTGGCTGCTGCTCAGGTGATTGCTTCTCTTGATCCATACTGGACAAGATGTTCAGGCACTGCCATCCTGCAGCTTTCCCTCTCTTTAATAGATGAGGGATGCATCCGGCCCCACCCCCCGGATATCCGGGTTAGACAAGGCTTTATTAATTTTTTTTATTTCCCAGCGCTCTATGCACCGCCGAAATACACTCCGTTGTGTTCATCCCCAGGGCACGCCGGACTTCCTGACACGCGCCCTGTGCATGCTCAGTCCTGGGACACACTTTATTCTGGCGCGCTGCGTCATCAGGGCGCGCCGGAACTTCCTATCACGTGCCCTGCACATGCACAGACCTGGATGTCCCACCTTCCGGCGCGCTTGACATTGGGCACTGGATAAAAACCATCAGCACGCCCGCGCATGCGCAGTCCCAGAAGCAGGTCCCGATGCATTCCACCGGAGACCTCCCGCCTGGCCTACCTGCGCAGCCCCAGAGCGTAACCCAGCGTGCTTGGCCCAGCCTGCAGTCAGAGCCCAGTGCGCGCAGATCCAGGATGTGTGTCGGCCGGGGACATTAAGAAGAGAGCCCCGCCTGCACGCCTACTGCACCGCCGACCTCCAGGCCAGCAGCACATCTCAAACCAGAAGGTATCTCATCCATGGACATGCTCCAGTCTGGTAAGCTTCCATGAAGCACCACTCTTCAGAGATTCCCATCAAGGACAGGAAACCAAACTGATGCAGAGTAGAGGTATCGCCTTTTTATTCAGTAGGTTTCCTGTCCTTGGTGGGTAGATACCCTCTCTCAGGGGGTGCTGTCATGGGAGAAGGGGAAAAGTCACCAAAAAACTCCTTTTGGTGATTTCCAAATGGTAGAGATCCCTCTGGCGGTCTGTGGGTGGCAGTAGATACTGAAGCTCCCTCTAGTGGTAGGAGTGTGGTAACTAAACTCTCAGGGTCTCTCTAGTGGTCAGAATGCAGTACTACATGCTAAGCTCCCTCTTGTGGTAGTTGTGAAGGACTACCTTCTAATTAGAAGAAGACCATTCTCTGTTAGCTGATTCAATAAAACTGACTATAAAAAAAAACTATTTTTGAGGACTAACAAGTGCTTGAGTATTAGGTCCCATCCTCACTACAGCATTCTATTAGTTATATATGTCTATTTTTGTACCGGACATTGGCCTATGACTTTGACCCATTCCTGCCAAAGGTTTTTATTCCTGAATTTGTGCCACTGACTTAAACCTCTTTCTATTCCTAATTTAGAGCCCAACTGAGCATTGCATCTTCATACCATTCTCCATCAATCTCCAACTAGACACATCAACTGTGCAGTTGGATGGCCGTGACCTGCTAATCCATATCAGCTAAAACATACTTGCAAACTCTCCCTGATTATCTAGGATGGAAAAGGGGGAGACGTCCTGGACTTTCCAGAGAGTTGGAAAACTTCCCGGGTGCTACAGAAGACTTTTCAAATTTCCCGGTAAGCAGCACTACCTTCCTGTGCCTCCCACTGGAAAGTTTTATCGACAGACATGCCAATACACATTTGGGGATGTGGGAAGAGAAATGGGGATGTAGAAGGGGTGTAGCATCTAAAATGGGGGCATTATTGTGCAAAAATATTGAACTCAGTTATCTCCCACAAGACAAATTTTTTCAAGTATGAGCTAAGTCGATGGCCCTTTGCTGTAGTACCTAAGGAAAATTAGCGGGGGGGCGCAACAATGTCATCGCCAACCTTACATTGGTAAAATTTAATTTAATACAATTTAAAAAAAAGCCTGACATAATCTCCTCCCGTTTTGTGTATACAGCTTCCATGCAGACTAATGTGTCTTCATTGTGACAGACTACCCAGCAAGCCTTTTGTGTAGTCTGTTTTGCTCTACAGTCGTCAGTCCAGCAAGATGAGGCTGAAGAAGGACTTCACGACCTGACTACACGGCATTTGTTTGTAGTCTGTTACCAAGGAAATAAAAAGGCTTTTTATCGAAGCTGTAAACACAAAAGGCAGGAATTTCTAAAAGATTATTCACAAAGTAGAACGTCAGATGTAAGTGAAAAAAAGAAAGACAAGACATCACTATACAGGGAATAAAACTCTGGTTTGTGCAAAAGATCTCTTAACATTTAAGAGTTTGGAAGTAACTTTTGGAATTACTTTGATCGGGTCTTAAAACCATCAGATAAATGGATCTTTTTGAATTTATGGGAGGTAAATACAGTTTCTGGTTTGAGACACTGATTTATTTCTGTGGTTTATTATGTGGTAGAGATACAAAAATGAAAATCCTAAACCCAATATTGCTCTCTTTTAAGATAAAGACTTTTATAGGATGACTGATGGTCTGCAAAAATTGCAGTCGCTCACAATATAATGTCCTATCAATATTCTGAATTACTTTCCCTATTTGCATTTCAGACCCACATGTAAGTTCATTCAATAACTAATGTCCTATGTAATGTAAAGGAAAATGCATAAGAAAGTAATTATTGTTGCTGTAAGAAATAGAAAAGACATTTAACAAGAAAATATAACCTTTAGAAAATAAAGCTCATGTGCACCAATATTCATAAAAAAAATCATAAATCTTTAGGGGTTGATTAAAAACAAAGCCAAAGGTGGATGAAAGAGCAACATCAACATGGGTCAAACAAAGAATTGATTAACCACCTTCAGACCAGTCCAGGCGATCCATGTTACACTCTGCAGTGACGTTCTAAAATGTCACTGCAGAGTAAAGCAGGTGATCACAATCATAAAACAAGGAGTCGGTTGTCAAACACAACTGGACTCTCCATCGAGAAGGCAGAGATGTTTTTTTTTAATGTTTCTTCCTTTCTGATTGCTTTATATAGAGCGCAGGACAAGTGCTGTGTATAGAGCATATAGAAAGCGCTCCAGATCTAGTTGTCTTGTGATCGGAGGGTATAGGAAGGGAAAATGAACTGCTAGGTCCTAGGAGACTCAGTCTGCTCTGCTATGCAGCTAGAGAGCTGGATTTCTATTGTAACTATCTGATTTGGCTTTTAACCCAAGTCATGTGGCAAGACAAGTCAAGGTCGATATTGACTTTTAGGATTGATACCCCCAATAGATGGCACTAGAGTTCAAGTCCTCTTCCTATCTGAAGAGACAATTTACACCCAAATATTCTCTCAAGTTTTTGGGTCTCCTTGTTTTTATACAAGGTTTAACAGATAAGTACTGACCCAGTATTGAATCAGCACAGAGTATCAGCGAGTATTGGGTCATGTTTTTGTAAGGTGCCTGAGCAAGGTTGTCTTGGGCGAGCTGCGGCTTCTGTTCGCTCCGGCACCCTACAGACAAAACGTGTCCCAGTCCTAGTGTGCTGCTGTGTGTGGGGTGCATCACACTTACTTTTGGCCCACAGGCCTCTACTGGCTCCAGGCTTTCCTCTTCCAGAACCTTTGCAGCAAACAATCCAGGGGACACAGAATTCGTAAAAACAATCAAACTTTTGCTTGATAGCTTGCGGTCTTTACAATCAGGCATATAAGATAGGGTCCAATTGGTCACAATCTTTCCCACATGTACCGGACATAACTTCAGCCCTGGCTCTCGGTAGGACTAGAGCATCCCTCTTGTTAACGTCCCTAGCACTAGGAATTCTCCTCCACCACTAGCAGAGCACCCAAATTCCATCAGCTCTGAGAGTTTGAGTCCATCTTTCCCTGCAGCTTCACAAGCTGAGTGCGCCCAAGAGCCCCAGCGTCCATCTCAAGGTTCCCAGGCCAACAGATGGATTTGCACAGAAGCGTTCTTTGGCAATCCACTGCTTCGAGTAATAGGCTCACGTTGTCCCTAGCAGCCTATTGCCTGTGACCACTGATGTCACTTTTCCTTACTTTTCCTAACTAAACTGACAATTCCTGAACTTGGCACTAACTCTCAGTTTCCCCTTCCCAATCTGGGCTGGCCTGTGACTCTGAGTCACTTCTCACAGCCAAGCCATGAGACGGAATAGTCAAAGAGTCCGAGGTCAAAAGCCAGGAGGGTAAGTCATAAACAAAAGGAAGAGACAAAGGCGTAGTCAGGTAACATTCTGAGGTCAGAATACCAGGAGGATAGTGGACCAGAGCAGAAGGAGTTAAACAGATGGATGGTCAGAATGAGGTCCAAGGTCAGGCACCGAAAGATCTACAAACGGAACACAAGGCACTGAGAGACAAAACACACAGTAGCTGAATGTACATCTGACAGAGGTCTGTGAATAATAGCCCAGTTAAGTAGCCTGGCAATCACCTGAGACAATAAACACCTGGAGACAGCCAGCACCTCCCAGTCTCAGATTAGATGGCGAGCTGTCAATCAACACACCGACAGCTCAGCACACCCCTGCACAAGATAGAACGACTGAGCTGTCAATCAAAGTACGAACAGTTTCAGCACACCCCTGTACCAGATTGGACGCCTGAGCTGTCAGTAACTGCATCCCAGACACGCTGAGGGCTGAAACCATCACACTGTCGTTACAGTTAACCCTGTCTAGGCTAACCTGCAGCCCCAGAGGGTTTTACTTTCAGAAACATACATTAATATAAAACACATTTAACCACTTGGAGTGTCAGGGAGCAGAACATCACCTCCACCACTCCTACATTCCACCACACTTTAATTATGATCATCCTTGACCATACTGAACCTTAAAAGAAGAGGTACTGCATATTAAAACATTATAAAACAGTAAGCTGAAAACCTGTCCCGATATCTTCTTGTTAGTAGACACCTAGACCTTCTTGATTAAGGGCCCCCTAACAGCTAATGAGACAGTCCATAGCTTTAAAACTTTTTGCAGCCCCAGTCCTTCTTGGTAAGGACCCTGTAAGCAAAGTGTCCATGTCCATATCTTTAACAGGAACTGTGACGATACAGCTTCTAATCTTAATCAGCCAGACATTTAGATTAGTTAACCCAAGAGAAATACCCTATTGTGTTTGTTTTGACTTGTGATTGTATGTGTGTTTCTATGGCTGGTCAAGAAGGACAGACCTGTATTTGTGTAACCCTGACTGTTGTCTTCTCTTGGTTCTGAAACAATGATGTTTGTTACCATGCTAATTGCATATTATACTAAAGCCAGCTGAATGTTGAGTTAAAGAGCCCCCTGCTATACCAACTATGTAAATTGATTAGCTCAAACAATGAGACCTTAGTGAGCCCTGCACCTTTACCTCTGACCTGTGACTGATGACCTTAGCCACATATGTAAATAAAAAAGGGTTTTTTTTATCCTGCAGCAAAGATATTTGAAACAGAAAATTAAAAGAGACTTTGCAAGGAGAATCAATGATCAGACTCTCTAGAGACTATCAGCTTTGAAGCATGGCTTTATCCAAAGTGACACAGATTTGGATTCTACATGATTCCGGCCTAAGGGTATATGGCCCTGACTGGAAAGATACGGATCTGCTCCATTGACCATCAGAGAGCCCATGGATACATTTGGGGAGACCAGGTTGGGACGATGAAGTCACCTGGCCCAATGGATATGTTGTTTGAGGTTGCCAGGTGGGACACTCCGGTCGCCTGGAACCCATGGAGACATTCGGAGCAGCCAGTTTGGGACCAGCCAGTCATCTGGCCCCATGGAAACTCTCAGGGAGGCCAGGGTGGGACCCTCGGGTCTCCTGGTCTTGTACCTCGATGGACTGCTAGCTTCCTAAGTTTCTCACTGTGGGGGCCCGCCAGAAGTGGGGGCCCACTGGTTGAGGTAGTTGGCCCTGGAAGTCCCAAAGTCACAGCTGTTCTATCCCAGGTGGGCCAATGGAATGGTGACTGTGTAATGTTGTACCGTCTTGGGTATTAGCTGGGACTGTTCTATGTGTTTATTGTCTGTTTTGTGGTTCGATAAAGTATTGCCACACTGTTTTACCCTCACCCTCTGTTGTCTGAGTAGTATTACGCCTACAGAAGACCTCGTGTCTTCACAGGGGCCCATAGGCCAACACAACGGTAGCCCTTTTTATCAAGCGGCACAGTCCCCAGAAAGTCCCTTCATGATACTATTAGTCAGGGATCGAGTCCAGGAAACACACAGTCTCTGTTATTGAGGGTATCAGACCCCCATTGTCGCATCAACACTTCTAATTCCAGCAGAAAAAGGCGCAACAAAAATAAACAAAAATTAGCAATAATATGACCTTACAAAAATTGTTGGTACCCCTCGTTTAATGAAAGAAAAACCCACAATGGTCATAGAAATAATTTGAATCTGACAAAACTAATGATAAATTAAACATCCATGAAAATGAACAATTGAAAGTCAGTCATTTCTTCTCAACCCTGCTTCCACAGAATTTAAAAAAAAAATTAAACTCATGAAATCGGCCTGGACAGAAATGATGGTACCCCTGAAAATAATGTGACAAAATTAAATGGACATGTTAAATCAAGTTGTGTCCACTAATTAGCATCACCGGTGTCTACAATCTTGTAATCAGTCAGTGGGCCTGTATATAGGGCTACAGATACTCACTGTGCTGTTTGGTGACATGGTGTGTACCACACTCAACATGGACCAAAGGAAGCAATGGAAAGAGTTGTCTCAGGAGATTAGAAAGAAAATTATAGACAAGCATGTTAAAGGTAAAGGTTATAAGACCATCTCCAAGCAGCTTGATGTTCCTGTGACTACAGTTGCACATATTATTCAGAAATGTAAGATCCATGGGACTGTAGCCAACCTCCCTGGATGTGGCCGCAGGAGGAAAATTGATGACAAATCAAAGAGATGGATAATACGAATGGTAACAAAAGAGCCCAGGATAACTTCTAAAAAGATTAAAGGTGAACTTCAAGGTCAAGGAACATCAGTGTCAGATCGCACCATCCGTCGTTGTTTGATCCAAAGTGGACTTCATGGGAGACGACCAAGGAGAACATCATTGTTGAAAAAAATCATAAAAAAGCCAGACTGGAATTTGCCAAATTACATGTTGACAAGTCGCAAAGCTTCTGGGAGAATGTCCTATGGACAGTTGAGACAAAAATGGAGGTTTTTGGCAAGGCACATCAGCTCTATGTTCACAGACAGAAAAATGAAGCATATCAAGAAAAGAACACTGTCCCTACTGTGAATCATGGAGGAGGCTCTGTTATGTTTTGGGGCTGCTTTGCTGCATCTGGCACAGGGTGTCTTGAATCTGTGCAGGGTACAATGAAATCTCAAGACTATCAAGGGATTCTAGAGAGAAATGTGCTGCTCAGTGTCAGAAAGCTTGGTCTCAGTCAAAGGTCATGGGTGTTAGAACCTTGCTCTTAGGTTTTTTTTCCTTTGCTGGTCACATGACCTTGTTGGCCTATTTAAGCCGGCTCCGCCCTTCTGGCTTTGCTGGACTTCATTGTATAACTACTTTCTAGCTAGCCTGTGCTCTGTATCTAACTCTGTTAGTTTGCTTGGTCTACGGACCTCTATGTTCTATATATTTTGTTTGCTCGTCTGTCTGCTACTATTTCTGTTAGGAGGTGTCCCATATTCCTCCCAGTCCTTAGTACTTGTAGGGATTCCTTCCCCACATCTATAGGTCTCCGTACAGACTAGCTTAGGACTTTAGCAGGTCTGATCGCAGGATCAGGTTCCCTGTTACATCGTAGGGATTCAGCTGGGTTCTATCGTAGGGACAGATCTCCTCTCTTTCCTTAGCTCTGGTAGCAGAACATAACAGTAAGTCCAGCCCTCTTGATTGTCTGCCACAAAACAACGCAAGAACTGCTCAACATCCTGGTTTTTCCTTTCTGTCTGGCCATTAGATTCAGGATGATATCCGGACGAGAACGATAAATGAACTCCCAACCTGTCACAAAAGGCACGCCAAAAACGAGCCACGAACTGAGGACCCCTATCAGAAACAATGTCAGTAGGAACGCCATGAAGTCTGACAATTTCCTTGACAAAGGCCTTAGCGAGAGTTTTAGCGCAGGGCAGTTTGACAAAGGAAACCAAGTGACACATCTTGCTAAAACGGTCCACGACCACCCAGATGACAGTAAAACCCTCAGAGGGGTGGTCTGAGTTTCTGCCACTTGCTGAATTTGCTCTGAACAATCATACATCTTCTTCTGCTGGTTGTTCGCCTTTTTTTTGTTGTTCTGGGAGACATCCGTCGTTTGGGTCGTTCTCCAATTTGGGATCTGCCGTGCCTGAGGAGGAGAATTTTTCCGGTGATTTGGAGAGAGTTTGGACGGATGTGCGTGGTAATCTTCAGGAGGCCAACAGAAAATCTAAGGACTACTTTGATAGGAAACGACAGGAGGTTTTGTTCGCTGTTGGTGACATGGTTTGGTTGTCCTCTAGGAATCTGCGGTTGAGGATTCCTTCTAAGAAATTGGGTCCCAAGTTTGTAGGGCCCTTTAAGGTGCTTCAGGTTGTCAACCAATCTGCTGTTAGGTTGGAGGTTCCTACCTCCTGGAGAATTAATCCGGTATTTCATGTCTCTCTGTTGAAAAAAGCTGTTGTATCGGATTGTGACGCCTCTGCCTCTGTTCCTCCGGTGGTGGAGGACGGGGAATATGAAATTTCTCGCATCCTTAACTCTAGACTGTATAGAGGTAGTTTGCAGTATCTTGTGGCCTGGAAAGGTTTCGGACCCGAGGATAACTCTTGGGTGAGGTCGGATGATGTTTCCGCGTCCAGACTTATCAGAGCGTTTCACAGGAGATTTCCTGATAAGCCTGGTCCTAGGGGATCCGGAGGATCCTCTTAGAAGGGGGGGTACTGTTAGAACCTTGCTCTTAGGTTTTTTTTCCTTTGCTGGTCACATGACCTTGTTGGCCTATTTAAGCCTGCTCCGCCCTTCTGGCTTTGCTGGACTTCATTGTATAACTACTTTCTAGCTAGCCTGTGCTCTGTATCTATCTCTGTTAGTTTGCTTGGTCTACGGACCTCTATGTTCTATATATTTTGTTTGCTCGTCTGTCTGCTACTATTTCTGTTAGGAGGTGTCCCATATTCCTCCCAGTCCTTAGTACTTGTAGGGATTCCTTCCCCACATCTATAGGTCTCCGTACAGACTAGCTTAGGACTTTAGCAGGTCTGATCGCAGGATCAGGTTCCCTGTTACATCGTAGGGATTCAGCTGGGTTCTATCGTAGGGACAGATCTCCTCTCTTTCCTTAGCTCTGGTAGCAGAACATAACAATGGGTCTTGCAACAGGATAATGATCCAAAACACACAGCTAAAAACACCCAAGAATGGCTAAGAGGAAAACATTGGACTATTCTGAAGTGGCTTCTATGAGCCCTGACCTAAATCCTATTGAGCATCTTTGGAAAGAGCTGAAACATGCCGTCTGGAAAAGGCAACCTTCAAACACGAGACAACTGGAGCAGTTTGCTCATGAGGAGTGGCCCAAAATACCTGTCGAGAGGTGCAGAAGTCTCATTGACAGTTACAGGAATCGTTTGATTGCAGTGATTGCCTCAAAAGGTTGTTCAACAAAATATTAAGTTAAGAAGAACCATCATTTCTGTCCAGGCCGATTTCAGGAGGTTAATTTTTTTAAAAAATTCTGTGGAAGCAGAAAAGCAATGTCTGACTTTCATTTGTTAATTTTCATAGATTTTTAATTTATTATTATTTTTGTCAGATTCAAGTTATTTCTATGACCATTGGGGGTTTTTCTTTCATTAAACGAGGGGTACCAACAATTTTGACCACGTGTGTAGCTGCTTCAGACCTTTCTGGCACCGAAGGTAAAATAACAGCCACTCAAATTTCTTTTAAATGTTACACAAACTTGACAGGACTGAGACGTTTCCCCGTAAATATTTCAATTAGATGTCAGAGCACATTAAGCCCTGACCACCTCGCTTTTCAAGATTTCTTTAGGGCGTCTTGCCTCTCCCTCATGAAGACAGCCCAGGCGGGGGGAGGTGGTCTCTTCCATTTCCAGGGCTGGTCTGTAAACTTTATTAGACATGGCTCTTCTTCGGACATGGCGCTTCTGTAGCCCATTTGGGTAGGACCATAACTGGTGACCCGGAAATTCTGGACCACTTGTCCCACTGTGGCCTTGTTTCCTTCAATTGGCCCCGTCTTTATGAGGCCTGAATCTCCATCTTGCAGCTCCGACAAGCTGGGTGACTGCCCCTCTCTAGAAGATTTAGCCAGTCCACAGCTCTCCAGAAGATCTCAACAGGTATTCTCCTGACTTTGTCAGAGACTTTTCAGGGATTATCTTCTTCTCCCCAAAGGAGTCTGACTCGCCCCCTGGGCCGTGGGGCACTCGGATCCGGGCAATAGGGGGAGCGATGGGAGTAGTAGTGGCAACCCGGTTCCGTGGCTCAGGGTGGTCAGGCCAGTGGTAGTCCGTTATGTGTTATTGATAATGTCCGACTACGCCACCCGTGGATTGCGGTTATTAGGAACCGCCGCTGCATGCAGACCGCTGGGGCTGATGAGGTGTGCAGCTAGGGTAGTGTGACTCCCCACGGGAAGAGTGCGGCCCCAGGGCAGTGTAGTGGATGGTGGGAGTGATGGTAGTGAGAGTCCCAGTGCTGATAGTGCTGGAGGAGCAAGGAGCACACAGACAACAGGTTGCAGTCCAGGGTCTTTACTGAAACAGGTGAACTGACCCATAAACAGTCCCAGCTAGGAGGGGACCTGGATGTCTGAGAGCAACGGGGAAATTGGCCCTGGTCAGGGTGAGGGTGTAGGCCTACCGTGCTTTCTGCGCTCCTTCTGGCTATCTCCTCCTGATAGGGTAACAGCCCACGTTTCCGAGCTTTCCGTGTATTCTCGCCTGTATGGCCTGCGACGTGGGTTCCTTTCTGCTCCCAGCCTTGTACGGCTTTACTGGTCCCTTCGGTTGTGGCAGGGCCTCCAGGCTTCTTAGGCCAAGGAATGTACAGTCCCTTGCGGACTGGTTCTCTGCTGGGGGATGTGGAATCCTTCCAGCCTCAGACACCAAAGTCTGGTAAAGCTAAGTCTTTCTCTGCCAAGACAGGCTCTCTTCGCCTCTTGTCTCTGGCTTGTGGCTCTCTCCTACTGCCACACTTCCTCTTAGGTGCAATCAACTTTCTGTCCCTGCTCCACTCTGGGACACGTCTCAAAGCTGAGACAGGCAATCCAGTTCTCCCTAACCCTGTCCCCAGTACCAGCTTTTATAGGGGCAGCCTGCTCCCCCTACTGGCCTGAGACAGGAGGCATTGCATGCTAATGTTCCCCTGACCAGAGAACCTCCCCCTTGCTCTCAGACACAGCTTTATTTACACTTGTGGCATCTAGGTAGGGTGACACAAGTCTCTGGCCCTCGGAGTTTGCGAGAACCCATTAGAGACTTCTTCAGCACACCTCTGCCGTGCCTCTCTCTGGGATCTTCACCGGAAAACTTCTTGGTCTCTCTCCAGTATGTCCTCATAGGTGTGCACCAGGACCGCCACGTACCAGCCCCTTCTGCATTCACATTTCACAAACTCCACAATCTCAACCGGATACAGTCTCTGGAGTTGGGATGGCAGGTATTTGCGTTTTACCACATCGCGGTTCACGTAGACCTCATGTCCTGTCCACTCCTCTTCTAGCAACTCGAATCCTTTTTAATGTCAAATTCTATGAGTCGCCCTCAGGTCTGGGCCTTTTCTATCACCTCCCACCAGGCACTGTTCGATCCTTCCAGCCACACTCTCATGTAAAGGTCAATCCATTTGCTACGGGCCATCAGATAGTCCATCTTGGGTGGACGTTCAGTTAGGCACCACAGTCAGCAGTCAGGGGGGCTATCGGTTGATGGGGTGTTAAGTATGTCTTACTCTATACACGTAAGGGGTCTTCCTTCCACCCTGCCTTACCTCCACCTTGCTGGCCTCAGGCGCGACTGCGCTCTCCTCCTCCTCAGGAATGCCCCTGGCCAGGACTGGAACGGGGGCCAGCCTCTTTGGGGTGCGCTCGTCCTCCTCTTGGGAGCATCGTTTCCACACCGGCAGCCTCTGGGGTCTTCTCTGCCTCAGCCATGGGAGCCTCTTCCTCCGGCATTCGTCTCCAGCAGAGTACCCAGGAGACCCAAGTCCGGCTGTGGCATGGTCATCCACTGGATCATCATCTGCGGTAGTGGTACCGGCCCCTGGATAGCGCACATCTACTGGTGACTTCCCACTGCAGCCCAGGAATGATGATCTCCTATATCTCTTCCTCCTCATCTTTTTAATAGTTGAGAGACTCACAAGTGTTCGTCCGCTGAGGGCCATTGCTGCTCGAGGCTCACCGCTGCACTACTCACTCCCCATGTACAGAAATGAAAATGGCGCCGGTCACTTCCCAGCGATGCGCTTTCTGTGCATCCAGCCCCGCCTCTTCCTAGGTCGAACGTCTAACGCGACCGCTTCATCATACTTAACTCCCGGCGACTCCACCTTCGGCTGCAGCCCCTGCTATTGCCATCTTCCACTCGATGGGCCGCGCCTCACACTGCGTCACGCCCTACTCCAGAACGTAACGCCCCCCATTCCAGGCGGGATCCTGGCTGCAGGGCACATCTTTCGTTGGGTCGACAATAAATTACAGCCAGATGGACGCAATTTACAAATTTTGTGACTCCTGGAGGTGACTGGTCACTCAGGATTTTCTTTAGGGGCATCAGACTACATGGGGCTGAATACAAAGGTACGTCACAATTTTCCGATTTATATTTTTTAAATTTTTTAAAACCATATATCATATCCTTTACACTTCACAATACTAGTTACTTTGTGTTAGTATAGCAAATACAATCCCAATAATTTACATGTAAGTTTGTGGATGTAACGTGAAAAAATGTAGAAAATATATATCAACTTTATCAAGGCACTGTAGAATTGCCACTAAGTACAAAAATAAAACTACTATAATACTGCCCCCATGTACAAGAATATAACAACTATAATACTGCCCCCAATGTACAAGAATATAACTACTGTAATACTGCTCCCTATGTACAAGAGTACAACTACTATAATACTGCTCCCTATGTACAAGAATATAACTACTATAATACTGCTCCCTATGTACAAGAATATAACTACTGTAATACTGCTTCTATGTACAAGAATATAACTACTATAATACTGCCCCTCTGTAAAAGAATATAACTACTATAATTCTGCTCCTATGTACAAGAATATAACTAGTATAATACTGCCCCCTATGTACAAGAATATAACTACTAAAATACTGCCCCTATGTACATGTACAAGAATATAACTACTATAATACTGCCCCTATGTACAAGAATATAACTACTATAATACTGCTACTATGTACAAAAATATAACAACTATAATACTGCCCCCTATGTACAAGAATATAACTACTATAATACTGCCCCTATGTACAAGAATATAACTACTATAATACTGCCCCCTATGTACAAGAATATAACAACTATAATACTGCTCCTATGTACAAGAATATAACTACTATAATACTGCTCCCTATGTACAAGAATATAACTACTATAATACTGCCCCCCTTGTACAAGAATATAACTACTATAATGCTGCTCCTATGTACAAGAATATATGTACAAGAATATAACTACTATAATACTGCTCCTATGTACAAGAATATAACTACTATAATACTGCCTCCTATGTACAAGAATATAACTACTATAATACTGCTCCTATGTACAAGAATATATGTACAAGAATATAAATACTATAATACTGCTCCTATGTACAAGAATATAACTACTATAATACTGCCTCTATATACAGGAATATAACTAATGTAATACTGCTCCTATGTGCAAGAATATAACTATTATAATACTGCCCCCTATGTACAAGAATATAACTACTATAATACTGCTCCTATGTACAAGAATATATGTACAAGAATATAACTACTATAATACTGCTCCTATGTACAAGAATATAACTACTATAATACTGCCTCTATATACAGGAATATAACTAATGTAATACTGCTCCTATGTACAAGAATATAACTACTATAATACTGCCCCTATGTACAAGAATATAACTAATATAATACTGCCCCTATGTACAAGAATATAATTACTATAATACTGCCCCCTATGTACAAGAATATAACAACTATAATACTGCTCCTATGTACAAGAATATAACTACTATAATACTGCTCCCTATGTACAGGACTACAACAACCATAATACTGCTCCTATGTACAAGAATATAACTACTATAATACTGCCCCTATGTACAAGAATATAACTACTATAATACTGCCCCCTATGTACAAGAATATAACAACTATAATACTGCTCCTATGTACAAGAATATAACTACTATAATACTGCTCCCTATGTACAGGACTACAACAACCATAATACTGCTCCTATGTACAAGAATATAACTACTATAATACTGCCCCCTATGTAAAAGAATATAACTACTATAATACTGCTCCTATGTACAAAAATATATGTACAAGAATATAACTACTATAATACTGCTCCTATGTACAAGAATATAACTACTATAATACCGCTCTCTGCGTACAAGAATATATGTACTATAATACTGTCCCCTATGTACAAAAATATAAATAATATAATGCTGCCCTCTATGTACAAGAATATAACTTCTATAATACTGCCCCTATGTACAAGAATATAACTACTATAATACTGCTCCCTATGTACAAGAGTATAACTACTATAATACTGCCCCTATGTACAAGAATATAACTACTATAATACTGCCCCCTATATACAAGAATATAACTACTATAATACTGCTCCCTATGTACAAGAATATAGCTACTATAATACTGCTCCTATGTACAAGAATATAACTACTATAATACTGCCTCTATATACAGGAATATAACTAATGTAATACTGCTCCTATGTACAAGAATATAACTACTATAATACTGCTCCTATGTACAAGAATATAACTACTATAATACTGCCCCTATGTACAAGAATATAACTACTATAATACTGCCCCCTATGTACAAGAATATAACAACTATAATACTGCTCCTATGTACAAGAATATAACTACTATAATACTGCTCCCTATGTACAGGAATACAACAACAATAATACTGCTCCTATGTACAAGAATATAACTACTATAATACTGCCCCCAATGTACAAGAATATAACTACTATAATACTGCTCCTATGTACAAAAATATATGTACAAGAATATAACTACTATAATACTGCTCCTATGTACAAGAATATAACTACTATAATACCGCTCTCTGCGTACAAGAATATATGTACTATAATACTGTCCCCTATGTACAAAAATATAAATAATATAATGCTGCCCTCTATGTACAAGAATATAACTTCTATAATACTGCCCCTATGTACAAGGATATAACTACTATAATACTGCTCCCTATGTACAAGAATATAACTACTATAATACTGCCCCTATGTACAAGAATATAACTACTATAATACTGCCCCCTATATACAAGAATATAACTACTATAATACTGCTCCCTATGTACAAGAATATAGCTACTATAATACTGCTCCTATGTACAAGAATATAACTACTATAATACTGCCTTTATATACAGGAATATAACTAATGTAATACTGCTCCTATGTGCAAGAATATAACTACTATAATACTTCCCCCTATGTACAAGAATATAACTACTATAATACTTCCCCTATGTACAAGAATATAGCTACTATAATACTGCTCCTATGTACAAGAATATAACTACTATAATACTGCCTTTATATACAGGAATATAACTAATGTAATACTGCTCCTATGTGCAAGAATATAACTACTATAATACTTCCCCCTATGTAAAAGAATATAACTACTATAATACTTCCCCTATGTACAAGAATATAGCTACTATAATACTGCTCCTATGTACAAGAATATAACTACTATAATACTGCCCCTATGTACAAGAATATAACTACTATAATACTGCCCCTATGTAAAAGAATATAACTACTATAATACTGCCCCCTATGTACAAGAATATAACTACTATAATACTGCCCCCTATGTACAAGAATATAACTACTATAATACTGCCCCCTATGTACAAGAATATAACTACTATAATACTGTCCCCTATGTACAAGAATATAACTACTATAATACTGCCCCCTACGTGCAAGAATGAAACTACTATAATACTGCCCCCTATGTACAAGAATATAACTACTATAATACTGTCCCCTATGTACAAGAATATAACTTCTATAACACTGACCATATGTACAAGAATATAACTACTATAATACTGCTCCCTATGTACAGGAATACAACAACTATAATACTGCTCCTATGAACAAGAATATAACTACTATAATACTGCCCCCTATGTACAAGAATATAACTACTATAATACTGCTCCTATGTACAAGAATATATGTATAAGAATATAACTGCTATAATACTACTCCTATGTACAAGAATATAACTACTATAATACTGCCCCTATGTACAAGAATGTAAGTACTATAATACTGCCCCTATGAACAAGAATATAACAACTATAATACTGCCCCTATTAACAAGAATATAACTACTATAATACTGCCCCCTATGTACAAGAACATAACTACTATAATACTGCACCCTATGTACAAGAATATAACTACTATAATACTGACCCCTATGTACAAGAATATAACAACTATAATACTGCCCCTATTTACAAGAATATAACTACTATAATACTGCCCCCTATGTACAAGAATATAACTACTATAATACTGCCCCTATGAACAAGAATATAACAACTATAATACTGACCCTATTAACAAGAATATAACTACTATAATACTGCCCCCTATGTACAAGAATATAACTACTATAATACTGCACCCTATGTACAAGAATATAACTACTATAATACTGACCCCTA
The DNA here is from genome assembly GCF_046119375.1 of Phyllobates terribilis. Lineage (NCBI taxonomy): Eukaryota > Metazoa > Chordata > Amphibia > Anura > Dendrobatidae > Phyllobates > Phyllobates terribilis. Next base: position 45,955,264 of record NW_027362762.1, read on the forward strand.
TGTACAAGAATATAACAACTATAATACTGCCCCTATTTACAAGAATATAACTACTATAATACTGCCCCCTATGTACAAGAATATAACTACTATAATACTGCCCCCTATGTACAAAAATATAACTACTATAATACTGCCCCCTATGTACAAGAATATAACTACTATAATACCGCCCCCTGTGTACAAGAATATAACTACTATAATACTGCTCCCTATGTACAAGAATATAACTACTATAACACTGCTCCTATGTACAAGAATATAACTACTATTATACTGCTCCTTATGTACAAGAATATAACTACTATAATACTGCCCCCTAAGTACAAGAATATAACTACTATAATACTGTCCCCTATGTACAAGAATATAACTACTATAATACTGCCCCTTATGTACAGGAATATAACTACTATAATACTGCTCCCTATGTACAAGAATATAACTACTATAATACTGCTCCCTATGTACAGAAATATAACTACTATAATACTGCTCCTATGTACAAGAATATAACTACTATTATACTGCTCCTTATGTACAAGAATATAACTACTATAATACTGCCCCCTATGTACAAGAATATAACTACTATAATACTGCCCCCTATGTACAAGAATATAACTACTATAATACTGCTCCCTATGTACAAGAATATAACTGCTATAATACTGCCCCCAATGTACAAGAATATAACTACTATAATACTGCTCCTATGTACAAGAATATAACTACTATAACACTGCTCCTATGTACAAGAATATAACTACTATTATACTGCTCCTTATGTACAAGAATATAACTACTATACTACTGCCACCTATGTACAAGAATATAACTACTATTATACTGCCCCCTATGTACAAGAATATAACTACTATAATACTGCTCCTATGTACAAGAATATAACTACTGTAACACTGCTCCTATGTACAAGAATATAACTACTATAATACTGCTCCTATGTACAAGAATATTACTGCTATAATACTGCCCCCAATGTACAAGAATATAACTACTATAACACTGCTCCTATGTACAAGAATATAACTACTATAACACTGCTCCTATGTACAAGAATATAACTGCTGTAATACTGCCCCTAATGTACAAGAATATAACAACTATAATACTGCTCCGGTGTACAAGAATGTAACTACTATAACACTGCTCCTATGTACAAGAATATAACTACTATTATACTGCTCCTTATGTACAAGAATATAACTACTATAATACTGCCCCCTATGTACAAGAATATAACTACTATAATACTGCCCCCTATGTACAAGAATATAACTACAATAATACTGCCCCCTATGTACAAGAATATAACTACTATAATACTGCCCCCTATGTACACTAATATAACTACTATAATACTGCTCCCTATGTACAAGAATATAACTGCTATAATACTACCCTGAATGTACAAGAATATATCTACTATAATACTGCTCCCTATGTTCAAGAATATAACTACTATAACACTGCTCCTATGTACAAGAATATAACTATTATAATGCTGCCCCCTCTGTACAAGAATATAACTACTATAATACTGCCCCCTATGTACAAGAATATAACTACTATAATACTGCCCCCTATGTGCAAGAATATAACTACTATAATACTGCCCCCTATGTACAAGAATATAACTACTATAATACTGCCCCCTATGTGCAAGAATATAACTACTATAATACTGCTCCCTATGTACAAGAATATAATTGCTATAATACTGCCCCCAATGAACAAGAATATAACTACTATAATACTGCTCCTATGTACAAGAATATAACTACTATAACACTGCTCCTATGTACAAGAATATAACTACTATTGTACTGCTCCTTATGTACAAGAATATAACTACTATAATACTGCCCCCTATGTACTAGAATATAACTGCTATAATACTGCCCCCAATGTACAAGAATATAACTACTATAATACTGCTCCTATGTACAAGAATATAACTACTATAACACTGCTCCTATGTACAAGAATATAACTACTATTATACTGCTCCTTATGTACAAGAATATAACTACTATAATACTGCCCCCTAAGTACAAGAATATAACTACTATAATACTGCCCCCTATGTACAAGAATATAAATACTATAATACTGCCCCCTATGTACAAGAATATATCTACTATAATACTGCTCCCTCTGTACAAGAATATAACTACTATAACACTGCTCATATGTACAAGAATATAACTACTATTATACTGCTCCTTATGTACAAGAATATAACTACTATAATACTGCCCCCTATGTACAAGAATATAACTACTATAATACTGCCCCCTATGTACATGAATATAACTAATATAATACTGCCCCCTACGTACAAGAATATAACTACTATAATACTGCCCCCTATGTACAAGAATATATCTACTATATTACTGCTCCCTATTTACAAGAATATAACTGCTATAATACTACCCCCAATGTACAAGAATATAACTATAATACTGCCCCCTATGTACAAGAATATAACTACTATAATACTGCTCCCTATGTACAAGAATATAACTGCTATAATACTGCCCCCAATGTACAAGAATATAACTACTATTATACTGCTCCTTATGTACAGGAATATAACTACTATAATACTGCTCCTTATGTACAAGAATATAACTACTATAACACTGCCCCCTATGTACAAGAATATAACTACTATAATACTGCTCCTTATGTACAAGAATATAACTACTATAACCCTGCCCCCTATGTACAAGAATGTAACTGCTATAATACTGCCCCCAATGTACAAGAATATAACTACTATTATACTGCTCCTTATGTACAAGAATATAACTACTATCATACTGCCCCCTATGTACAAGAATATAGCTACTATAACACTGCCCCTATGTACAAGAATATAACTACTATAATTCTGCTCCTTTGTACAAGAATATAACTACTATAATTCTGCTCCTATGTACAAGAATATAACTACTATAATACTGCTTCTATGTACAAGAATAAAACTACTATAATACTGCTCCTATGTACAAGAATATAACTACTATAATGCTGCTTCTATGTACAAGAATATAACTACTATAATACTGCTCCTATGTACAAGAATATAACTACTATAATACTGCTCCTATGTACAAGAGTATAACTACTATAATACTGCTTCTATGTACAAGAATAAAACTACTATAATACTGCTCCTATGTACAAGAATATAACTACTATAATGCTGCTTCTATGTACAAGAATATAACTACTATAATACTGCTCCTATGTACAAGAATATAACTACTATAATACTGCTCCTATATACAAGAATATAACTACTATAATACTGCTCCTATGTACAAGAATAGAACTACTGTAATACTGCCCCCTATGTACAAGAATATAACTACTATAATACTGCTCCTATGTACAAGAATATAACTACTATAATACTGCCCCCTATGTACAAGAATATAGCTACTATAACACTGCCCCTATGTACAAGAATATAACTACTATAATTCTGCTCCTATGTACAAGAATATAACTACTATAATTCTGCTCCTATGTACAAGAATATAACTACTATAATACTGCTTCTATGTACAAGAATAAAACTGCTATAATACTGCTCCTATGTACAAGAATATAACTACTATAATGCTGCTTCTATGTACAAGAATATAACTACTATAATACTGCTCCTATGTACAAGAATATAACTACTATAATACTGCTCCTATGTACAAGAATATAACTACTATAATGCTGCTTCTATGTACAAGAATATAACTACTATAATACTGATGCTATGTACAAGAATATAACTACTATAATACTGCTCCTATGTACAAGAATATAACTACTATAATACTGCTTCTATGTACAAGAATAAAACTACTATAATACTGCTCCTATGAACAAGAATATAACTACTATAATGCTACTTCTATGTACAAGAATATAACTACTATAATACTGCTCCTATGTACAAGAATATAACTACTATAATACTGCTCCTATATACAAGAATATAACTACTATAATACTGCTCCTATGTACAAGAATAGAACTACTGTAATACTGCCCCCTATGTACAAGAATATAACTACTATAATACTGCTCCTATGTACAAGAATATAACTACTATAATACTGCCCCCTATATACAACAATATAACTACTATAATACTGCTCCTATGTATAAGAATATAACTACTATAATACTGCCCACTATGTACAAGAATATAACTACTATAATACTGCTCCCTATGTATAAGAATATAACTACTATAATACTGCCCCCTATCTACAAGAATATAACTACTATAATACTGCTCCCTATGTATAAGAATATAACTACTATAATGCTTCCCCCTATCTACAAGAATATAACTACAATAATACTGCCCCCTATGTACAAGAATATATCTACTATATTACTGCTCCCTATGTACAAGAATATAACTGCTATAATACTGCCCCCTATGTACAAGAATATAACTACTATAATACTGCTCCCTATGTACAAGAATATAACTGCTATAATACTGCCCCCAATGTACAAGAATATAAGTACTATTATACTGCTCCTTATGTACAAGAATATAACTACTATAATACTGCTCCTTATGTACAAGAATATAACTACTATAACTCTGCCCCCTATGTACAAGAATGTAACTGCTATAATACAGCCCCCAATGTACAAGAATATAACTACTATTATACTGCTCCTTATGTACAAGAATACAACTACTATAATACTGCTCCTAATGCACAAGAATATAACTACTATAATACTGCCCCTATGTACAAGAATATAACTACTATAATACTGCTCCTATGTACAAGAATATAACTACTTTAATACTGCTCCTATGTACAAGAATATAACTACTATAATTCTGCCCCCTATGTACAAGAATATAACTACTATAATACTGCTCCTATGTACAAGAATATAACTACTATAATACTGCTCCTTATGTACAAGAATATAACTACTACTATACTGCCACCTATGTACAAGAATATAACTACTATAATACTGCTCCTATGTACAAGAATATAACTACTATCATACTGCCCCCTATGTACAAGAATATAACTACTATAATTCTGCTCCTATGTACAAGAATATAACTACTATAATACTGCTTCTATGTACAAGAATATAACTACTATAATACTGCTCCTATGTACAAGAATATAACTACTATTATACTGCTCATTATGTACAAGAATATAACTACTATAATACTGCACCCTATGTACAAGAATATAACTACTATAATACTGCTCCTATGTACAAGAACATAACTACTTTAATACTGCCCCTATGTATAAGAATATAACTACTATAACACTGCCTCTATGTACAAGAATATAACTACTATAATTCTGCTCCTATGTACAAGAATATAACTACTATAATACTGCTCCTATGTACAAGAATATAACTACTATAATACTGATTCTATGTACAAGAATATAACTACTATAATACTGCTTCTATGTACAAGAATATAAGTACTATAATACTGCTCCTATGTACAAGAATAGAACTACTATAATACTGCTCCTATGTACAAGAATATAACTACTATAATACTGCCCCCTATATACAACAATATAACTACTATAATACTGCTCCTATGTATAAGAATATAACTACTATAATACTGCCCCCTATGTACAAGAATATAACTATTATAATACTGCTCCCTATGTATAAGAATATAACTACTATAATACTGCCCCCTATGTACAAGAATAGAACTACTATAATACTGCTCCTATGTACAAGAATATAACTACTATAATACTGCCCCCTATATACAACAATATAACTACTATAATACTGCTCCTATGTATAAGAATATAACTACTATAATACTGCCCCTATGTACAAGAATATAACTACTATAATACTGCTCCCTATGTATAAGAATATAACTACTATAATACTGCCCCCTATGTACAAGAATATAACTACTATAATACTGCTCCCTATGTATAAGAATATAACTACTATAATACTGCCCCCTATGTACAAAAATATAACTACTATAATACTGCTCCCTATGTACAAGAATATAACTACTATAATACTGCCCCCTATGTACAAGAATATAACTACTATAATACTGCTCCTATGTACAAGAATATAACTACTATAATACTGTCCCCTATGTACAAGACTATAACTACTATAATACTGCCCCCTATGTACAAGAATATATCTACTATAATACTGCCCCCTATGTACAAGAATATAACTACTATAATACTGCTCCCTATGTACAAGAATATAACTACTATAATACTGCCCCCTATGTACAAGAATATAACTACTATAATACTGCTCCCTATGTATAAGAATATAACTACTATAATACTGCCCCCTATGTACAAGAATATAACTGCTATAATACTGCTCCCTATGTACAAGAATATAACTACTATAATACTGCTCCCTCTGTACAAGAATATAACTACTATAATACTGCCCATATGTACAAGAGTATAACTACTATAATACTGCCCCTATGTACAAGAATATAACTACTATAATACTGCTCCTATGTACAGGAATATAACTACTATAATACTGCTCCTATGTACAAGAATATAACTACTATAATACTGCTCCTATGTACAAGAATATAACTACTATAATACTGCCCCCTATGTACAAGAATATAACTACTATAATACTGCCCCTATGTACAGGAATATAACTACTATAATACTGCCCCTATGTACAAGAATATAACTACTATAATACTGCTCCTATGTACAAGAATATAACTACTATAATACTGCTCCTATGTACAAGAATATAACTACTATAATACTGCCCCCTATGTACAAGAATATAACTACTATAATACTGCCCCTATGTACAGGAATATAACTACTATAATACTGCCCCTATGTACAAGAATATAACTACTATAATACTGCTCCTATGTACAAGAATATAACTACTATAATACTGCTCCTATGTACAAGAATATAACTACTATAATACTGCTCCTATGTACAAGAATATAACTACTATAATACTGCTCCTATGTACAAGAATATAACTACTATAATACTGCTCCTATGTACAAGAATATAACTACTATAATACTGCCCCCTATGTACAAGAATATAACTACTATAATACTGCCCCCTATGTACAAGAATATAACTACTATAATACTGCCCCTATGTACAGGAATATCATTACTACTGAATCTTCTGATGAATATATGACTTGTTCTTGGATCTTATTACTCTTGTATTTTGGGCGGTTGGCGTTTCCCCTTGCACATATCTCTACCTATGATCACCCGCTGAATGTTATCGAGACTGATTGTGCTCCCTGCACCTATAACCTTTACCAGATGATAACACAATTTCTCCTCTTAATCTCACACTCATAAGGTTAATAGAATTAAGATGTAACGTTGCTGCGGTAAATATATAAGAGGTCATAGTTGAAGTGCGTCCACAAGGAAAAATATGCAGCAATTAATCCTGAGGGCTCTATCTTCCCCGGTTATGTTGGCCGTCGGCCCCGGCTCTTACTAGACGTCAGTTCCAGTATGGGATCACGATGCCAGCGCATGCTTTTAATTAGCATACGTGGAGTGGCGTTATCTGGTTTGATACGGTGTCTGCGGTGGTACATCCCCACAACTTGGAATCGAGCGTCTTGAGGAAAGTCTTGAACGTCTTCCAGACACATCATGGTTCAATAAAAAAGTATAAACATATAGTCAAGTACTAAACACAAAGGCATCGCTGTTTATAAGGCTCGCTCATCTAGGCCTAGCGAATGTTAGCATTTTCCTATACCTCAGCTCACTAATGTTTATGGGAATTATTACCCGGCCGTTTTCTTGCCAAGATATTTTCCCCCAGCGTTGGCTTTTCATAGAGAACTCAATACCTTTGCTATATGGCTAGTTTTATTGGGGTCCCTGGGAAACATGCAAAATAGACCCCTCAACTATGGCCAAGTCCAGCTCCTTTGGTGGATTCCAAAGGCTTCCCATCACACTTGGTCTCTGCTGAGAAGTAATGGCCATCGGATGGACTATCACACATGGTTTTGGCTCCAATCCCTATTTCACCCCAATTACTTCGCCCCCACCATTGCGCTTCCATTGCTTGTACAAAGAAGGCAGGCAATTGGTTTAATTTTTTTCACAAATTGCACCCCTCAATCTCATTGGAGCCCTATCCAGCCACCTACTAAAGCCCGGCCCCCATATAATTTACATAGCACTACAATACCGTCATATAGTGTCATGTTAACACCGCATATATAGCAAGCAAAATACCAACATATAGTTATTAGTGATGAGCGAGCATGTGCTGTTAACACTTTCGGCGAGCATGCTCAGGTGCTCGCCGAGTATCTTCAGCGTGCTCGGGTATTATGTTTGAGTCGCTCCGTGCGTATGATTTGCGACTGTTTGACAGATTTAATACTTGTGAGGTATGCCTAAGAAACAGGAATTCCTCACATGTATTAAATCTGTCGAACAGTCGCAAATCATTTGCACGGAGCAACTCAAACATAACACCCGAGCATGCTGAAGATACTGGGAAAACACCCGAGCATGCTCATAAATCTCGAGTAACGAGCATGCTCGCTCATCACTAATAGTTATCTAATGAGATGCACAAGAAATGGTAGATCATTGGGGGAGGTCTAACCACAGGGACCTCCACCAATCACAAGAATATGGTTCCTCAGCCCATCCTACAAGCAGTCTATAGTGAGGAGGGCTTTATACAATAGTCCAGAAACAGTCAAAAGAGGGTGGATCGTTTTGATTTTCGGGACAGTGGTCAGATCCCTACCTGTCTAAAATGTGTCACCAAGGATAAAAATAATACTATAAATTGTGATACATTGTTGTTTTAAGTCGTCCAGAGTAAAATGCATTCTAAGAGACACTCTCACTGTCTTCATGTGGCAACCCCTCTAGTTGGCATGGTCATTACTTTCTCCTGCCTGTGGCATCCCTGTAAATGTTCACAGCCCTCCTCAGTCACCAAACAATCCATCTAATGTAAAACGTTGCAGAGAGGACAGATGGTGGGGAGAGGAGGGAGGTGCAGCTGCAGTTTATCAATCAGTGCTTTAAGGAACTGGGAAAAGTGGGAGAAGAGAGGTGGGGCAGCAGGAAGAGACACCCGATTGGCCCAGACATTGCTTCAGTAAGACCACATCCACTTAGCAAACTTAAAGGGGTTCTACTCTTCTAGAGAATTTTTTTTTCTTATATTTAAATGCTTGTATTTGGGGCTAAAAATAATTTTTTTGCAATTTGGTTTCATTAAAATTTTTGCACCATATGACTTTTCCAGGAGTTTTGTTTCCATTCACATTTAACTTTGCTGTGTTCTGTGGTCATAAATCAGCTGAAAGAAGCTAAAAAATAAAAGTAAGAGTCACAAACTCTTACTGGTCCATCAGAATGAGCTCACTTACAGATTCTAAGTTAACTCATTCTCCAGCCAGCGATAGACAACGCAACGCAAAGGCTACAGAAGGCAAATGGTGCAAAATTTTCAATGACATCCAATTTCAAAAATGATTTTTAGCCCAAAAACAACAACATACAAGTAAGAAAAAAATAACTTTGCCAAAGGTGGACAACCCCTTTAAATAGACATGAGGTGTAAAGACTGGATGTTTTTGTTAGATGCCTCAACATCCAGCAGACCTCAGCACATCCTGCTGTAGGGATTTTTAGTGATCAGTAATATGTGGGAGGTTATAGGAGCAAGTATGCAGCGCCACCACTGGGGGAAATAAAGTATTACACGTTTCTCATCTAAATCAATGGGCTTTGGGTGTGATGCATAAACGTGCCTAGTGCTCCAGAGGTGGAAGGAGATCCCTTAGTAATTGGGTTCTTTTGTGGATAATAGGTAATCCTGAACATTGCTATTAACTCAATTGAATTAATTTACTGAATAGGTCATTCGAAAATAGTTTTTTGCTAATTATGCCTTTCCCTTTAAAAAGTCCTTTGTTCAGAATGAACAGATCTTTTGAAGCTTCTTCATTATTAAAACATGAGTTTTATACAAAACACTTCCAGTAATGTACGGCGAGAAGAAAATCAGAGCTGACAATCACAATGACTACGTCTCCATAAATGTGGAGACCACAAAACATTCCCAAATTTCCCCAATTCCCAGAAAAGTTTTAAAAAAAATGTACATTTGGTTTGATTGCAAATTAGACTTTTCACGCGAACGTTTTCTGGTTAACAAAAAAAAAAAACATTGATGATTTCTCCATGATTGACGGGCGACACTGACCTGCAGAAAGTAAGTGATGTTCTCTGAGGAACCACAGCGGCATAAAGGGAAGTTTGCAACTTAGCAAATGATGACCCATCCACAGAATAGATGATGGTTCGCGGATCGCGGGGTATCCACCATTGGGACCCACATAGACTCTGAGGGGCTCCTTCTGAAGGCGCCATAGCTGTGCATGCACCACCACTCTCTTTATTGTCTGTTCCTGTTAAGCCATGGTAGTACATGTACAGCACCGCTCCATTCATTATCTTTGAGACTGCAGGGATAGCCGAGTTCTCTGAAGTTCTTGCAATGGCTGTTCATGCACACCACCACTTGTCTACGAGACTGCTGTAGATAACTGAGTATTCTGAAGTCCCCCAGTCTAAATATAGTAGAACGATGACCACGCATGCGCACACCACCACTCTATTTATGGTCTAGAGACTGCCAGACAGCTGAGTACTCTGAAGTTCCAGTGCTTAAATACAGTAAAGCAGTGTCCGAGCATGAGCAGCACCACTCCATTCTCTGCCGGGGACAACTGAGTACTCTGAAGTTCCAGTACATAAATACAGTAGAGCAATGTTCGAGCATGCACAGCACCACTCCATTCTCTGCCGGAGACAGCTGAGTACTCTGAAGCTCCAGTACATAAATACAATAGAGCAATACTTGAGCATGAGAAGCACCTCTCTATTCTCTGCTGGAGACAGCTGAGTACTCTGAAATTTCAGTACCTAAATACTGTAGAGCAATGTCCGAGCATGAGCATCACCACTCCATTGTTTGCCGGAGACAGCTGAGTACTCTGAAGTTTCACTACATAAATACAGTAGAGCAGTGATCGAGCAAGAGCAGCACCACTCCATTGTCTGCTGGAGACAACTGAGTACTCTGAAGCTCCAGTACATAAATACAGTAGGGCAATGTCTGAGCATGAGCAGCACCACTCTATTTATGGTCTAGAGACTGCCGGACAGCTGAGTATTCTGAAGTTCCAGTGCTTAAATACAGTAAAGCAGTGTCCGAGCATGAGCAGCACCACTCCATTCTCTGCCGGGGACAACTGAGTACTCTGAAGTTCCAGTACATAAATACAGTAGAGCAATGTTCGAGCATGAGAAGCACCACTCCATTCTCTGCCGGAGACAGCTGAGTACTCTGAAGTTCCAGTACATAAATACAGTAGAGCAATGTTCGAGCATGCACAGCACCACTCCATTCTCTGCCGGAGACAGCTGAGTACTCTGAAGTTTCACTACATAAATACAGTAGAGCAGTGATCGAGCAAGAGCAGCACCACTCCATTGTCTGCTGGAGACAACTGAGTACTCTGAAGCTCCAGTACATAAATACAGTAGGGCAATGTCTGAGCATGAGCAGCACCACTCCATTCTCTGCTGGAAACAGCTGAGTACTCTGAAGCTCCAGTACCTAAATACAGTAGAACAATATTTGAGCATGCGAAGCACCATTTCATTGTCTGCTGGAGACATCTGAGTACTCTGAAGCTCCAGTGCCTAAATACAGTAGAGCAATGTTCAAGCATAAGTAGCACCACTTCATTCTCTGCCGGAGACAGCTGAGTACTCTAAAGCTCCAGTACATAAATACAGTAGGGCAATGTCTGAGCATGAGCAGCACCTCTCTATTCTCTGGTGGAGACAGCTGAGTACTCTGAAATTTCAGTACCTAAATACTGTAGAGCAATGTCTGAGCATGAGCAGCACCACTCCATTGTTTGCTGGAGACAGCTGAGTACTCACTACATAAATACAATAGAGCAGTGTCTGAGAAGGTGCATCTGTCACGCACAATGTGGGAAAGACTAAGTGCAACACGAAGGGATGAGGGGAAGGGAGCCCAGACACTAGGGAAAGGGGGAGTGGAGACCCCTAGGCTGATCTAATAACACCGTGCCTACCCTACCATCCCTAAATTGGCTCCACACCAATCGCCGAGCAGGAAACCTAAGCCCTGTATATCCCTAGAGCTAGGCCCTTGATAAGGGGGAGGGGAGTGAGCACTGGTCAGTCCCCACTAAACTAAAGACAACAAGGGAGACAAACAAAATGGGAAAACTTAGCTTGAGCAGACACCAGAGAGATAACACCAAACGCCCTCCAAGGGCACCAGAGAGGAAGCTAGTCAACTGCTATAGCTCCAAGCCTTCACAAGGAAAAATGAGAATATCACCGGCGACTCGCTGCAGCAGACTGAGAGTATATTAACCCCCAGACCAGGGTGTGTCAATCAGAGCAGGAGGGAGGTTGAGGCTGGGTCCAAAAGTGAGAAGGATTTAAGAAGACATCTGCAATGCTAAACGCAGTGACCTTCTGCAGACAGATGCAGAGTGACTATCTGTCACATCTGACACACCCGTGACAGCAGCACCTCTCCATTGTCTGCTGGAGGCAGTTGAGTACTCTGAAGTTCTAGTACATAAATACAGTAGAGCAGTGTCTGAGCATGGGCAGCACCATTCCATTAATTGTCTACAAGATTGCTGGAGAGTACTGTGAAGCTCCACTGTCTAAATACAATAGAACGATGGTCGCACATGCGCACCATTACTCCATAATTCGAAAAAAAGACCTACGTCCATCAAGTGAAACTCCACAGACCCATTCTTGGGTTTGGAAAGTGTCCCAGTGGTGGGACCTCTGGTGTTCAGCTCGTTTCCTTACCTGTGGAGACCACATCCCTGAGAATATTTCCACCACTAGAATGAGGACAAGACCGGGAATCAGATGTTGGTCCATCTCTCTCGGAAGAGCCCATAGCAGCCACTTAGTCTATTATTATATCTGTAAACCAGTTCCGCTCTGCTACATCTGTATACACTACAGTTATGGGAACTCTGATGAACTTACAGAAAAATAATTTTCTTGCTCTAGACACAAATCGGTGACCATTAGGGTGACTAGGTGGGATGGAATAGATTACAGTAATCATCTTCACTTTGTCTGGATGATATGTGAGCCGCATACCATACCGGTGACAATACCGCTCCCGTGAGGTCACCGCGAGGCGTCACATGACTGCAATCATTGCATACTACAAGATCCTAATAAATAACAGCCATGCTATCATGATGGCATCCCCCCGGGACCATGCAACTTCAACTTCACGGCCTGCACTAAGTATGGCCGGATGCCCGGATTGGAAATGACACAGTGAAAGTGATTATTCCAACAGTTTGCACTTTGCTGTCTGATGGGGAGGGGGGAAAGGGGGTGGCGTAATAATTCTTTGCATATTGAAGAAATAAATCAGGCTGCCTCTTTTTTTCATTACGGGGTAATCTATTTTTTCCAGCTTTGCTTTCGGACGCCCTTGTGGATGACATCACCATCAATAGACTGTTTTGCTCACCGGGAAGCATCCAGCTCTTCATCAATACCACATGCCTCCGGTCAGGCTGGGGAGATTGGAGTTTCTTCTGTGTACACCTGAGATTTTACACCCTTATTACACTAATATAAAGAAGGTCTTCCGTATACCACCGGTCTCCAACCTCCGGCGTCCCTCCAAGTCCCAATCATTGCATGCCCAGACAATCCGCACGCCACTTTAGAATTCCAAAATGTGTTTGCAACACTCCTGTTCAAGATGCTTATGGCATATCCTGTAAAAAAAACAAAACAATTTCTTGCTTGCAAAATTATCCCAACTTTCCTCAGTCACGCAAAAATAATATATCTAGTGTAATATAGTAAATAGAAGAGCTGGCGAAGGGGAGAGGAGGGAGATGCAGCTGCAGTTTCTCTATTTTTAAAACACTGTGAAAGGGGAGGGAGAAATCAGGGGAAGACATCTGATTGGTTCAGAGAGCACAGTATGGCTTTTACCAGCCCACCCACTCAGTAGGCATGGAGAGAGAGAATGTGCAGTTACAGAAACCAACAGATGGATGAAAAAAAAATCCCAAACTGGCCAAAATAACCAACAGAGAGGGATTGGTAATATTTTTTAAATGATACTTAGTGTTAGGGATCTTACTGGGAGGGTCTTCTCCCTGGTCTTAGAAAACGGAGTTCACCATTTCTGGCCATTGGAGTTCACCATTTTCGGCAAACATTTTTCCTGAAAGGGCCCGTGTACCACATAAGTCCCTAGTATTTTACGTGGTGTGCTGTTTCACATGTTGCACTGGTTACGTCTCTGGGGTTGTGGATTACTTTCTTGTCTTCTGATCACCTTTAAGTCTCAGCCAGTCAACAGATGGAAAATCCCTCATCCAGTAAGACCACTAGGATGCTGATATCTTCTCTGCTACCGTAACACCTTGCAAAATATTTGGATTTCCCCTTGATCAAACTCTGTTTAATGTATAGGACATTGACATACAGCACAGATATCTATAGATGAATCTATGGAGATATTTAGACTTTAGAAGCCGATTCTGTCCATTCTACCATCAGATACCAAGACCCCATAAAAACTATAGTTAGGAATACCATAAACCACTACAATAACTTTTGCAATTACTTATTAATTATTAACGTTAAAAAAAATGTTTATAGCTCCCCTTTTCCAGCCTTCTGGATCTTTTTTAATGTTTCTGAACCTTCTAAGTCATCAAAAAAATCTACTTATTGTAATACAGCAAAAAAAAAAATAAAATAATGGGGAGAGGCAAAAGTAGAGGGATGCCTCTGCAGCTTCTCTTTTTCTCAGTCTGCACAATGTGAAAGGGGAGGAGAGTATCAGGAGGAAAGATCTGATTGGTTCAGAGGAGCCAGTAGAGCTCTTACATCACATCAGGAAGAGCCCGCCCACTCAGTAGGGATCAACAAAAAGGGCGGAAAAAAATCGAAAACTGTCAAAAATACCTAACATTTCCGGATTACCCACATCTAAGGAGGGATTAGGATTTTTTTTTTAGGACTGATAGATTCTGATAAGTGGGTGAGGTGGGAGTCAGCCTGGCTACAAGCTATGGAAAATGGTAAGTAACCCCACAGAGTGGAGTCCATAGGAGATGTAGCCGCCAGGTGAGACCCATTATACTCTGCCTGATACTTTGTGAATTGCTCTTTAATAAAGATATGGAATGTGTAATTTATAGCGGTCGGGGGAGCAATCACCTGCTGGGAGGCTTATTATATAATCTACATCTTGGCTTCTTTCGGGATCTGCTTTTCCTCTGATGATATTACTCAGTGACCCTCATTCGGATGACAGGTTCACTTATTTTCCTTGTTGTTTCATCTGGGTTATGTTCCTGAGCATCTGTTGTTCTCATTCCCCAATTTCATTAAATCTGTTGGTAAAGAGCAGCAGAATATGAGATCGGGGGTCCGAGGTCTGAGCGAGATTTCTGTTTATATTGTTTAATGAATCACCTGGTAAGTAATAGAGAAATGGAGCTGAAATTGGGAATGGGCCATCATTGTACTGCGGCCATTAGAGCCGTTAACCATTTATAGTCTGCATCCTTCCACGTGCCATCTTATGTGAATGTGGAGACTTTGGGCCCCCTGGGCACCAGGGCTTGTGTGTGACTGCTTCCTTTGCACCTTGCTACCTATGTTCTTCGATCTGTAGCATAACTTGAAATTTTGGGGCCCTAATGTGTAAAAGGGCCCCACAAATGCCATCTGGTGCTATAAAGCCCAATTGCTAGGAGCATCAGGTGCAAAGGCTACCTCTGTACCTGCTGTAGCTACAGTGCCTACAAGTAGTATTCAACCCCCTGCAGATTTAGCTGGTTGACACATGCGGAATTAACTTGGCATTGTGACATTTGTACTGTAGATCAGCCTGGAAGTGGGAAATGCACTGCAGCAAATTTTTTAGTTTTTTTTTAAAACATAAAAAGTTAATTCAGAGTGTCATTTATTATTCAACCCCTCAAACCACAAGAATTCTGTTTGGTCCCCCTAAAGTATTAAGAAGTAGTTCAGGCACCAAGAATAATGAGCTTCACATGTGTGGATTAAAGATCTCTTTTGCCAGCCTTTTCTGACAATTTAAGACCCTCCCCAAACTTGTGAACAGCACTCAGACATGGTCAACATGGGAAAGACAAAGGAGCATTCCAAGGCCATCAGAGACAAGATCGTGGAGGGTCACAAGGCTGGCAAGGGGTACAAAACCCTTTCCAAATAGTTGGACCTACCTGTCTCCACTGTTGGGAGCATCTTCCGTAAGTGGAAGGCTTATGGAACTACTGTTAGCCTTCCACGGCCTGGACAGCCTTTGAAAGTGTCCTCCCGTGCCGAGGCCAGGCTTGTCCGAAGAGTCAAGGCTAACCCAAGGACAACAAGGAAGGAGCTCCGGGAAGATCTCATGGCAGTGGGGACATTGGTTTCAGTCAATACCATAAGTAACGTACTCCACCGCAATGGTCTCCGTTCCAGACGAGCCTGTATGGTACCTTTACTTTCAAAGCGTCATGTCAAGGCTCGTCTACAGTTTGCTCATGATCACTTGGAGGACTCTGAGACAGACTGGTTCAAGGTTCTATGGTCTGATGAGACCAAGATCGAGATCTTTGGTGCCAACCACACACGTGACGTTTGGAGACTGGATGGCACTGCATACGACCCCAAGAATACCATCCCTACAGTCAAGCATGGTGGTGGCAGCATCATGCTGTGGGGCTGTTTCTCAGCCAAGGGGCCTGGCCATCTGGTCCGCATCCATGGGAAGATGGATAGCACGGCCTACCTGGAGATTTTGGCCAAGAACCTCCGCTCCTCCATCAAGGATCTTAAGATGGGTCGTAATTTCATCTTCCAACAAGACAACGACCCAAAGCACACAGCCAAGAAAACCAAGGCCTGGTTCAAGAGGGAAAAAGTCAAGGTGTTGGAGTGGCCTAGTCAGTCTCCTGACCTTAACCCAATTGAAAACTTGTGGAAGGAGCTCAAGAATAAAGTCCACATGAGACACCCAAAGAACCTAGATAACTTGGAGAAGATCTGCATGGAGGAGTGGGCCAAGATAACTCCACAGACCTGTGCCGGCCTGATCAGGTCTTATAAAAGACGATTATTAGCTGTAATTGCAAACAAGGGTTATTCCACAAAATATTAAACATAGGGGTTGTATAATAATTGACCCACACTTTTATGTTTAAAATTTAATAAAATTCAACTGAGCAACATAACTTTTTGTTTTGTAAGATTTATGCTTCTGTTCATAAAACCTACTCTCATTTGCAGTTTGAAGGCTCTAACTTATTTGCATCTTATCAAACCAGCTAAATCTGCAGGGGGTTGAATACTACTTGTAGGCACTGTATACATACATAGCATCCAATCTGAGAAAGAGGAGCTGCGATGTAAAGCAGCAGATTTCAGACAGTGCAGCTAGGCAGAAGTCACTGATTGCAGCTGTGAAGCAGAGCTTAAAAAAAAGTGCTGATGTATGCTGCAGCTCTGCTTGTTCTGCCTGGCTGCTGGGAATGATCACAAGCTCAACGTCGGATGAATAGGAAGTCAGTGCATGATTGAAACCTACAAAGAAAAAATGATCCGGCCACAAATAGACACAGAACCTGGGTAACCCTATGGGCAGAAGCAAGAAAGCTGGGTTCATATGGGGCGGAGAGACTTTTTGGGCCCCCTTAGATTCAGGGCCAAGTGCACCCCCTGCCAGTCATGTTTTCATGGGTCTGTATCACCATGAGTAAGGTATATAACGGATGACGACTCTGGGTCTTACATGAAATTGTAATTTTTTTATTCTAAGAGAAAATTCCATTTTTACTTTGGGTCTCGCTCCTTCCGTGGGTAACACCTAATTGTACAGATCTGCTTACAGCCATGTAAAAAGCTGCAGGGTAACGAGCTAACATTCTGGGACAGATACCAACACCGGCCGTCATATACGAGCAGACACACGATACATCAGGAGGCACAGCGCCCCACGGCTGCAGGACAAGGTCACTCCTACCTACAGAAAACATGGAAGCCGAGAGACAGAGTAGCTCAAAACGTTAAATTACAGTTAGAATTAGAGTTATTCGCCCCTTTGTAGATTAAGATTATTAGAAAAATATAAAACTTTCTTCTGTGTGCAAAACAATGACAGAAGAGCAATGTAAATGCCTGACTACTGCAATCTATGAGTCATTATTCCCTTAGTAGTTAGCACAGAGCCCCTCTGGCTGTTATGACCTGCTGCCCCTCTGGCTGTTATGACCTGACATGTGCTGCCGAGAATAAAGACAGCCCAGAACAATCTAATCTGCATGGGAAGTGTGGTCAGCTTTACTGCTTTAGTAAACAGGCCATAAAACAGCTGACAATTGGAAGTCATTTAACCCTACGTGTGCAACTGTGTAAGACAGTTGCATAGTATGAGTGGGAAGACCACCGGGACGGTTACTTATGGCCAAGTTCACATTTCTGTACTTTACATTCACAGGAATGGAAAAAAAAATACATTGCATTAATGATGAAGACGAGCCCCATTATTATGGCGATTGTCTGGGTTTTGTTTTCTGCCAGTTTTTAGAACAGAAAAAAAGTTCTGCAAGCAGAACCAGTTCTTTTATAAAGACTGACAGAAAATGAACCCCCAAAATAACCAGTCGGGCCCCTCTACTGCCGTTTCCATAACTGATACAAATGGACACTTTTGCACATGAATTGTGTTTGTTTTTCTTAATGGAACAGACAAATGGAATGTGCTGCACTACCATAACATCGGGATTTTCTTTAAAAACAATACATGGGCTTAGGGAACAAGCGGTTGAATACTGGGCTGGCAGTGACATATCTAGAGTTCATTGGGCCCCGGTGCAAGATTTGGACCTGTTCCCCTGTCGACCGCATGTTGGTCAGATGCATGGGCCCTTGTAGCATTCTAAATCCTATAAGGACATATTTGTTGCCCCCTCTCCCTCATTATGTAGCAATGTCCCCCATCCAGAGCTCCTTCCAGTTATACAGTGGGGAAATTAAGTATTTGATCCACTGCCGATTTTGCAAGTTTTCCCACCTACAAAGAATGGAGAGATCTGTAATTTTTATCGTAGGTCACTTCACCTGTGAGAGACAGAATCTAAAAAAAATCCAGAAAATCACATAGTATGATTTTTACAGCATTAAATTGCATTTTATTCCATGAAATAAGTATTTGATACAATAGAAGAACAGAACTTAATATTTGGTCTAGAAACCTTTGTTTGCAATTACAGAGGTCAGACATTTCCTGTAGTTCCTGACCTGGTTTGCACACATTGCAGCAGGGATTTTGGCCCCCTCCTCCATACAGGTCTTCTCCACATCTTTCAGGTTTTGGGTCTGTCGGTGGGCAACATTGAATTTCAGATCCCTCCAAAGATTTTCTATTGGGTTCAGGTCTGGAGACTGGCTCGGCCACTACAGGACCTTGAAATGCTTCTTACGGAGCCACTCCTTAGTTGCCCTGGCTGTGTGTTTCGGGTCATTGTCCTGCTGGAAGACCCAGCCACGACCCATCTTCAATGCTCTCACTGAGGGAAAGAGGTTGTTTGCCAAAATCTTCCGATACATGACCCCATCCATCCTCCCTTCAATACAGTGAAGTCATCCTGTACCCTGTGCAGAAAAGCACCCCCAAAGTATAATGTTTCCCCCACCATGCTTCACGGTTGGGACGGTGTTCTTGGGGTTGTACTTATCCTTCCTCTTCCTCCAAATAAGGCGAGTGGAGTTAATACCAAAAAGATATACTTTAGTCTCATCTGACCACATGACCTTCTCCCGCGTCTCCACTGGATCATCCAGATGGTCATTGGCGAACTTCAAACGGGCCTGGACATGTGCTGGTGTGAGCAGGGGGACCTTGTGTGCAGGATTTTAATTCTTGATGGTGTTACTAACGGTAATGTTTGAGACTGTGATCCCAGCTCTCTTCAGGTCATTGACCAGGTACTCCCATGTAGTTCTGGGCTTATTCCTGACCTTTCTCAGAATCATCCTTACCCCGCGAGGCGAGGTCTTGCATGGAGCCCTAGACCGAGGAAGATTGGCAGTCATCTTGTGTTTCTTCCATTTTCTAATAATTGCGCCAACAGTTGTTGCCTTCTCACCAAGCTGCTTGCCTATTGTCCTGTAGCCCATCCCAGCCTTGTGCAGGTCTACAATTTTGTCCCTGGTGTCCTTAGTCAGCTCTTTAGTCTTAGCCATGGTGGAGAGGTTGGAGTGTGATTGAGTGTGTGGACAGGTGTCTTTTATACAGGTAACGAGTTCAAACAGGTGCAATTAATACAGGTAATGAGTGCAGAGTAGGAGGGCTTCTTAAAGAAAAACTAACAGGTCTGTGAGAGCCAGAATTCTTGCTGGTTGGTTGGTGATCAAATACTTACTTTATGTAATAAAATGTAAATTAATTATGTAAAAATCATACAATGTGATTTTTCCGGTTTTTATATTTAGATTCTGTCTCTCACAGGTGAAGTGACCTACGATGAAAATTACAGACCTCTCCATTCTTTGTAGGTGGGAAAACTCGCAAAATCGGCAGTGGATCAAATACTTATTTTCCCTACGGCATATGTTTATGTTTCCCATCCTGGTATATATGTTTCCCATCCTGGTATATATGTCCCCCATCCTGGTATATATTTTCGCTTTATAAGACGCACTTTTTTCCCCCAGATTTGGGGGGAAATTAGGGGTACGTCTTAGAAAGCGAAATCACCTTACCGGCTACGGTGGATCGGGTCCCGGACCCACACAGTATCATGTCCACACAGCCCCCCAACACTGTATGATGGCCCCCCACACTGTATGATGACCCCACAGTTCCCCACACAGTATGATGACCCCCAAAACACACACCGTATACTGGAGGTCACAGCACCCCCCACACTCTATGATGTTCCCCAAAGCCCCGCACACAGTATGATGTTCTTCAAAGTGCTCCACATACAGTATGATGGCCAACACAACCCCAAAAATGGTATGATACTTCCACATATTCTCCCCACAAGTGAATGACAATTGAAATAAAAACAAATACCTTGGCATAGCACAGAAGATGTGATGTAGTGACATACTGCATCTGCTGTCTCACAGGCTGAATGGTGGAAAGATGAGCCAGCTGCTCCATCTTCCACCATTATATTCGCCACCATCTGCATTCTGTGGGCCACTGTTCTCAGCCCTCTGGCCAGAAATGAACAACGAAAAAGGCGGATGTGGCCCAAGGGTCGCACTTTGCCCAGGTCTGTGCTATGTCATGCATCACTGTATACATCACCAATCGCCCACTGTAGAAATCACTGAGCCACCACCATGCTTGGCTGTTAGTATCATTGAGCCATACTTCACTGTAAGTATCACCGAGCCACCGCAATGCTTCACTTTAGGCATCACCAAGCCACCGTCTTCCACTGTCATGATTCACTTTAGGCATGACTGACTCATCGTCATGCTTCACTGTAGACATCACCACTGCCATGCTCCTGTGCAGACATCACCGAGCCACCACCATTCTTCACTATAGGTGCGACTGAGCCACCACCTTGCTTCACTGTAGACATCTTTGAGCCACCGTCATGCTTCACTGTAGATATCACTAAGCCTCCGATATACTTCACTGTAGGCAGATGGTTTTTTTTCAGAGTATGCTTTACTTTTTCTCCTCCAAATTTATCGATGGTCCATAGGCTTGAAAAATCCTAGTTTTATTTCATTGCTCCACAGAAAAGAATCTCAGAACTGTTGTGGCTTGTTATGGTTTCAGCAGATTGGACATGACTTTCTTGCGCTTTTGGGTCAGTAGAGGTAACTTCTCAGAGCTTGGATATGGAGACCTTCAGCATTTATCATGCACATTTCTGTGCAAACGAAAACCTTAGTGCATGCTGCCACCAGATCTCGCTGCAGGTCTTTTCAAGTCATTCAATGGATTTTGATTACCTGTCTCCTCAGGAATCTGATGGCAGCTGGTGACCACGTCCTTGTTCTGCCACATCCAGATAGTGTAGCCAGTGTCCCTATGACTTTGTACTTGTGATCTCTGCTTCCTGCTACATCTCTAGGAACAGTCAATGCCTTTGTATCTTTTTGTATCCTTTTCCTTCTTTGTAAAAGGCAATGATCTCTTCTCTATACTTTTTGGACCACTTTCTTAACAACCTAAGAATATTATTGACCTGGAAGTCATTGTCTACGAGAAATGGCTAAGAATCCTCAGGAACACTGCAGCAGGTCATAACAGCCAGAGGGGCAGCGGGTTATAACAGCAGGAGGGGTTTTACTAAGTACTAAGACATTTATCATGAAGGGGGAATAATTCTGAGACTGCGGTAGTTAGTAAAAGTAGCATTTTGTAGTGAATTTGGAGAAATCAGTTGTTATATTATTTGTGTTGAGATATTTACGTTGTTATTGTTTCTTAGGTTTCTTGCAAACAAAAGTAAGTTTGTAAATTTTGTTAATAAATCAAATTTGTAAATGGGGTTTAATCATTTCGACTGCAATTGTATCTATTATCTATTTATTTTTCATGTATATTTATCTATATAGTTTCCTCTTTATCGTTGTATTATAATGATATATTTACACATATTGTATTGTATTTTACGTCTCCGTTTTCCCTTATCCGGACATGATTTCCTGATAATTGTGGTAAGACTCATACATCCCAGCGCTGCTGACTTCACCCGAATTCCACGGGAGCAATAAGGCAAATCATGGTTTTTCCTCTGGTTTCTGTGATGGTGATCAGGAAACTAAATCACTTTGAAGAATGGTTGGAGCTTTATTTGTAAGGCTCAGCTAATTTATCTGCCCCTTGTTATCTGATCTCGCTCTAAGTGCGGGATTGTGGACAGCATCTACAAATTTGCTGGAGCTGACAAGATATATAAGTCATGGAGACGGAATAATAAGCAGACGCTGGTCATGCCAGTACGAGTCTATGGGAAAATGTGCTTAATATCCTATTCAACCTTCTTTTTTTTTATTAACCAAAGGATTTTAATTCATCCTCTCCATCGACAAAGAAAAAAAAAAGTGATGAAAATCACACAAATGTGATTTTAGGCACATTTTATCAAAGTTTCCATCACTTGTCACAAATGTGTACTTTTTGTTACCTGGTGTAAATGCCGCTGTTCTCCTGAATCCGGCGAAGTTTTTCTTTTGTTCCTACTCCTCTCCGTTCCTGAGATATGGCCATTTCTTCCCTGCATATAAAACTAGTCTTTTAACCAACTGGGCATGGTCTTCAAGAGAAGAGTTGAGAAATGCGCCCACTTGGCTAAAATAGAGTAGATTTATATACAGGGTAAAAAGGCCATATCTCATGAACGGAGAGGCGCAGGAAGACAAGAAAAACATCGCCGGATTCAGGAGAACAATGGGATTCATGCCAGATGGAAAAATAACCCCAAAAAATCACCCAACAAATAAACCTAAGAGCTAATAGCAGAATAGATTAGTTCTTATCGTACACACTTATCCACCAGATATTCCATAAATGTATAGTAGATCCGGGTCCCTCATCACCGGCTGCCGTCAGTGCAGAGGGGGCCGCGAATATGCAGTATTCTACAGTGGTGGCCAAAAGTATTGGCACCCCTGCAATTCTGTCAGATAATACTCAGTTTCTTCCTGAAAATGATTGCAATCACAAATTCTTTGGTATTATTATCTTCATTTAATTTGTCTTCAATGAAAAAACACAAAAAGAATTGTCCTAAAGCCAAATTGGATATAATTCCACACCAAACCTAAAAAATGGGGTGGACAAAAGTTTTGGCACTGTTTGAAAACTCATGTGATGCTTCTCTAATTCGTGTAATTACCAGCACCTGTAACTTACCTGTGGCTCCTAACAGGTGTTGGCAATAACTAAACCACACTTGCAGCCAGTTAACATGGATTAAAGTTGACTCAACCTCTGTCCTGTGTCCTTGTGTGTACCACATTGAGCATGGAGAAAAGAAAGAAGACCAAAGAACTGTCTGAGGACTTGAGAAACCAAATTGTGAGGAAGCATGAGCAATCTCAAGGCTACAAGTCCATCTCCAAAGACCTGAATGTTCCTGTGTCTTCCGTGCGCAGTGTCATCAAGAAGTGTAAAGCCCATGGCACTGTGGCTAACCTCCCTAGATGTGGACGGAAAAGAAAAATTGACGAGAGATTTCAACGCAAAATTGTGCGGATGGTGGATAAAGAACCTCGACTAACATCCAAACAAGTTCAAGCTGCCCTGCAGTCCGAGGGTACAACAGTGTCAACCCGTACTATCCGTCGGCGTCTGAATGAAAAGGGACTTTGCTGCCTCTGGCACTGGACTGCTTGACTGTGTGCATGGCATTATGAAGTCTGAAGACTACCAACAAATTTTGCAGCATAATGTAGGGCCCAGTGTGAGAAAGCTGGGTCTCCCTCAGAGGCCATGGATCTTCCAGCAGGACAATGACCCAAAACACACTTCCAAAAGCACTATAAAATGGATTGAGAGAAAGCACTGGAGACTTCTAAGGTGGCCAGCAATGAGTCCAGACCTGAATCCCATAGAACACCTGGGAGAGATCTCAAAATGGCAGTTTGGAGAAGGCACCCTTCAAATATCAGGGACCTGGAGCAGTTTGCCAAAGAAGAATGGTCTACAATTCCAGCCGAGCATTGTAAGAAACTCATTGATGGTTACCGGAAGCGGTTGGTCGCAGTTATTTTGGCTAAAGGTTGTGCAACCAAGTATTAGGCTGAGGGTGCCAATACTTTTGTCCGGCCCTTTTTTGGAGTTTTGTGTGAAATGATGAATGATTTGATTTTTGCTTCATTCTCTTTTGTGTTTTTTCCTTGCAAGCAAATTAAATGAAGATAATAAGACCAAAGAATTTGTGATTGAAATCATTTTCAGGAAGAAACTGAGTATTATCTGACAGAATTGCAGGGGTGCCAATACTTTTGGCCACCGCTGTACATCCATTTTTGTGGAAGTTACAACAATTGCTCAGCACACTCTGCGGACATGACGGGTCCCATTTTCAGAAATCCCATATAAATCAATGTAGCATAAATCAGACTTTTATGGCATATAAGATAATTGTACAAGATAGAACTGACAGTTTAACAACAAAATAAGCAATGAATTTATACTTAATGCTTTTACTGTAAATAATCATGACCATAGGATTATTTACAGTACAAGCAGGGATTATTCTATAAATGTCTTTTCTCCTAGATGCTTGTTATACAGGATAATCCGACATCATCTTGGTGATGCCATTCAGATGTGAACATTTACGCATATGATAGAATGTTTAGTAGTTCGGACGATGCTATTAATGATCTATCCTTAGACTTAGGTCATCCATATCAGATCGGTGGCAGTCTGACACCCGCCCTGATCAGCTGCGTCCACGGAAGCTGGATGTACGTAGTACACAGATCAGTAACAAGCACAGCAGCGCCACACACTGTGTAGTGGCCGTTCTCAGGTACTGCAGATCACATTCAATTCAGTGTTTTTTTTTCTAATTTTAGGTTGATATTTTGAGGCTTAAAAACAAATTATTAGTTTTCTATAGACTATGTTTACATGCATTTATATTTTTCTATATGAACTCAAGTTATAATGCTTTTAACTTACAATGGATGTTATTTCGATTGTCAGCTTAAAATAATAAAATATATAATAAAATGTATCAAATAAAACCAAATAGCAAATAATGACACGTTTTACCAAATAGTATCTAAAAAGTAAAAAAATAAGTGTCTGTCAAACTCTGTAGAATAATATACAATATGCAAAAGTAATGAGAAATTCATGAATAAAACAAATAAATGAGTGATTTAATTAATTAATTAATTCAATAATTATTTGTCCCTTTTAGGGAAGAGTCAGACAGCAGTGTAACTCGGATGAGGATCACAAAGCAATGGTCGGACTGGCCGGCGGATCTCCTGACTCGAGCGTGACAGCTGCATAGGAATACATGCTGTCATGCTTGGGTCGGAAGAGCCGCCGGCCAGTCCGAGCATTGCGTGACGTCTCTCTCTGAACGATCCGTCCTGAGACTGTCCTGTTCTGTATTACCCAGACAGATTATTGATTGATTAAAGCAAAACCAAAAAACTGAGCTGGATTATAGGTTGGTAGACATGTAAAGTGTAAGAGCATGTTCACACTGTGGCCATTTCATAGAATAACTCCAAGAAAAAAAAACAAGAAAATAACAAAAATGAGCATATACCCTACAGTAAGTAAATCAGTAAATGGTAATAGTACATGTAAATAACAAGGATAAGGAGACTTAGTTAAAGCTATTTTGATTTTTAAAAAAAAGCGTAAAAGCCATCCTACCACGACAAGGTGAACCCATCGGGACGCGCCTAACCTGTCTCTAGTAATAAAACCATTAAGACCTTTGATTTATGTGGGAATTGTGTAATGCTTACTTTGCCCTGTGGTGGCGCTGCAGAAAATTGAATTCCTACTGCATTCATAAATTAAAACTGATCGTGGGTGATCGGTTTGTCATCCTATCATGTGTCCAAAGTGGTGTCCAAATCCTATCTATCTGTGATTTATTTTTTCTTACTTTTTTACATTACTTCATTATGCAAAAATAAATCTAATCAATAATAAAAATAACAAAAAAAAAATGAAAAACCCACAAGTTGTCTTAAAGGAAAACTTTCCAATCCTTCTGCATGTGTCGCACCCCATGGAAACCCAGTAGGAGGCACGTAGGCCAAACATGTAGGCTCCTTCTCACTTGTGTTGTGCACTTTGTAGATAAGTCGCCCCCAGTGTTTACACAGTGTTGGACGTGATGGAGGAATGAACCAGATTCATTCATTCCATAGAGAAGGAGGATTTGGCCGGGGTCCAGTTCAGGAGCTGGAAACGCAGCGATCAAGAGTCTGGTCATATAGGAAATGTGTGCAGTGGGATCGCGGACTGCTGTGTGAGTATACGAGGAGTGAAGAACCTCCAGGAAATGGGAGTGAGAGCTGAGCGTGAAAAATCTGAAGAGATTTGGAGATAAATATACTACAATACATGGGATAATTCCATAACTTCATAACTTAAGTAACAAAGAAAATGACGCCACTTCCACTACAAGAAATAGGTGTGAACAGGTGCTTACTAAGAGGAGCTACCTCCATGTACAATGAACAAACAAAGTAGCACTCTGTAACGCTAAGTATGTAAATATGAAGTATGAAAAATGGATAGCATTACTGCTGTAGAAAATAGAAATAAATGAGAAATTTTAGCGCATGTAAATATGAAGTATGAAATATGAATAACATTACTGCTGTAGAATATAGAAATAAATGAGAAATCTTAGCGCATAAATTGGCCAATTCATGTGTACCTGACAGCCGCAATAAGGCGTTTCTCGATGTCAGGACCTAACAATGTGAATACCTCTCTAAGAGACATCCGTCTGCTTATGTGTCGGAAAGTAAGATCCTGATGCAATTAAAACCACCTGCGGCATGGGGGTGGAGTGCTCAGTCAAAGCTTAAATCTAGTAACAAAGAAAATGATGGCACTTCCACTACAGAAAATAGGTGTGAACAGGTGCTTACTAAGAGGAGCTACCTCCATGTACAATGAGCAAACAAAGTAGCACTCTGTAACGTTGAGCATGTAAATATGAAGTATGAAATATGGATAGCATTACTGGTGTAGAAAATAGAAATAAATGAGAAATTTTAGCGCATGTAAATATGAAGTATGAAATATGAATAACATTACTGCTGTAGAATATAGAAATAAATGAGAAATCTTAGCGCATAAATTGGCCAATTCATGTGTACCTGACAGCCGCAATAAGGCGTTTCTCGATGTCAGGACCTAACAATGTGAATACCTCTCTAAGGGACATCCGTCTGCTTATGTGTCGGAAAGTAAGATCCTGATGCAATTAAAACCACCTGCGGCATGGGGGTGGAGTGCTCAGTCAAAGCTTAAATCTAGTAACAAAGAAAATGATGGCACTTCCACTACAGAAAATAGGTGTGAACAGGTGCTTACTAAGAGGAGCTACCTCCATGTACAATGAGCAAACAAAGTAGCACTCTGTAACGTTGAGCATGTAAATATGAAGTATGAAATATGGATAGCATTACTGGTGTAGAAAATAGAAATAAATGAGAAATTTTAGCGCATGTAAATATGAAGTATGAAATATGAATAACATTACTGCTGTAGAATATAGAAATAAATGAGAAATCTTAGCGCATAAATTGGCCAATTCATGTGTAACTGACAGCCGCGATAAGGCATTTCTCGATGTCAGGACCTAACAATGTGAATACCTCTCTAAGAGACATCCATCTGCTTATGTGTGGGAAAGTAAGATCCTGATGCAATTAAAACCACCTGCGGCATGGGGGTGGAGTGCTCAGTCAAAGCTTAAATCTAGTAACAAAGAAAATGACGGCACTTCCACTACAAGAAAGAGGCATGAACAGGTGCTTACTAAGAGGAGCTACCTCCATGTACAATGAACAAACAAAGTAGCACTCTGTAACACTGAGCATGTAAATATGAAGTATGAAATTTGAATAGCATTACTGCTGCAGAAAATAGAAATAAATTCTGCCTTATCGCGGCTGTCAGGTACACATGAATTGGCCAATTTATGCGCTAAGATTTCTCATTTATTTCTATATTCTACAGCAGTAATGCTATTCATATTTCATACTTCATATTTACATGCGCTAAAATTTCTCATTTATTTCTATATTCTATAGCAGTAATGCTATTCATATTTCATACTTCATATTTACATGCGCTAAAATTTCTCATTTATTTCTATTTTCTACAGCAGTAATGCTATTCATATTTCATACTTCATATTTACATACTCAGGGTTACAGAGTGCTACTTTGTTTGCTCATTGTACATGGAGGTAGCTCCTCTTAGTAAGCACCTGTTCACACCTCTTTCTTGTAGTGGAAGTGCCGTCATTTTCTTTGTTACTAGATTTAAGCTTTGACTGAGCACTCCACCCCCATGCTGCAGGTGGTTTTAATTGCATCAGGATCTTACTTTCCCACACATAAGCAGACGGATGTCTCTTAGAGAGGTATTCACATTGTTAGGTCCTGACATCGAGAAACGCCTTATTGCGGCTGTCAGGTACACATGAATTGGCTAATTTATGCGCTAAGATTTCTCATTTATTTCTATATTCTACAGCAGTAATGCTATTCATATTTCATACTTCATATTTACATGCGCTAAAATTTCTCATTTATGTCTATTTTCTACAGCAGTAATGCTATTCATATTTCATACTTCATATTTACATACTCAGCGTTACAGAGTGCTACTTTGTTTGTTCATTGTACATGGAGGTAGCTCCTCTTAGTAAGCACCTATATTCTACAGCAGTAATGCTATTCATATTTCATACTTAATATTTACATGCGCTAAAATTTATCATTTATTTCTATTTTCTACAGCAGTAATGCTATTCATATTTCATACTTCATATTTACATACTCAGCGTTACAGAGTGCTACTTTGTTTATTTATAACTTCATAACTTGGCGATACTTGGAGTTTATCACAATTTCTGTGTTTTTATTTGTCCTCTTGGATTTTGAGGATTGACCGTAGGTTCTCAATTGGAAGTTTCCTGGCCATGAACCGAAAATGTCATGTTTTGTCCACCAAGACACTTAGTTACTTAGTTATCACTACTGCCTTGTGACGTGGTTTCCATCATGCTGGAAGTTGCCCTTGGAGGAGGTTTAGATCCCATTATTCATTCAGTGTTCTTAGGCAAAATTGTGAGTAAGACCATTCATGGAAGAAAAGCCCCCACACATGGATAGTCTCAGGAGGCTTTACAAAGGACTCATGGCAGTGCTTCCTTTTTCATCTCTGGATAATCATTCTTCAAGAGGTCCCAAATAGTGTGAAGGGGGCTTCATCATAGAAAATAACTTTACCCCAATTGTCTACTGTCCAATCCCTGCAGAATGTCAGTCTGTGTGAAGTACAGTGATCGAACTGCAAAGGACGGGGGTAAAGTTATTTCCACTCCTTTGTTACCCTGACTGTGTGTTTCTGGACATTGTCTTGCTGGAAGACCCAGCCATGACCCATCTTCAATGCTCTGAAGGAAGGAGGTTGTTGGCCAAAATCTCGCGATACATGACCCCATCCATCCACCCTTCAATAAAGTTTAGTCATCCTGTTCCCTTTGCAAAAAGCACCGCCAAAGTATAATGTTTTCCCCACCATGCTTCACGGTTGGGATGGTGTTCTTGGGGTTGTACTCATCATTCTTCTTCCTCCAAACACAGTGAGTGGAGTTGATACCAAAATGTTGTATTTTGGCCTGATCTGACCACACGATCTTCTCCCATGCCTCCCATGGATCATCCAGATGGTCATTGGCGAACTTCAAACGGGCCTGGACATGTGCTGGCGTGAGCAGGGGGACTTTGCATGCCTTGCAAAATTTTAATCCATGACGGCTGTGACGATACAGCCTATAATCTTAAAAAGCCAGACGTTTAGATTTGTTAATCCAAGAGAAATACACTATTATCTATGTGTATTTATGTGCCTGATCAATATGAACAGACCAGTATTTGTATAACCCTGATTGTTATCTCCTCTTGGGTTTGGAAACAATGATGTTTGCTAATATACTATTTACATATTGTGCTAAAAGCCAGCTGAATGTTGATTTAAAGAGCCCACTGTATACCATCTATGCAAATTGATTAGCTCAAACAATGAGACCTGAGTGAGTCCTGCACCTTTAACTCTAACCCCGACCTGTGACTGATGACCTTTATATGTAAATAGAAAAAGAGTTTATCTGTCCTGCTGAAAAGAGACTTGGAACAGAAATTAGAAAGAGAATTTACAAGGAGAATCAAAGATCAGACTCTGTCACACCATCAGCTTGGAAGCATGGCTTTACCTAAAGAGACACAGATTTGGATTCTACATGATTCTAGCCTAAGGGTATATAGCCCTGACTGGATAGATACGGATGTGCTCCATTAACCATCAGAGAGCCCATGGATACATTTGGGGAGACCAAGTTGGGACAATGAAGTCACCTGGCCCAATGGTTATGTTGTTTGGGGTTGCGACGTGGGACCCTCCGGTCCCCTGGAACCCATGGAGACATTCGGAGAAGCTAGATTGGGACTAGTCGGTCATCTGGCCCCATGGAAACTCTCGGAGAGGCCAGGGTGGAACCCTCGGGTCTTCTGGCCTTGTACCTCGATGGACTGCTAGCTTCTAGCTCTGTGGGGGCCCGCCATAAGCGGGGGGCCACTGGTTGAGGTGGTTGACCCTGGAAGTCCCAAAGTCACAGCTGTTCTATTCCAGGCGGGCGGAGCGGAAGGGTGAGACTGTGTAATTTTGTACAGTACATTCTTGGGTTTATGCTGGGACTGTTCTATTTGATTATTGTCCATTGTGTGGTTCAATAAAGTATTGTCACATTGTTTCACCCTCACCCAGTGTTGTCTGAGTAGTTTTATGCCCACGGAACACCCTGGGTTTTCATAATGGCATAGTGTGTTACTATTGATAATGTTTGAGGCTGTGGTCCCAGCCATCTTCAGGTTATTGACCAGGTCCTCCCGTGTAGTTCTGGGCTGATTCCTGTCCTTTCTCAGAATCATCCTTACACCACGAGGCGAGATCTTGCATGGAGCCCCTGACCGAAGAAGATTGACAGTCACCTTGTGTTTCTTCCATTTTCTAAAAATTGTGCCAACAGTTGTTGCCTTCTCATCCAGCTCTTTGCCTATTGTCCTGTAGCCCATCCCAGGCCTACAATTTTGTCCCTGGTGTCCTTAAACAGCTCTTTAATCTTGACTATGATATAGAGGTTGGAAGGAGAAGTGTGATTGATTGAGTGTCTGGACAGGTGTCTTTTATACAGGTAACGAGTTCAAACAGGAGCAATTAATACATGTAATGAGTGCAGAGTAGGAGAGCTTCTTAAAGAAAAACTAACAGGTCTGTGAGAGCCAGAATTTTTGCTGATTGGTAGGTGATCAAATACTTATTTCATGCAATAAAATGCAATTTAATTATGTAAAAATCATACAATGCGACTTTTTGGTTTTTACTTTTAGATTCTGTCTCTCACAGTTGAAGTGTACCTATGATAAAAATTGCACATTTCTCCATCCTTTGTAGGTGGGAAAACCTGCAAAACTGGCAGTGTATCAAATACTTATTTTCCCCACTGAATGAGGGGCATTTCAAGGAAATTTTCAGCACATATATACAGGGATGCAATAATGATCTCTGTATAAGTAAGATATTAAAGGGCTTTTACAGTTTAGTGAAAATAAAATGTAAATTGCAAAGCTTTTAAGGGTCCTGCCTTATCTAACAACCTGCTCCTGTCTTATCTAATAGTCTGCTCCTGCCTTATCTAATAGCCTGCTCCTGCCTTATCTAATAACCTGCTCCTACCTTATCTAATAGCCTACTCCTGCCTTATCTAATAACCTGCTCCTACCTTATCTAATAGCCTACTCCTGCCTTATCTAATAGCCTGCTGCTGCCTTATCTAATAGCCTGCTCCTACCTTATCTAATAACCTGCTCCTGTCTTATCTAATAGCCTACTCCTGCCTTATCTAATAGCCTACTCCTGCCTTATGTAATAGCCTGCTCCTTCCTTATCTAATAGCCTACTCCTGCCTTATGTAATAGCCTGCTCCTATCTTATCTAATAGCCTGCTCCTTCCTTATCTAATAGCCTGCTCCTGCCTTATCTAATAGTCTTCTCCTACCTTATCTAATAGCCTGCTCCTGTCTAATCTAATAGCCTGCTCCTGTCTTATCTAATAGCCTACTCCTGCCTTATCTAATAGCCTACTCTTGCGTTATCTAATAGCCTGCTCCTGCTTTATCTAATAGCCTACTCTTGCGTTATCTAATAGCCTGCTCCTTCCTTATCTAATAGTCTACTCCTGCCTTATCTAATAGCCTACTCCTGCCTTATCTAATAGCCTTCTCCTGCCTTATCTGGTAGCCTTCTCCTGCCTTGTCTAATAGTCTGCTCCTGCTTTATCTAGTAGCCTGCTCCTGTCTTATCTAATAGCCTGCTCCTGCCTTATCTAATAGCCTGATCATACCTTACCTAATAGCCTACTCCTGCCTTATCTAATAGCCTTCTCCTGCCTTATCTAATAGCCTGATCATACCTTGCCTAATAGCCTACTCCTGCCTTATCTAATAGCCTGCTCCTGCCTTATGTAATAGCCTTTTCCTGCCTTATCTAATAGCCTGCATCTCTCTTACCTAATAGACTTCTCCTGCCTTATCTAATAGCCTGCTCCTGTCTTATCTAATAGCCTGCTCCTGCCTTATCTAATAGCCTGATCATACCTTACCTAATAGCCTACTCCTGCCTTATCTAATAGCCTGCTCCTGCCTTATGTAATAGCCTTTTCCTGCCTTATCTAATAGCCTGCATCTCTCTTACCTAATAGACTTCTCCTACCTTATCTAATAGCCTGCTCCTGCCTTATCTTATAGCCTGCTCCTGCCTTATCTAATAGACTTCTCATGCCTTATCGAATAGCCTTCTCCTACCTTATCTAATAGCCTGCTCCTGCCTTATCTAATAGCCTGTTCCTTCCTTATCTAATAGCCTGCTCCCACCTTATCTAATAGCCTGCTCCTGTCTTATCTAATAGCCTGCTCCTGCCTTATCTAATAGCCTTCTCCTGTCTTATCTAATATCCTGCTCCTGCCTTACCTAATAATCTGCTCCTTCCCTATCTAACAGCCTGCTGATTCCTTATCTAATAGCTTACTCCTGTCTTATTTAATAGCCTGCTCCTGCCTTATCTAATAGCCTGCTCCTGCCTTATCTAATAGCCTGCTCCTGCCTTATCTGGTAGCCTGCTCCTGCCTTACCTAATAGCCTGCTCCTGCCTTACCTAATAGCCTGCTCCTGCCTTACCTAATAGCCTGCTCCTGCCTTACCTAATAGCCTGCTCCTGCCTTATCTAATAGTCTGCTCCTGCCTTATCTAATAGCCTGCTCCTGCCTTATCTGGTAGCCTGCTCCTGCCTTACCTAATAGCCTGCTCTTGCCTTACCTAATAGCCTGCTCCTGCCTTACCTAATAGCCTGTTCCTGCCTTATCTAATAGCCTTCTCCTGTCTTATCTAATAGCCTTCTCCTGTCTTATCTAATAATCTGCTCCTTCTCTATCTAACAGCCTGCTCATTCCTTATCTAATAGCTTACTCCTGTCTTATTTAATAGCTTGCTCCTGTCTTACCTAATAGCCTACTCCTGCCTTATCTAATAGCCTGCTCCTGCCTTATCTAATAGCCTGCTCCTACCTTATCTAATAGCCTTCTCTTGCCTTATCTAATAGCCTTTTCTTGCCTTATCTAATAGCCTACTCTTGCATTATCTAATAGCCTACTCTTGCCTTATCTAATAGCCTACTCCTGCCTTGTCTAATAGTCTGCTCCTGCTTTATCTAGTAGCTTGCTCCTGCCTTAACTAATAGCCTGCTTCTGCCTTATCTAATAGCCTTCTACTGCCTTATCTAATAGCCGGCTCCTGCCTTATCTAATAGCTTTTTCCTGCCTTATCTAATAGCCTGCATCTGTCTTACCTAATATTCTGCTCCTGCCTTATCTTATAGCCTGCTCCTGCCTTATCTAATAGACTTCTCCTGCCTTATCGAATAGCCTTCTCCTACCTTATCTAATAGCCTGTTCCTGCCTTATCTAATAGCATGCTCCTGCCTTATTTAATAGCCTACTCCTGCCTTATGGAATAGTCTGCTTCCACCTTATATAATAGCCTTCTCCTACCTTATTTAATAGCCTGCTCCTGCCTTATCTAACAGCCTGCTCCTGCCTTATCTAATGTAACATCCCTAGCAGCGTGCTGGCATGGCTTACCACCTCCCACCATGCAAGACCACCATCTTACCTATCAGTCCTGGCTGCACACTTTGCTCCAGTACCTGCTGTGTGCATGTCTCTTGTCTGATTGCTCAGGGCGGCGGCGCGGTTACTGTCTGATTCTTATAGTTACTGTGTGCGCACTCCCAATGCGTCCCCAGCCTATTGTTGTGAGTTACTGGATACTTAAACCCCCTCCACC
This sequence comes from Phyllobates terribilis, assembly GCF_046119375.1. NCBI lineage: Eukaryota > Metazoa > Chordata > Amphibia > Anura > Dendrobatidae > Phyllobates > Phyllobates terribilis. Next base: position 45,990,630 of record NW_027362762.1, read on the forward strand.
CAGTAGGAGGCGCCTGAGCAACACTTTCTTTCAGTGTGTTCTGTGCAACTGAGTGTCACGCTGTCTCAGCGTACAGGAGGTCAGGGGCCTGAGCTGACCCTAAACGGGGGCCCTGACTAATCCCTCAACCTGGAGGTACTGTTAATGGTACAGAGTTCCAGGCCGCCAGCGTAACCCTAAACTCCTGAATATCCCTGAACCTCAGTAATCTAGTCCTGAGAAGGACCCCGATCACAACAATGGGGAACAGGATAGAAAATGCCCAAAACACAGTACTAGACAAACGAGACAGTACAAGGGGAAAACCAAAAACCACCTTGCATACAAAAACTCACACCACAATTACAGAGGGAACAACAACAGGTTAGGAGATAAATGATAAAGGGAGGAAGGGAAGAAACCACACCGCATACTCTTCGCTCCGAACTCCACCAAACAACGATCCGCTCTGAAGGTCTGCAAGAAATGCTATCACCGACAACCTCCCTATCAGACCAGCAGGTATTTGAAGGAATCCCAATACTGCAGCATTAACTGCAGCTGGGCGAGGCTGAGCCTCCTCAAGCACAGAGAGAGAGAATTAACTCCCTCACTACCAAAACACAAAGCACCAAAAACTCAGCTGCGAGAAGTCAGGCTGTGTAGTCGCGACGATCTTCGTGGCGACATACCCGTGACAGTACCCCCCCTTCTACGAGGGGCCTCCGGACCCTCAGGGCCAGGTTTATCCGGGTGAGTCGTGTGGAAGGCCCGAATTAACCGGTCTGCATTAATATCTGACGCAGGAACCCACATTCTCTCCTCAGGACCATACCCTTTCCAATGAACCAGGTACTGAAGGGACCGGCGACTAAAACGTGAATCGATGACTTTCGATACCTGACACTCCAAATTTCCATTGACCACCACTGAAGGAGGAGGTAAAGGTGACGGTATCATTGGCGCCACATACCTCTTAAGCAAAGATCTGTGGAACACGTTATGAATTTTAAACGTAGGCGGGAGGTCAAGACGGAATGCCACCAGATTAATTATAGAACTGATCCTGTACGGCCCGATGAACCTGGGACCCAGTTTCCAGGAGGGAACCTTGAGTTTTATATTCTTAGTAGACAACCATACCCGATCGTTCACACTTAGGTCCGGACCAGACACTCTCCTCCTATCAGCCATACGTTTGTATCGGTTCCCCATAGTACTTAGATTATTCAGTACCCCTCTCCACACTGAAGCGAGTGATGACGAAAATCGTTCCTCCTCAGGTACCCCCGAAGAGCCCCCTCTACTGAAAGTACAAAACTGGGGTGAAAACCATATGCCCCAAAAAACGGGGACTTACCAGTGGATTCGCTCCGCCTATTATTAAGAGCAAACTCCGCCAGAGGTAAGAAAGAAGCCCAGTCCTCCTGGTTCTCTGACACAAAACACCGGAGATATGTCTCCAAACTCTGGTTCAGACGTTCCGTCTGACCATTGGTCTGAGGATGAAAAGCCGATGAGAACAATAAATGCATCCCCCGCCGAGTACAAAAAGCCTTCCAGAATTTGGACACAAACTGAGACCCCCGATCCGACACCACATCGGAGGGTACCCCGTGAAGCCTCACAATCTCTCCAATGAACACCTGCGCAAGAGTTTTAGCATTAGGAAGAGCAGGAAGAGCGATAAAATGTGCCATCTTGCTGAACCTGTCTACTACAACGAGTATGACCGTTTTACCCGAGGACGGCGGGAGGTCCGTAATAAAGTCCATAGACAGATGAGTCCAAGGACGCTCCGGGATCTTCAAAGGTAAGAGGGTCCCAGACGGACGGGTATGTGGGGTCTTAGAGCGCGCACAAACCCCACAGGACGCAACAAAAGTTACCACCTCCTTATGTAAGTTAGGCCACCAAAACCGACGCGAGAGGAGATCCACAGTTGCTTTACTCCCTGGGTGTCCTGCCAAAGCTGAGTTATGGTGTGCCTCGATCACCTTTTGTCGTAGCTGATCTGGAACAAACAGTCTCCCTGGAGGTCCAACAGGGGCGTCCCCCTGAGCCTCCAATACCTCCTCCTCAAGCTCAGAGCATACTGCCGACACCACCACCCCCTCTTGAAGGATAGGAACCGGATCATCCGTATTCCCGGCCCCAGGGAAACTACGAGACAAGGCATCCGCCTTCACATTTTTTGACCCAGGACGATATGTAACGACAAAATTAAACCTGGTAAAAAAACAACGACCACCTGGCTTGTCTGGGATTCAGACTTTTTGCGGACTCCAGATATAGCAGGCTCTTGTGATCGGTGATAACGGTGACCGGATGGACTGCCCCCTCCAAAAAATGGTGCCACTCCTCAAAAGCTAACTTAATGGCCAAGAGTTCCCTATTGCCGACATCGTAATTCCTCTCAGCGGACGACAATTTTTTGGAGAAAAAAGCGCACGGACGCCACTTACCAGGGGACGAACCTTGTGATAAAACTGCTCCCACCCCTACCTCAGAAGCGTCTACCTCTACAATGAACGGCTGTGACGCATCAGGTTGAATGAGTATGGGTGCCGAGGCAAAACATTTTTTCAAGGAGGAGAATGCTTGACAAGCCTTGTTAGACCACCTAGAAAAATCCGTCCCCTTTTTTGTCATGTCTGTGAGAGGTTTAACCATGGATGAGAAATTACGAATGAATTTCCGGTAATAATTAGCAAACCCCAGGAAACGTTGTAGTGCCTTAAGATTCTCTGGCAGATCCCACTCCAGAACTGCCCGCACTTTCCCTGGGTCCATACGAAAACCGGACGATGACACCAGGAAACCTAAAAACTGGAGTTCCTGTACGGCGAACACACACTTCTCCCATTTGGCGTACAGTTTATTATCCCGCAAGATCTGTAACACCTGCCTAACATGCTCCTGATGAGACACAAGATCAGGCGAGTAAATTAAGATGTCATCCAGATATATGACCACAAATTGACCCACCAGGCGGCGAAAAATGTCATTAACAAAGTGTTGGAACACCGCCGGGGCATTAGTCAGACCGAATGGCATGACAAGGTTCTCATAATGCCCCTCCGGAGTGTTAAACGCCGTCTTCCACTCATCCCCCTCCTTCATCCTAATCAGATTGTACGCCCCCCTGAGATCCAACTTAGAGAACCACTTGGCGCCCACGATCTGATTAAAGAGATCGGGGATAAGTGGGAGTGGATACGGATCTCAGACCGTAAGCCGATTAAGTTCACGGAAATCCAGGCATGGGCGTAGGTCTCCATCTTTCTTCTTCACAAAGAAGAACCCCGTGGCCACCGGGGACGATGAAGGTCTAATATGCCCCTTAGCCAGACTCTCTGAAATATAATCCTTCATGGCCTGCCTTTCCGGACCAGAAAGGTTGTACAACCTAGATTTAGGTAATTTGGCCCCAGGGAGCAATTTTACAGAACAGTCATACACGCGATGAGGAGGTAGTTCCTGACACCCTTTCTCCGAGAATACATCCTCAAAGTCCGCCAGAAATGGAGGTAAGACCCTAGGAGTGACAGCACCGATGACCGTATTCATGCAGTTTTTATTACAGAATTCACTCCATTGGCTTATCTCCCTGGATTGCCAATTAATAACCGGATTATGCTTAGTTAACCAAGGAAGGCCCAACACAATAGGAGTGGGAAGACCCTCCAACACGTAACAAGACAACAGTTCTTTATGTATCGCCCCCACTTGAAGATTTACGTTATGCACCACTAGCAAAAAACTTCCCTGACCGAGAGGCCTGGCGTCGATCGAAAATATGGGGATGGGTTTAGCCAACATATTCAATAGCATACCTTGAACCCGGGCAAACCGAGCGTCCACCAGATTAGCCCCGGCCCCACTATCTAGAAGAACAGATATCCTCTCAGTTCTCGTACCCACCACCACCTCCGCCGGCACGAGGAACTGAGACGAACCTAGGGACGAAATACCTACTCCCAGATTGCCGTCCACCACACAACCTGGGATCAACAGTTTTCCGACGACTCTTTACTCTGCAAAGGACGGGATGGACACCCCCCAATAAAATGTCCCTTTCTCCCGCAGAAGAAGCACCTTCCAGTCTAGTGGCGCACCGCCGGTCCCCTCCCCCGGAATGATGTCCCTCCTAACTGCATAGGCTCCTCTGGACTGACCAGGGGAACCTCCATATGAGGGGACCTTGTAGGAGGTGGAGTCATCACAGGGAACGGAGTTATCCCGCACCTCTCCCGAAGCCGTCTGTCAATGCGAATAGCAAGGGCCATAGCGGCTTCCAGTGAGGCGGGAGGATCATACTGTGCCAACACATCCTTTAATTTGTCAGATAACCCTTGACAAAACTGGCTCCTAAGAGTCGGGTCATTCCACTGGCCCACCTACGGAACTCCGAACAGAATTCCTCCGCCGGACGATCTCCCTGGTGGATCCTACGTAACTTAGATTCAACAAGGGAGATCCGATCCGGGTCATCATATACGAGTCCCAGAGCAGCGAAGAACCTATCCACTGACTGGAGAGCCGGGGAGCCCGGGGGAAGAGAGAACGCCCAAGATTGTGGGTCACCTTGTAGGAGCGAGATGACAATTCCCACCCTTTGCTCCTCACTCCCCGATGACCGAGGCCGCAGCCGAAAGTACAACATGCATGCCTCCCGGAAAAAAAAAACTTGTCCCGCCCCCCAGTGAACCTGTCAGGGAGAGCTACTTTAGGTTCTGGTCTGGCTTGCTCCTGGGGATACAAAACCTTGGACTTAACGTCCGCCAGCTCCATGGACAAACTCTGCAACTGCCGAGCTAGACTGGCTACTGGATCCATGGTGGCTGGAGAAATTTTTTTTTTTGTCGTTCGGTGAAAATGTCACACTGTCTCAGCGTACAGGAGGTCAGGGGCCTGAGCTGATCATAAACGGGGGCCCTGACTAATCCCTCAACCTGGAGGTACTGTTAATGGTACAGAGGTCCAGGCCGCCAGCATAACCCTAAACTCCTGAATATCCCTGAACCTCAGTAATCTAGTCCTGAGAAGGACCCCTATCACAACAATGGGGAACAGGATAGAAAATGCCCAAAACACAGTACTAGACAAACGAGACAGTACAAGGGGAAAACCAAAAACCACCTTGCATACAAAAACTCACACCACAATTACAGAGGGAACAACAACAGGTTAGGAGATAAATGGTAAAGGGAGGAAGGGAAGAAACCACACCGCATACTCTTCGCTTCGAACTCCACCAAACAACGATCCGCTCTGAAGGTCTGCAAGAAATGCTATCACCGACAACCTCCCTATCAGACCAGCAGGTATTTGAAGGAATCCCAATACTGCAGCATTGACTGCAGCTGGGCGAGACTGAGCCTCCTCAAGCACAGAGAGAGAGAATTAACTCCCTCACTACCAAAACACAAAGCACCAAAAACTCAGCTGCGAGAAGTCAGACTTGTGAAGTCGCGACGATCTTCGTGGCGACACACCCGTGACACTGAGTTGCCAGGTTCTGTCCTGTATCTTGTCTGTTTCCGCCACCCTGGGGGCTGAGTACCCAGGCCTGTTACCTGTATATGTGACTTCTAGTCTGTTCTGCCACCCTGGGGGCTGTATACCCAGGCCCGTTACCTGTATCTGTTCCTTCTAGTCTGTTTCCGCCACCCTGGGGGCTGAGTTCCCAGGTTCATTCCTGTATCTTGTTCCTGGTTCAGTTCCTGTCTGAACAGTGTCCTAGCCCGTTACTTGTTTGTCTCTATGTTCGTATCTTCCCTTTTCCTGCAGTGTCTGAACCTGCACCTAACTCCAATTCGTTGTCTCTGTACTTCTGTTTGTGAGTTTAGTGTTCACTTGCTACTTCATACCTTGTGTGTATCTGCTCTGCTTGTCTACCGCACCTGCGGATTTTGCTCTTCTCTGCTTGTCTACCGCACCTGCGGGTTTTCCTCTGCTCTGCTTGTCTACCGCACCTGCTGGTTTTGCTCTGCTCTGCTTGTCTACCGCACCTGCGGGTTTTGCTCTGCTCTGCTTGTCTACCACACCTGCGGGTTTTGCTCTGCTTTGATTGTCTACCACACCTGTGGGTTTTGCTCTGCTCTGCTTGTCTACCGCACCTGCGGGTTTTGCTCTGCTTTAATTGTCTACCGCATCTGCGGGTTTTGCTCTGCTCTGCTTGTCTACCGCACCTGCGGGTTTTGCTCTGCTCTGCTCGTTTACCGCACCTGTGGGTTTTGCTCTGGTCTGCTTGTCTACCGCACCTGCGGCTCTGTTCCTGTATCCCAGTCTGTACTGGTCCTTATCCTGCCTGCGTTCCTACCTGCCAGTACCCACCTGTCTGCATACCAGCCGTGCCTGCCAGTACCCACCTGTCTGCATAGCAGCCGTGCCTGCCAGTACCCACCTGTAAGTATGCCAGCCTAACTTGCCTGTTCCTGCATTTCCCGGTGTGGGTCAACAGCTGTGACCAGCGTCTGACCTGGAGTAGCACCTGGTTCCTCTGCTTGGTTCCTCCCTGTTTCACGGAGTCGACTGAGCCGCAGTGTGACCTTGGTCAGACCGAGTTGATACTTAGTCAGGCCCCTCCAGGCACTCCTCGGTTCATGGTCCAGTGGGATCACTAACCATGCTCACGCCAGACAGTCTGGGTGTGTGCGTAACATCTAATAGCCTGCTCCTGCCTTATCTGGTAGCCTGTTCCTGCCTTACCTAATAGCCTTCTCCTACCTTATCTAATCGCCTGCTCCTGTGTTATCTTTTAACCTTCTCCTACCTTATCTAATAGCCCTCTCCTATCTTATCTAATCGCCTTCTCCTGCCTTATCTAATAGCCTTCTCCTGCCTTATCTAATAGCCTTCTCCTACCTTATCTAATAGCCTGCTCCTACCTTATCTAATAGCCTGCTCCTGTCTCATCTAATAGCCTACTCCTGCCTTATCTAATAGCCTTCTCCTGCCTTATCTAATAGCCTGCTCCTGCCTTATCTAATAGCCTGCTCCTACCTTATCTAATAGTCTGCTCCTATCTTATCTAATAGCCTGCTCCTGCCTTATCTAATAGCCTGCTCCTGCCTTATCTAATATCTTGTTGTAGCCTTATCTAATAGCCTGCTCCTACCTTATCTAATAGCCTGCTCCTACCTTATCTAATAGCCTGCTCCTGCCTTATCTAATAGCCTGCTCCTACCTTATCTAATAGCCTGCTCCTATCTTATCTAATAGCCTTCTCCTGCCTTATCTAATAGCCTGCTCCTGTCTCATCTAATAGCCTCCTCCTACCTTATCTAATTGCCTGCTCCTATCTTATCTAATAGCCTTCTCCTGCCTTATCTAATAGCATGCTCCTGCCTTATCTAATAGCCTGCTCCTGCCTTATGTAATAGCCTTCTCCTACCTTATCTAATAGCCTGCTCCTATCTTATCTAATAGCCTTCTCCTGCCTTATCTAATAGCCTGCTCCTGTCTCATCTAATAGCCTCCTCCTACCTTATCTAATTGCCTGCTCCTATCTTATCTAGTAGCCTTCTCCTGCCTTATCTAATAGCCTGCTCCTGTCTCATCTAATAGCCTCCTCCTACCTTATCTAATTGCCTACTCCTATCTTATCTAATAGCCTTCTCCTGCCTTATCTAATAGCCTGCTCCTGTCTCATCTAATAGCCTCCTCCTACCTTATCTAATTGCCTGCTCCTATCTTATCTAATAGCCTTCTCCTGCCTTATCTAATAGCCTGCTCCTGCCTTATCTAATAGCCTGCTCCTACCTTATCTAATAGCCTGCTCCTATCTTATCTAATAGCCTTCTCCTGCCTTATCTAATAGCCTGCTCCTGTCTCATCTAATAGCCTCCTCCTACCTTATCTAATTGCCTGCTCCTATCTTATCTAATAGTCTTCTCCTGCCTTATTTAATAGCCTTCTCCTGCCTTATCAAATAGCCTACTCCTGCCTTATGTAATAGCCTTCTCCTGCCTTATCTAATAGCCTCCTCCTACCTTATCTAATAGCCTGCTCCTGCCTTATGTAATAGCCTTCTCCTGCCTTATCTAATAGCCTGCTCCTGCCTTATCTAATACTCTGCTCCTATCTTATCTAATAGCCTTCTCCTGCCTTATCTAATAGCCTACTCCTGCCTTATGTAATAGCCTTCTCCTGCCTTATGTAATAGCCTCCTCCTACCTTATCTAATAGCCTGCTCCTGCCTTATGTAATAGCCTGCTCCTACCTTATCTAATAGCCTGCTGCTGCCTTATCTAATAGCCTGCTCCTACCTTATCTAATAGCCTCCTCCTACCTTATCTAATAGCCTGCTCCTGCCTTATGTAATAGCCTTCTCCTGCCTTATCTAATAGCCTGCTCCTGCCTTATCTAATAGTCTGCTCCTATCTTATCTAATAGCCTTCTCCTGCCTTATCTAATAGCCTACTCCTGCCTTATGTAATAGCCTTCTCCTGCCTTATGTAATAGCCTCCTCCTACCTTATCTAATAGCCTGCTCCTGCCTTATCTAATAGCCTGCTCCTGCCTTATCTAATAGCCTGCTCCTACCTTATCTAATAGCCTGCTCCTGCCTTATCTAATAGCCTGCTCCTGTCTCATCTAATAGCCTGTTCCTGCCTTATCTAATAGCCTGCTCCTATCTTATCTAATAGCCTTCTCCTGCCTTATCTAATAGCCTGCTCCTATCTTATCTAATAGCCTGCTCCTGCCTTATCTAATATCTTGTTGCAGCCTTATCTAATAGCCTGCGCCTACCTTACCTAATATCTTGTTGTAGCGTTATCTAATAGCCTGCTCCTGCCTTATCTAATAGCTTGCTCCTGCCTTATCTAATAGCCTGCTCCTGCCTTATCTAATAGCCTGCTCCTGCCTTATCTAATAGTCTGCTCCTGCCTTATCTAATAGCCTGCTCGTACCTTATCTAATATCTTGTTGTAGCCTTTTCTAATAGCCTGTTCCTGCCTTATCTAATAGCCTGCTCCTGTCTCATTTAATAGTCTGCTCCTGCCTTATCTAATAGCCTGCTCCTGCCTTATCTGGTAGCCTGATACTGTATTTTTTGATAACCTTGTCCTTCCTTATCTTACAGTCTGTTCCTACCATATATGCAATCATAAATCCTTTTTCTTGACCATGTCTCGCCTGAAAGTTCTATTAACCAAGGAGTGAAACACATTCCCAAACTCATTTAGATATACGCTTGGCTATTGGACCCCTTTGATGTAAAGAGTTAATGCCTCGTCCAGGAGACACATTGATGGGTTATTATTACTTTTAGCAAAAATATTCCCCCTGGCGAATGAATGTTTGCGGGAGGCACGCTAGAAATGTCTGAAGGAGCCTCCATTTATCAAACTAATTGTCTCATCTGGTATCCATCACTGCACGGAGCAGCGGAAACATAATACAATATATTTATAAAACTCAGAAATCTGCTAATGAATCCAGATCCCCAAAAAAACTGTCAATTTTTTACAATTCTGTTTCAAATTTCAAATTTGGATACCAAAAAAAAAAAAACTGAACCTGGATTCTTCTAATAATGTTGCAGATTGAATTTCCAAGACACTTTGGCCGAATTTACGGCAAATGCAGATTATTCTATCATTGTGTTTGCAAATATAAGTCTGAGAAGAAATAGAAGTTTAATTGGAGAGACAGTGAACTGGTTGGTCTATAGGAGATACAGCGCACGTGGCAGGGGGGCTAAGGGGTGGTCTTTGCACTGCAATGGATTGAGGGATTAAGAAAAACATGTATGCTTTGATCCAGAAATAGCGCCACACCTGCCCACTGGTTGTATGTGGTATTGCATCTCAGTCCTATTTTCATTCTAGCTGAACTGAAACTTTAGACACAACCCAAGCACAGGTTTGGCGCAGTATTTTGATAAAAGCAGCCATGTTCTAGTAACCGTTCATTACCTCTTTAACTTCTTAACGACTAGTCCTGTTTGAGAGCAAATGACCAAGTATTACTTTATCTTAACTTTTGTCACCCCCACCTTCAACGAACCATAACTTTTTATTTTCCCATCGATGTAGCTGTATAAAAGCCTGTTTTTTAAATAACGGCGGAAAACTCTTCTAATTTATTAATTAGTTTTTAATGAAAAAGGGTTTTATTTTAATTTATTTTTATTTGTTGGGGGGAGTTGTATTTTTTTAAGATAACATTATTGAAAATAGTTTTACTCTTTTTCTTTTATTCCTCTCTGGGGCTCGGACTTGTATAATGCTTTGGGACGCATAGTATACAGTGACATACTGACAGGCAAACTAATAGGTCACGTGTCTGTCAGAGCCTGGAGCTGCCCATACACAATAGATCGCTGTTGGCCGAATGATCGTTCAGCAAATTGTTATCACACTCAACTCCTCCATACACAGGAACGCTGCGCTCGCTGACCACTCCTGTGTTCTCTGTAAGAGCCGCTGTCAGACTCATCTGTTCACTCCAAAGTCTTCTGCATTTTCTAGGCTACTTTATCCTCCTCCCGATTCCTCTGTCCTCCTCCAAACTACTCTTTCTTCCTGCAGACTCCTCTATCCTCTTCTGTCCTCCTCTGTCCTCCTCCAAACTTCTCTATTTCCTCCAGACTCCTCTATGCTCCTCCAGATTCCTCGCTCCCTGTGTAGACTCCTCTTTCCTCCTTCAGACTTCTCTATCCTCAGCCAGACTCCTCTGTCTCCTCCAGATTCCTATATCCTTCTCCAGACTCCTCTGTCCCATCCAGACTTCTTTGTCCCCTCCTGACTCATCTGTCCTCCTCCACACTGCTCTGTCCCCCTACAAACTATTTTATTCTCCTCCTGACTCGCCCAGGGGGATATGGGGTAAACTCGGTACCTGGGCCTTTACCTTCTTGGGAGGTCACGGCAGTCGGCTCCCGGGCCCATACTCTGGGGTCACTCTTTAAAAGGGGCTTGTTACTTGAAGGGACGAATAACAGTTTGTCTCGTGACGCCACCTGTGGTTTCTGGTAATGGGTACCAGCGCTGCTGCAGACCTCCGGGGGTGATGGGATGGCAGCTGGGATGTTTCTGCTCCCCACAGGCGGAGCGGGCCCTCCCGGGGCAGGATTGATGGAAGGAATGCAGGTGAGAGGTGGCCAGGTTGGGTCAGGGGAGAATAACAGACACGCACACAGGGGGTTCGCTTCAGTACCTTTACTGGTGTAGACTGCAGGTACGGTCCAGGGTACTTGATAGGAAGGGCGCACTTCTGGACTCTCCCCAGTGAGCGAGGATAAGGCCTCCTGATCCATTTCTTCCTCTCACTCTGAAGCTTCTGACCAGCCTGAAACTAGGCCTAGCTTCTGTACTCTTTCACTCTCCTAACCTGTATCCTTGGTGGTAAGAGCTTTCCTCTGGATACCACTATCCCTGGACGCTGGGGCCTTCGTGGTTCCTAGTTCTTTAGATGATTGTAGCTTCAGGTTGACCAGGGGTCTAGAATCCTCCTGGTATACCAGTTATTCCTACTGGGCGTAGAGGACCCTGCAGGCGCGGACCCGGTGTCCGGCTTGTGTTCTGGGGTGAGCCTAAGATGCTCCTCTGCCCCCATAACTCCTCTCACTCTTCTCCTTGCCTCTGGCCATGCTCTAGGCCCTGAGGCTTCAGCACGTGATTTAGGCCCTGGCTGGCCCTCAACACAGCAGGTCACATGCTGCTTCTTCACTGATCTCAGTGCCAGCACACTCTGACTCTAACTCCACCTTCCAGTCTATATATATCCCTAACAGGGCTCCCTCTGGTGGTATGAGGTGGAAGGGCAGAGGTGCCTGTGTGTAGTAAGGGCCTCTTGTGGAGAAGTCCGTCCATGCACCCTTTTTGGGTCCTGTGGTACCTGTAGTAGCAGGGTGCAACACTCCAAACTCCTGTCCCCTCCTGACTCGGCTGACTCCAGACTGATCTGTCCCCCTGCAGACTACTTTATTCTGCTCTAGTCTCCTCTGTCCTCCTACAGACTTTTTGTCCTTCGCCAGACTCCTCTGTCCTCCGCCAGACTCCTCTATCCTCCGCCAGACACCTCTGTCCTACCCCAGACTCCTCCGTCCTCCGCCAGACTCCTCTGTCCTCCTACAGACTTTTTGTCCTCCGCCAGACTCCTCTGTCCTCTGGCAGACTCCTCTATCCTCCGGCAGACTCGTCTATCCTCTGCCAGACTCCTCTATCCTCCGCCAGACTCCTCTATCCTCCGCCAGACTCCTTTATCCTCCGCTAGACTCCTCGGTCCCCTCCAGAATCCTCGGTCCCTCCAGACTTCTTTGTCCCTTCCTGACTCATTATTATTATTATTTATTATTATAGCGCCATTTATTCCATGGCACTTTACATGTGAAGAAGGGGAATACATACAAGAACAATTACAATAATCATGAACACAATGTGACGGCGACTGGTACAGGAGGAGCAAGGGCCCTGCCCATGAGGGCTCACATTCTACAAGGGATGGGTGAGGATACAGTAGGTGAGGGTAGAGCTGGTCGTGCAGCGGTATTGGTGGAGTGGTGGTTACTACAGGTTGTAGGCTTGTCGGAAGAGGTGGGTCTTCAGGCTCTTTTTGAAGGTTTCCACGGTCGACGAGAGTCTGATGTGTTGGGGTAGAGAGTTCCAGAGTAGGGGGGAAGCACGGGAGAAATCTTGTATGCGATTATGGGAGGAGGAGATTAGAGGGGAGTAGAGAAGGAGATCTTGTGAGGATCGGAGGTTGCGTGCGGGTATGTAACGGGAGACTAGGTCACAGATATATGGAGGAGACAGGTTGTGGATGGCTTTATATGCCATGGTTAGGGTTTTGAACTGGAGTCTCTGGGCAATGGGGAGCCAGTGAAGAGATTGACAGAGAGGAGAGGCCGGGGAATAGCAGGGGGACAGGTGGATTAGTCGAGCAGCAGAGTTTAGGATGGATTGGAGGGGTGTTAAGAGTGTTCGAAGGGAGGCCACAGAGCAGGAGGTTGCAGTAGTCAAGGCGGGAGATGATGAGGGCGTGCACTAGTGTTTTTGCAGATTCATGGTTGAGGAATGTGCGGATCTGGGAGATATTTTTGAGTTGGAGTCGGCAGGAAGTGGAAAGGGCTTGGATATGTGGTTTGAAAGAGAGTTCAGAGTCCAGGGTTACCCCAAGGCAGCAAGCTTGAGGGACTGGGGAGAGTGGGCAGCCATTGACATTGATAGATAGGTCAGTTGGGGGGGTTGAATGAGATGGCGGAAAGTTGATGAATTCTGTTTTGTCCATGTTAAGTTTTAGAAATCTAGCAGAGAAGAAGGATGAGATAGCAGACAGACATTGTGGGATTTTGGTTAGTAAGGAAGTTATATCGGGTCCAGAGAGGTAGATCTGTGTGTCATCAGCATAGAGGTGATAATGAAAGCCATGAGACTCTTTGAGCTGTCCCAGGCCTAAGGTGTAGATGGAGAAGAGCAGGGGTCCTAGAACTGAACCTAGGGGGACACCAACAGATAGGGGGCGAGATGAGGAGGTGGTGTGTGAGTGGGAGACACTGAATGTCCTATCTGTTAGGTATGAGGAGATCCAGGATAGGGCCAAGTCTGTTATGCCGAGAGATGAGAGAGTTTGTAGTAAGAGAGAATGGTCCACTGTGTCGAAGGCAGATGACAGGTCTAGGAGGAGGAGGACAGAATAGTGTCGCTTAGATTTGGCGGTTAGTAGGTCGTTGGTGACTTTAGTCAGTGCAGTTTCAGTAGAATGGTGCGGTTGGAAACCAGATTGTAGGCGGTCGAAGAGGGAGCAGGAGGAGAGGTGGGAGGACAACTCAGAATGGACGTGTTGTTCCAGTAGTTTTGAGGCATAGGGGAGAAGTGATATGGGGCGATAGCTAGACAGAGAGGATGGGTCAAGGGAGGGATTTTTGAGGATGGGTGTGATTGAGGCGTGTTTGAAGCATGAGGGGGAGACACCAGTTGTTAGTGACAGGTTGAAGAGGTGGGCTAGGGGTGGGATGAAGATAGTGGTAAGGTTTGGGATGAGGTGGGATGGGATTGGGTCAAGTTTACAGGTGGTGAGGTGTGATTTGGAGAGTAAAGAGGAAAGTTGATCTTCAGAAATGGTGGAGAAGGTGGTTTTGGAGGAAGAGGGTTGAGTAGGTGTGGGGAGGGGCTGTGGGGGCTTTAGGCAAAAGCTTTGTCTGATGGTGTCAATCTTCTGCTTGAAGAATGAGGCAAAGTCTTCGGCTGAAATAAGAGGAGAGGGAGGAGGCACTGGGGGACGGAGGAGAGAATTGAAGGTGTTGTATAGTTGTTTGGGGCTGTGAGACAGGGAGGATATGAGAGATGCGAAGAATGTTTGTTTTGCTGCAGTGGGTGTGGACTCAGCAACCCTGGAGGCCTGTCGCAGTTCTTTAGTTAGGCTGGTGTGCAGGGTTGTCTGTTGATTGTGCGAGCCTTGGAATGTGTGAGGGGGGCGACCGAATCGAGAGCTGCAGCTGTTGTGGTATTGATATTTCTGCGAGGGTATGCAAGTTTGTGGAGTGGGGATTGTTGCCCTGGAGAGGAGAGGGTCCTCCACCAGACTGCTCTGTCCCCCTACAGACTCCTCTATCCTCTGCCAGATTCCCCTATCCTCCGCCAGACTCCTCTATCCTCCGCCAGACTCCTCTGTCCCCTCCAGACTTCTTTGTCCCCCTACATATTCCTCTATCCTCCGCCAGACACCTCTGTCCTCTGCCAGACTCCTCTATCCTCCGCCAGACTCCTCTATCCTCCGCCAGACTCCTCTATCCTCCGCCAGACTCCTCTATCCTCCGCCAGATGCCTCTATCCTCCGCCAGACGCCTCTATCCTCCGCCAGACCCTGCCTCTAACAGCCACAAGTGGAGCGAAACTCCACCGATGGCTGTTAAACTGTTAAATGCTGCTGTTAATTTCTGATAGTAGCATTTACTGTACAACACTTGGCCTGGGGAGTGCACTGTTCTAAGAGTCCATCAGCTCGCACACAACATGACTGTGAAGTGTAAATAGGTTGTCATAACGGCTGAGGGTCCCCGTGTGTGTCATGACGGAACTCCCATGAAAGTTAGCCTATGGCTGACATTCATAGGAGACCATGATTATTGCTATATACAGCAATTTTGTATTATTGCTGTATATAGCACACGCGATCACACGATCACAGGATCAAGTTCCCTTAGGGGACTAAAAATTACAGATAAGGCTGTGTGCACACAGTACATTTTTGATGCATTTTTTTCTGCGCAGAATTGGCCCAAAAACTCTAGGGAATCCTTATGCCAGCAAAGTCAATGAGAATCCTGAAGTGCTGCGCACATGATCAATAATTTTCCTTTCAGAATTTGCTGTGCATTAAATCTGCAGCATGTTAATTCTTTGTTGGTTTTTGGCTGCATTTTCACCCATTAAATGCACTGCAAAAAAACGCATGCAACAAACGCATGCAAGAACGCACAAAAAACGCAGCATTTTCCACTGCGTTTTTGCTGACAAGAGATGTGGAAACATTGCAGAAATTTCTGCACCAAATACTCAACATGCGCACATAGCCTTAAAGTTTAACCCCTTAAAAGCCCAAGACGCACTAATACGTACCTGCACCCTGGGACTTAAGAGCCAGGTACGCATTAGTACGCCCTGTTGATTTCGCCCGCACACAGGCTGTGCGGGCGCGATCGCCGCCGGGAGTCAGCTGATTGTCACAGCTGACACCCGGTGCTGTGTTCTGGGAGCGGTCCCGGCACATTAACCCCCGCAATGCTGCAATCAAAGTCGATTGCAGCATTGAGGTGGCAAGGGGAAGTGATCGCCATGACAACATCCAGGTCACCAGACAGCAGGAAGATACTTTGGTCATGCGCAGTGCATGACCAAAGTATCTTCTGCATCTGCAGCGCTGACAACCTGTATAGCACAGGGATGGTGCTCCATCCCTGTGCTATACAGGCGATCATAATAAATAAAGTGAAAGTCCCATAGTGGGACAAAGAATAAATGTAAAAAAAAATGTTAAAAAATGAAAAAAATATAAAAAAAAATTTGAAAAAATATAAAAAAAAAAAATACAACAAATAATCCACCAAAAATAAATATATAATGTACCCATCAATAAATATTATTATGAAAAAAAACAAAACAATAAAAGTACACATATTTGGTATCACCGCATCAGGAATGACCTGACCTATAAAACTGTCCCACTAGTTAACCCCTTTAGTGAACACGGTAAAAAAAAAAAAAAAAATGAAGCAAAAAACAATGCTTTATCATCATACCGCCAAACAAAAAATGGAATTACACGCGATCAAAAAGACGAATATAAATAAAACTGTTACCGCTGAAAACGTCATCTCGTCCCGCAAAAAACAAGCTGCCATACAGCTCCATCAGCCGAAAAATAAAAAAAGTTATAGCTTTCAGAATAAAGCGATGCAAAAAATATTTTTTTCTATAAAATAGCTTTTATTGTGTAAAAGCGCCAAAACATAGAAAAACTATATAAATGTGGTACCGCTGTAAACGTACTGACCCGAAGAATAAAGCTGCCTTATCAATTTTACCACACGCGGAACAGCATAAAAAATGTAAAAAAAAACAATTGCTCAATTGTTGGTTTTTGTTTATTCTGCCTCCCAAAAATCGGAATAGAAAGCGATCAAAAAATGTCACGTGCCTGAAAATGGCACCAATAAAAATGTCAACTCATCCCACAAAAAACAAGCCCTCACATGACTCTGTCAGCCAAAATATGGAAAAATTATAGCTCTCAAAATATGGCGATGCAAAAACTAGATTTTACAAAAAATGCGTCTTTTAGCGTGTGACAGCTGTCAGTCATAAAAACCCGATATGAATCTGGTATCGCTGTAATTGCACCGACCTGAAGAATAAAGTCATCTCATCACTTATACCGCACAAGGAATGGCATACAAAATAAACTCTAGGGTTAGGGTTGTGTTAGGGTTGGGGTTAGGATTAGGGTTGGGCTAGAGTTAGTGTTGGGGTTGGGGTTAGGGTTAGGGCTGGGCTAGAGTTAGTGTTGGGGTTGGGGTTAGGGTTGGGCTAGGGTTAGGGTTGGGCTAGGGTTAGGGTTGGGGTTGGGCTAGGGTTAGGGTTGGGGTTAGGGTTAGGGTTGGGGTTGAGGTTAGGGTTAGGGTTGGGGTTGGGGTTAGGGTTAGGCTTGGGCTAGGGTTAGGGTTGGGCTAGGGTTAGGGTTGGGATTTTTTTCAAAAGTAAAAAAAAAAAAGAGGATGATATGGCGACTAGTGTTGAGTGCAAGTGCTCGCTACTTGAGTTTGCATCGGGTGCTCGGGTATGCACTGAGTATCGCGGGTGCTCAAGTGACATGCTTGAGTCTCTGCCCCATATGCTTCGCGGCCAAAAAAACCTTGCGGGGATTGCCTGCCATGCACGAGCGATCCCCGCATGTTTTTTTGGGGTGTCTAATAACCATGAAACATGCGGGCGGGGACTCGAGCATGTCACTCGAGCACGCGTGATACATGGTGCATACCTGAGTACCCGATGCTAACTCAAGTAGTGAGCACTTGCGCTCAAGACTAATGAAAACTTATTCAATATGATGACCTAATGGTATCAAATTCTGCGTCGTACATCTGGTTTCAAAATGTTCACTATACCACTTGATAAAATGCTTGAGGGGTATAGTTTCCAAAATGGGGTCACTTTTGGGGGGATTTCCACTATTTAGGCACATCAGGGGTTGTCCAAACGCAACATGGTGTCCGCTCTCGATTCCAGCCAATTTTTCATTCAAAAAGTCATTGTAGCGCTGGCGTCCCTGCCCTCTGCTAGGCAGGGACGCTGCTCCCCTCACCGCTCTGCTGTCAGCGCGCGCTCCGTCCCGGCGTCCTCTCCCCGCTCTGCTGTCAGCGCGCGCTCCGTCCCGGCGCCCTCTCCCCGCTCTGCTGTCAGCGCGCGCTCCGTCCCGGCGTCCTCCTCCTGCTCTGCTCTCAGCGCGCGCTCCTTCCCGGCCCCTGTGCTTAGGGCGCGCGCGCGCGCGCTTCCCTCCTCTTAAAGGGGCCGCGCGCGCCGCCCTAAAGAGTCCCCGGCCAATGGCCGGAGGACTTCATCATATATAATATTATATCATATAAATATATATATATATGTATAAATATATATATTACATCATATATAAGATTATAATGCAGTCTGCAGATCCTGCAGGGCACGTATCAGGTTAGCTAAAGCTGACAATGAATTAAGGCTTGCAAGAGATGTCAAAAGCAATAAAAAAGGATTTTGGGGGTATGTCAAAAGTAAAAGAAAAGTCAAAGATGCTATAGGATTTTTACAGGATGAAAATGGAGAAATGGTAAGAGAGGATGTTGAGAAGGCCGAACTTTTTAATTCCTATTTTGCATCTGTTTTCTCTCAGAAAGAAAATGTAACATCAACTGATGTTCACTGTCCTTTTAAAGGAATAGAGGAATCCAAGTTATCAGTAAACAGAAAGATTGTGAGGGAATATTTAGCTAACATAAATGAGTTCAAGTCTCCAGGTCCAGATGAATTACACCCCAGAGTACTGAAGGAGATTGTAGAAGAAATTTTAGAACCACTCTCCATAATCTTTGAAAATTCTTGGAGAACAGGAGAAGTCCCAGAAGACTGGAGAAGAGCAAATGTTGTTCCTATCTTCAAAAAGGGGAAGAAGGTGGACCCAGGGAACTATAGGCCGGTGAGTCTGACTTCTATACCAGGAAAGATCTTTGAACAAATTATTAAACAACATGTATGTAAGTACATGGATAAGAATGAAGTGATTAACCAGAGTCAGCATGGGTTTGTAACTAACAAGTCATGTCAGACTAACTTAATTTCCTTCTATGACAGAATCACTGACTGGGTGGATCAGGGAAATGCTGTAGATATAGTATATCTTGACTTCAGCAAAGCATTTGACAAAGTATCTCACATCATCCTTATTGAAAAAATGACCAAGTATGCAATGGACCAGGCAACTGTTAGGTGGATTCATAACTGGCTTAGTGATCGGACTCAAAGGGTGGTTGTAAATGGCTTCACATCCAGCTGGATGAATGTCTCAAGTGGGGTACCACAGGGCTCCGTCCTGGGACCTGTATTGTTCAACATCTTTATCAATGATTTAGATGAAGGAATTGAGGGTAAACTGATTAAATTTGCTGATGACACAAAGCTAGGAGGGATAGCTAATACTAGAGAAGAGAGAGAGAGGATTCAAAAAGACCTAAATAAACTGGAGCAGTGGGCAGCAACCAACAGAATGGTTTTTAACAGGGAAAAATGCAAAGTACTACATCTGGGCAATAAAAATGAAAAAAGCATATACAGAATGGGAGGAATAGAGCTAAGCAACAGTACATGTGAAAAAGACTTAGGTATACTAATAGATCATAGACTGAACATGAGTCAACAGTGTGATGCAGCAGCAAAAAAGGCAAATACAATTCTGGGATGTATTAACAGAAGCATACAGTCTAGATCACGTGAAGTCATTATCGGTCTTTACTCCTCTTTGGTCAGACCTCATCTGGAATACTGTGTACAGTTTTGGGCACCACATTTTAAAAAAGACATAGACAAACTGGAGCAAGTTCAGAGAAGAGCGACCAGAATGGTGACTGGTCTGCAAACCATGTCCTATGAGGAACGGTTGCAGGATTTGGGAATGTTTAGCTTGCAAAAAAGAAGACTGAGAGGAGACTTAATAGCTGTCTACAAATATGTCAAGGGCTGTCACATTGTAGAAGGATCATCTTTATTCTCATTTGCACAAGGAAAGACTAGAAGCAATGGGATGAAACTAAATGGGAGGAGACACAGATTAGATATTAGAAAAAACTTTTTGACAGTTAGGGTGATTAATGAGTGGAACAGGCTGCCACGAGAGGTGGTGAGTTCCCCTTCAATGGACGTCTTCAAACAGAGGCTGGACAGACATCTGTCTGAGATGATCTAGTGAATCCTGCTTTGAGCAGGGGGTTGGACCAGATGACCCAGGAGGTCCCTTCCAACTCTACCATTCTATGATTCTATGATTCTATGATTCTATGATATATAAGGCACCTCCTCCAAAATGGAGGTGCCCGAGCAATGTTGTTTGCACCTGTGTCTCACCTGTGCTTCAGCCCTCAGGTCCCGTTGCCAGTTACCTGCCAGTTTCCTGCCAGTTTCCTGCTAGTTACCTGCCAGTACCTGCCAGTTACCTGCCTGATTCCTGCCTGAATACTTGTTACCTGTCTGCCAGTCTGAGGTCCGACGGTCTGCCTTACTACTCCTGTCAGTCTGTCTAAAGGACCAGCCTGCCCGCTCACCTGGGAGCGCATATCAGCTACCTGCCTGCTTGCCTGAGGTCCGACGGTCTGCCTTACTACTCCGGTCAGTCTGTCTATGGACCAGCTTGCCCGCTCACCTGGGAGCGCTTCTCCGTTATCTGCCTGCTTGCCAGCCCGGAGGCTCCGTTGTCACGTGCTGTGACCACCAGCTACTCCAGACTCTTGCCCGCTCACCTGGGAGCGCATCTCCGTTACCTGCCTGCTTGCCAGCCCGGAGGTCCCGTTGTCACGTGCGGTGACCATCAGCTATTCCAGAGACTCTTGCCCGCTCACCTGGGAGCGCTTCTCCGTTACCTACCTGCCTGCCAGCCCGGAGGTTCCGCCGTCACGTGCCGTGACCACCTGCTATTCCAGAGACTCTCGCTTGCTCACCTGGGAGCACACATCTACCACCTGCCTGCTAGCCTACCCGGAGGCTCTGCCATCACAGGTCGTACCTACCCCTTACCCAGAGACTGCCCTGATCACTTGCCGTAACTCCCTGTCCGTTCACCCAGAGACTGCCACCCGCTCCCTTACAAGGGCCGCCCCCTTGTATAGTAGCTCAGAGGTTCCGCCTCCCGGACCCGTTTCAGTCCGCCTCCCGGACCCGTTACAGTCATACAGTGCTCCTTCCCTTCTGAACTCTGCCGTGCGCCCAAACACTGTATTTTCCCTACATATGGGGTATTGGCATACTCAGGAGAAATTGCACAAAAGTTTTTGGGGTCCATTTTCTCCTCTTACCCTTGTGAAAATAAAAAATTGGGGCTAAAACGTAATTTTTGTGGAAAAAGTTTGATTTTTTTATTTTCACGGCTCCATGTTATAAACTTCTGTAAAGCACTTGGGGGTTCAGGGTGCTCACCACACATCTAGATAAGTTCCCTGAGGGGTCTAGTTTCCAAAATGGTGTCACTTGTGGGGGGTTTCCACTGTTTAGGCACATCAGGGGCACATCCGCTAATTATTCAAGTAAATTTTACAATCAAAAAGTCAAATGGTGCTCCTTTCCTTCCGAACCTTGCCGTATGCCCAAGCAGTGGTTTTCCCCCACATATGAGGTATTGTATTATTCAGGAGAGATTGCACAACATGTTTCATGGTGCAATTTCTCCTGTTACCCTTATGAAAATGCAGCTGGGGGCTGAAAAACATTTTGGTGGGAAAAATGTGAAAATTTTATTTTCACAGCTCCATGTTATAAACTTCTGTGAAGCACCTGGGGGTTCAAGGTGCTCACCACACATCTAGATAAGTTCCCTGAGGGGTCAAGTTTCCAAAATTATGTCATTTGTGGGGGGTTTCCACTGTTTAGGCACATCAGGGGCTCTGCAAACGCAGCATGGCGTCCGCTAATTATTCAAGCAAATTTTACATTCAAAAAGTCAAATGGCGCTCCTTCCCTTCCGAACCCTGCCGTGCACCCAAACTGTGGTTTTCCCTCACATACGGGGTATTGGCGTGCTCAGGAGGAATTGCGCAACAATTTACATGGTGCTATTTCTCCTGTTACCCTTATGAAAATGCAAAATTGGAGGCTGAAAAACAATTTTGTTGCAAAAATGTGAAAATTGTATTTTTACGGCTCAATGTTATTAACTTCTGTGAAGCACCTGGGGGTTTAAGGTGCACACCACATATCTAGATAAGTTCCCTGAGGGGTCTAGTTTCCAAAATGGTGTCACTTGTGGGGGGTTTCCACTGTTTAGGCACATCAGGGGCTCCCCAAACGCAACATGGCGTCCGCTAATTATTCAAGCAAATTTTACATTCAAAAAGTCAAATGGCGCTCCTTCCCTTCCGAGCCCTGCCGTGGGCCAAACAGTGGTTTTTCCCCACATATGGGGTATCTGCGTGCTCAGGGGAAATTGCACAACAAACTTAGGGGTCCATTTTTTTCTGTTACCCCTGCAAAAATAAAAACAATTGGGTCTAAATTAACATTTTTGTGAAAAAAGTTAAATGTTAATTTTTTTCTTCCACATTCCAAAAATCCCTGTTAAGCACCTGAAGGGTTAATAAAGTTCTTGAATGTGGTTTTGAGCACCTTGAGGGGTGCAGTTTTTAGAATGGTGTCACTTTTGGGTATTTTCTGTCATAAAGACCTCTCAAAGTGACTTCAAATGTGATGTGGTCCCTAGAAAAATGGTTTTGTAAATATTGTTGGAAAAATGAGAAATCGCTTGTCAACGTTTAACCCTTATAGCTCCCTAATAAAAAAAATTTGGTTCCAAAATTGTGCTGATGTAAAGTAGACATGTGGGAAATATTATTTATTAACTCTTTTGTGTAACATACAGTATCTCTCTGATTTAAGGGCATGAAAATTCAAATTTAGAAAATTGCAAAATTTTCAAAATTTTTGCCAAATTTCCTTTTTTTTCACAAATAAACATAAGTCATATCGAAGAAATTTTACCACCATCATGAAGTACAATATGTCACAAAAAAACAATCTCAGAATCAGGGGCATCCGTTGAAGCGTTCCAGAGTAATTACCTCATAAAGTGACAGTGGTCAGAATTGTAAAAGTTGGCCTGGTCATTAACATGCAAACCACCTTGAGTTGTAAAGGGGTTAAAAAATTTTTTAAAACTATGAGAAAATTAAAAAAATATATCAAAGTTCAAATCCCCCCTCCCCCTTTTACTCCATTAAAAAAAATACCATCATACTGACCTGGAGAATCATATTCCCAGGCAATTTTTACCATATAATGAATACGATTAAAACAAAACCCAAATATCTATTGCACAATTGCACTTTTTTTTGCAATTTTGCCTCACTTGAATTTGGATTTTTTTTCTACTTTCCAGTACACTATATGGTAAAATGGATGGTGTCTTTCAAAAGTACAACTCGTCCCACAAAATATAAGCCCTCATAATGCTATGTTATCTGACCAATAAACTACTGAACAATAAAAAACGTATGATTTTTGGAAGAAAGGGGAAAAAATGAAAGAGCAAAAATTGAAAATCCCTCGGTCGGGAAGGGTTTGGGACAAGTTTTGTGAAATCCGAAGATAACAAACATGGCCACTAATACAGATCCTGGTGGAAGTGTGAACAATCTTTACCGGATTTCCACTCGTGCCTATCTACATAATCATCGGATTCTGGATTCCTGAAAACTTTGCATAATAAATAAAATAAAGAAAAAAGATTTCCTCCAAGATTCCAAAAAGATTGAGCGTCAATAGTGCCGACCGCATGGATATTCATGAAAGTTTTGAGGATCAGGGAGGTTGGGGGATATTTTTGAAACACCATTTTTTGAGTAGGAACTTTGCTGTTATTTTTCAAGGCCGCCTTGATACAATCTCTCCGTCCCAGATAATGCAAGTGTTTTCCAGAGATAATAGGAAATGTGCCTTTTATTACCTGCAAATCTTAATTTTTATAGACTCTCCAAAACAGGAATTGCGGACTTTTTCCAGAAAGACGTATGGATTTAATAAAGTCGAGCATGGCTGGGCGTCCGCTTCTCCAATATATCCTTACGTGTGATGGATGTATTTTGAGTGTCATCTATTTTTTTTATTTTTTTTATTTTTTTACTTTAAATGTGAAATAATTGAGGAGGATTAAACAGGACCATATGCAGCGAGCGATACCCGGGACACAGGAAGCAATTATGTGACAGATTTAGAAATATTCTCCGTACAGTTAAAATATCTCTTCTCTCTGCACATGTATAATAAAATACAAAAAACTGTCCAAGGTATGAGCTCATTAGTCGGGGCAGTACTTGGCACAGCGTCTGAATTCTGCTATGCCATGATAGCGAGCACTGACAGATACCGTCACAAACATGAGCATGGACTCCATCATTCTCTAAAATTATTGCCGTGGATGCCGTCCATCTCTATCTTAATGGTTCTCATTCTTCTCCGTTTCTCGATTCACAATATGCACATTGTTATTGTAAGGAACTGAACCGGAGCGAGAAATCCTTCAAGAGTTAGGCTAATGTGAATCGTGACTGTTTGGTGGGATTTTATAATTAGATTACCAGCTTGGCTGATAATGAAGAGGAAAAGCCGAGTGGAAAAGAGGAAAACGGTGGAAAACTCTTCTAAGACTTGAACGAAGGGTTGAAAGAGAATGAAACAAAAAGTTGACTACAAAGGCAAAAAGAAGGGCACAGGCACCATATAAGAAGGAGCTTACTCTCTTGGAAGTATGGTACTTGGTGAAGGTCACTCCCTAGGTCAAGGCCACCAGTAATGTCTTTGGTCAGAGGCAAGTGGAAGAAGAGCCAGCAGATGAAGTAGAAGAATTAATGAGTTAGTGGTCAAGCCAAAGGTCAGAGATGTATCCAAAAGTTTGGATTGGATTTCAGAAATGCCAAGAGTGGAGGACAGTTCTTTAGATGGATGGATGGATGCCCGTTGGGTTACAGGGGTGACTCATAATGCTTCAATGAATGGAACCCTTGTGGTTAGCAATTTTTTAGAGAATTTCACTATTGAGTACTAATAATGCAGCATCAACAAACCCTCACTTCAAATGATGAGCACCCATTAATCATTGTGTAAGTGTCGTCCTCTATAAGCCTAGGCTCTGAACAAGCAGTTCCGAAAATGAAGTTGACCATCAGGAGTCCTATCATGTTAGATAAGTATTTTGTATCTATGGCTCAGTGGTGAGAACCAGGCAGTATCTGTATGATCTCCCAACGTTCATGTTGGTTTCTTCCCAACTCCACTACAACAGAGCAAAGAGTGGAGGCCTTCTCCACTGATGAATGGCTCGTGTCCTTAGTGGAACCTTTCAAAGTGAGCTTATTCTTGGAGAACTTGCTGGCTCAGGGTTTATGGTGGAACAGGACACAGCACCCTGGGGAAATCATTGGGAGCTTTCATTCTAGTGGCTCTAAACTCATCTTGTAAAATATTCAGAATTTTTTTGTTTCAAACGGCATTCAGCAAACTGAAATTCTGAAGGGTTCACAAACTTTCAAGCACCACTGTACCTGGTATCAGTAATCAATGTGGCGTCTGTAACTGCTATGTATAGGGTTGTAAGAGCTGTTGACTGATCCTATTGTTGTATTGCACTGTGTACATTGTGTATCCAGCCCGTGTACCATAACAAGGTAAGATGATACTTTCAGGAGAATGACAAGACCCGGCGCTTACACAGTAACATTATAATTCCCTCTTTCTTCACGTCTCAACATAAGCAGAGGAACCACCTTATCGCTGGCACAGCCTCAGTCCCACCTTCACCGGCCGATATCCATCCCAAATCCCAGTGCCAGACGCCATTACCTCACTCACTGCTCTTCTTCTGCCAAACCGCGGTACAAATCCCTGCACTGACTCTAAAATCCTCCTAATGCCTGAAAGAGATTCACTCTCCTGTCCCCATGACCTACAGGATAAGAAATGTAATGTATGTACAGTGACTGCACCAGCAGAATAGTGAGCGCAGCTCTGGAGTATAATACAGGATGTAACTCAGGATCAGTAATGTAATGTATGTACACAGTGACTGCACCAGCAGAATAGTGAGTGCAGCTCTGGAGTATAATACAGGATGTAACTCAGGATCAGTAATGTAATGTATGTACACAGTGACTGCACCAGCAGAATAGTGAGTGCAGCTCTGGAGTATAATACAGGATGTAACTCAGAATCAGTACAGGATCAGTAATGTAATGTATGTACACAGTGACTGCACCAGCAGAATAGTGAGTGCAGCTCTGGAGTATAATACAGGATGTAACTCAGGATCAGTGCAGGATAAGTAATGTAATGTATGTACACAGTGACTGCACCAGCAGAATAGTGAGTGCAGCTCTAGAGAATAATACAGGATGTAACACAGGATCAGTAATGTAATGTATGTACACAGTGACTGCACCAGCAGAATAGTAAGTGCAGCTCTGGAGTATAATACAGGATGTAACACAGGATCAGTAATGTAATGTATGTACACAGTGACTGCACCAGCAGAATAGTGAGTACAGCTTGTTCAGCTATTCCGCTTGTCCTCTGCACCTGCAGTTCTGCTCTGCTCTGCTCCGCTTGTCCTCCGCACCTGCGGTTCTGCTCTGCTCTTCTCCGCTTGTCCTCCGCACCTGCGGTTCTGCTCTGCTCCGCTTGTCCTCCGCACCTGCGGCTCTGTTCCTTTATCCCAGTCTGTACTAGTCCCTATCCAGCCTGCTTTCCTACCTGCCTGTTGCATACCAGCCAAACCTGCCCGTTCCTGCATTCCCCATGTGGGTCAACAGTTGTGACCGGGGTCTGACCTGGAGTAGCACCTGGGCCACCTCCCACGTCCCTCCTCGGACCACGGAGTCGATTAAGCCACCGTGTGTTTGTGGTCGAATCTGGAAAGGTCCCTAGTCACACCCCTCCAGGCACTCCTCGGTTCGTGGCCCATTGGGAACGCTAACCACGCTCATGCCAGTCAGTCCGGGTGTGAGCGTAACAATAAGTAATGTACAGTACAGACCAAAAGTTTGGACACACCTTCTCATTTAAAGATTTTTCTGTATTTTCATGACTATGAAAATTGTACATTCACACTGAAGGCATCAAAACTATGAATTACCACATGTGGAATTATATACTTAACAAAAAAGTGTGAAACAACTGAAAATATGTCTTATATTCTAGGTTCTTCAAAGTAGCCACCTTTTGCTTTGATGACTGCTTTGCACACTCTTGGCATTCTCTGGATGAGCTTCAAGAGGTAGTCACCGGAAATGGTTTTCACTTCACAGGTGTGCCCTGTCAGGTTTAATAAGTGGGATTTCTTGCCTTATAAATGGGGTTGGGACCATCAGTTGTGCTGTACAGATGTCTGGTGGATACACAGCTGATAGTCCTACTGAATAGACTGTTAGAATTTGTATTATGGAAAGAAAAAAGCAGCTAAGTAAAGAAAAACGAGTGGCCATCATTACTTTAAGAAATGAAGGTCAGTCAGTCCGAAAAATTGGGCAAACTTTGAAAGTGTCCCCAAGTGCAGTTGCAAAAACCATTAAGCGCTACAAAGAAACTGGCTCACATGAGGACCGCCCCAGGAAAGGAAGACCAAGAGTCACCTCTGCTTCTGAGGATAAGTTTATCCGAGTCACCAGCCTCAGAAATCGCAGGTTAACAGCTGCTCAGATTAGAGACCAGGTCAATGCCACACAGAGTTCTAGCAGCAGACACATCTCTACAACAACTGTTAAGAGGAGACTTTGTGCAGCAGGCCTTCATGGTAAAATAGCTGCTAGGAAAGCACTGCTAAGGACAGGCAACAAGCAGAAGAGACTTGTTTGGGCTAAAGAACACAAGGAATGGACATTAGACCAGTGGAAATCTGTGCTTTGGTGTGATGAATCCAAATTTGAGATCTTTGGTTCCAACCACCGTGTCTTTGTGCGACGCAGAAAAGGTGAACGGACGGACTCTACATGCCTGGTTCCCACCGTGAAGCATGGAGGAGGAGGTGTGATGGTGTGGGGGTGCTTTGCTGGTGACACTGTTGGGGATTTATTCAAAATTGAAGGCATACTGAACCAGCATGGCTACCACAGCATCTTGCAGCGGCATGCTATTCCATGCGGTTTGCGTTTAGTTGGACCATCATTTATTTTTCAAGAGGACAATAACCCCAAACACCTTCAGGCTGTGTAAGGGCTATTTCACCAAGAAGGAGAGTGATGGGGGGCTACACCAGATGACCTGGCCTCCACAGTCACCAGACCTGAACCCAATCGAGATGGTTTGGGGTGAGCTGGACCGCAGAGTGAAGGCAAAAGGGTCAACAAGTGCTAAGCATCTCTGGGAACTCCTTCAAGATTGTTGGAAGACCATTTCCGGTGACTACCTCTTGAAGCTCATCAAGAGAATGCCAAGAGTGTGCAAAGAAGTCATCAAAGCAAAAGGTGGCTACTGTGAAGAACCTAGAATATAAGACATATTTTCAGTTGTTTCACACTTTTTTGTTAAGTATATAATTCCACATGTGGTAATTCATAGTTTTGATGCCTTCAGTGTGAATGTACAATTTTCAAAGTCATGAAAATACAGAAAAATCTTTAAATGAGAAGGTGTGTCCAAACTTTTGGTCTGTACTGTATGTACAGAGTGACCACACCAGCAGAATAGTGAGTGCAGCTCTGGAGTATAATACAGGATGTAACTCAGGATCGGTAATGTAATGTATGTACACAGTGACTGCACCAGCAGAATAGTGAGTGCAGCTCTGGAGTATAATTCAGGATGTAACTCAGGATCAGTAATGTAATGTATGTACAGAGTGACCGCACCAGCAGAATAGTGAGTGCAGCTCTGGGGTATAATATAGGATGTAACTCAGGATCAGTAATGTAATGTATGCACACAGTAACTTCACCAGCAGAATAGTGAGTGCAGCTCTGGAGTATAATACAGGATGTAACTCAACATCGGTAATGTAATGTATGTATACAGTGACTGCACCAGCAGAATAGTGAGTGCAGCTCTGGAGTATAATTCAGGGTGTAACTCAGGATCAGTACAGGATCAGTAATGTAATGTATGTACACAGTGACTGCACCAGCTGAATAGTGAGTGCAGCTCTGGAGTATAATACAGGAGGTAACTCAGGATCAGTACAGGGTCAGTAATGTAATGTATGTACACAGCGACTGCACCAGCAGAATGGTGAGTGCAGCTCTGGAGTATAATACAGGATGTAACTCAGAATCAGTACAGGATCAGTAATGTAATGTATGTACACAGTGACTGCACCAGCAGAATAGTGAGTGCAGCTCTGGAGTATAATACAGGATGTAACTCAGGACCAGTAATGTAATGTATGTACACAGTGAATGCACCAGCAGAATAGTGAGTGCAGCTCTGGAGTATAATACAGGAGGTAACTCAGGATCAGTAATGTAATGTATATACACAGTGACTGCACCAGCAGAATAGTGAGTGCAGCTCTGGAGTATAATACAGGATGTAACTCAGGATCAGTAATGTAATATATATACACAGTGACTCCACCAGCAGAATAGTGAGTGCAGTTCCGGAGTATAATACAGGATGTAACTCAGGATCCGTAATGTAATGTATGTACACAGTGACTGCATCAGCAGAATAGTGAGTGCAGCTCTGGAGTATAATACAGGATGTAACTCAGGATCAGTAATGTAATATATATACACAGTGACTCCACCAGCAGAATAGTGAGTGCAGTTCCGGAGTATAATACAGGAGGTAACTCAGGATCCGTAATGTAATGTATGTACACAGTGACTGCACCAGCAGAATAGTGAGTGCAGCTCTGGAGTATAATATAGGATGTAACTCAGGATCAGTAATGTATGTACACAGTGACTGCACCAGCAGAATAGTGAGTGCAGCTCTGGAGTATAATACAGGATGTAACTCAGGATGAGTAATGTATGTACAGAGTGACTGCACCAGTAGAATAGTGAGTGCAGCTCTGGGGTATACTACAGGATGTAACTCAGGATCAGTACAGGATCAGTAATGTAATGTATGTGCACAGTGACTGCACCAGCAGAATAGTGAGTGCAGCTATGGAGTATAATACAGGATGTAACTCAGGATCCGTAATGTAATGTATGTACACAGTGACTGCACCAGCAGAATAGTGAGTGCAGCTCTGGAGTATAATACAGGATGTAACTCAGGATCCGTAATGTAATGTATGTACACAGTGACTGCACCAGCAGAATAGTGAGTGCAGCTCTGGAGTATAATATAGGATGTAACTCAGGATCAGTAATGTATGTACACAGTGACTGCACCAGCAGAATAGTGAGTGCAGCTCTGGAGTATAATACAGGATGTAACTCAGGATCCGTAATGTAATGTATGTACACAGTGACTGCACCAGCAGAATAGTGAGTGCAGCTCTGGAGTATAATATAGGATGTAACTCAGGATCAGTAATGTATGTACACAGTGACTGCACCAGCAGAATAGTGAGTGCAGCTCTGGAGTATAATACAGGATGTAACTCAGGATCAGTATAGGATCAGTAATGTAATGTATGTACACAGTGACTGCACCAGCAGAATAATGAGTGCAGCTCTGGAGTATAATACAGGATGTAACTCAGGATCAGTAATGTATGTACCGAGTGACTGCACCAGCAGAATAGTGAGTGCAGCTCTGGAGTATAATACAGGATGTAACTCAGGATCAGTAATGTAATGTATGTACACAGTGACTGCACCAGCAGAATAGTGAGTGCAGCTCTGGAGTATAATATAGGATGTAACTCAGGATCAGTAATGTATGTACACAGTGACTGCACCAGCAGAATAGTGAGTGCAGCTCTGGAGTATAATACAGGATGTAACTCAGGATCAGTATAGGATCAGTAATGTAATGTATGTACACAGTGACTGCACCAGCAGAATAGTGAGTGCAGCTCTGGAGTATAATACAGGAGGTAACTCAGGATCAGTAATGTAATGTATGTACACAGTGACTGCACCAGCAGAATAGTGAGTGCAGCTCTGGAGTATAATACAGGAGGTAACTCAGGATCAGTAATGTAATGTATGTACAGAGTGACTGCACCAGCAGAATAGTGAGTGCAGCTCTGGGGTATAATACAGGGTGTAACTCAGGATCAGTACAGGATCAGTAATGTAATGTATGTACACAGTGACTGCACCAGCAGAATAGTGAGTGCAGCTCTGGAGTATAATACAGGATGTAACTCAGGATCAGTAATGTAATGTATGTACATGTGGCACCCCAGGGGTCTGGTTTCCACAGTAATAGCAATATTATGTCTGAGAGCAGGTGGGAGGTCTCTTGGTCAGAAATCCTATGCATGCCACACCTCCTGCCCAGTCCTGGGAGGGGAAGAACTTCCCCTATATAAAACTGGGGCTGAGGCAGGGTTAGAGAGAAGAGAAGAGAAGAGAAGAGTTGAGAAGAAGAGAAGCAGCATAGGAAAGAAAGACCAGGAGCTCTGTGGGAGCAGTGCTAAAAGGAATCAGGGGCTGGCAGCTGAAGAGCTCGCCCTGATTGAAGAGTTACTACCGGACCCGGAGTCCGAGGCTGTGGGGATTAACCCAGACCCAGCAGCAGAAACCGCCCGGCAGGGGATTTCAGGTCCTCTGGCCAAGAAACCCGAAGGCACGGTCACACGCGTGGGACCAGCACCGCCGTCGTGGAGCGGAAGCCACTAGAAGACCCCGAGTCACCGGCCATACGGGTGAGCACCACACGGTACACTCAGGGACGTGGGCTACTTTTACCCGCCTCTAGCAAGGTAGCCAGAAGAGTACGATTAGTTGGGGAGGCCTACAACTCCGCCTGGCCAAGGGGGATCCCATCTGCTCAAGGACTGACCAGGCCCCGACCGCTAGCCAGTACTCCGGGAGGGTCTATCTTTGTCACCAGTAAAGACCCTGAACTACACCGCATCGTCTCTGAGTGGTTCCTGCTACCCCCATCATCCACGTCGGCTGCCCTGAGGCCATACCCCTCCCGTTGGGGGTTATACCATCTACGCTGCACTATCCTACCACCGGCCTCAGCGGTCTGCCCTGCAGCGGCAGCTCCATAGCTGCATTCAACGGGTGGCGTAGTCGTCCTACATCTACTGCTAATACTCAGCCACACAGTTTGACTCCCTGGGCACGGACCGGGTCACCGCCACGAGACTACTACCCCTATCAGATCCGGCTCCGGGTGGGCTCCCGCGTGCGCAACGCTACTCAGCACAGGCCCAGGGGCGCGTCAACTTTTGGCGTAGTCGGCAGGATCTCGTGCCCGCAACCACCGGGTACTGCGTGCCTGAAAAAGACTGTTCAAACTTACCAGTGGTGAAGATTCCCGCCATCCGTGAAGATTCCCGCCATCCGGCACCATCTTCAGCCTTCTTCCCGCCATCCGCGAAGATTCCCGCCATCCGGCGCCATTTTCAGCCTTCTTCCCGCCTTCCGTGGAGTTTTCCCGCCGTTGGACGCCATCTTGATGACGCCGCGCGGGAAGAAGAGGGGCGTGGACTCCGAAAGCGCGCGAGAACTGAAGCCCCGCCTCACGTCCGGACGTTGCGTAAGGTCCTGGAAGGAGCCCAGCAGACGCCGACGTCACAGGAGCGCGACGGAAGGTCCTCAACCCTGACGATCCACTGCGGAGCCGCGGCCTACGGAAGAGGATCATCGCAAGGTAGGCCACGGTCCACTAGGGGGGAGAAAGATGTCGGATACGGAGGAGAGCTTCACTGCCTCAACCCCCGCCAGCGCCAGCGCTGCTGCAGTCATGCCTTTCACCATGCCCTATATCCCGGGAGCAGCCTGGCTACCCCAGTACTCAGGGGAGTCACATACCCTGAATGACTTTAAAGAAAAGCTGGATAGCATCTTCCAGGTGTACCCCCTCACAGAGGAGCAAAAAGTGAGCATCCTGGTGGCCCAACTAACCAGGGCGGCCCAAAGGGAGGTAAAGTCCTGGCCACCTGGGAGGAGGACTGTCGCGGGGATACTAACCCGGCTGAGGGACACCTTTGATACCCGCACCTCAGCCGAGATTAAGCTTAAATTCTATGGGTGCAAGCAGCGAGCACATGAGAGTATAAGGGACTATGCGCTAAACCTACAAGAGGCCCTGAGAGCCATTAAGCAGACCGACCCTGACAGCGTGGGAAACGAGGACAGGCTGTTGACCGAGCAATTTATAGAGGGACTATATTGCAATGTCCACCGAACCCAGTTGCGGGCCATAGCCTTACAGGATCCTCATCTGGACTTTGCACAGTTCAAGGACAGAGCCATCCGGGTGCTCCGAGAACCGGCACCGGGTGGCGTTGTGACCCACAGGCGCCCTACTACCGTTTACCACCAGGAGGCGGCGCCCTTGTCGGCAGGGCCTGTGGGGGCTGATGCGCAGACTTTGAACAATGACCCGGCTCCAGACCTGCACCATCAGGTCCAAGAGCTAGCTAAAAGCGTTGCTGCGCTAACCCGAACTGTGCAGTCTTTACAGGTTTCCACTCCAGGGAAGATCCAGCTGGCATCCGGACCGGAGGACATCCCGTGGCGTCGACCAAGGAGGACCCCACCGGCCAGAGGAAGACCCAGCGACCGATACAACGAGGACGGACAACCCATCTGCCGCCGCTGCAATCAACCCGGACATATGGCAAGGTACTGTCCTTTAAACTGGCACAACCTGGGGTAGAGGGCCAACCCCCAGGAAAAAGATCACCAGGCCCATCGAGCTGGCGCGACAAATATGTGGGAGGACGTCCAGTCTTGCCTGTGGTACTGGATGGCATCCCTATGAGTGCCCTACTGGACACCGGGTCACAGGTCACCACCATCCCGTACGTGCTCTTCAAGCAGTACTGGAATGACTCGGATATAACCCGCTATCCAGACGACGACTTGAGTATCATCGCCAGTAATGGTCAGCCCGTGCCACAGATCGGATTTAAAGAAATGACCATTAAAATCGGT
This sequence comes from Phyllobates terribilis, assembly GCF_046119375.1. Lineage (NCBI taxonomy): Eukaryota > Metazoa > Chordata > Amphibia > Anura > Dendrobatidae > Phyllobates > Phyllobates terribilis. The sequence continues at coordinate 46,024,350 of NW_027362762.1, forward strand.
AGAGTCGAACTGGCAGCACAGGGACTGATCATTGTAGACATTGACAAGCGAGAGAGTCACCCAAAGATAACTCTAGGAACTAATGTGATTGAAAATTGTCTTGCAGAGGTGATTTTCATTTTACAGCAGGTTGCCAAGAACGCCAGCTCCGGCCAGCAGCGAGTGCTCCAGAAAGAGATCCGGGCACTGATGCGACGGCAACAAGTGGAACTCTCCGGCGGTGAGATTGGTAGCGTAAGAATGTGTGACCCTTTCCCTATTGCCATACCCCCGAAAAGTGAAATGATGATTTGGTGCCGGGCAGCTATTGGTCTGAGAGGTAGAGATTACCAGGCCATGGTAGAGCCAGTCTACTCAGACAGTAGGCCCACCATTTTGACAGCCCGGGGGGTAGTTGATGTACGCCATGAGAGGGTACCCGTTCGCATAATAAATATCGGGAAAAGGGAAGTATACCTGCCCCGGTATGCTACGCTAGCCAAATTATATACTATCAACCAAAATTCTATACAGTCTGTGGAACCCTTGCCTCCATCTCACCCGGAGGAAGGTAACGGCTCTACGAAAATAATGGAAGATTGGTGTCAGCAACTACATTTGGGTACTGACTCCACTCCCTCCCACCAGAAACAGGGAGTCTACCGGGTGGTTCAAGAGTACGAGAGAGTGTTTAGTAAACACCCGTTAGACTTCGGGTGAGTCAAGGGGGTAGAACACCACATCCCCACGGGAGACCATCCTCCCATAAAAGAGAGGTATCGACCCGTACCCCCTGCACACTACCAACACACCAAAGGGAAGCTTAGAGACATGAAGGAGGCTGGGGTAATCAGGGATAGCTGTAGCCCCTGGGCAGCTCCACTAGTCTTAGTCAAAAAGAAAGACAACACCATGAGAATGTGTGTAGATTACCGGAAAATTAACCGTATCACACACAAAGATGCGTACCCCTTACCAAGAATAGAGGAGTCTTTGGCTGCTTTAAAATCTGCTAACTTCTTCTCCACCTTGGATCTCACTAGCGGGTACTGGCAGGTTCCTGTAGCAGAGGCGGACCGGGAGAAGACCGCATTCACCACCCCGATGGGACTTAGCGAGTTTACCTGCATGACGTTTGGACTCTGCAACGCACCAGGAACCTTCCAGCGACTGATGGAGTGCTGTCTGGGACACCGGAACTTTGAGACGGTCCTGTTATACCTGGACGATGTCATCGTCTACTCCAAGACCTACGAGGACCACCTGAAACACCTGGCGGAAGTGTTCGAAGCTCTGGCAAGTTACGGCCTAAAGGTGAAACCCTCCAAGTGTCACCTCCTGAAGCCAAAGGTGCAGTACCTGGGACACGTAGTGAGTGCTGACGGAGTGGCTCCCGACCCTGATAAGATCACCGCAATTAAGGAATGGCCAAGCCCCTCCAGCGTAAAGGAAGTGAGGCAGTTCCTCGGGTTGGTAGGCTACTACCGAAGGTTCATACCCGGTTTCACCAAGAAGGCAGCTCCTATGCAGGACCTCCTGATAGGCCAGTCCAGGAAGGCCAAGAACCAGAAGCCACCCTTCAGATGGGAGAAGCTGGAAGAAGAGTCCTTCCGCTAGCTGAAGATGGCCCTCACGGGGGATGAAATCCTGGCGTACCCAGATTACAGCCAGCCCTTTATCCTCTACACCGACGCTAGTAACATCGGGCTAGGAGCCGTACTGTCCCAGATCCAGCAGGGGAAAGAACGGGTAATTGCTTACGCCAGCCGAAAACTGCGAACCACCGAAAGAAACCCTGAGAATTACAGCTCATTTAAGCTAGAGTTCCTGGCAGTGGTGTGGGCAGTCACCGAACGCTTTAAGCACTACCTTGCTGCTTCCCGGTTCACCGTGTACACGGATAACAACCCGTTGACACACCAGGACACTGCAAGACTCGGTGCCCTAGAGCAGAGATGGATGGCCCGCTTGTCCAACTATGAGTTTACAATCAAATACCGGGCAGGACGCTCCAATACCAACGCGGACGCCCTGTCCAGGATGCCGAACCTACCGGACGTAGGGGAAGATTCAGAGGAACTGGAAGAAGTTGAACTCCCCGCGTTCCACCGTCATGGGACTATCCAGTATTCCCACCGTGTAAGGAGTAAGCAATCCGCTACGTTCAACCCGTTACCTCATTACAACTGGGCGGAGACGCAAGACAGTGACCCTGCCGTCCGACTGGTAAAGGAGATGCTGACTCGGCCAGATGCACGCCTTGACCCAGACGCTCCGGAGGAAGCCAAGCAACTGTGGGCTGAGAAGAGTCGACTGTTCCTTTACAAGGGGAAGTTGTGCCGCAGAATGGTTAACTCCCGGACGCATGAACTAATCTGGCAAGTAGTGGTGCCAAGAAGAGACGCAGCTATGGTGATGGAGGCATACCACGACGGAGCTGGGCACTTCGGATGGAAGAAGCTGGAGTTTCTGCTGCGCGGGCGGTTCCATTGGGTAGGCATGAGAGGGACCATCGAGAGGTGGTGCAGAGACTGTGGCCCATGCAACTTAAGAAGGAGGGACCGTGCCAGCCAGAAGACTCCCCTGCGGTCCATCATCACCAGACAGCCGTTGGAACTGGTAGCCTTGGATCATGTAAAGCTGACCCCAAGCAGAAGTGGCTACGTCTACGCATTAACCATCGTGGATCACTACTCCCGGTTCTTGGTTGTCGTCCCCGTCAAGGATTTAACGGCTCACACAGCAGCTAGAGCCTTCCAGCAGCACTTCTGCCGTCCGCATGGATACCCGGAGCAGGTGCTGATGGACCAGGGGCCTGCCTTTGAAGCGGAGGTCTTCCAGGAGTTCTGCACCCTGTATGGATGCCGGAAGATTAGAACAACACCCTATCACCCGCAAACTAATGGACTTTGTGAGAAAATGAACCAGGTGGTGATAGATCTCCTGAAAACATTGCCCCTGGAGGAACGCAGTCTGTGGCCTGAAAAGCTGCCCGACCTGGTGGACCTATACAACCACATCCCTGTAGGTTCCACCAACTGTACCCCGGCTTACCTAATGAGGGCAAGACCTGGTAAGCTTCCTGTTGATCTGGAGATGGGAGTCCTGACACCCGAGGACACTTCACCAGAAGCAGACTGGGACACCGAGAGGCAGCAGCAGTACCGGAAAGTACAGGAGAGCGTGGAGCGAAGTCTCTGTCAAGCTAGGGAAAGACAAGAGAAAACTTACAACCAGTATGCTCCCGCTGTTCCCCTGGTGCCCGGAGAGCAGGTCTTGAAGAGGAAAAGACGGCTCCACAAGTTGGACGACCAGTGGGAGAAGGATCCGTACACCTTACTGCCCTCAAGCCACGACAACCCGAAGATCTGTACAATCAGTAAAGACGGAGGGGAAACCACAGCCATTGTATCCCGGGATCACCTAAAGAAGTGTCCCAAACAGCTACGGAACCCTGAAGAGGAACAAGAGGACCCTCGACCCGTAGAGGAAAGGGAAGATATGGTTAGTACTGTGCTCGGAGACTTCCCTCGGTCTTGGACTCAAGTCAATGGTGCTGTTGTGGTACCCGTCCTCACGTTCCTCCAACCAGCATCCCAAGTGCCTACGGAGACACAGGTAGAACTGGAAGAACAGCCGGTCCAGGAGGCAGAAGACCCTACACAAGCAGACCCGGAGAATCAACCCTCTGCTTATAGTGAGCCTGCCATACCCCTAGTGAGCCAAAGAGTCCGTAGACGGCTGCCCAGTTTACCCTTGACAGCTCCTATACCCTGTAGCTCAGGACCAGTGAGTCAGCTCCGTAGGTCCACTAGGGTCACTAGAGGCCAGTTGCCCATACGTTGGAGGATCTAAGTGTTTAGATTGTTTATTAATGTTTACCTGTCTATTGTTGCTTGTGTATAATTTTGTGTTTCTAGTTATTTATAGGAGTCTTTGGTGGATTTACCGGGAATCCTTTGTGTATATAGTTGGAGCGTAACCCAGGACGGACTGAAAGACTGTTAAGGACTCGGGGCAGGACAGACCCCTACCTGGTTACGTCTCCCTGTGTTGGTGAAATGGACACCCTTGTTTTCTTGAAAAACTGCACCCGGTTGCGGACACGCCGTGACCATCCTAATGTTTTTCTTTATTGCGTTGTTTCTGTTTGTAATTTGTTATGTTTACAAAAGTATGTTTAGTCCCGGAGTACTAAAATTCACTAGCTGGGAAAGTGGCACCCCAGGGGTCTGGTTTCCACAGTAATAGCAATATTATGTCTGAGAGCAGGTGGGAGGTCTCTTGGTCAGGAATCCTATGCATGCCACACCTCCTGCCCAGTCCTGGGAGGGGAAGAACTTCCCCTATATAAAACTGGGGCTGAGGCAGGGTTAGAGAGAAGAGAAGAGAAGAGAAGAGTTGAGAAGAAGAGAAGCAGCATAGGAAAGAAAGACCAGGAGCTCTGTGGTAGCAGGCTAAAAGGAATCAGGGGCTGGCAGCTGAAGAGCTCGCCCTGATTGAAGAGTTACTACCGGACCCGGAGTCCGAGGCTGTGGGGATTAACCCAGACCCAGCAGCAGAAACCGCCCGGCAGGGGATTTCAGGTCCTCTGGACAAGAAACCCGAAGGCACGGTCACACGCGTGGGACCAGCACCGCCGTCGTGGAGCGGAAGCCACTAGAAGGCCCCGAGTCACCGGCCATACGGGTGAGCACCACACGGTACACTCAGGGACGTGGGCTACTTTTACCCGCCTCTAGCAAGGTAGCCAGAAGAGTACGATTAGTTGGGGAGGCCTACAACTCCGCCTGGCCAAGGGGGATCCCATCTGCTCAAGGACTGACCAGGCCCCGACCGCTAGCCAGTACTCCAGGAGGGTCTATCTTTGTCACCAGTAAAGACCCTGAACTACACCGCATCGTCTCTGAGTGGTTCCTGCTACCCCCATCATCCACGTCGGCTGACCTGAGGCCATACCCCTCCCGTTGGGGGTTATACCATCTACGCTGCACTATCCTACCACCGGCCTCAGCGGTCTGCTCTGCAGCGGCAGCTCCATAGCTGCATTCAACGGGTGGCGTAGTCGTCCTACATCTACTGCTAATACTCAGCCACACAGTTTGACTCCCTGGGCACGGACCGGGTCACCGCCACGAGACTACTACCCCTATCAGATCCGGCTCCGGGTAGGCTCCCGCGTGCGCAACGCTACTCAGCACAGGCCCAGGGGCGCGTCATACACAGTGACTGCACCAGCAGAATAGTGAGTGCAGCTCTGGAGTATAATACAGGATGTAACTCAGGATCAGTACAGGATCAGTAATGTAATGTATGTACACAGTGACTGCACCAGCAGAATAGTGAGTGCAGCTCTGGAGTATAATACAGGATGTAACTCAGGATCAGTAATGTATGTACAGAGTGACTGCACCAGCAGAATAGTGAGTGCAGCTCTGGGGTATAATACAGGATGTAACTCAGGATCAGTATAAGTTATATAACTTTTTATGTAGCTGAAATGTATTTATTTACTTTACAGAATGTCTCTTAATAGTGGATATAGCCATTAGATTATATTTTATGTGTTTGCTCGTATTGTACTTTTGTTGGGGTGTCTCTTTGTGTGATTTTTCTCCACTTAGTCTGGTGCCAGAGCACATTCTTACGTCCCGGCTGTTATCTATGGGAGAATTCATCTTCAGCTCTAACAGGTTTCTATCCAGTTAATGTTTAATTTTTGGCAACATTCGGCAGAACTAAACTAATTGTTTTCCTCCCTGGTTTTGGAGCTGTGACCTGCACCCGGGGGTTTCCTCTGATCTCTTATACACATTCCACTGTATGTGTAAATCATATGTCTGCCTGAGTCACCTCCAAATCCTCCGCACCTTACCCTCCGTGTAATTACAGCAGTTACAGAGCTGGATGATGGGAGTATTCACAAGCAGGTAACTGTCCGTATTCTGCATGTAACACTCAGAGCCCTAAATAATCTTACGGCACCGCAGATCCCAATGGTTCTAGAAGTTCAGTTCACTAGAAGCTCTGTGGTTCCGGATCTTACATCCAAAATATGGAGAATTATTATTTATTACTGAAAAAAAAAATTAAAAATAAATAATTCAGAAAATTGCGAAGAACATGACAAGAGCATTCCCAACATATTAATTTATATTATGCAATTTACAGTGTGTTCTATTACAGCAATATCCAATAGGTATATATATTTTCTTTTCTTTTATACTTTCAAATAAAATTGAAAATATGGCAGTATCTTAATTATGGAGTATTATAGACATTTTTTTTTTTTCAAAAAACTATTAAAATATATTTTGGGGTGGGCAGAGGGGGTGTGTAATCAGTTAATCACTTTTTAAATAAATTACTATATTCCTATATTGTGATGTATATTGGCAACAGGGCTAATATAATCGATTCAATGCAAATCGAGTTTGAATAAAATTTTATGAAATTCAAACAAATCGAAAAAAAAAGTGCCCGCCACCATTTTACACATTACTGAAGATTCCATCAGCCACAGATGGGGCTCGTAGCCTCAGGCGCGGATTCACAGGTTTCCCAATAATGTTTTGTAGCTATTATGCCACATGATATAGCACAGCTAATCAGGGAAGAATATCAAAGCCACTATAAAAGCTGAGGCAGGCAATACAGCAGCCACTTAAGAGTGATTTATGAGAGTGTGAAGACGTCATAGCTCACAGCTCAGTAATAGAGACAAGGTGAAAAAGCCATAAAACATTGGACAAATTCTCCAGACAGTAATATGATGTACACTGCTCAAAAAAAAAAAGGCAACACTTAAACAACAGAATATAATTCCAAGTAAATCAAACTTCTGTGAAATCAAACTGTCCACTTAGGAAGCAACACTGATTGACAATCAATTTCACATGCTGTTGTGCAAATGGAATAGACAATAGATGGAAATTATTGGCAATTATCAAGACACCCTCAATAAAGGAGTGGTTTCCATTGATGATTTTTGTGTGGTTTTGTTGTCAGCACATTCGGCTTTATACAGAACAAAGTATTCAATGAGAATATTTCATTCATTCAGATCTAGGATGGGTTATTTCAGTGTTCCCTTTATTTTATTGAGCAGTGTACAACGGCAGCAGGGAAGAAGAGTGGCATGGTAGTCTGTGAACAATAACCAGGGACCTTCCCAGCCCGATAATATAAACCCGCAGCTGTCTGCTTTATCTTTGCTGGTTATGTAAAATAATAAGAAATCCACTTCATTTTTTAAAAATTATTTATTTATTTAATAGTTTAAATAAGGCTAAACATCCTTTAGTGCCCCATGAAAGATAGAATAAACTTGCACCCTTTACTGCCTATCTACAGTTTGAAACCAGAAGTTTCCATCCACTATATAAAAAGACACATCTGCATGTTTTTCTCACTATCTGACATGAAATCAGAATAAACCTTTCCTGGTTTAGGTCGATTAGGATTACTATAATTTTTAATATTTGCCAAATGGCAGAATAATGAGAGAGAGAGAATGTTTTAAGGCATTTTTATTACTTACTGTAAAGTCAAAAGTTTCCATACATTTCATTAGTATTTGGCGCCATTACCCTTAAACTGAATGACTTGGGTCAGACGTTTGGGACATCCTTCCACAAGATTCTCACAATAGTTGGTCGGAATTTGGGCCGATTCCTCCTGACAAAACTGGTGTAACTGATCCAGGTTTGTAGGTTGCCTTGCTCGCAGCCTTTTCAGCTTAGCCCATAAATTTTCAATAGGATTGAGATCAGGGCTTTGTGAGGGCCACTCCAAAACATTGGCTTTGTTATCCTTAAGCCACTTTGTTACCATTTTGGCAGTATGCTTAGGGTCATTGTCCATTTGGAAGACCCATTTCCGCCCAAGCTTTAACTTCCTGGCTGATGTCTTGAGATGTTGCTTCAGTATTGCCACATAATCTTCTTTTCTCATGATGCCATCTATTTTGTGAAGTACACCAGTCCCTCCTGCAGCAAAACAACCCCACAACATGATGCTGCCACCCCCATGTTTCACAGTTGGGATGGTGTTCTTAGGCTTCCAAGCTTCTCCCTTTTTCCTTCAAACGTAACGATGGTCATTATGCCCAAAAAGTTACATTTTAGTTTCATCAGACCATAGGACATGTCTATAAAAATGAAGGTCTTTGTTCCTGTGTGCATTTGCAAACATTGATCTGGCTTTTTTATGGTTTTTTTTGGAGTAATGGCTTGTTCCTGATAGAGTGGCCTTTCAGCCTACGTTGATACAGTACTCGTTTCCCTGTGGTTATTGACACAATCTTGCCAGCTTCCACCATCATCATGTCGGACCAAAGCACGTTCATCTCTGGGACACAGAACCCGTCTCCTTCCTGAGCGATATGATGGCTGGACATTCCCATCTTGTTTGTACAAATAAACGAGGCACCTTCAGGCATCTTGAAATTGTAGCCAAGGATGAGCCAGACTTGTACAAGTCCACAATTCTCTTCCTGATATCTTGGCTGATTTATTTAGACTTCCCCATGATGCTACACAAAGAAGCAGTGTGTTTCAGGTGTGCATTAAAATACATCCACAGGTGTGTCTCTAATTAACTCGGATGTTGCCAAAAAAACCTAGAATCTCAGAAGCTTCCAAACACATGACATCATCATATGGGCAGTCCAGAATTGTTTAAATGGAATCTGTCACCTCCTGGGAGATATCAGACCTCTACAGTGGGCATACAGGTTATAGAAAAGTAAATCTATACATACCTGTATGGCCATAGTAGAGGTTTGGTTGCAGAGAAAAGTGTTTTTATCACCTCTGTTTTTCACAGGCTATGCTTAGTTACCATATTCCCTGACTTCCCGGGGATGCGTAAAGCGCCGCTCACATAGAGCTCACATAGAGCGCGCTTTGCTTCATCCCGGCCCCGTCTACCTGTGCACTGTGCCTCAGGGTTCTATTGCGCAGGTGTCGGGGAGTCACTGTCACTTCCCGGCGCCTGCGCAATATAAGCCTGCAAAATATCATTACTTTATCAGGAAAATGTCTTTAAATGAGGATACAGATTTGGCTAAAAGAGCTCAAATGTTGGGCACTGTGTTATCCCCCTGTTTGTATAGTGACAAGCAACAATGTAACGTTTTGGAAAAAGTATTTTTTTTTCTAATGTGGACATAGCAGGTGCAGTGTTTGTGCCTTCGCAGATAAAAAGATAATTTCCAAACCACATGACATCAGTTACAGGCAGGGGCATACATAGGAATCATGGGGCTCCATAGCAGAAGTTCTAATTGCCCCCCCCACCCCCCAAAAAAATGTAAATAATTGTCGGGGTCACAGAAGAGCAGATCTCACAACTTTCCAGCTTTTACATAGTAATTTTCCTCCTGCTGAAATCCTAGATTCCACTTTCATTGCCCCCATAAAATGTGATGTCAACAAAAGTGCCCCCCAAACACAGTATGATACCCCCAAGTTGAATTCCTCCACATGCGCAGTATAATGACCCTACTGTACCTCACCTCAACTCCCAGGGCAAAGTATGTTGACCTCAACACAGTATGATCCCCCAACTATGACCCCCTAGAGCTAGAGAAGATGGTAGGTAATAAGGGAGGGTGTTATACATAATAAAAGATGAAACTAAATAACTAAGGGACTGTGCTATACATAATAAGTGAGTACACTATATACTAAGGGACTGTGCTATATATAATAAGTGAGTACACTATATTCTAAGGGACTGTGCTATACATAATAAGTGAGTACACTATATACTAAGGGACTGTGCTATATATAATAAATTAGTACACTATATTCTAAGGGACTGTGCTATACATAATAAGTGAGTACACTATATACTAAGGGACTGTGCTATACATAATAAGTGAGTACACTATATTCTAAGGGACTGTGCTATACATAATAAGTGAGTACACTATATACTAAGGGACTGTGCTATACATAATAAGTGAGTACACTATATTCTAAGGGACTGTGCTATACATAATAAGTGAGTACACTATATACTAAGGGACTGTGCTATACATAATAAGTGAGTACACTATATTCTAAGGGACTGTGCTATACATAATAAGTGAGTACACTATATACTAAGGGACTGTGCTATACATAATAAGTGAGTACACTATATACTAAGGGACTGTGCTATACATAATAAGGCTACATTCCTGCATCTGTGTGCAGTGTCGGTGTACTGCCCTGTTTTACTGACGCATTGAGCATGTCCTATTCTAATCCTCAAAATCGGATCAGAACAGAACATTCTCTGACCCTCACAGCTCTCATTCTCAGATCCGTGATTTTCACGGATGTGTGAATGGATCTATAAAACTCTAGGAGTCCGTGGACCATCCGATAAAAAAATCTGGACATTTCTCACACAAATGTGAGAATGTGGCCTAAGGGATTTTACAGATAACATTATCACTCCAAGTCACACAGTGCAGATACAGAATGATATTTACATCCAGGCACTTACCGCTGACGTGTCATCTGATCAGAGTCGGTTTCTGCTGCTTCTTCTCCGTCTGGTCAGACCTTCATGTCGACATCTCCCAGCCACATCTCGTCTTGTCACAATGATCTCCAGCCTAAAAAATAACAAGGTCACATATATTGTATATATACATGTGTCTCCCCGACTCTGCGTCCTCGAATACAGATATGTAACCCCTCCATTAATATACTATTAGCCACTTATTAATCAAAATATAAAGTGATAAGCAGCACTGTGCCCCCCATTAACTATAATCTCCACCAGCCAATAATCTAAATTATTCAGTCTCTGTGACTCTCCCCAATTAACTGTAAGGCTATGTGCACACGGAAAATATACAAGGCTTTACAGTACAAGCAAAGTGAAACCCCCATGATTGCTCTCTCCCAGCACCCCCATTATTGCTCTGTCCCTGAACCCCCATCATTGCTCTGTCCTAACACCCCCATCATTGCTCTCTCCCAACACCCCATCACTGCTCTATCCCAGCACCCCATCACTGCTCTGTCCCAGCACCCCATCACTGCTCTCTCCCAGCACCCCATGATTGTTCTCTCCCAGCACCCCCATCATTGCTCTCTCCCAGCACCTCATAACTGCTCTGTCCCAGTACCCCATCACTGCCCTCTCCCAGCACCCCATCACTGCTCTCTCCCAGCACCCCCAAGATTGATCTCTCCCAGCACCCCCATCATTGCTCTCTCTCAGCACAACCATCATTGCACTCTCCCAGCACCCTCATCATTACTCTGTCCCAGAACCCCATCATAACTCTCTCCCAGAACCCCCATCATTGCTTTGTTCCAGCACCCCAATCACTGCTCTGTCCCAGCACCCCCATCATTTCTCTCTTCCATGACCCCCATCATTGCTCTCTCCCAGTGTGACACCCCAGGGGTCTGGTTGCCACAGTGATAGAGATATTACGTCTGAGAGCAGGTGGGAGGTCTCTTGGTCAGGGATCCTATGCATGCCACACCTCCTGCCCAGTCCTGGGAGGGGAAGAACTTCCCCTATATAAACTTAGGGCTGAGGCAGGGTTAGTGAGTAGAGAAGAGGTAGAGAAGAGAAGCAGCATAGGAAGAAACTACAGGAGCTCTGTAGGAGCAGTGCAACAAGGAGTCAGGGGCTGGCAGCTGCAGAGCTCGCCCTGACTGAGAAGATTTCTCACCGGACCCGGAGTCCGAGGCTGTGGGGACTAACTCCTATCCAGCAGCAGAAACCGACTGGCAGGGGATTGCAGGTCCTCTCACCCAGAAACCCGAAGGCACGGTCACACGCGTGGGACCAGCACCGCCGTCGTGGAGCGGAAGCTACTAGAAGGCCCCGAGTCACCGGCCATACGGGTGAGCACCACACGGTACACTCAGGGACGTGGGCTACTTATACCCGCCTCTAGCAAGGTAGCCAGAAGAGTACAGTCAGTTTGGGAGGCCTACAACTCCGCCTGGCCAGGGGAGATCCCATCTGCTCAAGGACTGACCAGGCCCCAATCGCTAGCCAGTACTCCGGGAGGGTCTATCTTTGTCACCAGTAAAGACCCTGAACTACACCGTACCGTCTCCGAGTGGTTCCTGCTACCCCCATCTTCCACGTCGGCTGCCCTGAGGCCATACCCCTCCCGTTGGGGGTTATGCTATCACGCTGCACAATCCTACCACCGGCCTCAGCGGTCTGCCCTGCAGCAGCAGCTCCTTAGCTGTACTCAACGGGTGGCGTAGTCGTCCAACATCTACCGCTGATAAAGCGCCACTTAGTCTGACTCCCTGGGCACGGACCGGATCACCGCCACGAGACTACAACCCTCAAGAGATCCGGCTCCGGGTAAGCTCCCGCGTGCGCAACGCAGCGCGACACAGGCCCAGGGGCGCGTCAACTTTTGGCGTAGTCGGCAGGATTTCGTGCCCGCAACCACCGGGTACTGCGTGCCTGAAAAAGACTGTTCAAACTTACCAGTGGTGAAGATTCCCGCCATCCGTGGAGGATTCCCGCCATCCGGCGCCATCTTCTACATTCTTCCCGCCATCCGCGAAGTTTTCCCGCCATCCGGCGCCATCTTCGGCCTTCTTCCCGCCATCCGTGGAGGTTTCCCGCCATTGGACGCCATCTTGAGGACGCCGCGCGGGAAGAAGAGGGGCGTGGACTCCGAAAGCGCGCGAGAACTGAAGCCCCGCCTCACGTCCGGACGTTGCGTAAGGTCCTGGAAGGAGCCCAGCAGACGCCGACGTCACAGGAGCGCGACGGAAGGTCCTCAACCCTGACGATCCACTGCGGAGCCGCGGCCTACGGAAGAGGATCATCGCAAGGTAGGCCACGGTCCACTAGGGGGGAGAAGGATGTCGGATACGGAGGAGAGCTTCACCGCTTCAACCCCCGCCAGCGCCACCGCTGTGGCGGTCATGCCTTTCACCATGCCCTATATCCCGGGGGCAGCCTGGCTACCCCAGTACTCGGGTGAGTCACATACCCTGCATGACTTTAGAGAAAAGCTGGATAGCCTCTTCCAGGTGTACCCCCTCACAGAGGAGCAAAAAGTGAGCATCCTGGTGGCCCAATTAACCGGGGCAGCCCAAAGGGAGGTAAAGTCCTGGCCACCTGGGGGGAGGACTGTCGCAGGGATACTAACCCGGCTGAGGGACACCTTTGATACCCGCACCTCAGCCGAGATTAAGCTTAGATTCTACGGGTGCAAACAGCGGGCACATGAGAGTATAAGGGACTATGCCCTAAACCTACAAGAGGCCCTGAGAGCCATTAAGCAGACCGACCCTGACGGCGTGGGAGACGAGGACAGGCTGTTGACTGAACAATTTATAGAGGGTTTATATTGCAATGCCCACCGAACCCAGTTGCGGGCAATGGCCTTACAGGACCCTCATCTGGGATTTGCACAGTTCAAGGACAGAGCCATCCGGGTGCTTCGAGAACCGGCACCAGGTGGCGTTGTGACCAACAGACGCCCCACTACCACTTACCACCAGGAGGCGGCGCCCTTGTCGGCAGGGCCTGTGGGAGCTGATGCGCAGGCTTTGAACAATGACCCGGCTCCAGACCTGCACCATCAGGTCCAAGAGCTAGCTAAAAGCGTTGCTGCGCTAACCCGAACTGTGCAGTCTTTACAGGTTTCCACTCCAGGGAAGATCCAGCTGGCATCCGGACCGGAGGACATCCCGTGGCGTCGACCAAGGAGGACCCCACCGGCCAGAGGAAGACCCAGCGACCGATACAACGAGGACGGACGACCCATCTGCCGCCGCTGCAATCAACCCGGACATATGGCAAGGTACTGTCCTTTAAACTGGCACAACCTGGGGTAGAGGGCCAACCCCCAGGAAAAAGATCACCAGGCCCATCGAACGGGCGCGACAAATATGTGGGAGGACGTCCAGTCTTACCCGTGGTACTGGATGGCATTCCTATGAGTGCCCTGCTGGACACCGGGTCACAGGTCACCACCATCCCGTATGTGCTCTTCAAGCAGTACTGGAATGACTCGGATATCACCCGCTACCCTGACGACGACTTGAGTATCATCACCAGCAATGGTCAGCCCGTGCCACAGATTGGATTTAAAGAGGTGACCATTAAAATCGGTAGAGTCCAATTGGCAGCACAGGGACTGATCATTGTAGACATTGACAAACACGAGAGTCACCCAAAGATAACTCTAGGAACTAATGTAATTGAAAATTGTCTTGCAGAGGTGATTTTCCTTTTACAGCAGGTTGCCAAGAACGCCAGCTCCGGCCAGCAGCGAGTGCTCCAGAAAGAGATCCGGGCACTGATGCGACGGCAACAGCTAGAACTCTCCGGTGGTGAGATTGGTAGCGTGCGAATGTGTGACCCTTTCCCTATTGCCATGCCCCCAAAAAGTGAAATGATGATTTGGTGCCGGGCAGCTATTGGTCTGAGAGGTAGAGATTACCAGGCAATGGTAGAACCAGTTTACTCAGACAGTAGGCCCACCATTTTGACAGCACGAGGAGTGGTCAATGTACGCCATGGGAGGGTGCCCGTTCGCATAATAAATATCGGGAAGAGGGAAGTGTACCTGCCCCGGTATGCCACGCTAGCCAAATTGTATACCATCAATCAAGATTCCATACAGTCCGTAGAACCCTTGCCTCCATCTTCCCCGGAGGAAGGTAACGGCTCTAAGAAAACGATGGAGGACTGGTGTCAGCAACTACATTTGGGTACTGACTCCACTCCCTCACACCAGAAACAGGGAGTCTATCGGGTGGTTCAAGAGTACGAGAGAGTGTTTAGTAAACACCCGTTAGACTTCGGGCGAGTCAAGGGGGTAGAACACCACATCCCCACGGGAGACCATCCTCCCATAAAAGAGAGGTATCGACCCGTACCCCCTGCACACTACCAACACGCCAAGGGGATGCTTAGAGACATGAAGGAGGCTGGGGTGATCAGGGATAGCTGTAGCCCCTGGGCAGCTCCACTAGTCTTAGTCAAAAAGAAAGACAACACCATGAGGATGTGTGTAGATTACCGGAAAATCAACCGTATCACACACAAGGATGCGTACCCCTTACCAAGGATAGAGGAGTCTTTGGCTGCTTTAAGATCTGCTAACTTCTTCTCTACCTTGGATCTCACTAGTGGGTACTGGCAGGTTCCTGTAGCAGAGGCGGACCGGGAGAAGACCGCATTCACCACCCCGATGGGACTTAGCGAGTTTACCTGCATGCCGTTCGGACTCTGCAACGCACCAGGAACCTTCCAACGATTAATGGAGTGCTGTCTGGGCCACATAAACTTCGAGACGGTCTTGTTGTACCTGGACGATGTCATCGTATATTCCAAGACGTATGAGGACCACCTGAAACACCTGGCGGAAGTGTTCGAAGCTCTGGCAAGCTACGGCCTAAAGGTGAAACCCTCCAAGTGTCACCTCCTGAAACCAAAGGTGCAGTACCTGGGACACGTGGTGAGCGCTGACGGAGTGGCTCCCGACCCTGATAAGATCACCGCAATTAAGGTATGGCCAAGTCCCTCCAGTGTAAAAGAAGTGCGACAGTTCCTCGGGTTGGTAGGCTATTACCGCACATTCATCCCCGGTTTCACCAAAAAGGCAGCTCCTATGCAGGACCTCCTGATAGGCCAGTCCCGGAAGGCCAAGAACCAGAAGCCACCCTTCAGATGGGAGAAGTTAGAAGAAGAGTCCTTCCGCCAGCTGAAGATGGCCCTCACGGGGGATGAAATCCTGGCGTACCCTGATTACAGCCAGCCCTTTATCCTCTACACCGACGCAAGTAACATCGGGCTAGGAGCCGTGCTGTCCCAGATCCAGCAGGGGAAAGAACGAGTAATCGCTTACGCCAGCCGAAAACTGCGACCCACCGAGAGAAACCCTGAGAATTACAGCTCATTTAAGCTAGAGTTCCTGGCAGTGGTGTGGGCAGTCACCGAACGCTTTAAGCACTACCTCGCTTCTTCCCGGTTCATCGTGTACACGGATAACAACCCGTTGACACACCTGGACACGGCAAGACTCGGTGCCCTAGAGCAGAGATGGATGGCCCGTCTGTCCAACTACGAGTTCACAATCAAATACCGGGCAGGACGCTCCAATACCAACGCGGACGCCCTGTCCAGGATGCCAAACCTACCGGACGTAGGAGAAGATCCAGAGGGACTGGAATAAGTTGAACTCCCCGCGTTCCACCGTCATGGGACTATCCAGTATTCCCATCGGGTAAAGAGTAAGCAAGCCGCTACGTTTAACCCCTTGCCTCACTACAACTGGGAGGAAACGCAAGACAGTGACCCTGCCGTCCGACTGGTGAAGGAGATGCTGACTCGGCCAGAGGCTCGCCTTGACCCAGACGCTCCGGAGGAAGCCAAGCAACTATGGGCTGAGAAGAGTCGACTGTTCCTTTACAAGGGGAAGTTGTGCCGCAGAATGGTTAACTCCCGGACGCATGAACTAATCTGGCAAGTAGTGGTGCCACGAAGAGACGCAGCCATGGTGATGGAGGCATACCACGACGGGGCTGGACACTTCGGATGGAAGAAGCTGGAGTTACTGCTGCGCGAGCGGTTCCACTGGGTAGGCATGAGGGGAACCATCGAGAGGTGGTGCAGAGACTGTGGCCCGTGCAACCTAAGAAGGAAGGACCGTGCCAGCCAGAAGACTCCCCTGCAGTCCATCGTCACCCGGCAGCCGTTGGAACTGGTAGCCTTGGATCATGTAAAACTGACCCCAAGCAGAAGTGGCTACGTCTACGCACTAACCATCGTGGATCACTACTCCCGGTTCTTGGTTGTCGTCCCCGTCAAGGACTTAACAGCTCGAACAGCAGCTAGAGCCTTCCAGCAGCATTTCTGCCGTCCACACGGGTACCCGGACCAAGTGTTGACAGACCAGGGACCTGCCTTTGAAGCGGAGGTCTTCCAAGAATTCTGCACTCTGTATGGCTGCCGGAAGATAAGGACTATCATCTGCAAACTAATGGACTTTGTGAGAAAATGAACCAGGTGGTAATGGATCTTCTGAAAACGTTGCCCCTGGAAGAACACAGTCTGTGGCCTGAGAAGCTGCCCGATCTGGTGGACCTATACAACCACATCCCGGTAGGTTCCACCAACTGTACCCCGGCTTACCTAATGAGGGCGAGACCTGGTAAGTTACCTGTTGACCTGGAAATGGGAGTCCTGACACCCGAGGACACTTCACCAGAAGCAGACTGGGACACAGAGAGGCAGCAGCAGTACCGGAGAGTACAGGAGAGTGTGGAGCGAAGTCTCTGTCAGGCTAGGGAAAGACAAGAGAAAACTTACAACCAGTATGCTCCCGCTGTTCCCCTGGTACCCGGAGAGCAGGTCTTGAAGAGAAAAAGACGGCTCCACAAGTTGGACGACCAGTGGGAGAAGGACCCGTACACCGTACTGCCCTCAAGCCACGACAACCCAAAGGTCTGTACCATCAGTAAAGACGGAGGGGAAACCACGACCATTGTATCCCGGGATCACCTGAAGAAGTGTCCCGAACAGCTACGGAACCCTGAAGAGGAACAAGAAGACCCTCGACCCGTAGAGGAAAGGGAAGACATGGTTAGTACTGTGCTCGGAGACTTCCCTCGGTCTTGGACTCAAGTCAATGGCGCAGTTGTGGTACCCGTACTCACCTTCCTCCAACCAGCATCCCAAGCACCTACGGAGCGACAGGTAGAGCTGGAAGAGCAGCCGGTTCAGGAGGCAGAAGACTCCACACAAGCAGAACAGGAGGATCAACCCTCTGCTTATAGTGAGCCTGCCGTACCCCTAGTGAGCCAAGGAGCCGGTAGACAGCTGCCAAGTTTTCCCTTGACAGCTCCTACACCCTGTAGTTCAGGGCTAGACAGTCAGCTCCGTAGGTCCACTAGGGCCACTAGAGGCCAGTTACCCGCACGTTGGAGGATTTGAAGTGTATAAATTGTTTTATTTGTGGTTACCTGTTTTTCTTGTTGCTTGTGTATAATTATGTGTTTCTAGTTGTTTATAGGAGTCTTTGGTGGATTTACCGGGAATCCTGTGTACATAGTTGGAGCGTAACCCAGGACGGACTAAAGACTGTTAAGGACTCGGGGCAGGACAGACCCCTACCTGGTTACGTCTCCCTGTTTTGGTGAAATGGACACCTTGCTTTTCTTCAAAGACTGCACCCGGTTACGGACATGCCGTGACCACCTTTATGTGTTTTTCTTATTGTATCATTATTGTTATACCTTGTTATGTTTTTCCAAAAATATGTTTAGCCCCGGAGTACTAAATTTCACTAGGGGGGAATGTGACACTCCAGGGGTCTGGTTGCCACAGTGATAGAGATATTACGTCTGAGAGCAGGTGGGAGGTCTCTTGGTCAGGGATCCTATGCATGCCACACCTCCTGCCCAGTCCTGGGAGGGGAAGAACTTCCCCTATATAAACTTAGGGCTGAGGCAGGGTTAGTGAGTAGAGAAGAGGTAGAGAAGAGAAGCAGCATAGGAAGAAACTACAGGAGCTCTGTAGGAGCAGTGCAACAAGGAGTCAGGGGCTGGCAGCTGCAGAGCTCGCCCTGACTGAGAAGATTTCTCACCGGACCCGGAGTCCGAGGCTGTGGGGACTAACTCCTATCCAGCAGCAGAAACTGACCGGCAGGGGATTGCAGGTCCTCTGACCCAGAAACCCGAAGGCACGGTCACACGCGTGGGACCAGCACCGCCGTCGTGGAGCGGAAGCTACTAGAAGGCCCCGAGTCACCGGCCATACGGGTGAGCACCACACGGTACACTCAGGGACGTGGGCTACTTATACCCGCCTCTAGCAAGGTAGCCAGAAGAGTACAGTCAGTTTGGGAGGCCTACAACTCCGCCTGGCCAGGGGAGATCCCATCTGCTCAAGGACTGACCAGGCCCCAATCGCTAGCCAGTACTCCGGGAGGGTCTATCTTTGTCACCAGTAAAGACCCTGAACTACACCGTACCGTCTCCGAGTGGTTCCTGCTACCCCCATCTTCCACGTCGGCTGCCCTGAGGCCATACCCCTCCCGTTGGGGGTTATGCTATCACGCTGCACAATCCTACCACCGGCCTCAGCGGTCTGCCCTGCAGCAGCAGCTCCTTAGCTGTACTCAACGGGTGGCGTAGTCGTCCAACATCTACCGCTGATACAGCGCCACTTAGTCTGACTCCCTGGGCACGGACCGGATCACCGCCACGAGACTACAACCCTCAAGAGATCCGGCTCCGGGTAAGCTCCCGCGTGCGCAACGCAGCGCGACACAGGCCCAGGGGCGCGTCACCAGCACCCCCATCACTGCTTTCTCCCAGTAACCCCATCATTGCTCTCGCCCACCACCCCCATCATTGCTTTCTCCCACCACTCCCATCATTGCTCTCTCCCACGACCCCATCATTGCTCTCTCCCAGCACTCCCATCATTGCTCTCCCCATCCCCACAATTGCTCTCTCCCAGCAACCCATCATTGCTCTCTCCCATCCTCATCATTGCTCTCCCAATGCCATTATTGCTCTCCCCAACCCCATCATTGCTCTCCCCATCCCCCATCATTGCTATCCCCAGTCCCATCATCCCCATAATTGCTTTCCCCAGCCCCATCATTGCTCTCCCCATCGCCACCATCCCAACCATTGCTCTCTCCTTTGCCACCATCCCCATCATTGCTCTCCCCATCGCCACCATCCCTATCAGTGCTCTCCCCATCGCCACCATCCCCATCATTGCTCTCCCCAGCCCCACCATCCCCATCATTTCTCTCCCCATCCCCACCATCCCCATCATTACTCTCCCCAGCCCCATCACCATCATTGCTGTCCCCATTGCCACCATCCCCATCATTGCTCTCCCCAGTCCCATCATTGCTCTCACCATCCCCACCATCCCCATCATTGCTACCCTCCTCCTCCCCTGATTCTCCTATTCCTCTCCCCAGCATTTCAGTAAAAAAAAAAATACAACTTACCTCTCAGCCTGCTCCCCTGCAGCATCCTCCTCGTCATCAAGCTGCGCACGTCTGTGTCAGGGAGGAAGCGCCAGGCAGGAAGCAGAGGACGGATCGCTCCCTGCCCGCCGCGTGTGTTGAGGGCATTCTGGCCATGGGCACCATGAAGCTTCGGGCTCCGAGAAGCCGGCCAGATTGCCCACAATATTAGCCAGCCGGCAAGGGACCCCCTGACCCTCCAGGCCCTGGTGCAGCTGCACCGGCGGTATGTCCGCCCCTGGACTGCTATGGGGCCCCCCTGGCTCACGGGCTCCATAGCCATCGCGTGGCCTGCCGCCATTGGCGGTACACCACTGGTTACTGGATTAATATGTAATCACTTGTGACACCCAACACAGTTTTTTTGCATAGAAGGATAGGGGTGTAATTTAATGCAGAGAGGATCTGCTATCAGAAAATTGCAGAACATATTCGGAATATTAATAACAAAAATAAAACAAATTTAGGAGCAATTACTCATTTTGCAGAAAAAAAAAACCTGCAAATGCAGAATACAGTGCCTTGAAAAAGTCTTCATACCCCGTTAACTTTTCCACATTTTTTCACGTTACACTCACAAACATAAAAGTATTTTATTGGGATTTGTGATACCAACACAAAGTAACAAGTATTTGTAACGTGTAGAGGAAATGATAGAAGGTTTTCCAAATATTTTAAAAATATCATTTTGAACATTGTGCCGTGCATTAGTATTCAGCCCCTGAGTCAGTACTTTGTAGGACCACCTTTCTCTGCAGTTACTGCTGCAGTCTTTTGGGGTCTGTCTCTCCAGCATTGCACATCTAGAGGTGACATTTTGCCCCTTCTTCTTTGCCCCCTCGCTCTCGCTCAGTGAGATTGGATGGAGACGTCTGTGATCAGTAATTTTCACGTCTTGTTACAGATTCTCTGGGATTTGGGTCTGGACTGTGACTGCGCCGTTCACACACAGGAATATGCTCTGATCTAAACCCTCCATTGTAGCTCTGGCAGGATGTTTAGGGTTGTTGTCCTGCTGGAAGGTGAACCTACATCCCAGTCTCATGTCTTTTTCAGCCTCTAACAGGTTTTCCTCCAGGATTTCCCTATATTTAGCACCATCCATCCCATGAACTCTGACCAGCTTTCCCGCCTCTGCTGAAGAAAAGCCTCCCCACAGCAGTATGCTGCCACCACCATGTGTGACAGTGGGGATGGTGTTTTCAGGGTAATGTGCAGTGTTAATTTTCCACCACACATAGCGTTTTGCATTTAGACAAAAATGTTCCTCTATGTTCTCATCTGACCAGAGCCCCTTCCTCTACATCCTCGCTGTGTCCCATACAGGGTCGGACTGGGGTGTCTGGGGCCCACAGGAGAAATTGACTCTAAGGGCCCACCCTACAGCCATATGCACATACCTGTTAGCTGTTACCACTGTTATAGTGGAGCGTCGCCTGTAAAACACAGGTGGCTCTTTCACATCTACTGTGCACATACTATAACTGTATACATTAGTTACATAGTTACATAGTTACATAGTTTATAAGGCCGAAAAAAGACAAGCGTCCATCCAGTTCAGCCTATTTCTTGTGCACTGCAGCTATTCCGCAGCGTTGATCCAGGGGAAGGCAAAAAAACCCATGTGGTATAGGCCAATTTACATCATTGAGGAAAAATTCACTTCCCGACTCCAATCTGGCAGTCAGATTAAATCCCTGGATTAATTAACTAAGCATAAGATGTAATTTTATTGCTCTCAAGAAAGGCGTCCAGGCCTCTCTTGAACTCATTAAGTGAGTTGGACATCACCACTTCCTCTCCCGGAGAGTTCCAGAGTCTCACGGCTCTGACCGTAAAGAATCCCCTTCTATGCTGGTGCAGGAACCTCCTTTCCTCCAGACGCATAGTGTGCCCCCTCGTCTTTATTACCATCCTTGGTATAAACAGGTCATGGGAGAGATCTCTGTACTGCCCCCTGATGTATTTATACATGTTTATGAGGTCTCCCCTAAGCCTTCTCTTTTCCAACGTAAATAGGCCTAATTTTGACAACCTCTCTGGGTATTCTAGTCCCTCCATTCCCTTTATTACCTTAGTCGCCCTCCTTTGTACCCTCTCTAGCTCCAATATGTCTTTCCTGAGCACCGGAGCCCAGAACTGTGCACAATATTCTAAGTGCGGCCTTACCAGCGCTTTATACAGAGGAAGAACAATGTTCTCATCATATGCCCCTATTCCTCTTCTGATGCATGCCATGACTCTATTTGCCTTCGCAGCTGCTGCCTGACACTGGGCACTCCAATTTAATTTGCTATTAACCAAGACGCCCAGGTCCTTCTCCATGTCAGATTTCCCCAACGGTTTCCCATTTAATATGTATGGGTGACTGCTGTTTTTCTTTCCCATGAACATGACCTTACATTTATCGGCATTGAACCCCATTTGCCATTTTTTGGCCCAACTCCCCAATTTATCTAAATCCTCCTGTAGCTGTGCCCTGTCCTCATCTGTATTAACTACTTTACAAAGTTTAGTATCATCTGCAAATATTGCTATTTTACTATGCAACCCTTTCACTAGATCATTAATAAATAAACATTACAGGGGTTCTTTGATGAAAACAATTTATCACCGGTCCACAGGTTAGGTAGAAGATATCTTCTTGATCGGTGGAATCCGACCATTGAAAACCGCACCGATCAGAAGAATGGGGAACTTTTATCCCCATTTTAAAATGGAGCTGCAGGTGGGACGTCTGACCGCAGCCACATTCATTCTCTTTGGGGGCTTCCAGAAAAAAAATGAATGGATGGATCGGTGGTCGAGTCGCACACAAGCTTCAGTCTAATGGGGAGAAAAGCTCCACATTCTGCAGATAGGTGCAGGTCCCAGCAGTCAGACCCCAATAATCAATAATTTATCCATAGGTCATGTTCACACATTCGGTATTTGGTCAGTATTTTACATCACTTATTTGTAAGCCAAAATCAGGAGTGGAACAATCAGAGGAAAAGTATAATAGAAAAACGTCACCACTTCTGTATTTATCACCCACTCCTGGTTTTGGTTTACAAATAATGATGTAAAATCCTGACCAAATACCGAATGTGTGAATGTGGCCTTAGGATAAGTGATTACTTGTTTTCACCGGAGAACCTCTCTAAGTACATATTTGCTATTGTGTAATAGACACCGGACAGGGAGGAGTTAAATGTCAAAGTAATTAATCTCTTTTGGAAATAAAGAATCTTCTACTTATTGATATCAGAGAGAACAAGTAATCTCCTATACCAAGACCAATAATACCATGTAGAAGGGGACACATACCATCACAATATGACCAGACCACATATTACCACCACATAGTGACCGAATAATACCACATACAGGGGACAAAAACCAACACACCATGGCCCGACCGAATATTACCACAATATAGTGACCGAATAATACCACATAAAAAGGAGAAATACCACCACACTATGACCAGACCACATATTACCACCACATAATGACTGAATAATACCATATACAAGGAAAAAATACTGCCACATCATGACCAGACCACATATTACCACCACATACACGTGACAAATACCACCATACCATGACCAGACCACACGTTACCATTACATAGTCACCGAATAATACTACCATAAGGATCATGAATAAAAAACGAACTAGAACTAGCATACTAACACACAGGAGCTCTGTATACAGTGTATAGTGTGCATTTACATGTAACACACTGACTCACCAGTGACGTCTCTAGTTGAAGTCCTTCATCTTCACTTTTCTTCTTCATCCGGCACAGACCGTCATCACTTCATCTATCCAGGACTTGTCGCTGCAGAAATAACACACACTTATCAATAGCTGATCTCTTCTAGAGAATATTCCCACTTATTCCCTGATTTCTACACTACACCAGATGAAGAAAAAAAGCGACATAATGTCACCCTGCACAATAACAGGACCCCCCTGTTGTTACTCCCCCATGGAGAACAGTATCCTCAAAAATAAATGATATTACAGCAGTAATGACCCCTACAGTAATTATGTCCCCACTTGCAACCATAAACTAATAATACCTCATTCTGTCCCCCATAGTGTAATTGTCACCCATCCTGGCCCCCTTTATTTAATAATATCCCCCATCCAAGGCTCCCATCTACCCCCCCCCCACCAATCCTGGGCCTGTGTGTTTCCCCCCCACCCATCCTGGGCCCGTATGTATCCCCCCCACCCATCCTGGGTCTGTATGTATCCCCCCAACCATCCTGGGCCTGTATTTATTGACTCGCCCCCTGGGCCGTGGGGCACCCGGAACCGGACTTCAGTGCGATGATGGGGGTAGTAGTGGCAACCCGATCCCGTGGCTCAGGGTGGTCAAACCAGTGGCGGTCTTTTATAGGGTTTTTATGATTTAATGTCTGACTACGCCACCCGTGGATTGCGGTCAGGGTGTACCGCCGCTGCGAGGCAGACCGCTGAGGCTGGTGTGGTGTGCGCAGCAGAGGATGGGATAACTCCCCACGGGAGGAGTATAGCCTCAGGGCAGTGAGTGTGGATGATGGGAGTGATGGTGCACGGGTGAAGCAGGAACGACTCAGAGTCTTTGCAGTGCAGTTCAGGGTCTTTACTGATGATGATAAGGCGGACCCTCCCGTGAGTACTGGCTAGCATAAGGGGCCTGGTCAGTCTGTGAACAAACAGCAGTTCCCCTGGCCAGGTGGAGTTGTAGGCCTCCCCATCTGTCTGCACTCTTCCTGGCTACCTTGCTGTAAGCGAGTAGAAGTAGCCCACGTCCCTGAGTATACCGTGTGGTGCTCACCCGTATGGCTGGTGACTTGGACCCTCTGGTAGCTTCCGCTCCTCGATGGCGGTACCGGTCCCTTGTGCGTGTGACTGAGCCTCCGGGCTTCCTATGGCCAGAGGACCTGAAATCCCCTGTTGGCTGGTTTCTGCTGCTGGATATATAAGTCCTCACAGCCTCGGACTCCGTCGTCCGGTTGTAGTGTCTTCAGCCAGGACAAGCAATATCTGCTTCCAGTCCCTGGCACTCATGTCCTGCTCATACAGAGCTCCTAGCTGTTACTTTCCCTGTGTCTGCTTGTTCTTCACTCTCCCTCTGCTTTCCTCTGCTAACCCCGCCCCAGACCCAGTTTATATAGAGCAGGTTCCTCCCAGGTCTGGGACAGGAGGTGTTGCATGATCAAGGGCTCCTGACCAGGGAACCTCCCACTTGCTCTCAGACGTGATATTTCTATCACTGTGGCAACCAGACCCCTGGGGTGCCACATTCCCCCCTAGTGAATTTTAGTACTCCGGGACTAAACACATTTTTTAAACATAATATAACAGGGTATAAACAATAACAGGAAAAAGTACATTTTGTCTTGATGGTCACGGCATTTCCGTAACCGGGTGTCCATATCACCCAAGGTGAAGTCTTAGAACAGAGTAGGGGACCTGTCCAAAGCAAACCCCAAACGTTGGCCCTGGGCGTGGCTGCAAGGCGAAGCAAACTACTTTGGACCACACGGGGCCAAGCCAGACAGGTTTTTCTTCCGTGGCCGTCTTCGCAAGAGGCACAAAGTGCAACTATTTACAATGTAGTTCCGGTTATTCAGCGTCCATAACCTGTCAGTCCATGAACTAGGAAAACTAGAAAGACATAATTAATAACCAGGTAACAAAAACATCAAACATTTTCAACTTTTACATATGTACAGGTAGATATATACTTGGCATTAGATTCTCCAGCGAGCGGGCATCTGTCGTCTAGTGCTCCTGGTGGACCTACGTAACCCACTATCTGGCTCTGCACTACAGGGTGTAGGAGGTGTTGCGGGTAGGCCTGGCAGCTTCCTGCGTACTCTTTGGCTTACTAGGGGCACGACAGGCTCACTACTAGCAGAGGGTTGATTCTCCTGGGCTGCTTGTATGGATCCTTCTGCCTCCTGGGCTGGCTGCTCTTCTGACACTACCAGTTCTTCTGTAGGCCCTTGAGGGGCTGGCTGGAGAAAGGTGAGGACGGGTACCATGACTACGTTGTTGATTTGAGTCCAGGACCGGGGAAAGTCTCCGAGTACGGTACTGATCATTTCTTCCTTTTCCTCTGCGGGTTGAAGGATATCCTGGTCTTCTTCAGCACCTTGTAGCTGCTCGGGACACTTCTTCAGGTGGTCTCTGGAGACAGTGGCCGTGGTCTCTCCTCCATCCTTACTGATGACACATACTTTTGGGTTCTCATGGCTTGAGGGCAGTACGGTGTACGGGTCCTTCTCCCACTGGTCATCTTCCTCTTCAAGACCTGCTCTCCAGGTGCCAGGGGAACAGCGGGAGCATGTTGGTTATAAGTCCTCTCTTCCTCTTCCTCTTGCTTGAGACAGACTTCGCTCCACTGTCTCCTGTACTTTCCGGTACTGCTGCTGCCGTTCCGTGTCCCAGTCTGCTTCTGGTGAGGTGTCCTCGGGTGTCAGGACTCCCATCTCCAGGTCAATTGGCAGCTTACCCGATCTTGCGCGCATCAGGTAAGCCGGGGTGCAATTTGTAGCATTCACCGGAATATGGTTGTACAAGTCAATCAGGTCTGGCAGCTTCTCCGGCCACAGGCGGCGTTCTTCCAAGGGCAACATCTTGAGGAGATCAATGATGATATTGTTCATTTTCTCACACAGCCCGTTGGTTTGGGGGTGGTAAGGCGTTGTCCTTATCTTCTTGCAGCCATACAAGTTGCAGAACTCCTGGAAGACCTCCGCTTCGAAGGCTGGACCTTGGTCAGTCAACACTTGCTCCGGATACCCGTGTGGACGTCAGAAGTGCTGCTGGAAGGCTCTAGCTGCTGTTTGAGCCGTTAAGTCCTTGACAGGGACCACCACCAGGAACCAGGAGTAGTGGTCTACGATGGTGAGGGTGTAGACGTACCCGGACCTACTTGGAGCCAGCTTCACATGGTCCAGGGCTACCAGTTCTAGTGGTTGCTTCATGATGATGGGCTGCAGGGGGGTTTCTGGCTGGCACGGTCCTTCCTCCTCAGGTTGCACGGGCCGCAGTCCCTGCACCATCTCTCAATGGCCCCTCTCATGTTTACCCAGAAGAACCAGTCACGCAACAGGAACTCCAGCTTCTTCCATCCGAAGTGCCCTGCTCCGCCGTGGTATGTCTCCAGGACCATAGCCGCGTCCCGTCTCGGGACCACTACCTGCCAGGTCAGCTCATGTGTCCGGGAGTTGACAGTTCTCCGGCACAGCTTCCCCTTGTAGAGAAACAGTTTACTCTTCTCCTTCCACAGCTGTTTGGTCTCCTCCGGGGCGTCTGGGTCAAGGCGGGCATCAGCCTGTGTCAGCATTTCCTTCACCAGACGGACTGCGGGGTCACTGTCTTGAGTCTCTGCCCAGCTGTAGTGGGGTAAGGGATTGAATGTAGCAGAGTGCCTGTCCCTTACACGGTGGGAATACTGGGTAATCCCATGACGGTGGAACGCAGGGAGTTCGATCTCTTCCAGTTCCTCTGGATCTTCCCCTCCGTCCGGTAAGTTCAGCATCCTGGACAGGGCGTCTGCGTTGGCATTTGAGCGTCCCGCCCGGTATTTGATGGTGAATTCATAGTTGGACAGGCGGGACATCCATCTCTGCTCCAGGGCATCAAGTTTTGCAGTGTCCAGATGTGTCAACAGGTTGTTGTCCGTGTACACGGTGAACTTGGAGGAGGCTAGGTAATGGCTGAAACGTTCCGTCACTGCCCACACCACTGCCAGGAACTCTAGCTTGAATGAGCTATAATTCTCAGGGTTTCTCTCTGTGGGCCGTAGTTTTCGGCTGGTGTAAGCGATTACCCGTTCTCTCCCCTGCTGGATCTGGGACAGTACGGCTCCTAGCCCGATGTTGCTCGCGTCCGTGTGGAGGATAAAGGGCTGGCTGTAGTCAGGGTACGCCAGGATTTCATCCCCCGTGAGGGCCATCTTCAGCTTGCGGAAGGACTCCTCTTCCAGCTTTTCCCACCTGAAGGGTGGCTTCTGGTTTTTGGTCTTCCTGGATTGACCTATCAGGAGGTCCTGCATAGGAGCTGCCATTTTGGTGAAACCGGGAATGAATCTTCGGTAGTAGCCTACCAACCCGAGGAACTGCCACACTTCCTTTATGTTGGAGGGTCTTGGCCAGTCCTTAATCACGGTGATCTTATCAGGGTCGGGAGTCACTCCGTCGTCACTCACCATGTGTCCCAGGTACTGTACCTTTGGTTTCAGCAGATGACACTTGGAGGGTTTCACCCTTAGGCCGTAGCTTGCCAGGGCGTCAAACACCTCGGCCAGGTGTTTCAGATGGTCCTCGTAGGTTTTGGAATAAATGATGACATCGTCGAGGTATAACAGGACCGTCTCGAAATTCCGGTGTCCCAGACAGCATTCCATCAACCGCTGGAAGGTTCATGGTGCGTTGCAGAGCCCGAACGGCATACAGTTGAATTCACTGAGACCCATCGGGGTGGTGAACGCAGTCTTCTCCTTGTCCGCCTCTGCTACAGGAACCTGCCAGTACCCGCTAGTAAGATCCAAAGTGGAGAAGAAGTTAGCAGATTTTAATGCAGCTAAAGATTCTTCTATCCTAGGTAACGGGTACGCATCTTTGTGTGTAATACGGTTGACATTTCTGTAGTCTACGCACATTCTCATTGTGTTGTCCTTCTTTTTCACTAGAACCAGTGGGGCCGCCCACTGGCTACAGCTGTCCCTGATTACCCCAGCCTCCTTCATGTCTCGCAACATCCCCTTTGCATGCTGATAGTGTGCAGGGGGTACAGGTCGGTATCTTTCCCTTATGGGTGGATGGTCTCCTGTGGGGATGTGATGCTCTACCCACTTTACTCGCCCGAAGTCTAGCGGGTGTTTACTAAAGACTCTTTTGTATTCCTGAACCACCCGGTAGACTCCCTGTTTTTGGCGTGAGGGAGTGGAGTCAGTACCCAAATGCAGCTGCTGACACCAGTCCTCCATTTGTTTCTTAGAGCAGTTACCTTCCTCTGGTTGAGATGGAGGCAAGGGTTCTACGGCCTTTACAGAATTTTGGTTTATGGTGAACAATTTGGCTAGCGTGGCAAACCGGGGCAAGTATACTTCTCTTTCCCCAATGTTTAGGATGCGGACCGGTACCCTCCCATGGCGGACATCAATCACCCCCCGTGCCGTCAAAATGGTGGGCCTACTGTCTGAGTAAACAGGTTCTACCATAGCTTGGTATTCTCTACCCCTCAGACCAATAGCTGCCCGACACTAGATCATCATCTCACTCTTTGGGGGCATGGCGATAGGGAACGGGTCACTCATCCTAACGCTACCAATCTCACCACCCGACAGTTCTACCTATTGCCGTTTCATCAGTGCCCAGATCTCCTTTTGTAGGACCCGCTGCTGGCCGGAGCTGGTGTGTCACCCTGGCCTGGATACCACAAATGTATAATAAAGCTGTGTCTGAGAGCAAGGGGGAGGTTCTCTGGTCAAGGACCATTAGCATGCAATACCTCCTGTCCCAGGCCAGTAGGGGGAGCAGGCTGCCCCTATTAAAGCTGAAGCTGGGGGCAGGGTTAGGGAGAACTGGACAACCTGTCTCTGGATTGAGAGGGGTCCCAGAGCAGGGACAGACAGTTGTGTTGCAGCCTAAGAGGCCGTGTGGCAGTAGGAGAGCCACGAGCCAGGGACAAGAGGCAAAGAGAGCCTGTCCTGGCAGATAGAGAAGCTAATCTACCGGACTTTGGTGTCCGAGGCTGTTAGGATTCCAAGTCCTACAGCGAATAACCAGTCCGCAGGGGACTGTATGTCCTTTGGCCTAAGAAGCCCGGAGGTTCCGCCACAGCAGAAGGGACCGGTGAAGCCGCACCAGGCCAAGAGTAAAAAGGGACCCAAGTCGCCAGCCATACGGGTGAGAAGGCACGGTGAGCTCAGGAACGTGGGCTATTACACCACGAGGAGGGAAATAGCCAGAGAGAGCGCAGAGAGCACGGTAGGCCTACACCCTCACCCTGATCAGGGCCAGCTTCCCACTTGTTCTCAGACATCCAGGCCCCCTCCCCCTCCTAGCCGGGCCTGTTTTTGGGTCGTTTCACCTGTTCTAATAAAGACCCTGAACTGTTTAAGAGGCCTCCGTTTCCTGGCTATCGCGGTCGGAATCATCCCCTCCATCATCCATTATATACTGCCCTGGAGCCATACTCCTCCCGTGGGGAGTTGTACTATTCAGTGCTGCACATTTATATCAGCCCCAGCGGTCTGCACTGCAGTGGCGGTTAGCCCTGACCGCAATCCACGGGTGGCGTAGTCAGACATTGCAAAACATATAGAAGACAGCCATTGGTCTGACCACCCTGAGCCACGGACCGGGTTGCCAATACTACCCCCATCATTGCCCTGTTGCCCGGATCCGAGTGCCCCACGGCCCAGGGGGCGAGTCACTGGCGTTCATGGCAACCTGCTGTAAAATGGCAATTACTTCTGAAAGGCAATTCTCAATCACGTTAGTACCCAAGGTTATTTTAGGGTGACTTTCACGACGATCAATGTCCACAATAATCAGTCCTTGTGCCGCCAGTTCTACCTTACCAATTTTAATGGTCACCTCTTTGAATCCCACCTGCGGCACGGGCTGACCATTGCTGGCGATGATACTCAGGTCGTCATCTGGGTAGCGGGTTATGTCCGAGTCATTCCAGTACTGTTTAAAGAGCACATAAGGGATGGTAGTCACCTGTGACCCGGTGTCTAGTAGGGCACTCATAGGAATGCCATCCAGTACCACAGGCAAGACTGGACGTCCCCCTACGTATTTATCACGCCAGTTCGATGGTCCTGATGATCTTATGCCTGGGGGTTGGCCCTCTGCCCCAGGTTGTGCCCGTTTAAATGACAGTACCTTGCCATATGTCCGGGTTGATTGCAGCGGCGGCAGATGGGTCGTCCGTCCTCGTTGTAGCGGTCGCTGGGTCTTCCTCTGGACGATGGGATCCTCCTCTGTCGGCGCCACGGGACGTCCTCCGGACTGGTGGCCAGCTTGATCCTTCCTGGAGAGGATACCTGTAACGACTGCACAGTCCTGGTTAATGCGGCAACGCTTTTGGTCAGTTCTTGGACCTGATGGTGCAGGTCTGCAGCCGGGTCTTTATCCAAAGCCTGCGCACCAGCTTCCACAGGCTCTGCAGACAAGGGCGCCGCCTCCTGGTGATAGGTAATAGCAGGGCACAGGTGGGTTACAGCGCTACCCGGTGCCGGTTCTCGGAGCACCCGGATGGCCCTGTCTTTGAACTTTGCAAAGTCTAACCCAGGGTTCTGCAAGGCCATTGCACGTAACTGGGTTCGGTGGGCGTTGGACAGCAGACCCTCAATGAATTGCTCAGTCAACAGTTCATCTGCATTCCGCACACTGTCAGGGTCTGCCTGTTTAATGGCTCCCAGGGCCTCCTGCAAATTCAAAGCATAGTCTCTTATACTGTCTTGGGCCCGCTGCTTGCACCCATAAAATCTCATTTTGATCTCTGCTGAGGTACGGGTATCAAAAGTGTCCTTCAGACGGGCTAAGATTTCCTTCACAGTCTCCTTGTCCCTGACTGACCAGGACTTTACTTCACGCTGGGCTGCGCCGCTTAGCTGGCCTATCAATATGCTCACTTTTTGTCCCTCCGTCAGGGGGTACACTTTAAATAGGCTGTACAGTTTCTCTTTAAAGTCGCTTAGGGTATGCGACTCCCTAAGTATTGGGGCAGCCAGGCCGCTCCAGAGATGTAAGGCATTGCAAATGGCATTACTGTGGCAGCGGCCGCACTGGCGGTGGGAGCTCCCTCCATTCCTGGTATCTTCCGCCTCCCCAGTTGACCGTGGCCTACCTTTTGTTGCTCTTCCTCCGTATGCCGCGGTTCAGCTGGCGCTGCTCCGGGCGAGGACCTTGCGTCGCGTCCTGGTGACGTCAGCGCCGCTCTCTCTCCTTCCAGGACCGTGCACAGCGTTGGTGCGTAGGGCGGGGCTTCAGGTCTCGCGCGGTTTGGACGTCCACGCCCCTCTTCTTCCGGCGCGGCGTCCTGAAGATGGCGTCCGATGGCGGGAAAACGGCTGAAGACGGTGGGAAATGACTGAAGATGGCAGGAGACGACTGAAGATGGCGGGAAACGGCTTCGGATGGTGGGAAACTTCACTCAGGTAAGTGCAAAGTCTTTTCCAGGCACGCAATACCCGTTTGTGGCGGGTTGGTCACAATCCTGCCGACTACGCCAAAGCTGACTCGCCCCCTGGGCCGTGGGGCACCCGGAACCGGGCTTCAGTGCGATGATGGGGGTAGTAGTGGCAATCCGATCCCGTGGCTCAGGGTTGTCAAACCAGTGGCCGTCTTTTATAGGGTTTTTATGATTTAATGTCCGACTACGCCACCCGTGGATTGCGGTCAGGGTGTACCGCCGCTGCGGGGCAGACCGCTGAGGCTGGTGTGGTGTGCGCAGCAGAGGATGGGATAACTCCCTGCGGGAGGAGTATAGCCTCAGGGCAGTGAGTGTGGATGATGGGAGTGATGGTGCACGGGTGAAGCAGGAACGACTCAGAGTCTTTGCAGTGCAGTTCAGGGTCTTTACTGATGATGATAAGGCAGACCCTCCCGGGAGTACTGGCTAGCATAAGGGGCCTGGTCAGTCTGTGAACAAACTGG
Source organism: Phyllobates terribilis (assembly GCF_046119375.1). Taxonomy (NCBI): domain Eukaryota; kingdom Metazoa; phylum Chordata; class Amphibia; order Anura; family Dendrobatidae; genus Phyllobates; species Phyllobates terribilis. The sequence goes on from NW_027362762.1 coordinate 46,056,987, forward strand.
AGTTCCCCTGGCCAGGTGGAGTTGTAGGCCTCCCCGTCTATCTGCACTCTTCCTGGCTACCTTGCTGTAAGCGAGTGGAAGTAGCCCACGTCCCTGAGTATACCGTGTGGTGCTCACTCATATGGCTGGTGACTTGGACCCTCTGGTAGCTTCCGCTCCTCGATGGTGGTACCGGTCCCTTGTGTGTGTGACTGAGCCTCCGGGCTTCCTATGGCCAGAGGACCTGAAATCCCCTGCCGGCTGGTTTCTGCTGCTGGATATATAAGTCCTCACAGCCTCGAACTCCGTCGTCCGGTCGTAGTGTCTTCAGCCAGGACGAGCAATATCTGCTTCAAGTCCCTGGCACTCAGCTCCTGCTCCTACAGAGCTACTAGCTGTTGCTTTCTCTATGTCTGCTTGTTCTTCACTCTCCCTCTGCTTTCCTCTGTTAATCCCGCCCCAGACCCAGTTTATATAGGGCAGGTTACTCCTCTATCTGGTCTGGGACAGGAGGTGTTGAATGTTCAAGGGCTCCTGACCAGGGAACCTCCCACATGCTCCCAGACGTGATATTTCTATCACTGTGGCAACCAGACCCCTGGGGTGCCACATGTATCACCCCCCATCATGGGCCCATGTGTATCATTCTCTCCCTCTCCATCATGGGCCCCTATGTATCATTCTCTCCCTCTCCATCATGGGCCCCTACGTAGCATTCTCCTACCCCCCATCATGGGCCACTATACAGCATCCTCTCCTTCATGTCCCCCTATATAGCACCCTCTCCTCATGTGCCCCTATATAGCATCCTCTCCCTCATGTGCCCCTATATAGCACCCTCTCCAATGTGTGCCCCTATTTAGCATCTCCCTCATGTGCCCCTATATAGCATCTCCCTCATGTGCCCCTATATAGCATCTCTCTCATGTGCCCCTATATAGCATCTCCCTCATGTGCTCCTATATCGCATCCTCTCCCTCATGTGCCCCTATATAGCATCTCACTCATGTTCCCCTATATAGCATTTCCCTCATGTGCCCCTATAAAGCATCATCTCCCTCATGTGTCCCTATATAGCATCTCCCTCATGTTCCCCTATATAGCATCTCCCTCATGTTCCCCTATATAGCATCTCACTCATGTGCCCCTATATACCATCTCCCTCATGTTCCCCTATATAGCATCTCCATAATGTTCCCCTATATAGCATCTCCTCATGTGCCCCTATATAGCATCTCCCTCATGTGCCCCTATATAGCATCTCCCTCATGTGCCCCTATATAGCACATTCTCCCTCATGTGCCCCTATATAGCATCCTCTCCCTCATGTGCCCCTATATAGCATCATCTCCCTCATGTGCCCCTATATAGCATCTCCCTCATGTGCCCCTATATAGCATCAACTCCCTCATGTGCCCCTATATAGCATCATCTCCCTCATGGACCCCTATATAGCACCCTTTCCTTCATGTGCCCCTATATAGCACCCTCTCCCTCATGTGCCCCTATAGAGCATCCTCTCCCTCATGTGCTCCTATATAGTACCCTCTTCTTCATGTGCCCCTATATAGCATCCTCTCCCTCATGTGCCCCTATATAGCACCCTTTCCCTCGTGTGCCCCTATATAGCATCTCCCTCATGTTCCCCTATATAGCATCTCCCTCATGTGCCCCTATATAGCATCTCCCTCATGTGCCCCTATATAGCATCTCCCTCATGTTCCCCTATATAGCATCATCTCCCTCATGTTCCCCTATAAAGCATCTCCCTCATGTGCCCTTATATAGCATCTCCCTCATGTGCCCCTATATAGCATATCCCTCATGTGCCCCTATATTGCATCTCCCTCATGTGCCCCTATATAGCATATCCCTCATGTGCCCCTATATAGCATATCCCTCATGTGCCCCTATATAGCATCATCTCCCTCATGGAACCCTATATAGCACCCTTTCCTTCATGTGCCCATATATAGCACAATCTCCCTCATGTGCCCCCATATAGCATCCTCTCCCTCATGTGCCCCTATATAGCATCCTCTCCCTCATGTGCCCCTATATAGCACCCTCTCCCTCATGTGCCCCTATATAGCACCCTCTCCCTCATGTGCCCCTATATAGCATCCTCTTCCTCATGTGCCCCTATATAGCATCCTCTCCCTCATGTGCCCCTATATAGCACCCTCTCCCTCATGTGCCCCTATATAGCATCCTCTCCTTCATGTGCCCCTATATAGCACCCTCTCCCTCATGTGCCCCTATATAGCATCCTCTCCATCATGTGCCCCTATATAGCACCCTTTCCCTCATGTGCCCCTATATAGCATCCTCTCCTTCATGTGCCCCTATATAGCACACTCTCCCTCATGTGCCCCTATAGAGCATCCTCTCCCTCATGTGCCCCTATATAGCATCCTCTCCGTCATGTGCCCCTATATAGCATCCATTCCCTCATGTACCCCAATATAGCATCATCTCCCTCATGTGCCCCTATATAGCATCCTCTCCTTCATGTGCCCCTATATAGCACCCTCTCCCTCATGTGCCCCTATATAGCATCCTCTCCGTCATGTGCCCCTATATAGCATCCATTCCCTCATGTGTCCCTATATAGCATCCTCTCCGTCATGTGCCCCTATATAGCATCCTCTCCGTCATGTGCCCCTATAGAGCATCCTCTCCCTCATGTGCCCCTATATAGCACCCTCTCCCTCATGTGCCCCTATATAGCATCCTCTCCCTCATGTGCCCCTATATAGCATCCTCTCCCTCATGTGCCCCTATATAGCACCCTCTCCTTCATTTGCCCCTATATAGCATCCTCTCTCTCATGTGCCCTTATATAGCACCCTCTCCCTCATGTGCCCCTATATAGCACCCTCTCCCTCATGTGCCACTATGTAGCATCCTCTCCCTCATGTGCCACTATATAGCATCCTCTCCGTCATGTGCCACTATATAGCATCCTCTCCCTCATGTGCCCCTATATAGCATCCTCTCCCTCATGTGCCCATATATAGCACCCTCTCCCTCATGTGCCCCTATATAGCATCCTCTCCTTCATGTGCCCCTATATTGCATCCTCTCCCTCATGTGCCCCTATATAGCATCCTCTCCCTCATGTGCCCCTATATAGCATCCTCTCCGTCATGTGCCCCTATATAGCATCCATTCCCTCATGTGCCCCAATATAGCATCCTCTCCTTCATGTGCCCCTATATAGCACCCTCTCCCTCATGTGCCCCTATATAGCATCCATTCCCTCATGTGCCCCTATATAGCATCCTCTCCGTCATGTGCCCCTATATAGCACCCTCTCCCTCATGTGCGCCTATATAGCATCCTCTCCCTCATGTGCCCCTATATAGCATCCTCTCCGTCATGTGCCCCTATATAGCATCTGTGGCACCCCAGGGGTCTGGTTTCCACAGTAACAACAATGTTATGTCTGAGAGCAGGTGGGAGGTCTCTTGGTCAGGAATCCTATGCATGCCACACCTCCTGCCCAGTCCTGGGAGGGGAAGAACTTCCTCTGTATAAACCTGGGGCTGAGGCAGGGTTAGAGAGTTGAGAGGGAGAGTTCAGCCAGGAGGGCTGACAGGGAGCTGTGGCTCCGGCTGGGCCCAGCTCCTGGGCCATGCCAGAAGTAGAGAAGAGAAGCAGCATAGGAAGAAACAACAGGAGCTCTGTGGGAGCAGTGTTACAAAGAGTCAGGGGCTGGCAGCTGCAGAGCTCGCCCTGACTGAGAAGATTTCTTACCGGACCCGGAGTCCGAGGCTGTGGGGACTAACTCCTACCCAGCAGCAGAATCCGTCAGGCAGGGGATTTCAGGTCCTCTGGCCAAGAAACCCGAAGGCACGGTCACACGCATGGGACCAGCACCGCCGTCGTGGAGCGGAAGCTACTAGAAGGCCCCGAGTCACCGGCCATACGGGTGAGCACCACACGGTACACTCAGGGACGTGGGCTACTTATACTCGCTTCTAGCAAGGTAGCCAGAATAGTATCGTTAGTTTGGGAGGCCTACAACTCCGCCTGGCCAGGGGAGATCCCATCTGCTCAAGGACTGACCAGGCCCCAACCGCTAGCCAGTACTCCGGGAGGGTCTATCTTTGTCACCAGTAAAGACCCTGAACTACACCGCATCGTCTCTGAGTGGTTCCTGCTACCCCCATCATCCACGTCGGCTGCCCTGAGGCCATACCCCTCCCGTTGGGGGTTATACTATCACGCTGCACAATCCTACCACCGGCCTCAGCGGTCTGCCCTGCAGCAGCAGCTCCTTAGCTGTACTCAACGGGTGGCGTAGTCGTCCAACATCTACCGCTAATACAGCGCCACTTAGTCTGACTCCCTGGGCACGGACCGGATCACCGCCACGAGACTACAACCCTCAAGAGATCCGGCTCCGGGTAAGCTCCCGCATGCGCAACGCAGCGCGACACAGGCCCAGGGGCGCGTCAACTTTTGGCGTAGTCGGCAGGATTTCGTGCCCGCAACCACCGGGTACTGCGTGCCTGAAAAAGACTGTTCAAACTTACCTGTGGTGAAGATTCCCGCCATCCGGCGCCATCTTCCGCTTCCTTCCCGCCATCGGTGGAGTTTTCCCGCCATCCGGCGCCATCTTCAGCCTTCTTCCCGCCATACGTGGAGTTTTCCCGCCATTGGACGCCATCTTGAGGACGCCGCGCGGGAAGAAGAGGGGCGTGGACTCCGAAAGCGCACGAGAACTGAAGCCCCGCCTCACGTCCGGACGTTGCGTAAGGTCCTGGAAGGAGCCCAGCAGACGCCGACGTCACAGGAGCGCGACGGAAGGTCCTCAACCCTGACGATCCACTGCGGAGCCGCGGCCTACGGAAGAGGATCATCGCAAGGTAGGCCACGGTCCACTAGGGGGGAGAAGGATGCCGGATACGGAGGAGAGCTTCACCGCTTCAACCCCCGCCAGCGCCACCGCTGTTGCGGTCATGCCTTTCACCATGCCCTATATCCCGGGGGCAGCCTGGCTACCCCAGTACTCAGGGGAGTCACATACCCTGCATGACTTTAGAGAAAAGCTGGATAGCCTCTTCCAGGTGTACCCCCTCACAGAGGAGCAAAAAGTGAGCATCCTGGTGGCCCAATTAACCGGGGCAGCCCAAAGGGAGGTAAAGTCCTGGCCACCTGGGAGGAGGACTGTCGCAGAGATACTAACCCAGCTAACCGAGGAGGAGCTGCAGTACTACCAATACGAGGAAAGCCAAGAGGACCCGGACGGGTCTGAGGACTACCCTCAGGAGGGAGCACAAAGAGGACATAGCTACTGAAGGGAAGTAGCGTGAATAAAGAGCTGTAAATAGTTACCCGTAAGGGTACAAGGACTGCTGCTAATTAAAATATGGTCCCCGTTGGGATTAGTGAATTGTTCCACGTGTGTCCCTATCCCTTACCAGGCTGAGGACTGTGAGCAGCCAATCCTTATCCCCACTGGCCGAGGACTGAGAGCGGCCATATCCTGTAAATAATTATGTGTTTCTAGTAATTTATAGGAGTCCTTGGTGGATTTACCGGGAATCCTTTGTACAGTTAGTGGAGCGTAACCCAGGATGGACTAAAAGACTGTTAAGGACTCGGGGCAGGACAGACCCCTACCTGGTTACGTCTCCCTGTTTTGGTGAAATGGACACCTTTGTTTCCTTCAAAGACTGCACCCGGTTGCGGACATGCCGTAACCATCTTTATGTGTTTTTCTTATTGTATTATTATTGTTTATACCTTGTTATGTTTTTCTAAAAATATGTTTAGTCCCGGAGTACTAAATTTCACTAGGGGGGAATGTGGCACCCCAGGGGTCTGGTTTCCACAGTAACAACAATGTTATGTCTGAGAGCAGGTGGGAGGTCTCTTGGTCAGGAATCCTATGCATGCCACACCTCCTGCCCAGTCCTGGGAGGGGAAGAACTTCCCCTGTATAAACCTGGGGCTGAGGCAGGGTTAGAGAGTTGAGAGGGAGAGTTCAGGCAGGAGGGCTGACAGGGAGCTGTGGCTCCGGCTGGGCCCAGCTCCTGGGCCATGCCAGAAGTAGAGAAGAGAAGCAGCATAGGAAGAAACAACAGGAGCTCTGTGGGAGCAGTGTTACAAAGAGTCAGGGGCTGGCAGCTGCAGAGCTTGCCCTGACTGAGAAGATTTCTTACCGGACCCGGAGTCCGAGGCTGTGGGGACTAACTCCTACCCAGCAGCAGAATCCGTCAGGCAGGGGATTTCAGGTCCTCTGGCCAAGAAACCCGAAGGCACGGTCACACGCATGGGACCAGCACCGCCGTCGTGGAGCGGAAGCTACTAGAAGGCCCCGAGTCACCGGCCATACGGGTGAGCACCACACGGTACACTCAGGGACGTGGGCTACTTATACTCGCTTCTAGCAAGGTAGCCAGAAGAGTATCGTTAGTTTGGGAGGCCTACAACTCCGCCTGGCCAGGGGAGATCCCATCTGCTCAAGGACTGACCAGGCCCCAACCGCTAGCCAGTACTCCGGGAGGGTCTATCTTTGTCACCAGTAAAGACCCTGAACTACACCGCATCGTCTCTGAGTGGTTCCTGCTACCCCCATCATCCACGTCGGCTGCCCTGAGGCCATACCCCTCCCGTTGGGGGTTATACTATCACGCTGCACAATCCTACCACCGGCCTCAGCGGTCTGCCCTGCAGCAGCAGCTCCTTAGCTGTACTCAACGGGTGGCGTAGTCGTCCAACATCTACCGCTAATACAGCGCCACTTAGTCTGACTCCCTGGGCACGGACCGGATCACCGCCACGAGACTACAACCCTCAAGAGATCCGGCTCCGGGTAAGCTCCCACATGCGCAACGCAGCGCGACACAGGCCCAGGGGCGCGTCACATCCATTCCCTCATGTGCCCCTATATAGCATCCTCTCCCTCATGTGCCCCTATATAGCACCCTCTCCCTCATGTGCGCCTATATAGCATCCTCTCCCTCATGTGCCCCTATATAGCATCCTCTCCCTCATGTGCCCCTATATAGCATCCATTCCCTCATGTGCCCCTATATAGCATCCTCTCCGTCATGTGCCCCTATATAGCATCCATTCCCTCATGTGCCCCTATATAGCATCCTCTCCCTCATGTGCCCCTATATAGCATCCTCTCCCTCATGTGCCCCTATATAGCACACTCTCCCTCATGTGCCCCTATATAGCACACTCTCCCTCATGTGCCCCCATATAGCATCCTCTCCCTCATGTGCCCCTATATAGCACACTCTCCCTCATGTGCCCCCATATAGCATCCTCTCCCTCATGTGCCCCTATATAGCATCCTCTCCCTCATGTGCCCCTATATAGCACACTCTCCCTCATGTGCCCCTATATAGCACACTCTCCTTCAAGTGCCCCTATATAGCATCCTCTCTCCCTCATGTGCCCCTATATAGCACCCTCTCCTTCATGTGTCCCTATATAGCATCCTCTCCCTCATGTGCCCCTATATAGCATCCTCTCCCTCATGTGCCCCTATATAGCACCCTCTCCATCATGTGCCCCTATATAGCATCCTCTCCTTCATGTGCCCCTATATAGCACCCTCTCTCTCATGTACCCCTATATAGCATCCTCTCCCTCATGTGCCCCTATATAGCATCCTCTCCCTCATGTGCCCCTATATAGCATCCTCTCCCTCATGTGCCCCTATATAGCACCCTCTCCATCATGTGCCCCTATATAGCATCCTCTCCTTCATGTGCCCCTATATAGCACCCTCTCTTTCATGTGCCCCTATATAGCATCCTCTCCCTCATGTGCCCCTATATAGCATCCTCTCCCTCATGTGCCCCTATATAGCATCCTCTCCTTCATGTGACCCTATATAGCACCCTCTCCCTCATGTGCCCCTATATAGCACCCTCTCCCTCATGTGCCCCTATATAGCATCCTCTCCCTCATGTGCCCCTATATAGCATCCTCTCCCTCATGTGCCCCTATATAGCACCCTCTCCCTCATGTGCCCCTATATAGCATCCTCTCCTTCATGTGCCCCTATATAGCATCCTCTCCCTCATTTGCCCCTATATAGCACCCTCTCCCTCATGTGCCCCTATATAGCACACTCTCCCTCATGTGCCCCTATATAGCATTCTCTCCCTCATGTGCCCCTATATAGCACCCTCTCCTTCATGTGCCCCTATATAGCATCCTCTCCCTCATGTGCCCCTATATAGCATCCTCTCCCTCATGTGCCCCTATATAGCATCCTCTCCCTCATTTGCCCCTATATAGCATCCTCTCCTTCATGTGCCCCTATATAGCATCCTCTCCCTCATTTGCCCCTATATAGCACCCTCTCCCTCATGTGCCCCTATATAGCATCCTCTCCCTCATGTGCCCCTATATAGCATCCTCTCCCTCATGTGCCCCAATATAGAATCCTCTCCCTCATATGCCCCTATATAGCACCCTCTCCCTCATGTGCCCCTATATAGCATCCTCTCCCTCATGTGCCCCAATATAGCACCCTCTCCCTCATGTGCCCCTATATAGCACACTCTCCTTCATGTGCCCCTATATAGCATCCTCTCCCTCGTGTGCCCCTATATAGCATCCTCTCCCTCATGTGCCCCTATATAGCATCTCCCTCATGTGCCCCAATATAGCACCCTCTCCCTCATGTGCCCCTATATAGCATCCTCTCCCTCATGTGCCCCAATATAGCACCCTCTCCCTCATGTGCCCCTATATAGCACACTCTCCTTCATGTGCCCCTATATAGCATCCTCTCCCTCATGTGCCCCTATATAGCACCCTCTCCCTCATGTGCCCCTATATAGCATCCTCTCCTTCATGTGCCCCTATATAGCATCCTCTCCCTCATGTGCCCCTATATAGCACGCTCTCCCTCATGTGCCCCTATATAGCATCCTCTCACTCATGTGCCCCTATATAGCATCCTCTCCCTCATGTGCCCCAATATAGCATCCTCTCCCTCATGTGCCCCTATATAGCACCCTCTCCCTCATGTGCCCCTATATAGCATCCTCTCCCTCATGTGCCCCTATATAGCATCTCCCTCATGTGCCCCAATATAGCACCCTCTCCCTCATGTGCCCCTATATAGCACACTCTCCTTCATGTGCCCCTATATAGCATCCTCTCCCTCATGTGCCCCTATATAGCATCTCCCTCATGTGACCCTATATAGAACACTCTCCCTCATGTGCCCCTATATAGCACCCTCTCCCTCATGTGCCCCTATATAGCATCTCCCTCATGTGCCCCTATATAGCACACTCTCCCTCATGTGCCCCTATATAGCACACTCTCCTTCATGTGCCCCTATATAGCATCCTCTCCCTCGTGTGCCCCTATATAGCATCCTCTCCCTCATGTGCCCCTATATAGCATCTCCCTCATGTGCCCCAATATAGCACCCTCTCCCTCATGTGCCCCTATATAGCACACTCTCCTTCATGTGCCCCTATATAGCATCCTCTCCCTCATGTACCCCTATATAGCACCCTCTCCCTCATGTGCCCCTATATAACATCCTCTCCTTCATGTGCCCCCATATAGCATCCTCTCCTTCATGTGCCCCTATATAGCATCCTCTCCCTCATGTGCCCCTATATAGCATCCTCTCCCTCTTGTGCCCCTATATAGCATCCTCTCCCTCATGTGCCCCTATATAGCACCCTCTCCCTCATGTGCCCCTATATAGCACCCTCTCCCTCATGTGCCCCTATATAGCACCCTCTCCCTCATGTGCCCCTATATAGCATCCTCTCCCTCATGTGCCCCTATATAGCATCCTCTCCCTCATGTGCCCCTATATAGCACACTCTCCCTCATGTGCCCCTATATAGCACACTCTCCCTCATGTGCCCCTATATAGCATCTCCCTCATGTGCCCCTATATAGCACCCTCTCCCTCATGTGCCCCTATATAGCATCCTCTCCCTCATGTACCCCTATATAGCACCCTCTCCCTCATGTGCCCCTATATAACATCCTCTCCGTCATGTGCCCCCATATAGCACCCTCTCCTTCATGTGCCCCTATATAGCATCCTCTCCCTCATGTGCCCCTATATAGCATCCTCTCCCTCATGTGCCCCTATATAGCACCCTCTCCCTCATGTGCCCCTATATAGCATCCTCTCCCTCATGTGCCCCTATATAGCATCCTCTCCGTCATGTACCCCCATATAGCACCCTCTCCTTCATGTGCCCCTATATAGCATCCTCTCCCTCATGTGCCCCTATATAGCATCCTCTCCCTCATGTGCCCCTATATAGCACCCTCTCCCTCATGTGCCCCTATATAGCATCCTCTCCCTCATGTGCCCCTATATAGCATCCTCTCCGTCATGTACCCCCATATAGCACCCTCTCCTTCATGTGCCCCTACATAGCATACTCTCCCTCAAGTGCCCCTATATAGCACCCTCTCCTTCATGTGCCCCTATATAGCATCCTCTCCCTCTTGTGCCCCTATATAGCATCCATTCCCTCATGTGCCCCTATATAGCATCCTCTCCCTCATGTGCCCCTATATAGCATCCTCTCCCTCATGTGCCCCTATATAACATCCTCTCCGTCATGTGCCCCTATATAGCACCCTCTCCTTCATTTGCCCCTATATAGCATCCTCTCCCTCATGTGCCCCTATATAGCACCCTCTCCCTCATGTGCCCCTATATAGCACCCTCTCCCTCATGTGCCACTATATAGCATCCTCTCCCTCATGTGCCCCTATATAGCACCCTCTCCCTCATGTGCCCCTTTATAGCATCCTCTCCTTCATGTGCCCCTATATTGCATCCTCTCCCTCATGTGCCCCTATATAACATCCTATCCCTCATGTGCCCCTATATAGCATCCTCTCCTTCATGTGCCCCTATATTGCATCCTCTCCCTCATGTGCCCCTATATAGCATCTCCCTCATGTGCCCCTATCTAGCATCCTCTCCCTCGTGTGCCCCTATATAGCATCTCCCTCATGTGCCCCTATATAGCACACTCTCCCTCATGTGCCCCTATATAGCACCCTCTCCCTCATGTGCCCCTATATAGCACACTCTCCCTCATGTGCCCCTATATAACAGCCTCTCCCTCATGTGCCCCTATATAGCATCCTCTCCGTCATGTGCCCCTATAGAGCATCCATTCCCTCATGTGCCCCAATATAGCATCCTCTCCTTCATGTGTCCCTATATAGCACCCTCTCCCTCATGTGCCCCTATATAACATCCTCTCCCTCATGTGCCCCTATATAGCATCCTCTCCGTCATGTGCCCCTATATAGCATCCATTCCCTCATGTGCCCCAATATAGCATCCTCTCCGTCATGTGCCCCTATATAGCATCCTCTCCTTCATGTGCGCCTATATAGCACCCTCTCCCTCATGTGCCCCGATATAACATCCTCTCCCTCATGTGCCCCTATATAGCATCCTCTCCGTCATGTGCCCCTATATAGCATCCATTCCCTCATGTGCCCCAATATAGCATCCTCTCCTTCATGTGCCCCTATATAGCACCCTCTCCCTCATGTGCCCCTATATAGCACCCTCTCCTTCATTTGCCCCCATATTGCATCCTCTCCCTCATGTGCCCCTATCTAGCATCCTCTCCCTCGTGTGCCAGTTTATAGCATCTCCCTCATGTGCCCCTATCTAGCATCCTCTCCCTCGTGTGCCCCTATATAGCATCTCCCTCATGTGCCCCTATATAGCACACTCTCCCTCATGTGCCCCTATATAGCACACTCTCCCTCATGTGCCCCTATATAGCACACTCTCCCTCATGTGCCCCTATATAGCATCTCCCTCATGTGCCCCTATATAGCACCCTCTCCCTCGTGTGCCCCTATATAGCATCTCCCTCATGTGCCCCTATATAGCATCCTCTCCCTCATGTGCCCCTATATAGCACCCTCTCCCTCGTGTGCCCCTATATAGAATCTCCCTCATGTGCCCCTATATAGCATCCTCTCCCTCATGTGCCCCTATATAGCATCTCCCTCATGTGCCCCTATATAGCATCCTCTCCCTCATGTGCCCCTATATAGCACACTCTCCTTCATGTGCCCCTATATAGCATCCTCTCCCTCATGTGCCCCTATATAGCACCCTCTCCCTCATGTGCCCCTATATAGCATCCTCTCCTTCATGTGCCCCTATATAGCATCCTCTCCCTCATGTGCCCCTATATAGCACCCTCTCCCTCATGTGCCCCTATATAGCATCCTCTCCCTCATGTGCCCCTATATAGCACCCTCTCCCTCATGTGCCCCTATATAGCACACTCTCCCTCATGTGCCCCTATATAGCACACTCTCCCTCATGTGCCCCTATATAGCACACTCTCCCTCGTGTGCCCCTATATAGCATCTCCCTCATGTGCCCCTATATAGCACACTCTCCCTCATGTGCCCCTATATAGCACCCTCTCCCTCATGTGCCCCTATATAGCATCTCCCTCATGTGCCCCTATATAGCACACTCTCCCTCATGTGCCCCTATACAGCATCTCCCTCATGTGCCCCTATCTAGCATCCTCTCCCTCATGTGCCCCTATATAGCATCCACTCCGTCATGTGCCCCCATATAGCACCCTCTCCTTCATGTGCCCCTACATAGCATCCTCTCCTTCATGTGCCCCTATATTGCATCCTCTCCCTCATGTGCCCCTATATAGTATCCTCTCCCTCATGTGCCCCTATATTGCATCCTCTCCCTCATGTGCCCCTATATTGCATCCTCTCCCTCATGTGCCCCTATATTGCATCCTCTCCCTCATGTGCCCCTACATAGCATCATCTCCTTCATGTGCCCCCATATAGCATCCTCTCCCTCATGTGCCCCTACATAGCACCCTCTCCCTCATGTGCCCCCATATAGCATCCTCTCCCTCATGTGCCCCTACATAGCACCCTCTCCCTCATGTGCCCCCATATAGCATCCTCTCCCTCATGTGCCCCTATATAGCATCCTCTCCCTCATCTGCCCTTATATAGCACCCTCTCCTTCATGTGCCCCTATATAGCATCCTATCCCTCATGTGCCCCCATATAGCATCCTCTCCCTCATGTGCCCCTATATAGCATCCTCTCCCTCATGTGCCACTATATAGTATCCTCTCCCTCATGTGCCCCTATATAGCATCCTATCCCTCATGTGCCCCCATATAGCATCCATTCCCTCATGTGCCCCTATATAGCACCTTCTCCCTCATGTGCCCCTATCTAGCATCCTCTCCGTCATGTGCCCCCATATAGCACCCTCTCCTTCATGTGCCCCTACATAGCATCCTCTCCCTCATGTGCCCCTATATAGCACCCTCTCCTTCATGTGCCCCTATATAGCATCCTATCCCTCATGTGCCCCTATATAGCATCCTATCCCTCATGTGCCCCTATATAGCATCCTCTCCCTCTTGTACCCCTATATAGCATCCATTCCCTCATGTGCCCCTATATAGCATCCTCTCCCTCATGTGCCCCTATATAGCATCCTCTCCCTCATGAGCCCCTATATAACATCCTCTCCGTCATGTGCCCCCATATAGCACCCTCTCCTTCATTTGCCCCTATATAGCATCCTCTCCCTCATGTGCCCCTATATAGCACCCTCTCCCTCATGTGCCCCTATATAGCACCCTCTCCCTCATGTGCCACTATATGGCATCCTCTCCCTCATGTGCCCCTATATAGCACCCTCTCCCTCATGTGCCCCTATATAGCATCCTCTCCTTCATGTGCCCCTATATTGCATCCTCTCCCTCATGTGCCCCTATATAACATCCTCTCCCTCATGTGCCCCTATATAGCATCCTCTCCGTCAAGTGCCCCTATATAGCATCCATTCCCTCATGGGCCCCTATGTAACATCCTCTCCCTCATGTGCCCCTATATAGCATCCTCTCCTTCATGTGCCCCTATATAGCACCCTCTCCCTCATGTGCCCCTATATAACATCCTCTCCCTCATGTGCCCCTATATTGCATCCTCTCCCTCATGTGCCCCTATATTGCATCCTCTCCCTCATGTGCCCCTATATAGCATCCTCTCCGTCATGTGCCCCTATATAGCACCCTCTCCCTCATGTGCCCCTATATAGCACACTCTCCCTCATGTGCCCCTATCTAGCATCCTCTCCCTCATGTGCCCCTATATAGCACCCTCTCCCTCATGTGCCCCTATATAGCACACTCTCCCTCATGTGCCCCTATATAGCATCTCCCTCATGTGCCCCTATATAGCACCCTCATCCTCATGTGCCCCTATATAGCATCCTCTCCCTCATGTACCCCTGTATAGCACCCTCTCCCTCATGTGCTCCTATAAAACATCCTCTCCGTCATGTGCCCCCATATAGCACCCTCTCCTTCATGTGCACCTATATAGCATCCTCTCCCTCATGTGCCCCTATATAGCATCCTCTCCCTCATGTGCCCCTATATAGCACCCTCTCCCTCATGTGCCCCTATATAGCATCCTCTCCCTCATGTGCCCCTATATAGCATCCTCTCCGTCATGTGCCCCCATATAGCACCCTCTCCTTCATGTGCCCCTACATAGCATCCTCTCCCTCATGTGCCCCTATATAGCACCCTCTCCTTCATGTGCCCCTATATAGCATCCTATCCCTCATGTGCCCCTATATAGCATCCTATCCCTCATGTGCCCCTATATAGCATCCTCTCCCTCTTGTACCCCTATATAGCATCCATTCCCTCATGTGCCCCTATATAGCATCCTCTCCCTCATGTGCCCCTATATAGCATCCTCTCCCTCATGAGCCCCTATATAACATCCTCTCCGTCATGTGCCCCCATATAGCACCCTCTCCTTCATTTGCCCCTATATAGCATCCTCTCCCTCATGTGCCCCTATATAGCACCCTCTCCCTCATGTGCCCCTATATAGCACCCTCTCCCTCATGTGCCACTATATGGCATCCTCTCCCTCATGTGCCCCTATATAGCACCCTCTCCCTCATGTGCCCCTATATAGCATCCTCTCCTTCATGTGCCCCTATATTGCATCCTCTCCCTCATGTGCCCCTATATAACATCCTCTCCCTCATGTGCCCCTATATAGCATCCTCTCCGTCAAGTGCCCCTATATAGCATCCATTCCCTCATGGGCCCCTATGTAACATCCTCTCCCTCATGTGCCCCTATATAGCATCCTCTCCTTCATGTGCCCCTATATAGCACCCTCTCCCTCATGTGCCCCTATATAACATCCTCTCCCTCATGTGCCCCTATATTGCATCCTCTCCCTCATGTGCCCCTATATTGCATCCTCTCCCTCATGTGCCCCTATATTGCATCCTCTCCCTCATGTGCCCCTATATTGCATCCTCTCCCTCATGTGCCCCTACATAGCATCCTCTCCTTCATGTGCCCCCATATAGCATCCTCTCCCTCATGTGCCCCTACATAGCACCCTCTCCCTCATGTGCCCCCATATAGCATCCTCTCCCTCATGTGCCCCTACATAGCACCCTCTCCCTCATGTGCCCCCATATAGCATCCTCTCCCTCATGTGCCCCTATATAGCATCCTCTCCCTCATCTGCCCTTATATAGCACCCTCTCCTTCATGTGCCCCTATATAGCATCCTATCCCTCATGTGCCCCCATATAGCATCCTCTCCCTCATGTGCCCCTATATAGCATCCTCTCCCTCATGTGCCACTATATAGTATCCTCTCCCTCATGTGCCCCTATATAGCATCCTATCCCTCATGTGCCCCCATATAGCATCCATTCCCTCATGTGCCCCTATATAGCACCTTCTCCCTCATGTGCCCCTATCTAGCATCCTCTCCCTCGTGTGCCCCTATATAGCACTCTCTCCCTCATGTGCATCTATATAGCATCCTCTCCTTAATGTACCCCTATATTGCACCCTCTCCCTCATGTGCCCCTATATAACATCCTCTCCTTCATGTGCCCCCATATAGCACCCTCTCCTTCATGTGCCCCTATATTTCATCCTCTCCCTCATGTGCCCCTATATAGCATCCTCTCCCTCTTGTGCCCCTATATAGCATCCTCTCCCTCATGTGCCCTATATAGCACCCTCTCCCTCATGTGCCCCTATATAGCATCCTCTCCCTCATGTGCCCCTATATAGCACCCTCTCCCTCATGTGCCCCTATATAGCATCCTCTCCCTCATGTGCCCCTATATAGCATCCTCTCCCTCATCTGCCCTTATATAGCACCCTCTCCTTCATGTGCCCCTATATAGCATCCTCTCCCTCATGTGCCCCAATATAGCATCCTCTCCCTCATGTGCCCCTATATAGCATCCTCTCCCTCTTGTGCCCCTATATAGCATCCTCTCCCTCATGTGCCCCTATATAGCATCCTCTCCCTCATGTGCCCCTATATAGCACACTCTCCCTCATGTGCCCCTATCTAGCATCCTCTCCCTCATGTGCCCCTATATAGCACCCTCTCCCTCATGTGCCCCTATATAGCACACTCTCCCTCATGTGCCCCTATATAGCATCTCCCTCATGTGCCCCTATATAGCACCCTCATCCTCATGTGCCCCTATATAGCATCCTCTCCCTCATGTACCCCTGTATAGCACCCTCTCCCTCATGTGCTCCTATAAAACATCCTCTCCGTCATGTGCCCCCATATAGCACCCTCTCCTTCATGTGCACCTATATAGCATCCTCTCCCTCATGTGCCCCTATATAGCATCCTCTCCCTCATGTGCCCCTATATAGCACCCTCTCCCTCATGTGCCCCTATATAGCATCCTCTCCCTCATGTGCCCCTATATAGCATCCTCTCCGTCATGTGCCCCCATATAGCACCCTCTCCTTCATGTGCCCCTACATAGCATCCTCTCCCTCATGTGCCCCTATATAGCACCCTCTCCTTCATGTGCCCCTATATAGCATCCTCTCCCTCTTGTACCCCTATATAGCATCCATTCCCTCATGTGCCCCTATATAGCATCCTCTCCCTCATGTGCCCCTATATAGCATCCTCTCCCTCATGAGCCCCTATATAACATCCTCTCCGTCATGTGCCCCCATATAGCACCCTCTCCTTCATTTGCCCCTATATAGCATCCTCTCCCTCATGTGCCCCTATATAGCACCCTCTCCCTCATGTGCCCCTATATAGCACCCTCTCCCTCATGTGCCACTATATGGCATCCTCTCCCTCATGTGCCCCTATATAGCACCCTCTCCCTCATGTGCCCCTATATAGCATCCTCTCCTTCATGTGCCCCTATATTGCATCCTCTCCCTCATGTGCCCCTATATAACATCCTCTCCCTCATGTGCCCCTATATAGCATCCTCTCCGTCAAGTGCCCCTATATAGCATCCATTCCCTCATGGGCCCCTATGTAACATCCTCTCCCTCATGTGCCCCTATATAGCATCCTCTCCCTCATGTGCCCCTATATAGCATCCTCTCCTTCATGTGCCCCTATATAGCACCCTCTCCCTCATGTGCCCCTATATAACATCCTCTCCCTCTTGTGCCCCAATATAGCATCCTCTCCTTCATGTGCCCCTATATAGCATCCTCTCCCTCATGTGCCCCTATATAACACCCTCTCCCTCATGTGCCACTATATAGCATCCTCTCCCTCATGTGCCACTATATAGCATCCTCTCCCTCGTGTGCCCCTATATAGCACCCTCTCCCTCATGTGCCCCTATATAGCATCCTCTCCCTCGTGTGCCCCTATATAGCATCCTCTCCCTCGTGTGCCCCTATATAGCATCCTCTCCCTCGTGTGCCCCAATATAGCATCCTCTCCTTCATGTGCCCCTATATAGCACCCTCTCCCTCATGTGCCCCTATATAGCATCCATTCCCTCATGTGCCCCTATATAGCACCCTCTCCCTCATGTGCGCCTATATAGCATCCTCTCCCTCATGTGCCCCTATATAGCATCCATTCCCTCATGTGCCCCTATATAGCATCCTCTCCGTCATATGCCCCTATATAGCATCCATTCCCTCATGTGCCCCAATATAGCATCCTCTCCTTCATGTGCCCCTATATAGCACCCTCTCCCTCATGTGCCCCTATATAGCATCCATTCCCTCATGTGCCCCTATATAGCATCCTCTCCGTCTTGTGCCCCTATATAGCACCCTCTCCCTCATGTGCGCCTATATAGCATCCTCTCCCTCATGTGCCCCTATATAGCATCCATTCCCTCATGTGCCCCTATATAGCATCCATTCCCTCATGTGCCCCTATATAGCATCCTCTCCCTCATGTGCGCCTATATAGCATCCTCTCCCTCATGTGCCCCTATATAGCACTCTCTCCCTCATGTGCCCCTATATAACATCCTCTCCGTCATGTGCCCCTATATAGCATCCATTCCCTCATGTGCCCCTATATAGCATCCTCTCCTTCATGTGCCCCTATATAGCACCCTCTCCCTCATGTGCCCCTATATAGCATCCATTCCCTCATGTGCCCCTATATAGTATCCTCTCCGTCATGTGCCCCTATATAGCACCCTCTCCCTCATGTGCGCCTATATAGCATCCTCTCCCTCATGTGCCCCTATATAGCACTCTCTCCCTCATGTGCCCCTATATAGCATCCTCTCCTTCATGTGCCCCTATATAGCATCCTCTCCCTCATGTGCCCCTATATAGCACCCTCTCCCTCATGTGCCCCTATATAGCATCCTCTCCCTCATGTGCCCCAATATAGCATCCTCTCCCTCATGTGCCCCTATATAGCATCCTCTCCCTCATGTGCCCCTATATAGCACCCTCTCCTTCATTTGCCCCTATATAGCACCCTCTCCCTCATGTGCCACTATATAGCATCCTCTCCCTCATGTGCCACTATATAGCATCCTCTCCGTCATGTGCCACTATATAGCACCCTCTCCCTCATGTGCCCCTATATAGCACCCTCTCCCTCATGTGCCCCTATATAGCACCCTCTCCCTCATGTGCCCCTATATAGCATCCTCTCCTTCATGTGCCCTTATATTGCATCCTCTCCCTCATGTGCCCCTATATAGCATCCTCTCCCTCATGTGCCCCTATATAGCATCCTCTCCCTCATGTGCCCCTATATAGCACCCTCTCCCTCATGTGCCACTATATAGCATCCTCTCCGTCATGTGCCACTATATAGCACCCTCTCCCTCATGTGCCCCTACATAGCATCCTCTCCCTCATGTGCCCCTACATAGCACCCTCTCCCTCATGTGCCACTATATAGCATCCTCTCCCTCATGTGCCCCTATATAGCATACTCTCCATCATGTGCCCCTATATAGCATCCTCTCCCTCATGTGCCCCTATATAGCACCCTCTCCATCATGTGCCCCTATATAGCATCCTCTCCCTCATGTGCCCCTACATAGCACCCTCTCCCTCATGTGCCCCCATATAGCATCCTCTCACTCATGTGCCCCTATATAGCATCCATTACCTCATGTGCCCCAATATAGCATTCTCTCCCTCATGTGCCCCTATATAGCACCCTCTCCCTCATGTGCCCCTATATAGCACCCTCTCCCTCATGTGCCCCTATATAGCATCCTCTCCCTCATGTGCCCCTATATAGCATCATCTCCCTCATGTGCCCCTATATAGCATCCATTCCCTCATGTGCCCCAATATAGCATCCTCTCCTTCATGTGCCCCTATATAGCATCCTCTCCGTCATGTGCCCCTATATAGCATCCTCTCCGTCATGTGCCCCTATATAGCATCCATTCCCTCATGTACCCCAATATAGCATCCTCTCCTTCATGTGCCCCTATATAGCACCCTCTCCCTCATGTGCGCCTATATAGCATCCATTCCCTCATGTGCCCCTATATAGCATCCTCTCCGTCATGTGCCCCTATATAGCACCCTCTCCCTCATGTGCGCCTATATAGCATCCTCTCCCTCATGTGCCCCTATATAGCATCCATTCCCTCATGTGCCCCTATATAGTATCCTCTCCCTCATGTGCCCCTATATAGCACCCTCTCCCTCATGTGCGCCTATATAGCATCCTCTCCCTCATGTGCCCCTATATAGCATCCTCTCCGTCATGTGCCCCTATATAGCATCCATTCCCTCATGTGCCCCTATATAGCATCCTCTCCGTCATTTGCCCCTATATAGCATCCATTCCCTCATGTGCCCCTATATAGCATCCTCTCCCTCATGTGCCCTTATATAGCATCCTCTCCCTCATGTGCCCCTATATAGCACACTCTCCCTCATGTGCCCCCATATAGCATCCTCTCCCTCATGTGCCCCTATATAGCACACTCTCCCTCATGTGCCCCCATATAGCATCCTCTCCCTCATGTGCCCCTATATAGCACACTCTCCCTCATGTGCCCCTATATAGCACACACTCCCTCATGTGCCCCTATATAGCACCCTCTCCTTCATGTGCCCCTATATAGCATCCTCTCTCCCTCATGTGCCCCTATATAGCACCCTCTCCTTCATGTGTCCCTATATAGCATCCTCTCCCTCATGTGCCCCTATATAGCACCCTCTCCCTCATGTGCCCCTATATAGCAGCCTCTCCATCATGTGCCCCTATATAGCATCCTCTCCTTCATGTGCCCCTATATAGCACCCTCTCCCTCATGTGCCCCTATATAGCATTCTCTCCCTCATGTGCCCCTATATAGCATTCTCTCCCTCATGTGCCCTTATATAGCATCCTCTCCCTCATGTGCCCTTATATAGCATCCTCTCCCTCATGTGCCCCTATATAGCACCCTCTCCATCATGTGCCCCTATATAGCACCCTCTCCCTCATGTGCCCCAATATAGCACCCTTTCCCTCATGTGCCCCTATATAGCATCCTCTCCCTCATGTGCCCCTATATAGCATCCTCTCCCTCATGTGCCCCTATATAGCACCCTCTCCCTCATGTGCCCCTATATACCATCCTCTCCTTCATGTGCCCCTATATAGCATCCTCTCCCTCATTTGCCCCTATATAGCACCCTCTCCCTCATGTGCCCCTATATAGCACACTCTCCCTCATATGCCCCTATATAGCATTCTCTCCCTCATGTGCCCCTATATAGCACCCTCTCCCTCATTTGCCCCTATATAGCATCCTCTCCTTCATGTGCCCCTATATAGCATCCTCTCCCTCATTTGCCCCTATATAGCACCCTCTCCCTCATGTGCCCCTATATAGCATCCTCTCCCTCATGTGCCCCTATATAGCATGCTCTCCCTCATGTGCCCCAATATAGCATCCTCTCCCTCATGTGCCCCTATATAGCACCCTCTCCCTCATGTGCCCCTACATAGCATCCTCTCCCTCATGTGCCCCAATATAGCACCCTCTCCCTCATGTGCCCCTATATAGGACACTCTCCTTCATGTGCCCCTATATAGCATCCTCTCCCTCGTGTGCCCCTATATAGCATCCTCTCCCTCGTGTGCCCCTATATAGCATCCTCTCCCTCATGTGCCCCTATATAGCATCCTCTCCCTCATGTGCCCCTATATAGCATCCTCTCCCTCATGTGCCCCAATATAGCATCCTCTCCTTCATGTGCCCCTATATAGCACACACTCCCTCATGTGCCCCTATATAGCATCTCCCTCATGTGCCCCAATATAGCACCCTCTCTCTCATGTGCCCCTATATAGCACACACTCCTTCATGTGCCCCTATATAGCATCCTCTCCCTCATGTGCCCCTATATTGCATCCTCTCCTTCATGTGACCCTATATAGCATCCTTTCCCTCTTGTGCCCCTATATAGCACGCTCTCCCTCATGTGCCCCTATATATCATCCTCTCCCTCATGTGCCCCAATATAGCATCCTCTCCCTCATGTGCCCCTATATAGCATCCTCTCCCTCATGTGCCCCTATATAGCATCGTCTCCCTCATGTGCCCCTATATAGCACCCTCTCCCTCATGTGCCCCTATATAGCACACTCTCCCTCATGTGTCCCTATATAGCACACTCTCCCTCATGTGCCCCTATATAGCATCTCCCTCATGTGCCCCTATCTAGCATCCTCTCCCTCATGTGCCCCTATATAGCACACTCTCCCTCATGTGCCCCTATATAGCACACTCTCCCTCATGTGCCCATATATAGCATCTCCCTCATGTGCCCCTATATAGCATCCTCTCCCTCGTGTGCCCCTATATAGCATCTCCCTCATGTGCCCCTATATAGCATCCTCTCCCTCATGTGCCCCTATATAGCACACTCTCCCTCATGTGCCCCTATATAGCACACTCTCCCTCATGTGCCCCTATATAGCATCTCCCTCATGTGCCCCTATCTAGCATCCTCTCCCTCGTGTGCCCCTATATAGCATCTCCCTCATGTGCCCCTATATAGCACACTCTCCCTCATGTGCCCCTATATAGCACCCTCTCCCTCATGTGCCCGTATATAGCATCTCCCTCATGTGCCCCTATATAGCACACTCTCCCTCATGTGCCCCTATACAGCATCTCCCTCATGTGCCCCTATCTAGCATCCTCTCCCTCATGTGCCCCTATATAGCATCCTCTCCTTCATGTGCCCCTATATTGCATCCTCTCCCTCATGTGCCCCTATATAGCATCCATTCCCTCATGTGCCCCTATATAGCATCCTCTCCGTCATGTGCCCCCATATAGCACCCTCTCCTTCATGTGCCCCTACATAGCATCCTCTCCCTCATGTGCCCCTACATAGCACCCTCTCCCTCATGTGCCCCCATATAGCATCCTCTCCCTCATGTGCCCCTATATAGCATCCTCTCCCTCTTCTGCCCTTATATAGCACCCTCTCCTTCATGTACCCCTATATAGCATCCTATCCCTCATGTGCCCCCATATAGCATCCTCTCCCTCATGTGCCCCTATATAGCATCCTCTCCCTCATGTGCCCCTATATAGTATCCTCTCCCTCATGTGCCCCTATATAGCATCCATTCCCTCATGTGCCCCTATATAGCATCCTCTCCCTCGTCTGCCCCTATATAGCACTCTCTCCCTCATGTGCGCCTATATAGCATCCTCTCCCTCATGTGCCCCTATATAGCATCCATTCCCTCATGTGCCCCTATATAGCACCTTCTCCCTCATGTGCCCCTATATAGCATCCTCTCCCTCTTGTGCCCCTATATAGCATCCTCTCCCTCATGTGCCCCTATATAGCACCCTCTCCCTCATGTGCCCCTATATAGCATCCTCTCCCTCATGTGCCCCTATATAGCATCCTCTCCCTCATGTGCCCCTATATAGCATCCTCTCCCTCATGTGCCCCTATATAGCAACCTCTCCCTCATGTGCCCCTATATAGCATCCTCTCATTCATGTGTCCTTATATAGCACCCTCTCCCTCATGTGCCCCTATCTAGCATCCTCTCCCTCATGTGCCCCTATCTAGCATCCTCTCCCTCATGTGCCCCTATATAGCACCCTCTCCCTCATGTGCCCCTATATAGCACACTCTCCCTCATGTGCCCCTATATAGCATCTCCCTAATGTGCCCCTATATAGCACCCTCTCCCTCATGTGCCCCTATATAGCATCCTCTCCCTCATGTACCCCTATATAGCACCCTCTCCCTCATGTGCCCCTATATAACATCCTCTCCGTCATGTGCCCCCATATAGCACCCTCTCCTTCATGTGCCCCTATATAGCATCCTCTCCCTCATGTGCCCCTATATAGCACCCTCTCCTTCATGTGCCCCTATATAGCATCCATTCCCTCATGTGCCCCTATATAGCATCCTCTCCCTCATGTGCCCCTATATAGCATCCTCTCCGTCATGTGCCCCCATATAGCACCCTCTCCTTCATGTGCCCCTACATAGCATCCTCTCCCTCATGTGCCCCAATATAGCATCCTCTCCTTCATGTGCCCCTATATAGCATCCTATCCCTCATGTGCCCCTATATAGCATCCTATCCCTCATGTGCCCCTATATAGCCTCCTATCCCTCATGTGCCCCTATATAGCATCCTATCCCTCATGTGCCCCTATATAGCATCCTCTCCCTCTTGTGCCCCTATATAGCATCCATTCCCTCATGTGCCCCTATATAGCATCCTCTCCCTCATGTGCCCCTATATAGCATCCTCTCCCTCATGTGCCCCTATATAACATCCTCTCCGTCATGTGCCCCCATATAGCACCCTCTCCTTCATTTGCCCCTATATAGCACCCTCTCCCTCATGTGCCCCTATATAGCACCCTCTCCCTCATGTGCCCCTATATAGCACCCTCTCCCTCATGTGCCACTATATAGCATCCTCTCCCTCATGTGCCCCTATATAGCACCCTCTCCCTCATGTGCCCCTATATAGCATCCTCTCCTTCATGTGCCCCTATATTGCATCCTCTCCCTCATGTGCCCCTATATAACATCCTCTCCCTCATGTGCCCCTATATAGCATCCTCTCCCTCATGTGCCCCTATATAGCATCCATTCCCTCATATGCCCCAATATAGCATCCTCTCCTTCATTTGCCCCCATATAGCATCCTCTCCCTCATGTGCCCCTATATAGCACCCTCTCCCTCATGTACCACTATATAGCATCCTCTCCCTCATGTTCCCCTATATAGCATCCTCTCCCTCATGTGCCCCTATATAGCACCCTCTCCCTCATGTGCCCCTATATAGCATCCTCTCCTTCATGTGCCCCTATATAGCACCCTCTCCCTCATGTACCACTATATAGCATCCTCTCCCTCATGTTCCCCTATATTGCATCCTCTCCCTTATGTGCCCCTATATAGCATCCTCTCCCTCATGTGCCCCTATATAGCATCCATTCCCTTATGTGCCCCAATATAGCATCCTCTCCTTCATGTGCCCCTATATAGCACCCTCTCCCTCATGTGCCCCTATATAGCATCCATTCCCTCATGTGCCCCTATATAGCATCCTCTCCGTCATGTGCCCCTATATAGCACCCTCTCCCTCATGTGCGCCTATATAGCATCCTCTCCCTCATGTGCCCCTATATAGCATCCTCTCCGTCATGTGCCCCTATATAGCATCCATTCCCTCATGTGCCCCTATATAGCATCCTCTCCCTCATGTGCGCCTATATAGCATCCTCTACCTCATGTGCCCCTATATAGCATCCTCTCCGTCATGTGCCCCTATATAGCATCCATTCCCTCATGTGCCCCTATATAGCATCCTCTCCCTCATGTGCGCCTATATAGCATCCTCTCCCTCATGTGCCCCTATATAGCATCCTCTCCGTCATGTGCCCCTATATAGCATCCATTCCCTCATGTGCCCCTATATAGCATCCTCTCCCTCATGTGCGCCTATATAGCATCCTCTCCCTCATGTGCCCCTTTATAGCATCCTCTCCCTCATGTGCCCCTATATAGCACACTCTCCCTCATGTGCCCCTATATAGCATCCATTCCCTCATGTGCCCCTATATAGCATCCTCTCCCTCATGTGCCCCTATATAGCATCCTCTCCCTCATGTGCCCCTATATAGCACACTCTCCCTCATGTGCCCCTATATAGCACACTCTCCCTCATGTGCCCCCATATAACATCCTCTCCCTCATGTGCCCCTATATAGCATCCTCTCCCTCATGTGCCCCTATATAGAACACTCTCCCTCATGTGCCCCTATATAGCACACTCTCCCTCATGTGCCCCCATATAGCATCCTCTCCCTCATGTGCCCCTATATAGCATCCTCTCCCTCATGTGCCCCTATATAGCATTCTCTCCCTCATGTGCCCCTATATAGCACCCTCTCCTTCATGTGCCCCTATATAGCATCCTCTCCCTCATGTGCCCCTATATAGCATCCTCTCCCTCATGTGCCCCTATATAGTATCCTCTCCTTCATGTGCCCCTATATAGCATCCTCTCCCTCATGTGCCCCTATATAGAACACTCTCCCTCATGTGCCCCTATATAGCACACTCTCCCTCATGTGCCCCTGTATAGCATCCTCTCCCTCATGTGCCCCTATATAGCATTCTCTCCCTCATGTGCCCCTATATAGCACCCTCTCCTTCATGTGCCCCTATATAGCATCCTCTCCCTCATGTGCCCCTATATAGCATCCTCTCCCTCATGTGCCCCTATATAGTATCCTCTCCTTCATGTGCCCCTATATAGCATCCTCTCCCTCATGTGCCCCTATATAGAACACTCTCCCTCATGTGCCCCTATATAGCACACTCTCCCTCATGTGCCCCTGTATAGCATCCTCTCCCTCATGTGCCCCTATATAGCACACTCTCCCTCATGTGCCCCTATATAGCATTCTCTCCCTCATGTGCCCCTATATAGCACCCTCTCCTTCATGTGCCCCTATATAGCATCCTCTCCCTCATGTGCCCCTATATAGCATCCTCTCCCTCATGTGCCCCTATATAGTATCCTCTCCTTCATGTGCCCCTATATAGCATCCTCTCCCTCATGTGCCCCTATATAGCACCCTCTCCCTCATGTGCCCCTCTATAGCATCCTCTCCCTCATGTACCCCTATATATCATCCTCTCCCTCATGTGCCCCTATATAGCACCCTCTCCCTCATGTGCCCCTATATAGCATCCTCTCCTTCATGTGCCCCTATATAGCATCCTCTCCCTCATGTGCCCCTATATAGCACACTCTCCCTCATGTGCCCCTATATAGCACACTCTCCCTCATGTGCCCCTATATAGCATCTCCCTCATGTGCCCCTATCTAGCATCCTCTCCCTCATGTGCCCCTATATAGCATCTCCCTCATGTGCCCCTATCTAGCATCCTCTCCCTCGTGTGCCCCTATATAGCATCTCCCTCATGTGCCCCTATATAGCACACTCTCCCTCATGTGCCCCTATATAGCACCCTCTCCCTCATGTGCCCCTATATAGCATCTCCCTCATGTGCCCCTATATAGCACACTCTCCCTCATGTGCCCCTATATAGCACACTCTCCCTCATGTGCCCCTATATAGCATCTCCCTCATGTGCCCCTATCTAGCATCCTCTCCCTCATGTGCCCCTATATAGCATCCTCTCCTTCATTTGCCCCTATATAGCACCCTCTCCCTCATGTGCCCCTGACGCGCCCCCTGGGCCAGTGTTGTTTGGGGGATACCCGGATCCGGATCAGATGGGGGTTGTAGTCTCCGATTGGCGGTGACCCGGTCCGTGCCCAGGGTGTCAAGCTCAGTGTGTGGCAGTCCTACAGATGTTGCTGGATGTTCTTTAGTGTCGACTACGCCACCCGTTGATTTGCGGTCAATACGGCCGCCGCTGCAGCAGGGTCCGCTGAGGCTGGTGGTGTGTGTGCAGCTTCTGGTAGTATAACCCCCAACGGGAGGGGTATAGCCTCAGGGGGTCAGTTGTAGAGGGTGGTGGTTGTGGTGGTGCAGTGAGGGTGGTAATAAGACTCAGAGTCGGGCTGTGCAGTTCAGGGTTTTTACTTACTGCTGTTGTGCTGGTCACTCCGGCCTTGAGTGACCGCCCGAGCCGTGCTGCGTCCACCAGGTCCTGGACTCGGCCAACCCCCAGGTAATTCTGGAGCGTGATCCTGAGCTCCCTTTCTGACGTTCCTTTTCTCTGGCCTTCCCCACCAGGGATCCACCTATGTCCGGCTCCCTCGGGTCTCTTGGTGGGTACACCTCCTCTGGGTTCCCTGACCCTATACTTGGTCTGCCTTCCTGGTGGATTTAGTGGGGGGTCGTGGCAGATCCTGCCCACAACCTCCGGTCTCTGGCTG
Source organism: Phyllobates terribilis (assembly GCF_046119375.1). Classification (NCBI taxonomy): domain Eukaryota; kingdom Metazoa; phylum Chordata; class Amphibia; order Anura; family Dendrobatidae; genus Phyllobates; species Phyllobates terribilis. The sequence continues at coordinate 46,084,672 of NW_027362762.1, forward strand.
AGGATTAGTGCCCTCCACCAGCTTGGGATCCGGTACCCTTGTGCCAACCCTTCACCCTGTTGCTTGTATTTGGGCTCTTGGGGTTCCCTCTTCTTCCCCTCTGGGTCCTTCTGACTCCTCTCTCTCTTCTTTCAGGACTGCTTGACCCTCTACAACAGACTGACTAGTAGCTGTCTGCCTGTCTGACCCTGATCTAAGATGGTTCCCACCTTATATACTCCCTCTATGTGTGAGCTCAGGTGACCAGCACCCAATGAGCTCCTAGCTTTACCCAGACTGCTCCCCCTATCTGCCCCTACACTACTGGGATGTTCCACCCCCCTCCCACTCCAGCCAGGGACAGACACTGTCGTACCTGCACATAAACTGGTGGGAGTACCGTTGATCTGTCCCCCGGAAATGGGATGTATGTAGTGTATGCAGCCTACTGAGCTCAGTTCCACACTCCATCCTTACCCGGGAGTGGAATATCACACCTCTGGCTTGAGGTGTAATACCCCTGTAGCAGCCGAATCCTCAGGGTGCTACATTCCCCCCTGGTAAATCACAGCACGTCCTCGGGCTGTTAAAGATAAAAACATCCAAAACATACAATTATTTTTCATAAACATCAACATATAAACATATAAAACATCATATATATCATCAGCAATAAAACGTTTTCATAAATAACATTCTTGTAAACATTCCTGTCGCTGGTTCCTCCGGTCACGGTGCAACTTGTGACCGGGTAAAGTCCAACAGTCTCTTGAAGAAAAATGGTTTTCCCATAAAACCAGTAGGGGGCGCTTTAAGAAACGCAACTATGTACAAGGGGAGGTATGGCCGCTCTCAGTCCTCGGCCAGGTACTAGAAACTAGGGACACACGGGCATCAGTTCACATTTTGTCCCAACGGGGAACATATTTTAAATAAGTAACAGTTCTTGGTACCCCGACGGGCAACTTTATACAGTCTCTCTCTACCGTACTTCAACGACGGCGTCCTCCTGCTCTTTCTTGTTGGTTGGTTTCAGTTTCAGACCCGACCCGGTCCTCTTGCTCCTCCTCACACCGCAGCTCCTCCTCCGTCAGGCGATATACATGGAGGGCGTAGGGTCCTTTGGCACATTTGTGCCGGGTGAACGTAACCTCGTCCCCTACGTACAGGTCACGACCTCTGTGTCCCTCCGGCAGATGGCTTTCTACGTCTCTGCGGGTTACAAAGACGTCGCTGGGGGTATGATGGTCTCTTATAAAGCCCCACCCATGCTGCAGGTTGAATTTAATCACAGTCCCGGTGGTACGGGGACCATGAGCTGCACGGGGGTTCCTCCTGGTCCGGCTCTTCTGCCCTGCGCTCTGTTCTTGCAGCCGCTGCTCTCGGACCCGCCTCTCTCTCCGTTCTCGCTCGAAGTCTGCCAACTGCTGGGGGCAGCACTCCACTCGCTCTGCTGCGGCTGCCCGCGTTTCTTGAGTGAACCCCATGAGATCTCCTCTGGTGGGGTCCCACTCGAATTGTGCTTCTTCTAGCGGGAGCGGGGTTCTCCTGACGGGCTTCGGAGCCGGAATCAGGGGCTCGCACAGGGGCCTTGCTCTTTGGAGTTCCAGTTGGTAGTACTCCTGGGGCCATACAAAGGGCTGCCCATCCGGGCACGTGTGCTGGGCAAATAGATCTTCGCCCAGGTGCGGCACTCGAGATGTTGAGGGCGCGTTGATGGTAGCGGCGCCCGGGTTGACCAGGCCTTGCGACCAGGCTTGGGGCACCCTAAAGGTAAAGGGCACCGTAAGGACGGCGGCGCCCGGGGGTACTCGGCCCTGCGACCAGGCCGGTGGCTCCGCGGAGGAAGGGGGCGCTGTTGGAATTGCGGCGCCCGGAGGTACTAGACCTTGCGACCAGGCCGATGGTATTTCCTGTTTGGTCACGCTCAGGGTCGAGGCGTGTGACGTCACAGGGGTCGCGGCCGCGGCTTCTACTTGAGGCCTAGTCTGGCACGGTGACGATGCAGCGACGGGCACGGCAGGGGGAATTTCAGGCTCTGCGACGGGGAGCTGGGGCAGGCTCACGGTTTCTCGGCTCGGGGTAGTGACGTCCCCTTTACCTGCCTCCAGTTGTCCAGCTCCCTTCTCGGCGCCGTCTCCGGCCTTCACTCCTCCTGCACCATCCTCAGAGGCGGTCTGTCTCCTCGTCTCGGGTGGCGTGCTCCGCTGACGGGTTCCGGTCTGCTGGGCCATCTCACGGCTCCACTCCGCCAGCGTGTCTTGCTGCACCTGGGCCATCCTCCGTGCGAGGCCCTCCAGCGCGGTCTGTGCACACTCCCGGTCTCGGGGGAGCTGTGCTAGGATCTCCACTAAGCCTAGTGGCGTTGTTGCTTGCAGCAGGCTCCTGACCACTGGGTCGGTGCTGCCTGTCTCTCCCTCCATCTCCGGGTACGCTTTCTCCGGAGTCCTCTCCAGACTTCTTGTCTCCGGGTGCGCTCTCTCCAGACTCCTCCAGGCTGCACCCATTTTCGTTCTTTTGTTCAGTCTCCGCCCACATTGAGGGTGGTCCCGGGGCAACTTTGTGATTGTCAGTTCCAGGGGCAGTTCTCTTACGCTGATGGACACTTCCAGCATCACAGTCTCTGTTGGTGGGCGCGGTTTCCGCTTTTGGCGCCATTCTTCGACCTGGCCCACGATGGGAGGTGGCCTCTTGCCACCCTCTGGCACGCCCATAATGGCGTCTGCTCTTCCAAGGCGGGAAATCTTTGGAAATGGCGGGAATCGTCTCCCAGTGGCGGGAAACTCCATGGATGGCGGGAAAAAGCTGCAAATGGCGGACAACCGGCGGGAAACGACCTGTGATGGGGTCCGTTTGCGGGGACCCTCCGGAACCGGCGGGAGACTTCTTTTTGAGGTAACGGTGAACTTTTCTTCAGGCACGCAGTACCCGGTTGTTGCGGGCACGTAATCCTGCCGACTACGCCAAAGTTGACGCGCCCCCTGGGCCAGTGTTGTTTGGGGGATACCCGGATCCGGATCAGATGGGGGTTGTAGTCTCCGAGTGGCGGTGACCCGGTCCGTGCCCAGGGTGTCAAGCTCAGTGTGTGGCAGTCCTACAGATGTTGCTGGATGTTCTTTAGTGTCGACTACGCCACCCGTTGATTTGCGGTCAATACGGCCGCCGCTGCAGCAGGGTCCGCTGAGGCTGGTGGTGTGTGTGCAGCTTCTGGTAGTATAACCCCCAACGGGAGGGGTATAGCCTCAGGGGGTCAGTTGTAGAGGGTGGTGGTTGTGGTGGTGCAGTGAGGGTGGTAATAAGACTCAGAGTCGGGCTGTGCAGTTCAGGGTTTTTACTTACTGCTGTTGTGCTGGTCACTCCGGCCTTGAGTGACCGCCCGAGCCGTGCTGCGTCCACCAGGTCCTGGACTCGGCCAACCCCCAGGTAATTCTGGAGCGTGATCCTGAGCTCCCTTTCTGACGTTCCTTTTCTCTGGCCTTCCCCACCAGGGATCCACCTATGTCCGGCTCCCTCGGGTCTCTTGGTGGGTACACCTCCTCTGGGTTCCCTGACCCTATACTTGGTCTGCCTTCCTGGTGGATTTAGTGGGGGGTCGTGGCAGATCCTGCCCACAACCTCCGGTCTCTGGCTGAGGATTAGTGCCCTCCACCAGCTTGGGATCCGGTACCCTTGTGCCAACCCTTCACCCTGCTGCTTGTATTTGGGCTCTTGGGGTTCCCTCTTCTTCCCCTCTGGGTCCTTCTGACTCCTCTCTCTCTTCTTTCAGGACTGCTTGACCCTCTACAACAGACTGACTAGTAGCTGTCTGCCTGTCTGACCCTGATCTAAGATGGTTCCCACCTTATATACTCCCTCTATGTGTGAGCTCAGGTGACCAGCACCCAATGAGCTCCTAGCTTTACCCAGACTGCTCCCCCTATCTGCCCCTACACTACTGGGATGTTCCACCCCCCTCCCACTCCAGCCAGGGACAGACACTGTCGTACCTGCACATAAACTGGTGGGAGTACCGTTGATCTGTCCCCCGGAAATGGGATGTATGTAGTGTATGCAGCCTACTGAGCTCAGTTCCACACTCCATCCTTACCCGGGAGTGGAATATCACACCTCTGGCTTGAGGTGTAATACCCCTGTAGCAGCCGAATCCTCAGGGTGCTACACCCCTATATAGCATCCTGTCCCTCATGTGCCCCTATATAGCATCTTCTCCGTCATGTGCCCCCATATAGCACCCTCTCCTTCATGTGCCCCTACATAGCATCCTCTCCCTCATGTGCCTTCATATAGCACCCTCTCCTTCATGTGCCCCTATATAGCATCCTATCCTTCATGTGCCCCCATATAGCATCCTCTCCCTCATGTGCCCCTATACAGTATCCTCTCCCTCATGTGTCCCTATATAGCATCCATTCCCTCATGTGCCCCTATATAGCATCCTCTCCCTCATGTGCCCCTATATAGCACCCTCTCCTTCATGTGCCCCTATATAGCATCCTCTCCCTCATGTGCCCTTATATAGCATCCTCTCCGTCATGTGCCACCATATAGCACCCTCTCCTTCATGTGCCCCTACATAGCACCCTCTCCCTCATGTGCCCCCATATAGCATCCTCTCCCTCATGTGCCCCTACATAGCACCCTCTCCCTCATGTGCCCCTATATAGCACCCTCTCCTTCATGTGCCCCTATATAGCATCCTCTCCCTCATGTGCCCCTATATAGCATCCTCTCCCTCATGTGCCCCTATATAGTATCCTCTCCCTCATGTGCCCCTATATAGTATCCTCTCCCTCATGTGCCCCTATATAGCATCCTCTCCCTCATGTGCCCCTATATAGCATCCTCTCATTCATGTGTCCCTATATAGCATCCTCTCCCTCATGTGCCCCAATATAGCATCCTCTCCCTCATGTGCCCCTATATAGCATCCTCTCCCTCATGTGCCCCTATATAGCATCCTCTCCCTCATGTGCCCCTATATAGCACCTTCTCCCTCATGTGCCCCTATATAGCATCCTCTCCCTCGTGTGCCCCTATATAGCACTCTCTCCCTCATGTGCGCCTATATAGCATCCTCTCCCTCATGTACCCCTATATAGCACCCTCTCCCTCATGTGCCCCTATATAACATCCTCTCCTTCATGTGCCCCTATATAGCATCCTCTCCTTCATGTGCCCCTATATAGCATCCTCTCCCTCATGTGCCCCTATATAGCATCCTCTCCCTCTTGTGCCCCTATATAGCATCCTCTCCCTCATGTGCCCCTATATAGCACCCTCTCCCTCATGTGCCCCTATATAGCACCCTCTCCCTCATGTGCCCCAATATAGCATCCTCTCCCTCATGTGCCCCTATATAGCACACTCTCCCTCATGTGCCCCTATATAGCACCCTCTCCCTCATGTGCCCCAATATAGCATCCTCTCCCTCATGTGCCCCTATATAGCACACTCTCCCTCATGTGCCCCTATATAGCACCCTCTCCCTCATGTGCCCCTATATAGCACCCTCTCCCTCATGTGCCCCTATATAGCATCCTCTCCCTCATGTACCCCTATATAGCACCCTCTCCCTCATGTGCCCCTATATAACATCCTCTCCGTCATGTGCCCCCGTATAGCACCCTCTCCTTCATGTGCCCCTATATAGCACCCTCTCCCTCATGTGCCCCTATATAGCATCCTCTCCCTCATGTGCCCCTATATAGCATCCTCTCCGTCATGTACCCCCATATAGCACCCTCTCCTTCATGTGCCCCTACATAGCATCCTCTCCCTCATGTGCCCCTATATAGCACCCTCTCCTTCATGTGCCCCTATATAGCATCCTCTCCGTCATGTGCCCCTATATAGCACCCTCTCCCTCATGTGCCCCTACATAGCATCCTCTCCCTCATGTGCCCCTATATAGCACCCTCTCCTTCATGTGCCCCTATATAGCATCCTATCCCTCATGTGCCCCTATATAGCATCCTCTCCCTCATGTGCCCCTATATAGCATCCTATCCCTCATGTGCCCCTATATAGCATCCTCTCCCTCATGTGCCCCTATATAGCATCCTCTCCCTCATGTGCCCCTATATGGCATCCTCTCCCTCATGTGCCCCTATATAGCATCCTCTCCCTCATGTGCCCCTATATAGCACCTTCTCCCTCATGTGCCCCTATATAGCATCCTCTCCCTCGTGTGCCCCTATATAGCACTCTCTCCCTCATGTGCGCCTATATAGCATCCTCTCCCTCATGTACCCCTATATAGCACCCTCTCCCTCATGTGCCCCTATATAACATCCTCTCCGTCATGTGCCCCCATATAGCACCCTCTCCTTCATGTGCCCCTATATAGCATCCTCTCCCTCATGTACCCCTATATAGCACCCTCTCCCTCATGTGCCCCTATATAACATCCTCTCCGTCATGTGCCCCCATATAGCACCCTCTCCCTCATGTGCCCCTATATAACATCCTCTCCATCATGTGCCCCCATATAGCACCCTCTCCTTCATGTGCCCCTATATAGCATCCTCTCCCTCATGTGCCCCTATATAGCACCCTCTCCTTCATGTGCCCCTATATAGCATCTCCCTCTTGTGCCCCTATATAGCATCCTCTCCCTCATGTGCCCCTATATAGCACCCTCTCCCTCTTGTGCCCCTATATAGCATCCTCTCCTTCATGTTCCCCTATATAGCACCCTCTCCTTCATGTGCCCCTATATAGCACCCTCTCCCTCATGTGCCCCTATATAGCACCCTCTCCTTCATGTGCCCCTATATAGCATCCTCTCCCTCATGTGCCCCTATATAGCATCCTCTCCCTCTTGTGCCCCTATATAGCACACTCTCCCTCATGTGCCCCTATATAGCATCCTCTCCCTCATGTGCCCCTATATAGAATCTCCCTCCCCATCATGTGCCCCTATATAGCACCTCCCTCCCCATCATGTGCCCCTATATAGCACCTCCCTCCCCATCATGTGCCCCTATATAGCACCTCCCTCCCCATCATGTGCCCCTATATAGCACCTCCCTTCCCATCATGTGCCCCTATATAGTATCATCTCCCCATCATGTGCCCCTATATAGCATCTCCCTCCCCATCATGTTCCCCTATATAGAATCTCCCTTCCCATCATGTGCCCCTATATAGCATCTCCCTTCCCATCATGTGCCCCTATATAGCATCTCCCTCCCCATCATGTGCCCCTATATAGTATCATCTCCCCCTCCCCACTCACTCACTACCCTGCCCATTCATAAAATAAGAAAAAAATCTTCGTACCTTCCTGTGCTCCCCCGGCGGCATCCTCTGCAGCTTCATAACGGTGTAGTCTTCTACAGGGCCGCCGACCAATCAGAGGCCTCTTCAGATCACTACTATGCGCTGCTCACTGACGTCAGCGCCATTCGATGTCCGCCAGCCTATCAGAGGCTGAACGCTGACGGCTTTGATTGGCTGGCGGCTGTTAAACGTCAGTGCGCAGCGCATAGCAGAAGACAGCAGATGATCCCGGTGGCGGAGGCCGCCGCCATCATCAAGAGGAGGTTAAGCGGCGCGCTGAGCGCGTGGCGCCCTATAATAGGCCCGTGGTCAGAAAGACCACGGTTACCGGCGGGGACCCACCGAGGACCCGGGGCCCACAGGTTGATCTTCCGGTGTCCCAGTGGGCCAGTCCGACCCTGGTCCCATACATGGCTTTTTACAAACTGCTAATGGGACTTCTTATGGCTTTTAAAAATGGCTTTCTTCTTGCGACTCTTCCATAAAGGTTTGTGGAGTACAGTTAGGTCCATATATATTTGGACAGAGACAACATTTTTCTAATTTAGGTTCTAGACATTACCACAATGAATTTTAAACAAAACAATTCAGATGCAGTTGAAGTTCAGACTTTCGGCTTTCATTTGAGGGTATCCACACTAAAATTGGATGAAGGGTTTAGGAGTTTCAGCTCCTTAACATGTGTCACCCTGTTTTTAAAGGGACCAAAAGAAATTGGACAACTGACTCCAAGGCTATTTCATGGACAGGTGTGGGCAATCCCTTCATTATGTCATTCTCAATTAAGCAGATAATTTGCCTGGAGTTGATTTGAGGTGTGGTGCTTGCATTAGGAAGGTTTTGCTGTGAAGTAAATATGCGGTCAAAGGAGCTCTCCATGCAGGTGATACAAGCCATCCTTAAGCTGCAAAAGCAGAAAAAACCCATCCGAGAAATTGCTACAATATTAGGAGTGGCAAAATCTACAGTTTGTTACATCCTGAGAAAGAAAGAAAGCACAGGTGAACTCATCAATGCAAAAGACCTGGGAGCCCACGGAAGACAACAGTGGTGGATGATCGCAGAATAATCTCCATGGTGAAGAGAAACCCCTTCACAACAGTCAACCAAGTGAACAACACTCTCCAGGAGGTAGGCGTATCAATATCCAAATCTACCATAAAGAGAAGATTGCATGAGAGTAAATACAGAGGGTTCACTGCACGGTGCAAGCCACTCATAAGCATCAAGAATAAAAAGGCTAGACTGGACTTTGCTAAAAAACATCTAAAACGCCAGCACAGTTCTGGAAGAACATTCTCTGGACAGATGAAACCAAGATCAACATCTACCAGAATGATGGAAAGAGAAAAGTATGGCGAAGGCGAGGTACAGCTCATGATCCAAAGCATACCACATCATCTGTAAAACACGGTGGAGGCAGTGTGATGGCTTGGGCATGCATGGCTGCCAGTGGCACTGGGTCACTAGTGTTTATTGATGATGTGACACAGGACAGAAGCAGCCAAATGAATTCTGATGTATTCAGAGCCATACTGTGTGCTCAGATCCAGCCAAATACAGCCAAACTGATTGGTCGTCGTTTCATCCTACAGATGGACAATGACCCAAAACATAAAGCCAAAGCAACCCAGGAGTTTATTAAAGCAAAGAAGTGGAATATTCTTGAATGGCTAAGTCAGTCACCTGATCTCAACCCAATTGAGCATGCATTTCACTTGTTAAAGACTAAACTTCAGACAGAAAGGCCCACAAACAAACAGCAACTGAAAACCACCGCAGTGAAGGCCTGGCAGAGCATCAAAAAGGAGGAAACACAGCGTCTGGTGATGTCCATGAGTTCAAGACTTCAGGCAGTCATTGCCAACAAAGGGTTTTCAACCAAGTACTAGAAATGAACATTTTATTTACAATTATTTAAATTGTCCAATTACTTTTGGTCCCTTTAAAAACAGGGTGGCACATGTTAAGGAGCTGAAACTCCTAAACCCTTCATCCAATTTTAATGTGGATACCCTCAAAAGAAAGCTGAAAGTCTGAACTTCAACTGCATCTGAATTGTTTTGTTTAAAATTCATTGTGGTAATATCTAGAACCAAAATTAGAAAAATGTTGTCTCTGTCCAAATATATATGGACCTAACTGTATATGACTAATATTTGTCCTGTGGACAGATTCTCCCCCCCGGGCTGTGAATCTCTGCAGCTTCTCCAAGTAACCATACGCATCTTGGCTGCTTCTCTAATTAGTGCTCTCCTTGCTTGGGATGTCGGGTTAGGTGGACGGCCATGTCTTGGTAGGTTTGCAGTTGTGCCATACTCCTTCCATTTTTGGATGATGGATTGAACAGTGTCTGTGAGATGCTTAGAGCTTGGGCTATTTTTTATAACCTAACCCTGCTTTACTCGTCTCCACAACTTTATCCCTGACTTGTCTGGTGGGCTCCTTGGTTTTCAGCTTTATCCCTGACCTGTCTGGTGGGCTCCTTGGTTTTCATGATGCTGTTTGATCCCTAATGTTCTCACACAAAACCTCTGATGCCTTCACAGAACAGCTGTAGTTATACTGAGAATAAATAACACAAATGGACGGAATTTACTAATTCTGTGACTTCTGGAGGCGATTGGTCACTCAGGATTTTATTTAGGGGCAGCAGACTACAGGGGGCTGATCACTAATGCACATCACAATTTTCAGATTTATATTTTCAAGAAAAATTGCAAAACCCTGTATTATTTCCTTTACACGTCACAAATACTTGTTATTTAGTGTTGATATCACATAAAATCACAATAAAATACATTTAAATTTGTGGCTGTAAAGTGAATACTTTTTACTGTATTTGCATTTTTTTGATATAGAAAATGTATTTGAGGTGGTGACCGGAGAAAAAATATATTATTGAGCAAGACAATTTGGGCTTGGAAATCAGATACTACATTTCAAAATGGTATGAATTTTGTTTGTTTATTTATTTATTAAGTCTCCTTTTCTTTTTAATTTGTTACAAGTAATATAAATATATTGGAATCAGAGCAATAGTCAATTTTCCTGTTTATTAATTTATGGTTTTAATTTATATATATTGATGGAAGAAGATGAATTCATCTGTAAGGATATAAATCATTTTTGATGAAGGCAGCGTGAGATAACTTGTATGTAATTATGCAAAATACTAAGGGAACAAGTAAGAATGGCAGAAATGCTTTTTACCTTATGTATTTGTGGTTTTTAATGGATCTTTAACCCCTTCACCACAAGGCCATTTTCCATTTTTACGCTTTTGTTTTTTTGCTCCCCTTCTTCCCACAGCCATAACTTTTTTTATTTTTTGGTCAATATGGCCATGTGAGGGCTTATTTTTTGCGGGATGAGTTGTGATTTCGAGCGACAACATTGGTTTTACCTGGAAAATGGGGAAAAAATTCCAAGTGCGGTGAAATTGCAAAAAAAAAGTGAAATTCCACAGTTGTTTTTTTTTACCATGTTCACTAAATGCTAAAACTGACCTACCTGTCATTATGATTCCCCAGGTCATTATGAGTTCGCAGATATCAAACATGTACAGTGCATTGTGAAAGTATTTGGCCCCTTGAACTTTTCTACCTTTTGCCACATTTCTGGCTTCAAGCATAAAGATATAAAATTCTAATTTTTTGGGGGAAGAATCAACAACAAGTGGGACACAATCGTGTAGTGGAATGAAATTTATTGGATATTTAAAATTTTTTTAACAAATTAAAAACTGAACAGTGGGGCGTGCAATATTATTTGGCCCCTTTACTTTCAGTGCAGATGTTCAGTGAGGATCTCTGAATGATCCAATGTTGTCCTAAATGACTGGTAATGATAAATAGGATCCACCTGTGTGTAATCAAGTCTCCGTATAAATGCACCTGCTCTGTGATAGTCTCAGGGGTCTCTGCTCTGTGATAGTCTCAGGGGTCTCTGCTCTGTGAGAGTCTCAGGGGTCTCTGCTCTGTGATAGTCTCAGGGTTCTGTTTCAAGTGCAGAGAGCATCATGAAGACCAAGGAACTCACCAGGCAGGTCCAAGATACTGTTGTGGCGAAGTTTAGAGCCGGATTTGGATACAAAAAGATTTCCCAAGTTTTAAACATCTGAAGGAGCACTGTGCAAGCGATCATATTGAAATGGAAGGAGTATCAGACCACTGCAAATCTACCAAGACCCGGCCGTCCCTCTAAACTTTCATCTCGAACAAGGCGAAGACTGATCAGAGATGCAGCCAAAAGGCCCATGATCACTCTGGATGAACTGCAGAGATCTACAGCTGAGGTGGGAGAGTCTGTCCATAGCACAACAATCAGTCCTACACTGCATAAATCTGGCCTTTATGGAAGAGTGGCAAGAAGAAAGCCATTTCTCAAAGATATCCATAAAAAGTCTCGTTTGAAGTCTGCCACAATCCACCTGGGAGACACACCAAACATGTGGAATAAGGTGCTCTGCTCAGATGAAAACAAAATCGAACTTTTTGGCCACAATGCAAAACGATATGTTTGGCGTAAAAGCAACACAGCTCATCACCCTCAAAACACCATCCCCACTGTCAAACATGGTGGTGGCAGCATAATGGTTTGGGCCTGCTTTCTTCAGCAGGGACAGGGAAGATGGTTAAAATTGATGTAAAGATGGATGGAGCCAAATACAGGACCATTCTGGAAGAAAACCTGCAAAAGACCTGAAACTGGGACGGAGATTTATCTTCCAACAAGACAATGATCTCAAACATAAAGCAAAATCTACAATGGAATGGTTCAAAAATAAACATATCCAGGTGTTAGAATGGCCAAGTCAAAGTCCAGACCTGAATCCAATCGAGAATCTGTGGAAAGAGCTGAAAACTGCTGTTCACAAACGCCCTCCATCAACCTCAATGAGCTCCAGCTGTTTTGCAAGGAAGAATGGGCAAGAATTTCAGCCTCTCGATGTGCAAAACTGATAGAGACATACCCCAAGAGACCCGCAGCTGTAATCGCAGCAAAAGGTGGCGCTACAAAGTATTAACTCAAGCATAACCCCGCACTACTAGATGCATTATGTAAAATAGGAGGCAGGTCAGTGAAGGCACAGTGAGCTGTCATAAGAGCATACAAATGAATATGTAAGCAGAGCATCACATAGAGCGCCCCCCACAGGCCACCCCAGAGCACGAGCCTATCATTATCTCCAAACTGAAAGTAAAGGTTACACAAGAGCCACAGGACGGATTTCATCAACCAAGGTATAATTTTAATCAGTGTAATGTCGCCCACCTGACAGTGGATGTAGTTTAATGAGTACAATCATGCTGACAGTTGCGCTTTAAACTTTTAGATTTTTTTCTTTTTTTTTTTTAATATTTTTAAAACATTTTTTTTAACTTTTTACTTGCTTCAATAGTCTCCTTAGGAGACTAGAAGCTGCAATTACCTGATTGCCTGTGTGTAGCAGAATTGCTCACTTGCAATGAGCGCCTCCTGGCAATGACAACCGCAGGGGTCTCCTGCAGACCCCGGGTTATCAGATCAGCTGTCATGTCCCCGGAAAGGCATGGGCTCATCATGTTGTATGCAAACCCCATGCTATACTTTCGGGAGTGGAACTGGTGTGACATTCCCATGTGATGGCCTCTTCATGGCGTTGTCCATATGGTCTCCAGACCAGTCTCTGGCTATCATTGCGCCAAGACAAAATAGAAGCTCATCACTGAAGATGACTGACCTCCATTCCAGCTTCCATTGTCGTCTTTCTCTGCATCATGATGGCCTTTGAAAGCGGTGGAGTGAGGTCAATGAAGCACCTGTAGCCGGACGTCTTGTTTGTAGTCCAGTGTCGTGCAGACGCCTTCCGATGGTTTGTGCAAACGCTGTGTGTCTTGGTATGTAACATCCAATTCCATTTGCAGTACGGAATGGATCACTACGCGCCATTCCTTTTATCTGACGATCCGTCCGTGCAGAGGTTCACCTCTGGGCATCTCTTGCTGTCAATTCAGTTTGCGGTTCTCCCATCTAGTGGGACATGTGACGCGCCCCCTGGGCCTGTGCTGTGCAGGGGATACCCGGAGCCGGGCCTTCTGTAAGATGCTGGGGGTTGTAGTCTCCGTGTGGCGGCGACCCGGTCCGTGCCCAGGGTGGTCAATTCAGTGGCAGTCTTAATGTTGTAACAAGTGTCCGACTACGCCACCCGTGGATTGCGGTCAATGGGGACCGCCGCTGCAGGGCAGACCGCTGAGGCTGGTATTATGTGTGCAGCTTAGAATGGGATGACTCCCCACGGGAGGAGTATAGCCTCAGGGCAGTTAGTGTGGAGATAATGGGAGTGATGGTGTGAGCGTCCCAGTACTGATGGTGCTGGTACGACGATGAAACACAGAGACGTGGGGCTGCAGTTTCCAATACTTTACTCACAGTTGTTATTCGTGTCAATCCTGCAGGCGATGACTGCCCAAGCCGTGCTGCGTCCACCAGGCAAGGGGCTCGACCAACTCCCAGGCAATTCCAGAGCGCGGCACAGGGCTCCCTTCCTTTCCTTTCTCTGGCCGTCCCCACCAGTGACCCACCTTTGTCCAGCTCCCTCGGGCCTTCTGTTGGTGAAACCTATCTCCGGTTTCCCTGACCCTATGCGGTATGCTTTCCTGGTGGATGTAGTGGGGGGTCGCACCAAGATGTGGTGACGACCTCCGGTCTTTGGCTGAGGAATCTGTTGCCTCCACCAATTTGGGTTCCGGTACCCTGTTCTGCCAACCCTTCACCCTGTATCTCCTGGGCATATGGGGTTCCTTCTTTACTCGCGTCTCTGGGCCTTTCTCTGTGTTCCTTGCTTCCTTTCTCCTCTGTTCCAGTTCCTTTCTTACTTTCCTTTCCGTTCCTTCTCCTCTCCCTTTCTGCTGTTTCTGGCCTCCACTCCAGGCCTGGCTCTGGAGCTGGGCCCAGACTGAGCCACAGCTCCCTGTCAGCCCACTCTGGCTGAACTCCTGACTGAACTGAACTGGACTGAACTCTGTTCTAAGATGGTGCCCACCTTAAATACCTCCCTCTATGTGTGAGCCCAGGTGACTAGCAACCAATGGGCTCCTACCTATGCCCAGAGACCCACCCCTATCTGCTCCTACACCACTGGGTATTCCACCCCCCGCCCCACTCCAGGCAGGGACAGATGCTGTTGTGCCTGCACTCCTGTCTCGTGGGAGCACCGTTGACCTGTCACTCGGAAATGGGGTGTGTGTGGTGCATGCAGCTAAATGAGTCCTGGTCCACACTCCAACCTTACCCGGGAGTGGAATATCACACCTCTGGTTTGAGGTGCAATACCCCTGTAGCAGCCGAGCCCTCGGGGTGCTACATTCCCCCCTGGTAAATCACAGCACGTCCTCGGGCTGGAAAAGAGCAAAACAATTTAAACATACAAAAATTTTAGAATGCATTCGTATATAAGACAATAACTATTAACCCATCCCTTTATGGGAGGTACTCTTCTCTTTTAACGTTACTGGTACTCTTTTATCATATAAAACATCACATAAAACATTTGCATTATTACTCTAACAGCATATAAAACTTTCCAATTTAAGACATTTTCAAGTAAAACATTTTCTTCAAAAACACATTCTTGAGCTCTGGCCGCTGTGCAACTTGCGACCAGGTGTTCACTCTTCTTTTAAGTGCAACAGTCCATTTAATCCGCCTTGAGGTAGACGTTGCGGTTTTTGTATAAAACCAGTAGGGGGCGCTTTAAGAAGCGCAACTATTTACAAGGGATTGGCCGTTCCCAGTCCTCGGCCGGTTGGAATAGGGGAATGGCTGCTCACAGTCCTCAACCTGGTAACTTAGGAAGGGGCAATTTTTTTTTTTAAACAGTCAACAGTTCACTATTTGTCCCAACGGGGACCACACTTTCAAAAACGGGAACAGTTCCATTTTACCGTTTACTGGTAACAGTGTCCTCCTCGCTCTTCTGGGTAGTCTTCAGGTCCGTCCGGACCCTCAGGGTAGTCCATGTCTGGGCGGTACCGCAGTTCCTCCTCCGTTAGACGGTGGACATGGAGGGCGTACAGTCCCTTTGCGCCCTTGTGCCGGGTGTAAGTGACCACGTCACCGGGGTACAGGTCACGGCCGTGATGTCCCTCTGGCAAGTGGCTTTCGACGTCCCTTCTAGTGACGAAGACGTCGGTGTCAGCCTCCGGGTCTCTTACGAAGCCCCAGCCATGCTCTAGCTGGAACTTTACTATGGTCCCGGTGGCTCGGGGACCGCGGATGGCTTGGGAGTTCTGACGGGCTCTCCTCTTCTGCTCCGCGCTCCGGGCTTGGAGTCGCTCCTCTCTGATGCGCCTCTGCCGCCGCTCCCTTTCATAGGTGGCCAGCTGATGACGGCAGCAATCCAGGCGATGGGCTGCCTCTGCCCGGGTCTCCTGGGTGAACCCCATGAGATTCTCGCCGGTGGGGTCCCATGCTAACTGGGCATCCTCCGGCGGGGGTGGAGCGATGTTGGCAGACTCCGGGGCCGGGATCAGAGGCTCGCTCAGGGGTTGTTCTCTCCGGAGACGGGGGTTGACAAACTCCGGTGGCCACTCAAAGGGCAGCCCGTCCGGGCTGGTATGTTGGGCGTACAGGTCCGCACCCAGGGGCGGCACCGCGGGTTTCGGACGGGTGGCAGCGCCCGGGGGCACTCGGCCTTGCGACCAGGCCTGTGGTTGTTTGTTGGTCGCGCCCGGGGGTGGTACCGCCAAGGTAGGGGGCGCTCGTGAGGCAGCGGCGCCCGGGTGTGCTGGGCCTTGCGTCCCGGCCTGTGACGTCTCCCGCTTTATGGCGCCCGGGTTCAGAGGGCACAGCGCGGGGCGGGGCGTGACAGTGACGTTTGCAGCCTGAGGCCTAGCTGGCGGCAGTGGAGGCATGATGTCAGGTACAATCCCCGGGGCTTCGGGTCCCGCAGTGGAGGGTGAGGGCAGGCTGGTGTTCCCAGGGCTTGGGGTGGTGGCGTCCCCATTACCTGCCTCGGTCTCCGTGGCCTCCTCAGCAGCGTCGTCTGCAGCTGCCGGTCCCTCTTCTCCGCGCCCAGCGGTAAGCGCGCTGCCCGGTCCCGGTGGGGTCCTCCGCTGGCTGCCTTCGTGCTGCCGGGCCATCTCCTCTCTCCACCCGGCAAACACATCCCGCTGCGCCCGGACCATCCGTCTGTTCAAATCTTCCAGCGCTGCGCGCGCACTGTCCAGGTACCTGGGCAGCTGGGCTAGCAACTCTGTCAGGCTGCAGGGTGGCTCAGCTTGCAGCAGGCTGCGGGCCAGGGTGCTGGTGGAGTTCTCTGCTCCCTCCATCTCCGGGTGCAGTAGGTCCAGACTGATCCAGGCCGTGCCCGGCCCCACAGTTTTCTTTCCTATCCGCCCCCATGGGGGGTGGTCTTGGGGGCATCTGTTGACAATCACCCTTAGGGGCAGCCCCCCCACGCTGATGGACATCTCCACTGCTGCATTCATGGCTGGTGGGGGCGGGCTCCTTCTTTGGCGCCATTCTGGGACCTGGCCCATGATGGGAGGTGGCTTCCTGCTGTCTTTTGGTGCGCACATAATGGCGTCCGCTCTGCCAGGGCGGGAAAAACGGATGAAGATGGCGGGAAACGGTCCAAGATGGCGTCTGATGGCGGGAATCGGCTCCGGATGGCGGGAAACGACTCCGGACGGCGGGAAACTTCTGGAAATGGTGGGAGACTTCTTTTCAAGGTACATGCACAATCTTCTTCAGGCACGCAATACCCGCTTGTGGCGGGTTAGTAAAGATCCTGCCAACTACGCCAAAAGTTGACGCGCCCCCTGGGCCTGTGCTGTGCAGGGGATACCCGGAGCCGGGCCTTCTGTAAGATGCTGGGGGTTGTAGTCTCCGTGTGGCGGCGACCCGGTCCGTGCCCAGGGTGGTCAATTCAGTGGCAGTCTTAATGTTGTAACAAGTGTCAGACTACGCCACCCATGGATTGCGGTCAATGGGGACCGCCGCTGCAGGGCAGACCGCTGAGGCTGGTATTATGTGTGCAGCTTAGAATGGGATGACTCCCCACGGGAGGAGTATAGCCTCAGGGCAGTTAGTGTGGAGATAATGGGAGTGATGGTGTGAGCATCCCAGTACTGATGGTGCTGGTACGACGATGAAACACAGAGACGTGGGGCTGCAGTTTCCAATGCTTTACTCACAGTTGTTATTCGTGTCAATCCTGCAGACGATGACTGCCCAAGCCATGCTGCGTCCACCAGGCAAGGGGCTTGACCAACTCCCAGGCAATTCCAGAGCGTGACACAGGGCTCCCTTCCTTTCCTTTCTCTGGCCGTCCTCACCAGTGACCCACCTTTGTCCAGCTCCCTGACCCTATGCGGTATGCTTTCCTGGTGGATGTAGTGGGGGGTCGCACCAAGATGTGGTCACAACCTCCGGTCTTTGGCTGAGGAATCTGTTGCCTCCACCAATTTGGGTTCCGGTACCCTGTTCTGCCAACCTTTCACCCTGTATCTCCTGGGCATATGGGGTTCCTTCTGTCCTCGTGTCTCTGGGCCTTTCTCTGTGTTCCTTGCTTCCTTTCTCCTCTGTTCCAGTTCCTTTCTTACTTTCCTTTCCGTTCCTTCTCCTCTCCCTTTCTGCTGTTTCTGGCCTCCACTCCAGGCCTGCCTCTGGAGCTGGGCCCAGACTGAGCCACAGCTGCCTGTCAGCCCTCTCTGGCTGAACTCCTGACTGAACTGAACTGGACTGAACTCTGTTCTAAGATGGTGCCCACCTTAAATACCTCCCTCTATGTGTGAGCCCAGGTGACTAGCAACCAATGGACTCCTACCTACGCTCAGAGACCCACCCCTATCTGCTCCTACACCACTGGGTGTACTTTCCCCTCCCCACTCCAGACAGGGACATAGTCGGTCGTGCCTGCACTCCTGTCTCGTGGGAGCACCGTTGACCTGTCCCTCGGAAATGGGGTGTGTGTGGTGCATGCAGCTAAACGAGTCCTGGTCCACACTCCATCCTTACCCGGGAGTGGAATATCACACCTCTGGTTTGAGGTGCAATACCCCTGTAGCAGCCGAGCCCTCGGGGTGCTACACATGCAACTAGGGATGAGCGGACCCGTGGATGTTCAGGTTCGTTGGGTTTGACCGAACTTTAGTCCAAAGTTCGGTTCAGGTACCAGAACTATACCTGAACTTCAACCAGAACCCAAACCCCACAGAAGTCAACTTTAGTACTGTAAAATGGTCCTATTAAGGGCTATGGGCATGCCAAAGGAAGCACAGTCTCTATCTCTCCTCCCAGAACTCCGAATACTAAAACGTGTTCGGAATTCAGCACCATGAACCCCAAACTTTACGGTTCAGGTTCGCTCATCTTTACACGTCCACATGCAACGTTACACATCTCAGCCTATGTGATCTGCCAGAGTGATAAACCAAGGTCTCTCCATTCAAGGATTCTGTTCGTCTCCATTTGTGGCGATAACTGGCATATTGACGAACAGGAAGCGTCGCGCAATCATCCCACAAGACTTGATCTGATTTTTGAGGTTTCATATGGCTAAAAAAAAAAATTCCTTCCAATCTGTGTTTATGCTCTTCTGACAGATTGGAGCGAGGTGCTTGGAAATTTGATCAATTTCAGATTTTTTGAGACACCTGCTACTACTTCGTTTTCCATGACTTTTAGTTGAGGAGGAGTACTGAATATCTGGGGGAAGACAGTTTCAAAATGTAATGAAAAAAATATCAAATTATATTTTTAATAAATGTCATATAAAGTTAAAAAAACAAACAAACAAAACAATTCCAAACTTTACAAAAAAAAAGTTTTTTCTTTTTTCTTTAAACTACAAAAAAAGTTAAAAAAAAACAAACAAACTTAATGCTATGGGCATTTAGTGAAATAAATAATTCCCCTTTCTGAGTTGTTTTAAAAAAAAAAAGTGCAAAAATTTGAGCTCCATAAATCTCCAGTAGGAAGTCGCCATTTAGTCGCAAACTGTTGTGTAAATGTAAATTCCATTCTTGCCCATTGTAACAAAAGTGAAAATCCCAACCAGACTCCTGCGCCGTGTCTCACGCCCGCTCTCCACCAGCCTGCAGGACGCTTCTTGTCTTTTATGATAAAACTTGCTGTAACTTTTTTTTCCTTTACAACCCCGTCTGGAAAAAGCGAGAGCGGCGGCAGCAGCCAGGATGAGGAGGTTCCAGTACTCTTTAAGCTTTGCTTCCGGCCCCGATCCAGAGGAAACTGTGATTGATTCTATTCAAAGCTGATTTGCAATATGTTAGGCATAAAGTAACCCAGGGCTGATACCTGAGCTGCACGGTTCTGAGCTGCCAGCAGTTTTTTGAGAGGACAGAAACTTTCCCGTCCAAAACCGTAGGAGGCGTGTGGGCTCTGGGGCCATGAGATGCCAAAGGGCTCTGCAAAATAATATATTACTGAATTGATCTAGCATGCTTTACAAAAAAAGAGAGGACGGTACCCGACATAGGAATTTCTGTTGTTCTTTGGATACTTGTTAGACTTACATATTAAGCAAACATAGAGCCATTTGTATAAGTACTGAGCCCCCAAATTTTGATGTTTTGGAGATCAGTTCTAATGCAAGTGGCAGAATTGATCACCCGCTCATGACAAGCATCTTTAATACTTAGTAGAGCCTCTCTGGCTGGTATGACCTGCTGCCCCTTTGGTTGTTATAACCTGCTGCAGATGTTATTCATAAAGCGAGACCAGCTTCTAGCAGTTTTCCTGAGGAATCTTAGCCAATTTCTCATAGACAATGGTCTCCGGGTCACTAATATTCTTGGATTGTCAAAAGAGTGGTCCAGAAAGTGAGAAGATATAAGAGAAGAGAAGTGAGCATAGAAGATATCATTGCCTTATACAAATAAGAAAAAGAATACAAAAAAATACAAAGGCATTGAATGATCCTAGATTTAGCAAGAAGCAGAGTTCACAAGTTCAAAGTTATAGAAACATTGGTTACACTACCTGGACATGGCAAAAAGAGCTATCACCGACTGCCACCAGATTCCTGAGGAGGCAGGTGGTCAAAATCCCTCAAAAAGACCTACAGCAAGATTTGGTGACAGCAGAGACTGAGGTTTCAGTTTCCATAGCAGTGGCAGGGTGATGCCTACAGTGAAGCATGGAGGTGACTCAGTGATGCCTACAGTGAAGTATAGTGGTGGCTGGGTGAACCCAGCAAAGATGGTTGCAAGTTGAAAACACAAAGTACAGTTTATGGAGTAAACCAAACATGGAACACTAGAGTCTGAATCTTAATACACAGGTGTGTTTCTTAGTAAGTTTTAGATATGATTAGGGAGATGATGTCACTGAGCCATTTTGGGAAACCTGCAAAACCCAAAATGGAGCACAACAAAGGGCAGCAGACCAAGATGAAGAAAGCAGAGACTGGTATACCAGAGACAGGTGTGTAATAGGTGGGATCACAGTGATGCCTAGAGTGAAACATGGTGGTGGCTCAGTGATGAATACAGTGAAGCAAGGAGAGGGCTTGGTGATGTCTACAGTGAAGCATTGTGGTGGCTTAGTGATATATGCAGTGAAACATGGCAGTGGCTTGGTAATGTCTACAGTGAAGTACGGTGGAAGCTCGTGTTGTCTACCATCAGAACATGGGACTTTAATTGTGACCAGTAGTCAGGGTCGGACTGGGTAGGTGGGGTACGGGGATTTCCCTGGTGGGCCACTGCTGCAGAGGAGAGGGGGGAGAAGAGTAGGGGAAAAAAAAAAACTGCGGTTTTAATGGGCGCAGGCCCTCTAAAAGCGCAGGCAGAGTATATGCAGGGACGCGCACACGTTCATTACCTGAACCGCCGCAGCGCACGTCCTGGTGAAGCAGCTGAAGCTGTGCGTCTCACTTCGCCGGCCGGCGTATGATGTCACCATGCGCCTGCTGCGAAGGAAGCACGCAACTCAGCGGCCGGCCTCTGCTACGAGCACGCCGTATCTCAGCAGAGGAGGAGGACACCGCACAGCGCCGGGAGCG
This sequence comes from Phyllobates terribilis, assembly GCF_046119375.1. Lineage (NCBI taxonomy): Eukaryota > Metazoa > Chordata > Amphibia > Anura > Dendrobatidae > Phyllobates > Phyllobates terribilis. Next base: position 46,105,943 of record NW_027362762.1, read on the forward strand.
CAGGAAGGTAAGAGGAATCATTTTTTTGTGTGTGTGTGTGTGTGTAAATGCAGAATGGGATGGGGGCCTGGATGGACAAGTAAGGGGGCCTGGATGGACACATAAGTGTGCCTGGGGCTGGATGGACACATAAAGGGGCCTGGGGCTGGATGGACACATAAGGGGGGGACTGGATGGACACATAAGGGGGCCTGAATGGACACATAAGGGGGCCTGGGGCTGGATGGACACATAAATGGGCCTGGGGCTGGATGGACACATAAGGGGGGCCTAGGTGGAAAAATTAAGGGGGGACTGGATGGACACATAAGGGGGCCTGGATGGACACATAAGGGGGCCTGGGGCTGGATGGACACATAAGGGGGGGACTGGATGGACACATAAGGGGGCCTGGATGGATACATAAGGGGGCCTGGGGCTGGATGGACACATAAAGGGGCCTGGGGCTGGATGGACACATAAGAGAGGGGCCTGGATGGACACATGAGAGGGCGAACCTGGTGTACACATGCAAGGAGGGGCCTGGCTGGACACATGCGAAGGGGGGCCTGGCTGGACACATGGGAGGAGGGTCCTGGCTGGACACATAAGGGGGGGCAGGATGGGTATATCGGGGGCAGGCTGGACACATGGGGGCCTGGATGGATATATGGGGGGCAGGCTGGACACATAGGGCCAGTAAGGACATATGGGGGTGCAGGCTGGACATATGGGGGCCTGTATGGATACATGTGGTGGCAGGATGGACACAGGGGGCCTGATTGGATATATGGGGGGAAGGATGGACACAGGGTGGCCAGAATGGATATATGGGGGGGCAGGCTGGAAATATGGGGTGGGCCAGGTTGGACACATGGGGGCTAGGATGGATATATGAAGGGGTCAAGCTGGACATATGGGGGCCAGAAGGGATATATGGGGGGGTGGGTAGCAGGATGGATGTATATGGGGGCTAGGATGCATATATGGGGGGCAGACTGGACACATGGGGCCTAGGATGGATACATGGGGGTGGAAGGGCAGGCTGGACACATGGGGGCCTGGATGGATATATGGGGGCAGGCTGGATAAATGGGAGCCTGGATGGATATATGGGGTGGGCCAGGTAGGACACATGGGGGCTACGATAAATATATTAAGGGGTCAGGCTGGACATATAGGGAACAGAAGGGATATATGGGGGTGGGTATCAGGATGGATATATGCGGGGGGGGGGCAGGATGGATATATGGGGGGGCCAGACTGGACAAGGGACTTAATTATTGTTTGGGGGCCAGATTGAGGAATAAACTTTATTAGTTTATGGTGGTGAATGGGAAACATTATTACTTTTGGGTTCAATTAGGGACATTATTAATTCTGTAATATAATTAACTTTTTAGGAAACTGTTTTCCATGGGAGGCGACAAAAGGGGGCTCCTGTTACTGTACAGGGCGGCACTATGTTGCTTTTTTTTCTTCAACTGGTGTAGTGTAGAAGTCGGGGGGGAAAAAGTGGAATGTGCTCTAGAAGAGATCAGTTATTGATAACTGTGTGTTATTTTCCGCAAACATGAGTCCTGGCTGGAAGAAGTGATGGTGGTCTTTGCCAGATAAGGAGAAAAGCGAAGATGAAGGACTTCACCTAGAGACGTCATTGGTGAGTCAGTGTATTACATGTCCACTTACACTGTATAGTATATACAGAGCTCTTGTGTATGTCACTGGTGACCACTGTATTACCTATACACTATATACAGAGCTCCTGTGTATAATGTCACTAGTGATCACTGTATTACCTGTACACTATATACAGAGCTCCTGTGTATAATGTCACCGGTGATCACTGTATTACCTGTACACTATATACAGAGCTCTTGTGTATAATGTCACTGGTGATCACTGTATTACCTATACACTATATACAGAGCTCCTGCGTATAATGTCACTGGTGACCACTGTATTACCTGTACACTATATACAGAGCTCCTGTGTATAATATCACTGGTCATCCCTGTATTACCTATACACTATATACAGAGCTCCTGTGTATAATGTCACTGGTGACCAAAGTATTACCTATACACTATATACAGAGCTCCTGTGTATAATGTCACTGGTGATCACTGTATTACCTGTACGCTATACACCATATACAGAGCTCCTGTGTATAATGTCACTCGTGACCACTGTATTACCTGTACACTATATACAGAGCTCTTGTGTATAATGTCACTGGTGATCACTGTATTACCTGTACACTATATACAGAGCTCCTGTGTATAATGTCACCGGTGATCACTGTATTACCTGTACACTATATACAGAGCTCCTGTGTATAATGTCACCGGTGATCACTGTATTACCTGTACACTGACAATATATACAGAGCTCCTGTGTATAATGTCACTGGTGATCACTGTGTTACCTGTACACTGACACTATATACAGAGCTCCTGTGTATAATATCACTGGTGATCACTGTATTACCTGTACACTATGCACTGTATACAGAGCTCCTGTGTATATTGTCACTGGTGATCACTGTATTACCTGTACACTGACACTATATACAGAGCTCCTGTGTATAATGTCACTGGTGATCCATGTATTACCTGTACACTGACACTATATACAGAGCTCCTGTGTATAATGTCTCTGGTGATCACTATATTACCTGTACACTGACACTATATACAGAGCTCCTGTGTATAATGTCTCTGGTGATCAGTGTATTACCTGTACACTGACTCTATATACAGAGCTGTTGTGTATAATGTCTCTGGTGATCACTATATTACCTGTACACTGACACTATATACAGAGCTCCAGTGTATAATGTCACTGGTGACCACTGTATTACCTATACACTATATACAGAGCTCCTGTGTATAATGTCATTGGTGATCACTCTATTACCTGTACACTATATACAGAGTTCCTGTGTATAATGTCACTGGTGATCACTATATTACCTGTACACTGACACTATAAACAGAGCTCCTGTATATAATGTCACTGGTGATCACTGTATTACCTATACACTATATACAGAGCTCCTGTGTATAATGTCACTGGTGATCACTGTATTACCTGTACACTATGTACAGAGCTCGTGTGTATAATGTCACTGGTGATCACTGAATTACCTGTGTTATGCACACGCCCGGACTGACTGACGTGTGCGTGTTTAGTGATCCCACTGGACCATGAACCAGAGAGTGCCTGGAGGGTCGTAACTAAGTATCTACCCGATCCAACCAAGGTCGCACGACGGCTAACGATGCCTGTGCACCAGGGAGGAACCGAGCAGAGGGACCAGGTGCGACTCCAGGTCAGACCCCGGACACGGCTCTTGACCCACACCGGGGAATACAGGAACAGGCAGGTTAGAGCACAGGCTGGGTAGAGACCAGTACAGACTAGGAGACGGGTTCAGAGCCGCAGATGCGTTAATCAAGCAGAGTAAAGCGAAACCGCAGGTGCGGTGCACAAGGCTGAGCAGAGCGAAACCGCAGGTGCGGTGGACAAGGCTGAGCAGAGCGAAACCACAGGTGCGGTGGACAAGGGTGAGCAGAGCGAAACCGCAGGTGCGGTGGACAAGGCTGAGCAGAGCGAAACCGCAGGTGCGGTGGACAAGGCTGAGCAGAGCGAAACCGCAGATGCGGTGGAGAAGGCAGAGCAGAGCGAAACCGCAGATGCGGTGGACAAGGCAGAGCAGAGCGAAACCGCAGGCACGGTGGACAAGGCTAAGCAGAGCGAAACCGCAGGTGACGCGCCCCCTGGGCCTAGCGTACACTTGTAGTGGGCTACCCGGAACCAGGTCTCTGGGGGGAGTTGTAGTCTCCGTGGTGGCGACCCGGTCCCGTGGCTCAGGGCGGTCAAACCAGTGGCAGTCTTTATAGGGTTTTAAGTTAATTGTCCGACTACGCCACCCGTGGATTGCGGTCAGTGTGGACCGCCGCTGCAAGGTAGACCGCTGGGGCTGATGGTGTATGCAGCTGAGGTAGTGTGACTCCCCACGGGAAGAGTGCAGCCCCAGGGCAGTAAGAGTGGATGATGAGGGTGGTGGTGCACGGGCGTCCCAGCACTAGTAGTGCTGTATGCGGTGAGAAAGCACAGAGACAAGGTGTTGCAGTTCAAGTTCTTTACTCACAGTTCTCATCCAGGTCACTTGTGCGCAGGTAGGACCGCCCGAGCTGTGCTTCATCCACCAGGCAGGGGGCTCGATCAACCCCCAGGCAATTCCGGAGTGTGGCACAGGACTCCGTTCTATCCTTTCGTCAGCCGTGCCCCACCAGTGACACTACCTCTGTCCAGCTGCCTCCGGTCTTCTCTTGGGAGGCTGGGTGTCCACTTCCCTGACCCTATGTGGTGTGCCTTTCTAGTAGGTGTAGTGAGGGGTCGTACCAGTAAATGGTCGCGACCGCCGGTCCTTGGCTGAGGATTAGTCGCCTCCACCAACTTGGGATCCGGTACCCTGTTCTGCCAACCCGTCACCCGCAATCTCCAGGGTCCTTAGGGTTCCTTCTGCTTCCGTGTCTCTGGGCCTCTCTTGGTGTTCTGTTCCTTCTTACTTTCCTTTCTGTTCCTTTCTGTTTCCGTTCCTCTCCTCTGGCTCTGGCCTCCACTCCAGGCCTGCCTCGTGGAGCTGAGCCCAGACTGAGCCACAGCTCCCTGTCAGCCCTCCTAGCTGAACTCCTTCTCTCCTCCTCCTCACTGTCTGAACTCACTTCTTCTACTCCCAGAACTAAGATGGTGCCCACCTTATATACCTCCCTCTCTGTGTATGAGCCCAGGTGACTTGCAACCAATGGGCTCCTACCTATGCCCAGAAACCGTCCCCTCCTGCTCCTACATCACTGGGTTTTCCTCCCCCCTCCCCACTCCAGCCAGGGACAGATTCTGTCGTGCCTGCATTACTGTCTTACCCGGGAGTGGAATATCATACCTCTGGTTTGAGGTGCTATACCCCTGTAGCGGCCGAACCCTCGGGGCGCTACACAGGCGCGGTGGACAAGGCTGAGCAGAGCGAAACCGCAGGCGCGGTGGACAAGGCTGAGCAGAGCGAAACCGCAGGCGCGGTGGACAAGGCTGAGCAGAGCAAAACTGCAGGCGCGGTGGACAAGGCTCAGCAGAGCAAAACCGCAGGCGCGGTGGACAAGGCTGAGCAGAGCGAAACCGCAGGCGCGGTGGACAAGGCTGAGCAGAGCGAAACCACAAGTGCGGTGGACAAAGCAGAGCAGAGCGGGCAGAAACCGCCAGAGCGGTAAGTAAGGCAGAGCAGAGATAAACCGCCAAAGCGGTGAGCAAAGGCAGAGCAGGGGGGACAGGGCTCTGTTCACACGGAACAGACTGGAAGGGAAAGGCAGAACCAGATACACACAAGGTACTTGCAAAGAAGTAGGGAGTGGACTCCAAACTCACAAACAAAAGTACAGCGACAACGAGTAGGAATTAGGTGCAGGTTCAGACTCTGCAGAAAAAGAGAGGAAACGGACAAAGAGACAAAACAGGTAACAAGTTAGGAGACAGTTCAGACAGGAACTGTACTGCAACGAAATACAGGAATGAGCCTAGGTAAAGCCAAGTGCTTGTTCAGACACTGCAGCAAAAGGGAGAAAACGGACAAAGAGACAAAACAAGTAACAGGTTAGGAGACAGTTCAGACAGGAACTGTTACTGCAGCGAAATACAGGAACGAGCCTGGGTATACGGCCCCCAAAGGCAGAAACGAACAGGCAAGGAGCGTGTTCAGACTGGCCTGGAAATACACGCTCCAGGAAGGCGGACAGGCAATGAAAAACAGAACAGGACCTGGCAGATTCAGAGTCAAGGAGCACACTGAATGTTAAAGTTGCTCAGGCACCAGCTTCCAGGTGAAGCTGGTTTAAATATCCAGTGACTGACAGCAATAGGCTGAGGACGCATTAGGGGTGTGCCCACAGCAGCTACAAGAAACAGGAAGTGACCGGGCCGCCACCTTAAGCAGTCAGAACAGAGACAAACAGACAGCATGGAAAGAAGCCAGGCTAGCAGACTGGACTGATGATCAAGTTTGCGATCTTGCATAGTGGGAGATGGTGCCCTATGCAAGAACGCCGCCAGGTATGTTACAACCTGTACACTATATACAGAGCTCCTGTGCATAATGTCACTGGTGATCACTGTATTACCTGTACACTATATACAGAGCTCCTGTGTATAATGTCACTGGTGATCACTGTATTACCTGTACACTATATACAGAACTCCTGTGTATAATGTCACTAGTGATCACTGTATTACCTATACACTATATACAGAGCTCCTGTGTATAATGTCACTGGTGATCACTGTATTACCTATACACTATATACAGAGCTCCTCTGTATAATGTCACTGGTGATCACTGTATTACCTATATACTATATACAGAGCTCCTGTGTATAATGTCACTGGTGATCCCTGTATTACCTGTACACTATATGCAGAGCTCCTGTGTATAATGTCACTGGTGACCACTGTATTACCTTACACTATATACAGAGCTCCTGTGTATAATGTCACTGGAGATCCCTGTATTACCTGTACACTGACACTATATACAGAGCTCCTGTGTATAATGTCACTGGTGATCCCTGTATTACTTATACACTATATACAAAGCTCCTGTGTATAATGTCACTGGTGACCACTGTATTACCTGTACACTATATACAGAGCTCCTGTGTATAATGTCACTGGTGACCACTGTATTACCTGTACACTATATACAGAGCTCCTGTGTATAATGTCACTGGTGATCGCTGTATTACTTATACACTATATACAAAGCTCCTGTGTATAATGTCACTGGTGACCACTGTATTACCTGTACACTATATACAGAGCTCCTGTGTACAATGTCACTGGTGACCACTGTATTACCTGTACACTATATACAGAGCTCCTGTGTATAATGCCACTGGTGATCCCTGTATTACCTATACACTATATACAGAGCTCCTGTGTATAATGCCACTGGTGACCCCTGTATTGCCTGTACACTATATACAGAGCTCCTGTGTATAATGTCACTGGTGACCACTGTATTGCCTGTACACTATATACAGAGCCCCTGTGTATAATGTCACTGGTGATCACTGTATTACCTGTACACTAACAATATATACAGAGCTCCTGTTTATAATGTCACTGGTGATCCCTGTATTACCTGTACACTGACACTATATACAGAGCTCCTGTGTATAATGTCACTGGTGACCACTGTATTACCTGTACACTATATACAGAGCTCCTGTGTATAATGTCACTGGTGATCCCTGTATTACCTGTACACTGACACTATATGCAGAGCTCCTGTGTATAATGTCGCTGGTGGTAACAATAGTGTTGTTAGTATTGTGGTTTGTTCAGTTGCGCTCAAAAGTTTACATACCCCAGCAAAATTTTTGCTTTCTTGGCCTTGTTTCAGAGAATATGAATGATAGCAAAAAAAACTTTTTCTGCACTCATGGTTATTGGTTGGCTGAAGCCATTTATTGTCAAGCTACTGTGTTTTCTCTTTTTAAATCTTAATGACAACCAAAAACATCCAAATGATGCTGATCAAAAGTTCACATACCCTGGTGATTTTGGCCTGATAACATGCACATAATTTGACACAAATGGGTTTGAATGGCTACTAAAGGTAATATCCTCATCTGTGACCTGTTTGCTTGTAATCAGTGTTTGTGCATAAAAGCTGAGTGAGTTTCTGGGATGCAGACAAACTCTTGCATCTTTCATCCAGCCACTGACGTTTCTGGATTGTGAGTCATGGGGAAAGCAAAAGAATTGTCAACAGATATACGGGAAAAGGTGGTTGAACTGTATAACACATGAAAGGGATACAAAAAAATATCCAAGGAATTGATAATGCCAGTCAGCAGCGTTCAAATTGTGGTTAACAAATGGAAAATCAGGGGCTCTGTTAAAAACAAACCATGGTCAGGTAGACCAACAAAAATTTCAGCCACAACTGCCAGGAAAATTGTTTGGGATGCAAAGAAAAACCGACGAATAACATCAGCTGAAATTCAGGACTCTCTGAAAACTAGCGGTGTGGCTGTTTCAAGATGCACAATAAGGAGGCACTTGAAGAAAAATGGGCTCCATGGTCGAGTTGCCAGAAGATAGCCATTACTGTGCAAATGCCACAATGTATCTCGCTTACAATACGCCAAGCAGCACAGAGACAAACCTCAAAACTTCTGGAACAAAGTAATTTGGAGTGATGAGACAAAATGTAACTTTTTGGCCAAAACTATAAATGTTACATTTGGAGAGAGGTCAACAAGGCCTATGATGAAAGGAACACCATTCCTACAGTAAAGCACAGAGGTAGATCGCTGATGTGATTAATGAGTGGAACAGGCTGCCACGAGAGGTGGTGAGTTCCCCTTCAATGGACGTCTTCAAACAGAGGCTGGACAGACATCTGTCTGAGATGATCTAGTGAATCCTGCTTTGAGCAGGGGGTTGGACCAGATGACCCAGGAGGTCCCTTCCAACTCTACCATTCTATGATTCTATGATGTTTTGGGTATGTGTGAGCTACAAATGCACAGGAAACTTGGTAAAAGTTGAAGGAAAGATGAATGCAGCACGTGATCAGCAAATACTAGAGGCAAATATGCACTCATCAGCCCGGAAGCTGCGCATGGGATGTACTTGGACGTTCCTACATGACAACGATCCAAAACACAAGGCCAAGTCGACCTGTCATTGGCTACAGCAGAACAAAGTGAAGGTTCTGGAGTGGCCATCTCAGTCTCCTGACCTCAATATCATTGAGACACTCTGGGGAGATCTCAAGCGCGCAGTTCATGCTAGACAGCCCAGGAATTTACAGGAACTGGAGGCTTTTTATCAAGAAAAATGGGCAGCTTCATCATCTGAGAAAATAAAGAACCTCATCCACAACTACCACAAAAGACTTCAAGCTGTCATTGATGTTAGAGGGGGCAATACACGGTATTAAGAACTGGGGTATGTAAACTTTTGATCAGGGTCATTTAGATGTTTTTGGTTATCATTAAGATTTAAAAAGAGAAAACACAGTAGTTTGACAATAAATTGCTTCAGCCAAGCAATAACCATGAGTGTAGAAAAAGGTTTTTTTGTTATCATTCATATTCTCTGAAACAAGGCCAAGAAAGGAAAAATTCTGCCGGGGTATGTAAACTTTTGAGCACAACTGTATTCATGATCAGTATTGTAGTATTCGGTCACTATGTGTTGGTAATATGTGGTCCGGTCATGGTGTGGCAGTATTTGTTCCTTGTATGTAGTATTATTCGGTCACTTTGTGGTGGTAATATGTGGTCTGGTCATGGTGTGGGGATATTTGTCCCTTTTGTATGTGGTACTATTGGTGTTGGTATAGTGGATTGTGTTGTGTATGGCGGTCATTTGTTCCTGCTGATATTAACTAGGAAAATATTTTTTTCTATTAGGACACAGCCCCACTATCAGTATTCAGTCAGTATTTTTTCTCAGGAGCGGGAGCCAAAACCAGGAGTGGGTGATAAATGCAGAATTGGTGACTTGTTTCTATTATACCTTTTCTCTGATTGTTTCTCACTTGGTTTTGGCTCCCAATCCTGAGAAAAAATACTGACCGAATACTGACTAAATACTGATAGTGGGACTGGGGCCTTAGAGATTAAATAATTGGACCAGAGATGCACTTCCAAAGGTCTCCGGTGAAAACAAGTAATCACCTCCCCACAGGATAAGTTATTGATTATTGGGGGTCTGACTGCTGGGACCCGCACCGATCGGCAGAATGTGGAGCTTTTCTCCCCATTAGACTGAATCTTGTGTGCGACTCGACCACTGATCCATTCATTCCCTCAGTGGCTGTGAGCGCTGCTCTTTTTTGGAAGCCCCCAAGAGAATGAATGGAGCTGTGGTCAGACGTCCCACCTGCCGCTGCGTTTTAAAATGGGGATAAGTGTCCTGTCAGGGATAAAACGTCCCCATTCTTCCGATAGGTGCATTTTCCAATGTTCGGACTCAAATGATTAATAAGTGATCACCGATCCTGTGGATCCCATGGATCGGTGATCACTTGTTTTAACCAAAGAACCCTTTAATGCAAACTCCCGTAATTGTACATCCCAGTTATAGTAACGCACAGTAGATGTGCAGGAGCCGCCAGTCAATGCTCCACTATAATAACAGGTATGTGCATATTGCTGTAGGGTGGGCCCCTAGAGTCAGTTCCCCCTGTGGGTCCCAGACACCCCAGTCCGACCCTGCCAGTAGTCCAGGGGCAGACATATCATTGAAGCAATCTGTGCAGCTGCACAGGGCCCCCAAGAGATAAGGGGGCCCATATGCACTTCCAAAATATAAGGAATTGTGCGTTATTATGAGCTATTGGCCTCCAAAGGGCCCCTATACTGTTCTTGCACAGGGGTTTCTTCTGTCCCTGCAGTAGGCACTAAGATGGTTCATATTACCCTACTAGACCACCACTGAGCGGCATTAGAATCTGCCTGCAGAACTTATTTTAAATTAAAGGGGGCATTGGAGGGTTGATCCTAAGGACTGATTCCCTCTAAGCTTGAGCATCATTGGACCTTCCTAGAGATGAGTGAATCGAATTTAATTCTACTTGAATATACAAAAAAAAAAAACATTTTTGAGAATATGGATTTTGGAGTAAAGCACAGTTTGCTTTTTCTAAAAAAAAAAAAAGGGGGTACCAGGAGACAGAGGTTCTCCGAATCTCCGAAACCAGAAAACACATTTGAAGATTTATTCCCATCTTCATAAATGGGTATAGTTACATAGTTATATAGCTTGAATAAAGACCTCTGCCCATCAAGTTCAGCCTTCCTCCCCCAATTGTACATTTTGTCTAATTTAACTATAACCCCCAATGTTATGTGTATGGAGGAAATCGTCCAGCCCCAGTATAAAGCTGTTATAGTGTCGGCCATTACTACCACTTGTGGTCGGCGTTCCACAGTCTGACTGCTCTGACTGTAAAGAACCCTTTCCTGTTTAGGTGCCGGAATCACCTTTCTTCCACCCGTAATGAGTGGTCCTTAGTATGGGCTATAGAAGGAATAAGTCCTGTGCCAGTCTTGGTACTGACCACACGTATATTTATACATGTAAATGAGATCTCCCCTGAAGCGTCGTTTTTCTAAGCTAAACAAGTTCAACTTTTTCAACTTCTCATCATAGGAGAGGCCTTCCATCCCTTGTAATAATCTAGTTGCCCGTCTTTGAACTTACTCTAACTTCTGAATATCCTCTTTATAATGTGAAGCCCAAAACTGGATCCCATATTCCAGATGTGGCCTCAACAGTGATTTATAAAGGGGTAACAGTACGTTGGGATCGCGGGATTTTATTTCTCTTTTTATACATCCTATAATCTTGTTTGCTTTTGCGGCTGCTGCTTGACATTGAGTGCTGCTGCTCAGCTTACTTGTAACCAGAATGCCCAAGTTCTTCTCCCGTTCTGTAGTCCCGAGTATACTCCCATGTAATGTGTGTGCAACAATAGGATTACTCTGTCCTAGGTGCATTACTCTATATTTATCTACATGAACCCCTTCGCAACCCTGGGATTTTCCATTTTTGCATTTTCGTTTTTTGCTCCCCTTGTTCCCAGAGCCATAGCGTTTTTATTTTTTGGTCAATATGACCTCTGTCATTGTCAACAAAGGATATATAACAAAGTATTGAGATGAACTTTTGTAATTGATCAAATTCTTATTTTCCACCAAAATTTGAAAAAAATTTCTTTCCAAATCAGACAATGTGATTTTCAGGATTTGTTTTCTCATTTTGTCTCTCATAGTTGAGGTCGACCTATGATGTCACTTACAGGCCTCTCTCATCTTTTTAAGTGGGAGAACTTGCACAATTGGGGGCTGACTAAATACTTTTTTTCCCCACTGTATATAAAGGTAAAAGATACTTTTGGGTAAGGTGAGAATCCCTAAAGCAGATCCAGCAAGAAGGAAAAAAGAGGACTGGGAATAGTTACAAAATCCAGTGAAAACATAAAAACCACAGACCGGATTCAGTATAAGACAAAATGAGGTGAAAGATAAGAAGAAGTCAAAGAGCCATCTAATGTAAGTCCTTTTTTCTTAGGAGAACAAATATAAGAGAGGTATAAGAAGAGATATCTGTACCTGTTATGAACGAGGGTGTAAGGAGACAGAGATGCGGTGTGGAACGCCGTGGTGCCGAATGGTAAAAGGCTGCTGTATAAATACCTTTTTGTGGACAGGTTGTGTCGAGCTTCCGGTGACCGTGTGGAAAGTTCGGGGAACGCAGTGGCGCATACAGAGTGAGCCACTCGAGGCGTCACTTCCGGTCATGGCCAGCTCGCATCACATCCGGTGACGTCCGTGCAGGCTGGGAGGTCGTTCCGTGCATGTATCGGCCAGAAACATACAAAAGGACCCAAGGGCAAAGTGAAAACATATAAGGAAAGATCGGGAACAGGAAAGTGAGGTAGAGAGGTAACGGGGATCAGAGAATTGAGATAAAGATACGAAAGAACAAATAAAAAATAAAGGGAAAAAGGTGGCAAAATAAGGGATAATATAAAGAAGAGCAAAAGACAGGTAAATGGGCAAGAGAGAGGGAAATTTCAGTGTGGTATAGTTACTATAAAAAGAAAATCCTCAAGCCGAATAATTAGGTATACAAATGGCGTTTCTCAGGTTCCAACAGAAGCGGCAGGTTCGGCAGACGTGGTTACAATTCGTTCTCAGCAAGCTTTGAAAGTGATCAAGGCACATACCGTCCCTCTTATTTTTTGGACCAGCGCAGAGCTCGTCCTTACAAAGGAAAACGAGGAGGGGGAGGCGACCCACCACAGGACAACACCCGAATGACGACACGATCCCAGGTAGGATCAATGATATCGTCTACAATATTTCATCGTACTGCCTGTCACCTGCCGAACTAACGCTTCTTCAGAAAGGACTTTCTTTCTGTCCCACTCCAACACAGCTTTCTCCTTGACCAAGAATTACGTCGCTTCTACAGGACATTACAACTTAAAGTGCACTACTCTGGAGGTGAATCGGACACGATTGTTAATCCTGTTAGTCCTCATACCAACATGTGTTCTCTTAAAAACCTACGATTACGTACTCTTTGCCAGTTCCAGCCCCCTTGTTTCTACCACCCGGTAGAGACTTACATAGACTTAGTACAAAGGGACATTAAAGATACCCTATGGGCGTTTGAGATGTTGGTGAGACACGGCCTATCCTTCATGAATCCGTGCTGGTTATCATTACATTATTCTCTGTGATATAACTCTGCAGGTCATCTTTTATGATGCTCACAAATATATGTCACACGCTACTGATGTCAGACTTACCGGACCATAGTTACCTGGATCCACCTTCCTACCTTTCTTAAATATCGGTACAACATCGGCTATCCTCCAATCCTGTGGCACTACCCATTACAAGAGAGTCTAAGAAAATGAGATTCAGCGGTCTGTCAATTACTGAGCTCAATTCCCTCAATATCCGTGGTTGAAAACCATCTGGTCCAGGGAATTTGTCAATGTTTAATTTGCTCAGACGCAGGCATACTTTTTTTTGTGTTAAACTAGTTATATTAGGTGGTGAACTTTGATTTTTGCCCTGTTGAAAGATCCCTGGAATGGACGGTTTGTTGGCAAACATGGATGAAAAGTGCCTGTTTAATATCTCAGCCTTTTCTTTGTCCTCTATAATTATTTTGTTATTATCGTCTTTTAAGGGGCCGATACCATCTGTTTTTTTTCTTTTTAGAACTGATTTATTTATAAAAATTTTGGGCATTTATTTTAATGTTGCTGGTGATTTGTTTCTCTGTAGATAACTTTGTAGCTTGATTTCTTTTTTACATTTCTTATTTAGGTCTTTATACTCCTGAAATGCTTATTCTGTATTCTCAGCCCTCAAGATTTTGAATGCCCTTTGTTTTTGTCTTATTAAACTTTGTACTGTCTTATTTATCCATAATGTTTTTTTTTTTATTCCTGGACATTTTATTACCATATAAATTTTCTACAGGATTCTAGTAGTATTTCCTTAAACATGCCCCATTTACGTTCGGCATCCCCAGTTGCCATGACCTGGTCCCAGTCTACACGATTAAGCTCTTCCCTTAATTTGTTGAAATCAGCTTTCCGAAAGTTCCAGGTTTTTTCATTTCCTTTTCGAAATGTTTTATTGAATATTACATTGATACTTACCATATTATGGTCGCTGTTTCCCAAATGCTCCCGGACCTGTAGATCTGAAATTGCATCTGGTCTATTTGACAGCACCAGATCCAGCAGATTACCTCCCCTGGTCGGTTCATCTACCAGCTGAGAGAGGTCATTGTCCTGAACTGCGGATAAGAACTTGCAGCTTTTAGCACCACTGGAAGATTCTATTGTCCCAATGAATATCTGGATAATTAAAATCCCCCATAATAAAGACCCTATTGTTATTTGCTGCCTTTTTAATTTGTTGATGCATTTCATCCTAAAAATCCAAGCAATTTTTTATTTTACTGCTTTTTAATATTGTCAGCCATTTATGAGATATTAACACTTTTTTATTTTGTTTACAATATGTTGCCTAGGAGACCGACCACTACTGCTAGATAGCAGAACATGTACAGTGCTTACAAGCTCTGTGCTTCTGAGGTTGTAAGCACTGTGTTAAAGCTAACATGGATCGCTGGATCACGCTGTTACCTCTTAATCACGGTTAGCTTCACCGTAGTGCTTACAAGCTAGACAGTAGTAGTTCGGTCTTGTATGCAACAAGCAGTAAACAAAAGAAGTATTAATATCTCAAGAACGGCTGCAAGATAAAATATGCAGTAAATTGCAAAACAACTTGTATTTTCCAGCTCTATCCGGGAATATTCATCTATGAAGATGGGAATAACCCTTTTATAATGACTAGTAGGCAGTAGGATGGTTCATATTACACCCACTAGACCACCAGGGACCATATTTCCTGAACTGTTAAACATCAATTTTAACAGAAGTATTATCCCTGGTGGTCCAATGGGTTATCATTATAATTCCTAAGAGGCCAAGATATGATCTATTAACCACTAAGCTGACAGGGATGTTAATTGTTATCCTACAGAGTTACTAAGTATATTAGTTCTCATTTTACCACCAGGTATGTTGATTATTAAACAGATAGGCACCAAGCATTTTATTCATCGTAGAAAACAGGAATATTTTAAACCAAGAAACATAACGTGTAAGCTATCGTTGGATGATGTTCATATTTAGCATTTTGGTCAGTGTTCCGTTTTTTACCATTTCCCTCCTAACATTTTGGATAGATTTCCCCTTTAATATCTTGGTTGGAATAACTTTTTAACATATCAGGTGAGTAAGTTTTCACTCTTTTGGAGTATGGTTGTGACTCGCCCCCTGAGCCGTGGGGCACTCGGGACCGGTCTTCAGGGCAATGCTGGGAGTAGTAGTGGTCAGACCAGTGGTAGTCTATGATGTGCTGTAGGTAATGTCCGACTACACCACCCGTGGATTGCGGTCAGGGCTAACCACCGCTGCAGTGCAGACCGCTGAGGCTGATGGTGTTTGCAGCTGAGGTAGAGTTACTCCCCACGGGAAGAGTGCAGCCCCAGGGCAGTATAGAGGATGGTGAGGGTGATGGTGTAGAGAGTCCCAGTGCCGTTAGTGCTGGAGGAGCAAGGAGCACACAGACAACGTACTGCAGTCCAATGTCTTTTACTCACAGTTCATATGATCCGGGTAACTTCAGCGCCAGCAGTGACCACCCAAGCCGTGCAGTGTCCACCAGGTGAGGGACTCGGTCAACCCCCAAGCACTTCAGGAGTATGGGTCAGAGCTCCTTCCTATCCTTCCTTCGGCTCATGCCCCGCCAGTGACCAAGCTTTTGTCCAGCTCCCGCGGGTCTATGTGGGCAAACGTGGGCCCCGTTTCCCGCTACCCTATATGGTATGCCTTCCTAGCAAGGTTTAGCAAGGGGTCACACCAAGTGATGGTCGCGACCTCCGGTTCTTGGCTGAAGATTATTAGCTTCCACCAAATTGGGATCCGGTACCCTCTTCTTGCCTGACCCGTCACCTGATTCACGTTGGTCCTTAGGGTCCCTTCCACCTTCTTGTTCCTGAGCCCTTCTGTTTCTTGGCCACTTCCTTCTCTTTCCTGTTCCTTCTCTTCTCCTCCGTTTCTTGTCCTCTCAGGCCCCGGCCTTTTCTGTAGGCCTGCCTCTGAGCAGAGCTCCTACAGAGCCTCTGCTCCCTCTCACCTCTCCACTGTACTTCCCTCTGACTGAACTGACCCCAGATCTAAGATGGTGCCCACCTTATATACCTCCCCTAGTGTGTGAGCTCAGGTGACCAGCAACCAATGAGCTCCTACCTACGCTCAGGAACCGTCCCCTCCTGCTCCTACATCACCGGGTTTTCCTCCCCACTCCCCACTCCAGCCAGGGACATAGTCTGTCGTGCCTGCATTACTGTCTAATGGGAGCACCGTTGAGCTGTCCCTCGGAAATGGGGTGAGTGTGCTGTATGCAGCTACCTGAGCCCTGGTCCACACTCCATCCTTACCCGGGAGTGGAATATCACACCTCTGGCAGAGGTGCAATACCTCTGTAGCGACCGAGCCCTCGGGGTACTACAGTTACTTTTGTCCTATTTTTGTGGCGTTACCATTTAGTACATATTGTAACTTTTTTGGGCTGTGTAACTTTTACCCTGTAGATGAAGTTACTTTTTAACTGTAACTGTTGTAGTTAACTTTTTTAGCTTTATTATTTAACATTTTGGAGTTCCCCTTTAAAATGAGGAAAAAAGTTACTTTTTAAAAAAATTTGAATGGTGATACCCTTTCACATTTTGAGTGTGGTTTTCCTTTTTACATTTTTGGCGGTTATCTCTTACACGTCGGTGTGCTCACCCGGAAAACATGTGGTGTAAACATTAAACACTTTGGACGGTGTCATCTTTTAACATTTTAGAAGTGTTGCCATTTAACATGTGGTTGCCGTTACCCTTTGAACGGTTTGGTTGGAGTTATCTTTATCTTTTAACATGTGGATGGATGGAGAATCTTTTAACTTTTTGGCTGGAGTTGCCTCCTAACAGTTCGGGTCATGTTACCTGCTAAAAAGTTCTGTTACCGTTAATATTTTGGGTGTTTTTCAATCTTTTTTTTGGTGAAGGTCCCTTGAACATTATTGAGTAATGTCACGTTTTAAACATGTAGGTGGAACTTGGTAGAATTATTTTTTTTTACATTTTTGGTGTAGACACACCATTATTATCATATTGTTTAAGTTCCCTTTTGACATTACAGATGGAGCAACTTTATAACATGTGGTTCTAATTGCCATTGGACGGGGTTATCCTTTAACATGAGGGTGTTGTTACTTTTAACAACTTGAGTGATATTCCCCTTTAATATTTTGAGCGATTTTCGTTTTTTACACTACTAGGCAGTACGTCCCTATCAATGCCGTCGTCCCTGCATGGTCCCTCTTCCTCCTCCCAGCAGTAATGCCGACATACTCACCGCCCCGGTCACACAGCGGTGTCCCGTACCCTGCTGTGGCTTCCTGCTTCTCTGGGCCTGCGCACGCCAAACAGGTCTCCCAGAGGTGCATCTAGTGTGTGCGAGCTCACCTATTCTTAAAGAGGCAGTATGTGCACTTTGGAAATGCCAGTAGCTGGAAGGCATCAGGAATATAAGGCACCTTCCCCAGTAGGGATGTGCCTGAGCAACCCCTGTAGTTTCCCTACTTAGCGTGTGTGCAACTAGTATGTTGGCAAGTCCCTGTCCGTGAAACTTGTGTTTTCTGAATCTGAACCTGTTCCTGAAATCAGTCTTGTCTAAACCAGAACCTATCGCTGAAACCCGTGTTGTCTGAATTAGGACCAGAGTCTGTCCTGTCTGGTGATCCAGAGTCCGTACTATCTGTACCGGCTCCGGTATCTGTTATACTAGTATCCAAATCCCCGTCCTGCCAGTGATTCTGAGTCTATGGCCATGACTGCGATCCTGACTCTTGGGATCAGCAGCTACAGTACCAGACACTGCCCAGGAGTGATATCTGGCGCCTACCTGCTGCCATCAGGAGTTCTAGCAAAGACCAGGTAGCCACTTAGCCATGCCCCTCCTGGGTAAGTCCGGTCCACGTGGGTGACATAGGGTTACCTTGCAAAGAGTGAGCTGTGGTTATTTTTTATTTTTGGTGGAGTTTCCCTTTAATGTTTTGAATGGTGTTACTTTTTATAGTTGTAGTCACAATATAACATTATTGTATAGTTATTTTTTATATTTTAATTATTTTTATTATTTTAGATTTTTATATTAGATTTTATATTTATAATTTTCTATTTTTTTAGATTTTATATTGTTATTTTTATTTATATAATTTTAGATTTTTTATATGGTTATTTTTTATCTTTTAATTTATTTTATTTAGTTTTATTTTATTTTTATATTTTATGTTATTATTTTATATTTTATTTTACATATATTTTGTATTTGAATTATTTTTATTTTAATTATTTTATAATTATATTTTTATTATTTTTATTTAGGTTTATATATATATATATATATATATATATATATATATATATATATATATGTTATTTTATATTTTAATTTACATATATACAGTACAGACCAAAAGTTTGGACACACCTTCTCATTTAAAGATTTTTCTGTATTTTCATGACTATGAAAATTGTACATTCACACTGAAGGCATCAAAACTATGAATTACCACATGTGGAATTATATACTTAACAAAAAAGTGTGAAACAACTGAAAATATGTCTTATATTCTAGGTTCTTCAAAGTAGCCACCTTTTGCTTTGATGACTGCTTTGCACACTCTTGGCATTCTCTTGATGAGCTTCAAGAGGTAGTCACCAGAAATGGTCTTCCAACAATCTTGAAGGAGTTCCCAGAGATGCTTAGCACTTGTTGGCCCTTTTGCCTTCACTCTGCGGTCCAGCTCACCCCAAACCATCTCGATTGGGTTCAGGTCTGATGACTATGGAGGCCAGGTCATCTGGCGTAGCACCCCATCACTCTCCTTCTTGGTCAAATAGCCCTTACACAGCCTGTTATTTTTTATATTTTGATGGGTGATTGTGCCCCTCAGTTCCTCTCCTGGTAGGCACCATGTTTCTGTAACTTTCTTATCTATAAGGCCCCTCCATCCTCCCTGTGCCCCTCGGTTTAGTAATGCCATGGATTTTCTGCTTTGCTTTTACTGCAGTCAGGATGTAATTTTCATCTCGTGCAGAAAAAACAGTGGAAAAATCCTTTTTGAATGGATATTTTCCTTCCATGGGAAGAAAGGCTTGTGTCTTTTTCAGCCTCACCAACTATATGACTTCCCCCGGGGCTGATAAACTGCGCTCTCCAGAATGCTTCATAGTGTAACCGAGCTCTGCCGGGACCATTTACACACTCTGATATTTATGAGAAATTTCTGTAGACTTTACAACACATGAAGTAATGTAAAGTATAGGATCCGTGGGGCCAGGTATACAGAGGGGTAACGCTGCCGTGAGAATCCAGCCTCAAAAAAAGTCATGAAATGACACGAGCAGAAAACTAAGCATTAGTATAGCACTGATATATCTTTTAAAAAATCAAGAAGCATCTGCTCTTAAATAATAATAAAAAAAGCTAAAAAAAAAATAAACCCTTGGGGCAAAAATAAAAAAATAATTGGTGATAATTTTTGGACCAATTAGTGGCCACGATTATATATATATATATGGTTATATAAACTCCAATTTCCTAGTATACCTATGCATTAGAATTTTTGGAAATTTCCCCTTAGCATGTAAAAAACAATTGGTAGATGTGAAGAATCTGAGTCACCAATAAAAGGGTCCCGGAATTTAAAAAATTATGTGACTTTGCCTCTTATCGTACATTTTTTAAATGGCAAAATTAGTTGGGTTTCTACTCTTGAATAGTGATGGGGAACCCTAACGCTTCTCATGGAAGTCCTTGTTACTGTTCGAATTCAGCAGCCTGAACAAAGCTTGTTCAACAAGCTTTTCCGATGTAGGCACTTCCCGGCCCATCACAGCCTTGCCAAGTATTTGCATGGCTGTGATTAGCCATTGCACAATGTGAAAAAATAATAATAATAAAAAAAAGAAGACGTTGGGTCCCCCTATTTTTGATAACAAGCGCATGTAGAACAGACAACTGCAGGCTGCAGCCCTCAGCTGTCTGCTTTATCTTGGCTGATTATTAGTGTTGAGCGATACCTTCCGATATTGGGAAATATCGGATCGGATTGGATCGGACCGATACCGAAAAAGTATCGGATATTGCCGATTCCGATACCGGAAATCAATGCAAGTCAATGGGACAGAAATATCGGAATGAAAGTAAACCCTTTCTTTCCTTGTAGGTTAATTCTACATGAAGGAAAACAACTAAGAATAATGTAGAATGTATTGGGGGAGGTGGGGGAGACAATAAAGGCATAGAGGTTTAGCCCAATCAAATGGAATAGCAGGAATTAATATTTTTTTTAAGACGTTCTGAGTTACGGAAATATTGACTATGTTAAGTATTTTTATATTTTGTCAGATATTTATGTTTCACTACTTCCATGCTCTTCACCTTCTTTTTTACTTCTCCCACACTTTCTCCTTCATCATCCTCAGCATCTTTTTCATCCTCTTCTTCTTCACCTTCTTCATCTTCTTCTTCTTCACCTTCTTCGTATTATTCTTTTTTTTTACATTCTTCATATTCTACTTCTTCATCCTCTTCATATTCTTCTTCTTCATCATATTCTTATTTGTGACAGGCATTCCTGTAGTTGTTATCTATAAAAGGTTGGACATTACACCTTTTGTTCTGCCCGTCACAAAAGATTTACAACAGGATTTGTCCGCGTTCAGTTTGGCCTACAGCAGCAGGTCTTTTCCAGGGGCACCACGAGGAGGAACGGACTCACCCCCATACACTGCTTAGTCATCTTCTGCTTATAATTTAGATATTATCTTTTGCTCTGATTTTTAGTCTTATGCTTAATGTTCTTCCCCTTTTTGTTCTGCAGCTTCTTGTATTTCTGCTTCTTGGTTTTCTGTCTCTTGTTCTTCTGTATCTTGGTGCTTGTCTTCTCTTCTTTGTCCTCTTGGTCAACTTCTTCAGGGTCATCTTCTTGGTCTTCTTCGGGGTGGTCTTTAGGGTCGTCGTCTCCGGGGGTCCTCGTCTTCGGGGTCCTCGTCTTCTTCAGGTTGGTCTTCTGGGTCCTCGTCTTCTTCGGGGTGGTCTTCAGGGTCCTCGTCTTCTTCGGGGTGGTCTTCAGGGTCCTCGTCTTCTTCGGGGTGGTCTTCAGGGTCCTCGTCTTCATGGTCGTTGTCTTCGGGGTCCTCGTCTTCTTAGGGTTGGTCTTCAGGGTCCTCGTCTTCAGGGTCCTCGTCAGGGAGATCCAGAGTGATTACCAAGAACCATTTCAAAAAGCTTGAACTTGGAAATGTAGCAGAAGGTACAAGAAAGCTGAGGAACTACCGAGAACCAGCTGACGGTACTGGAACCCGGATGGGTAGCAGAAGGTACAAGAGCCAATGGAACTGCCGAAGACCAGCTGACGGTACTGGAACTCGGTTACTAAGCAGGAGGTACCTGTGCCAGAAAGCACTACCAAGGACCAGCAGACGTTGGTGGAACTTGGATACCGAGAAGGAGGCACCTAATCCAAAGGCACTGCCGAGAACCAGCTGACGGTACTGGAACCCGGATGGGTAGCAGAAGGTACCCATGTAAAAAAAAGTTCAAGGCCGCGAGCCGGCCGCAGTTACCAAAACCCACAGTCCTACAGGGGGTGCTTGTCCTATTGGCACTATGGAACCAGCCTTCATTGCCTGATCCCGCAGCCCACATAGGAGTCACCTAAACTGCAGGCACCATAGAGTCGGCTAACCCGACCGCAACACGACAGGACAACGCATTGGAGGCAAAGTGACGTTGACACTACCCGGAAACAGCTGGCGTGCTGGAACCAGGCTGGGCAGGAGGGAGTACCCGTGCCAAAGTCACTGCCGAGAACCAGCTGACGGTACTGGAACCCGGATGGGTAGTAGAAGGTACAAGAGCAAATGGAACTACCGAGGACCAGCTGACGGTACTGGAACCCGGATGGATAGCAGAAGGTACAAGAGCCAATGGAACTGCCGAAGACCAGCTGACGGTACTGGAACTCGGTTACTAAGCAGGAGGTACCTGTGCCAGAAAGCACTACCAAGGACCAGCAGACGTTGGTGGAACTTGGATGCCGAGAAGGAGGCACCTAATCCAAAGGCACTGCCGAGAACCAGCTGACGGTACTGGAACCCGGATGGGTAGCAGAAGGTACCCATGTAAAAAAAAGTTCAAGGCCGCGAGCCGGCCGCAGTTACCAAGACCCACAGTCCTACAAGGGGTGCTTGTCCTATTGGCACTATGGAACCAGCCTTCATTGCCAGATCCCGCAGCCCACATAGGAGTCACCTAAACTGCAGGCACCATAGAGTCGGCTAACCCGACCGCAACACGACAGGACAACGCATTGGAGGCAAAGTGACGTTGACACTACCCGGAAACAGCTGGCGTGCTGGAACCAGGCTGGGCAGGAGGGAGTACCCGTGCCAAAGTCACTGCCGAGAACCAGCTGACGGTACTGGAACCCGGATGGGTAGTAGAAGGTACAAGAGCAAATGGAACTACCGAGGACCAGCTGACGGTACTGGAACCCGGATGGGTAGCAGAAGGTACAAGAGCCAATGGAACTGCCGAAGACCAGCTGACGGTACTGGAACTCGGTTACTAAGCAGGAGGTACCTGTGCCAGAAAGCACTACCAAGGACCAGTAGACGTTGGTGGAACTTGGATGCCGAGAAGGAGGCACCTAATCCAAAGGCACTGCCGAGAACCAGCTGACGGTACTGGAACCCGGATGGGTAGTAGAAGGTACAAGAGCAAATGAAACTACTGAGAACCAGCTGGCGGTGCTGGAACCCAGGGTAAATACTAAAAACAGAGTGGAGCCAGAGGTGTAATTGGAGCAAGTTTTAAATCAGTAGTACAGTGGATGTGGACAAAGCAGGAGAATTTGCCGGACACACAGCAGGGGAACAGCTGACGTTACTGAACCCCAATAACACTGGAGCAAGCGTTGACTGTGCAGACGGCACTTCTGAGCAGCAACTAGCGGTATTGGAGCCCAGGGTAAATACTAAAAACAGAGGAGCCAGAGGTGTATTTGGAGGAGGTTTTAAATCAGTAGTACAGTGGATGTGGACAGAGCAGGAGAAATTGCCGTCCGCACAGCAGGGGAACAGCTGACGTTACCGAACCCCAATAACACGGCAGCAAGTGTTGACTGTGCAGACGGCACTTCTGAGCGCCAACTGGCGGTGTTGGAGCTCAGGGATAATACTGAAAACAGAGGAGCCAGAGGTGTATTTGGAGGAGGTTTTAAATCAGTAGTACAGTGGATGTGGACAGAGCAGGAGAAATTGCCGTCCGCACAGCAGGGGAACAGCTGACGTTACTGAACCCCAATAACACGGCAGCAAGTGTTGACTGTGCAGACGGCACTTCCAAGCGCCAACTGGCGGTGTTGGAGCTCAGGGATAATACTGAAAACAGAGGAGCCAGAGGTGTAATTGGAGCAACTTTAAAATCTGTAGTAGTGAGAATGTGGACAGAGCAGGAGAAATTGCCGTCCGCACAGCAGGGGAACAGCTGACGTTACTGAACCCCAATAGCACGGCAGCAAGTGTTGACTGTGCAGACGGCACTTCCGATCACCAACTGGCGGTGTTGGAGCTCAGGGATAATACTGAAAACAGAGGAGCCAGAGGTGTAATTGGAGCAACTTTAAAATCTGTAGTAGTGAGAATGTGGACCGAGCAGGAGAAATTGCCGTCCGCACAGCAGGGGAACAGCTGACGTTACTGAACCCCAATGACATGGCAGCAAGTGTTGACTGTGCAGACGGCACTTCCGAGCGCCAACTGGCGGTGTTGGAGCTCAGGGATAATACTGAAAACAGAGGAGCCAGAGGTGTAATTGGAGCAACTTTAAAATCTGTAGTAGTGAGAATGTGGACAGAGCAGGAGAAATTGCCGTCTGCACAGCCGGGGAACAGCTGACGTTACTGAACCCCAATGACACGGCAGCAAGTGTTGACTGTGCAGACGGCACTTCCGAGCGCCAACTGGCGGTGTTGGAGCTCAGGGATTACAGTTCAGGTGGTAGAAACATGAACAGAACAGGAGACCTGGATACTTTTGCCAACAATTATTTATTCTGGAAGAGGACTGGCAAATTCATGAGAGATCCAGGCCTTGTTCATTTTGAGAAAAGTAAGCCGGTCAACGTTATCGGAGGATAGTCGCATGCGACGGTCTGTTAGTACACCACCTGCGGCACTAAAGACGCGTTCCGATAATACACTAGCAGCAGGGCAAGCTAGCACCTCCAATGCATACTGACTTAGCTCTGGCCATGTATCCAGCTTACAGACCCAAAACTTGAAGGGAGAAGAGCCGTCTGGGAGTACACTAAGAGGCCAAGACATGTAGTCTGTCACCATCTGACGGAAACGTTGCCTCCTGCTGACTGGAGCCGTCTGTGATGGTGTAGACATTTGTGGCGGCGGGGACACAAAACTTTGCCACATTTCGGCCATACTGGTCTTGCCTTGTGCTGAAGCCCTGCTTCTGCTCCCTCTTTGTGCAGAGCTTCCTCCACTGCCTCGACGCACTGAGCTGCTTTGTAAAGCACTAGCAGCACTGCTCTCGGTTGGAATGGAGAACATGATGGAATGCACCAGTGCGTCTTGGTACTCCCGCATTTTACGCTCCCGGTTCAACGGTGTTATGAGGCTTTGTAAGTTGTCCCGGTAGCGAGGATCTAGGAGGGTGGACACCCAATAATCAGCCGTGTTGAGAATGTGGGCGATGCGGCGGTCGTTTCTCAGGCACTGCAGCATGAAATCAACCATGTGCTGCAGACTGCCAACTGGCCAAGAAACGCTGTCCCCTGCTTGAGGTGTGATCTCTGCCTGCTCTGCATCACCCCACCTTCGCTCTAGATACTGACTACTAGAGCATTGTGTACCTCCCTCCTCTGGACAGATGTCTTCCTCATCCATTGACTCCTCCTCATCCTCCTCACAAAGTGTCCCCTGCCTAGGCCTTTGTGAGGAACCACGTTGCGCAGACTGTAGAGAAGCAGATGGCATTTGTGACTCCTCATCCTCCACCTCTTCCAAAACCTCGTCCCTTAGTGCTTGCAGTGTTTTTTCAAGCAGGCAGATAAGGGGGATAGTCATGCTGACTAGTGCATCATCTGCACTCGCCATCCGCGTGGAATAATCGAAGGCACGCAAAACGTGGCAAATGTCCTTCATAGAGGCCCACTCAGTGGTGGTGAAGTGTGAACGGCGCGCACTGCGACTTCTTTGCGCCTGCTGCAGCTGGTACTCCATAACTGCTGCCTGCTGCTCACACAACCTCTCCAACATATGTAACGTTGAATTCTACCTGGTGGGTAGGTCACATATGATGCGATGTTCCGGAAGACGTAATCGGCGCTGCAGAGCTGCAATGCGTGATCTTGCATTGCTGGAACGCCGCAAGTGAGCGCACTCTATGCGGACCTTGTGAAGCAGTGCATCAAGATCCGGATAGTCCCTCAAAAAACTCTGCACGACCAAGTTGAGCACATGTGCCAGACATGGGATGTGAGTGAGGTTGCCTAGGCCCAGAGCTGCCACCAGATTTCGGCCATTGTCACACACTACCATGCCTGGCTGGAGATTCGCTGGCACAAACCACACGTCGCTCTGCTGCTTGATGGCATTCCAGAGCTCCTGCGCTATGTGGCTTCGATTCCCCAAAGAAATTAATTTTAATACGGCCTGTTGACGTTTGGCCACGGCTGTGCTCATATTGGTCACCATAACAGGTAACCGTTCACGGGTCGATGTGGAGGTAGACCGTGACGGCTCCTGCAGCGCTGATTCAGAGGAACTGGAGTATGAGGAGGAGTCAATGTGTACAGACTGGATTCCTGCAATCCTTGGAGTTGGCAGAACACGTACAGCGCCACTCTCAAGATCTGTACCCGGCTCCACAACATTTACCCAATGGGCAGTGAGGGAAAGGTATCGTCCCTGTCCATGCTTACTGGTCCACGCATCGGTGGTCAGGTGGACCTTGCTACTGACGGCGTTTTGTAGCGCATGTTTAATTTTTCCCTCCACATGATGTTGCAGGGCAGGGACGGCTTGCCTGCTGAAATAAAATCGGCTGGGCACGTTGTATTGTGGGACTGCCAATGCCATAAAGTTACGGAATGTGTCAGTCTCCACCAGCCTGAATGATAGCATTTCAAGGGCCAGTAGTTTAGCAATGCCAGCATTCAGAGCCTGTGCTCGGGGGTGGTTTGCCGAGTATGGGCGCCTTTTCTCCCATGCCTGTGCTAACGATGGCTGTAGACTGGCCTGGGAGTGTGAGGATGACTGGGAAAGTGGTGCTGTGGGTGGAATTACACTGTGTCTCTGTACAACAGTGCCAGAGATTCTTCCATGGCGATCCTGTGAGGAAGCCGAACCAGCTGTGTGTGAGCTGGAGGAAGAGGCTACAACACGAGCTGAAGAGGTGGTAGGTGGCGCTGTAGGTTGGCCTAGGTCTTCAGTGTGTTTTTGTAACTCCACCACGTGCTTGGTCCGCACATGTTTCCACATATTTGTGGTATTGAGGTTGCTGACACTTTTCCCTCTTTTCACTTTCTAATTACACAGCTTGCATTTGACAAAGCAAATGTCATCTGCAACTGTGTCAAAAAAGGACCAGGCACTGCAAGTCTTGGGAGCACCCGCTTTGGATTTTGGAAGAGCCATGCTCCTAATGGGTGCCGAAGTGGAGGCTACAGGCAACCAAGTCTGCCCCCTCCCTCTCCCTCCTTTTTGGGCTGTTCGGGGAATCTCTTCCTCAGAGCTGCTCCCACCACCTTCCTGTCCCTCACGCCATGATGGGTCAAGGACCTCATCATCTACACCACCCTCTTCAAACAACTGCTTCTCCTGGGTAGTCTCGACAGCACAGTACGCACCAGAAAGTGGCACCTGAGTCTCATCATCAGATGCGTACTGAGGTGTGCTGCTGACCATAGGCACTGGCCCACCCGCCTCTTCAGATTCAGAGAGACAAAACGGTTGCGCATCACTGCATACTACCTCTTCTTCAAATTCTCGAATTCTGCTTGGCTGGCCCCCTCTTTCCAAGCCAAGAGATTCAGAGAACAGAAGTAGAGATGGCTCCTGTCCAGGGCTCTCTGACTGCCTGGGCAATTTGGCAGGTGGTGAAGAGACAGATGGGTGCTCTTCAGTGCTCAGGACCTGAGAGGATCTGGAACTAATTGAAGTCGATGCGTTAGCTGCCATCCATCCGACAACGGCTTCAATTTGGTCCTCCCGCAGCAGTGGGGTACGGCTAGCTCCTACAAAGCTGCGCATAAAGGACTGTTCCCTGGTAAAACTGGGGGATGCTGAGTCACTGGTGCCCGCAGCAGGCACAGAATCCCCACGTCCTCTCCCTGCAGGCACAGAATCCTCACGTCCTCTCCCTGCAGAAACTCCACGCCCACGCCCACGCCCACGACCACATGCCTTACTCCCTGCCTTCTTCATCTTGGTAGACTGATAAAGATAGGCAGAAAAGTACTAAGGGCTTAGTGTGCTTATTCCTGAACAGCTGCTAACAGGTATAAGAAACACTAATTTTATAAAGTGTGGACTAGACTTTAATATGAGCTAATGTGGCCTACACAACTGTAAAGTGGAGTGTTTGGTGAACTTTATTTAGGTTTTTTTTGTCACAAAAAGACACTGGATGTGCCTAAAGATGTAATAACGATAGTATCACAAACTTTTTGTAGCTATTACAATGTAGGAAGGTAACCTACAATGCAATAGATGAGGCTGCAAAAAATAGGCTAATACTAATCTGGCTGGGGCAGCAGGGCCCAATGCTGCAGAAAGGCTCCTCTAACTACTCCTATATAGTGTGTTTGGAACCAATTTAGCTGAATACGGATGGAACCACCACACTAATAGGAGATATCAGGAAAAATTATGAATTGGCAAAAAAGGACAATGTATGAGGCAGTGACACACACTGAGTGCACTACAACCAGACGTGGCTGAAGCACACACTACAGGGTGAGCTGCACTCACACACAGAGACCTTGCAGAAAGCGGTGAACAGCACAGAGAGCTGTGCGCTAGTACTGCAAGGCACAGCGATTTATAAAGTAGCTTGGGTAAAGCAGAATAGACCAAATAGGTAGCTAAAACTGTCCCTCAGAACAACAGCATCCTATCCCTAACTGAATTCACAGCAGAGTGAGCTCAAAATGGCGGCGGCGGCTTTTATAGTGCATCATGACATCATTTCAGCAGCCAATCACAGCCATGCCATTAGTTAAGATGCCTACATGCCTAACAGGATGTGCCCACACTTCTTAGGATCCTCATTGGCTGAATAAAATGAAAATGGCTCATTGCATTATGGGAACTTCCGATTCCGGTATACGATATTGCAAAAGTATCGGAATTAAGTATCGGAATTCCGATACCGCGAATATCGGCCGATACCCGATATTTCAGTATCGGAATGCTCAACACTACTGATTATCAAAAATAGAGCCATGGACCTTTCCAACCTGGGAATACTAGCCTCCAGCTGTCTGTTTTACCCTGGCTGATTATCAAAAATAGAGGGGCCCCAAGCCTTTTTTTTTTGTTTAATTATTTAAATAAATAATTTAAAAAAACAGTGTGGGATCCCCCCCATTTTTGATAACCAGCCAGGGTAAACCAGACAGCTGGCAGCTAGTATTCTCAGGTTGGGAAGGTCCATGGTTCTTGGGCCCTTTCCAGCCTAAAAATAGTAGCCCGCAGCCACCCCAGAAAAGGCGCATCCATTAGATGCGCTGATTCTGGCACTTTGCCACTTTGCACAGTGGTTAGCACTGCAGTCTTGCAGTGCTGGGGTCCTGGGTTCAAATCCCACCAAGGACAACATCTGCAAGGAGTTTGTATGTTCTCCCCGTGTTTGCATGGGTTTCCTCCGGGTTCTCCGGTTTCCTCCCACATTCCAAAGATATGGAATTTAGATTGTGAGCCCCGATGGGGACAGTGCCCATAATGTCTGTAAGGTGCTGTGGAATTAATGGCGCTATATAAGTGAGTAAAATAAATAAAAATAAATACATTTCCTTGGAAAATCCCATGGAAAATAGGATGAACAGTAGGGAAGTGCGGCTACTGTTCCAGCCCTTTCCGAGTTGTATAATTGATCAGGCCATAGACCCATTTGGGGCCAAAAGGGCTTGGTGGTTTACCAACTGCAGGACCCCTTAATATTGAGAAGACTGGTGGGGATATTCATCTAAAGAATGAATATTTTGTGAATGGCAGACTGAATTCATGACCTCATTAACACTAGATTATTTTTAGAAATCTTTTGCTTCTTCTTGAATGTTATTTTTTTGTAAAATTTTGTTAAAATTGTTCAAAAATTGTGTGTAAATTTGGCTTTCAATTTTTATTTTTCAGCCATTCATAACATTAAAAAAATATATTTTGAGCCATTTATTTATATAATTTGAAATTCATGTTGAATGTGTTCACATTTTGACCATTTTTGTAGTCATTCATTACAAAAAAAAAATAGTTTTCAGCCATTAATTCTTTAATTTTATTGTAAATTTCACAAAATGTAATTTCACGTTCTTTGTGTTGATTCTGGCTACAAATTATGCACCAAAAATATATGATACTATTCCGCCTTATATTTTTTTTTTCTTTTCTTACATTGACTTTTGAAAGTGTAAAATAATAAGTATAACACTTATTAGAAAACACATCTGCTCCGATTCTGAAGATGGATAAAAAGATCATGTTCTTGAGGATTAATAAAACCCTTTAAAAGAAAAAAATTCAACAATTTCTTTATTCATTTTTTCTTTTTATTTCACACATGAACAAGACAGACAGATCCTCCAGTCTACGCCGGTCTTCACAGAGGTCCTTTTATTTCAGTCCACAGCCACTCCATGGAACACGTTTAATTTTGACTACCGCACTGTTGGTTTTAATTTAAAGGATTTGATGAAATTCTTGAACAATTTTTTTTTGAAGAGGGGAAAAAAAAATTGAGTTCTAATATTTCTTCTGACGTCCTCCCCTCCCGAGGGAAAACACGTCTGCCCTTTCGCTGAGTACAAGTGGTTAATATAAGACTATTGACATGTGTTTCTTATCTTCTACGGCGTACAGGACTCTTTTTTTTTTCTGGAATTTTAATGTTCGCACATATTTTCTACGACAGACACGGACAAGGTTGTGTAAACTTTTGAATAAAATCAAGGTTATATAAATGCGTGAATTTGCCTTCTGAAGTTCTTCTGCTGGGGACCACGAGGAAGAGGCGCTCCGCGCGGCGTATGCTTGTTGCCTTAAACATTTCGTTTTCTCGTTTTATTAACAAAAATGTAAAACGTTACATTTTAGGTTTCGTATATTTATTTTTGCTTTCTGGTCCTGATTGTTTCTGAATAATTACTACTTTGAAGACTTTAGTAAAATGTTTGATGTTATTAGTACATGATGTTTTGTCATTCTGTCCCATGACCGCAGCAGACATTAGCTATTGTGACGGTAAGTTGTCCATAGTGACTTTCTCCTAAACGTTAGGAATTAACTGCTATGGTGCCACCTCGTCTGATGGGAGGGGAAGGAGGACTCACAGGCTTTCTTTATTACTGGAAGAAGCAGGACTCACAGGCTTTCTTTATTATTGGAAGAAGCAGGACTCACAGGCTTTCTCGATAAGTTGGTGGATGAAGCAGGAATCACAGGCTTTTTTCTGTGTGAGTGGGAGGGGAAGGAGGACTTACAGGCTTTCTCTATGAGTGCGTGGAGGAAGCCGGACTCACAAGCTTTCTATAAGCGGGAGGAGGAAGCAGAACTCGCAGTCTTTCTCTATGAGTAGTCATAGAATCCTAGAATGTTAGAGTTGGAGGGGACCTCCGGGGTCCTCGTGTCCAACCCCCTGCTTAATACAGGATTCACTAAACCACCTCAGACAGATGTCTGTCCAGCCTCTGACGGCTTCCATTGAAGGAGAACTCACCACCTCTTGTGGCCGCTTGTTCCACTCATTGATCACCCTAACTGTCAAAAAGTGTTTTCTAATATCTAATCTGTATCTTCTCCCTTTCAGTTTCATCCCATGGCTTCTCATGTCTCTATGTGCAAATGAGAATAAAGATGATCCTTCTACACTGCGATATCCCTTCAGATATTTGTAGACAGATATTAAGTCTCATCTTAGCTGTGGCGCCCCTGAGGGTTCAGTCGCCACAGAGGTACTGCACCTCCTCCAGAGGTGTGGTGCCTCCCTTCTCTCAGATAAGGAGGGAGTGCTGCCCGGAACCCCAACACCTGCATCCAACACTACACTGCTCCAGGCCGGCTGGAGGGGCAACATGCAGAGCGCAGCTGCTGAGCCCTGACCCTGGCTGGAGTGTGCGGAACCCAAAGTTAGGGGGAACTAGTAGTGGGTGTGGAAGGAGGAAGTAGTTAGAGGGAGCACTTTAGTAGGAGTATAAATAGGGAAACCATCTTAGGGTGGCAGGTTCAGTAGTAGTGTGAGTTCTAGGGAGCTGTTCAGAGGAACAGCTTGGGACTGTTCAGAAGAACAGTCCGGGAGCAGAGTCTCAGGAGGAGATCTGCTCCACAGTTAGGGTCTAGTGTGAAGGCCCCGGAGGGGAGCAGGGAGTAGGCTCCGTTCTACAGAAAGGATCCCAGGGGGTACGGCGCGTGCAGGACGGCACCCGTACGCCCCGCATCTGTAAGAAGACAGAAGGATCGCTGCGGCATTCTAATCCCCAGGAGGGTCAAGTAGGTCCCGGATCCGACGTAAAGGAAGGACTTCAGAGCACCCGAGCGGGATTGAGAGTGGGCAGCGCAGAGCAGGAGGGAGAAGGACCAGAGTAGAGACGGTCAAAGTAGGAACACAAGAAAGTGGGGTTCTGCCAGGTATTCCCAAATTGCCTGAGGAAGGATTGAACCCCTGCCCGGTGAACGCAGCGTGACGAGGGAGGCCTTTACCTGTAAAGTACACCTGTGAAATGTTCTAAAGAACTGTGAGTAAAATCTTGGATGACTGCACTGCACTGCCTCCGCCCATTCTTCATCGGCACTATCGTTCCCCCTGCACCACAACGCCCAGCGCGACCCACTCTCTTCTACTACACTGCCCTGAGGCCTGCTCCACCTGTGGGGAGTCGTCCCATCTCAAGCTGCCCTAACATCTGCCTCAGAGGACTGTTGCAGCGCTGGTGATCCTCACCAGACACCACAGGTGGCGTCACAAACTTTCCCAAATCCCCCATATATTCATATTCCCCCTTTTGAGTGACCGCCCTGGGCCACGGACCGGGCCAGCCACCGTGATATCCCCCGGTGACCAGAGGCCCGGCTGCCGAGTACCCCACAGCCCTGGGGGCACGTCATAGCCTTCTTTTTTGAAAGCTAAACATGCCCAGATTCTTTAATCATTCCTTGTAAGACATACTTTGCAGTTTGCTCACCATCCTGGTAGCTCTTCTCTGAACTTGCTCCAGTTTTTCAATGTCTTTTTTTTTAAATGTGGTGCCCAGAACTGGACACAGTATTCCAGATGAAGTGTGACCAAGGAGGAGTAGAGGGGGATAATTACTTCACGTGATCTAGAATCTATGCTTCTCTTTATACATCCCAGAACGGTGTTTGCCATTTTTGCTGCTGCATCACACAGTTGACTCATGTTCAGTCTGTGATCTATTAGTATACACAAGTCTTTTTCACATGTGTTGATGCTTAGTCCTATTCCTCCCATTCAGTAGATGTCATTTTAGTTTTTCTAGCCCAGATGTAGAATCTTGCATTTCTCCCTGTTAAATACCATTGTATTAGTCACTGCCCATTGTTCCAGTTTATCTAGATCCTTCTGAATCCTTTCACTGCCTTCTCTAGTGTTAGCTATCCCTCCTAGCTTCGCATCTTTTGCAAATTTGATTAGTTTACCTTCAGTTCCCTTATCTAGATTATCGATGCAAATGTTGAACAACACTGGGACCAGGACAGAGCCCTGTGGTACCCCACTTGAAACACTCTTCCAATTGGATGTGCAACCATTTATTACCACTCTTTGAGTACGATCACTGAGACGGTTATGAATCCACCTAACCGTAGGCTTGTCAATCCCATACTTGGTCATTTTTTTCAATAAGGAAGGTATGAGATATACTATACCGCATCTACCCTGGTCAGGGGAAGCAGGGCTCACAAGCTTTCTCTTTGAAGAGATATCAGGACTCAAAGGTCTTCTCTTGGTGGAGGAACAAGATTCACAGGCTTTCTTTCCGAGTGGACAAAGAAGCAGGACTCACAAGCTTTCTCCATGATTCCGGGCAGCACTTAGACAGTTCTTTAAATGAAAATACTGGATCAAATAGAAAACTATATATCCCCGAGCTCAGCCTTTCTCCCTTTATCCTATGCTGTCCTCAAATAGAGAACTGACAGAGACATAAAACTGACTTTGTTGTCTGGTGCCAGTGACTACAGTAAATAGCTGGGAGGTGCGATGTAGCAATCCTCTATCTGCAGATGTTATCACCGCCATCTTTTTAATTAAAGTTGTTTCATCACTTTATGATTATTAATTTGTGTTTTTCTAACCTCCTTCCACTCCTGCAGCTATGTGACTACAATGGTTTCTTGATGAAGTTTAATTGCTAAAAAACAATGATTCATAGTCGTAAAATGTTACTCCACCCCAAATATTCGACAGTGTTATGTCTGTGTTAGTTCTGTCCTTAGTTTACCTGGGAAGCCATTATGAAGCCATGGTGCTTAAAGGATTTTTTCTCATATATGGCTTGTGAATCCAAGTATTCATTTTTATTTGTGGTGCAAATTATTATTTTAAAGGGGTTGTCTCATCTTTTTGAATAGGTAAAGTTGCAAAATGTTTGTAAAAACAAGATATTTAGCATTTTGCTTCATAAAAAAATCCTCTAATTTCTTAAAAACAGAGAGATTTTTAATTTTACCGTTTAAAGATCATTGCTTAGGTTACTGGTCACCTCTGCAATCTATTAGCGGTGGCTGGTCTCCTAGGCAAGGAGTGCAGTGCTTACAACCTCTTAGCTATACAGCTTGTAAGTGCTGCACGGAATCTGGCTAGATCTCAGGATTTCGGTGAGCTCTTCCAATGCTACCGAGATAAAGCTACCTCTGCTTGCAGCATCGAGCGTGCACACTTTGGGTCAGCAGCGCAATTTAATCCGAGTAACGGAATAAAACACTTTTAGGGCTTTAAGACCCCATAATCCCCATTTATAGTCCCTTGACAAAGTATTCATACCCTGTGAGTTTTTCTACATTTTATCTGATACCAACACAAAGTAACAAGTATTTGTGAAATGTAAAGAAAATGATACATGGTTTTCTAATTATTTTAACAAAATAAAATTGAAAATGGTAAAGTTCATTTGTATTCAGCCCCCTGTAGTCTGATGCCCCTAAATAAAATCCTGAGTGACCAATCGCCTCCAAAAGTCTCATAATTAGTACATTGCATCCACCTGGGTGTGATTTCTTCTCAGTATAACTACAGCTGTTCTGTGAAGGCCTCAGAGGTTTGTGTGAGAACATTAGGGATCAAATAGCATAATGAAATCAACAAACACACGAGACAGGTCAGGGATAAAGTTGTGGAGAAGAGTAAAGCAGGGTTAGGTTATTAATAAATAGCCCAATCTCTGAACATCTCACAGAGAACTGTGCAATCCATCAGCCAAAAATGATAGGATTATGGTACGACTATAAACCTACCAAGACAAGGCCGTCCACCTAAACTGACATCCCAAGCAAGGAGGGCACTAACTAGATTAACTAGAGAAGCAGCCAAGAGGCTTATGGTCACTCTGGGGGAGCTGCAGAGATCCACAACTCAGGTGGGAGAATCAGTCTACAGAGCAACTATTAGTCGTGACATGTAAAGGAAATAATACAGGGTTTTTCAATTGTCTTGAAAATATAAATCTAAAAATTGGGAGGCGCATTAGTATTCAGCCCCCTATAGTCTGATACCCCTAAATAAAATCCTGAGTGACCAATCACCCCCCAGAAGTCACATAATAAGGAAATTGCGTCCATGTGTGTTATTTATTCTCAGTATAACTACAGCTGTTCTGTGAAGACATCAGTGGTTTGTGTGAGAACATTAGGGATCAAACAGCATCATGAAAACCAGGGAGGCCACCAGACAGGACAGGGATAAAGTTGTTGAGACGAGTAAAGCAGGGTTAGGTTATAAAAAAAAGCCCAAGCTCTAAACATCTCACCAAACACTGTTCAATCCATCATCCTAAAATGGAAGGAGTATGGCACAACTGCAAACCTACGAAGACATGGCCACCCACCTAACCTGACATCCCAAGCAAGGAGAGCACTAATTAGAGAAGCAGCCAAGAGGCCCATGGTCACTGAAGAGCCGCAGATATCCACAGCTCAGGTGGGAGAATCAGTCCACAGGGCAACTATTGGTCGTTGTGATGAATGGCAGCAGAGAGATCCGGCAGAATCCCACCTCTGCCACCACTTGTGAAGGATCCACACCTCAACACCCACCTGACGTCACAATTACATCAGATGGATCATGTGATACGGATCTGCCCTTTGCACCAACATGACGTTCCACACCCCCTCGGGGACACGTAAGGTCAGATTTGTATAGTTCTACACAGACATCCCTTGTCCACACAAGTACAGGAAGGCACCGGGAGTGAGAAGAGGTGGTCCACTCAGTCACTGACGTGGTACCACACTTGCTCACAACCCTGACAGGCTGAGGCCCCTTTACTAGCCCCAGTGAAGCAGAACCTTGTCGGCCTTGTAGAGCTGCCACCAGTTTCTATTAGATATAGCCCCCCCAGCCCATTAACGGGAGGTATATCGGGCAAGAAACCAGCCCCGGTAGCGTGTTAGTTGGACCGAACAACAGAAGTGAGGCTTCGTGGATCGAGATAAAAGAGCAGCCCAAGGTTAAATTATATATTTAATCGCCTTAAGGGCACACTAGACTGTACACTATATACATAAGGGTACATACATAATGGTCAGAGTTGCAAACATAATAGTAGTGGTACAAAAGATATAAGCAGTTATTAAGAGTCAGTTACCAGTCAGATGGAGGGCCTGGCTTGCGGGTGAGGGGCTGCCACATGGGAGGCTTTTGATCCCCTTGGTTGCAGGACTTCTCCCACATGATGTATCTTTGCGACCTCCCAGGAAAAAGACAATGACCTAGGGCTGCTGGAGCTCTTAACCCCTTTGGGTCACTCCCCTTCATGCCCCCTGGCTGGACCTAAATCTCAACCCCTGGTCCCTCTCAGCTACAAACTTTAAAAAATAAATGGGTTATACTTCCTTCATGAATGGTCCTAGGGAGACAGTTCTGGTGTCATCGGATCCAGCCGGGTCCCTGCTGTGTGGAGACCAAATGACTCGCCCCCTGGGCCGTGGGGCGCTCGGATCCGGGCAATAGGGGAACGATGGGAGTAGTAGTGGCAACCCGGTTCCGTGGCTCAGGGTGGTCAGGCCAGTGGTAGTCCGTTATGTGCTGATGATTATGTCCGACTACGCCACCCGTGGATTTGCGGTCATTAGGAACCGCCACTGCAAGGCAGACCGCTGGGGCTGATGATGTATGCAGCTGGGATGGTGTGACTCCCCACGGGAAGAGTGCGGCCCCAGGGCAGTGTAGTGGATGTTGGGAGTGATGGTAGTGAGAGTCCCAGTGTTAATAGTGCTGGAGGAGCAAGGAGCACACAGACAACAGGTTGCAGTCCAGGGTCTTTACTAAAACAGGTAAACTGACCCATAAACAGTCCCGGCTAGGAGGGGACCTGGATGTCTGAGAGCAATGGGGAAATTGGCCCTGGTCAGGGTGAGGGTGTAGGCCTACCGTGCTTTCTGCGCTCCTTCTGGCTATCTCCTCGTTATAGGGTAACAGTCCACGTTTCCGAGCTTTCCGTGTACTCTCGCCTGTATGGCCTGCGACGTGGGTTCCTTTCTGCTCCCAGCCTTGTACGGCTTTACTGGTCCCTTCTGTTGTGGCAGGGCCTCCAGGCTTCTTAGGCCAAGGAATATACAGTCCCTTGCGAACTGGTTATCTGCTGGAGAATGTGGAATCCTCCCAGCCTCAGACACCAAAGTTTGGTAGATTAAGTCTTTTATCTGCCAAGACAGGCTCTCTTCGCCTCTTGTCTCTGGCTTGTGGCTCTCCTCCTGCCACACTTCCTCTTAGGTGCAATACAAAACTGTCTGTCCCTGCTCTGCTCTGGGACACGTCTCAGTCCTGAGACAGGCCTTCAAGTTCTCTCTAACCCTGCCCCCAGCACCAGCTTTTATAGGGGCAGCCTGCTCCCCCTACTGGCCTGAGACAGGAGGCATTGCATGCTAATGTTCCCCTGACCAGAGAACCTCCCCCCTGCTCTCAGACACAGCTTTAATTACACTTGTGGCATCCAGGCCAGGGTGACACATTCCCCCCTAGTGAAATTTAGTACTCCGGGACTAAACAATAAACAAAGACAATATGCATAACCATAAAACATTAATAGACAGACGACGCACAAATTGAGTTCTTAAGGTCACAGTGTGGCCTGTGACCGGGTGTCCATATCACCAGCACAACGGGGAGCCTTAACCAGGTGGGGGTCTGTCCTACCCCAAGTCCTTTACAGTCTGAGTTCATTCCTGGGTTAGGCTCCAAACGCAGTCCATACAAGGTCCCGGTTATAAAAGAGTCCATAACCTTTGAGTCCTTACGGTAGCTGCAAGAAACTGAAACACACTATTAATAAACGTGCAGGTAACTTGGCAAACATTTCAACATTCGGCAACAGGGTTATTTACAATTTTAGTGCACCCTATATTCTCCAGCGAGCGGGTATTTGCCCCTTTGTGCTCCTGGTTGACCTCCTTAACCCACTGTCTGGTGGTGGACCTACCCGGCTTTCCCCACTAGCGTTAGGGGTACAGCTACCAGCTGGGTGTACAGGTAGGGCAGGCAGCTGTCTGCGGGTCCTTTGGCTTACCGCAGGCATGGCAGGCTCACTGTCAGCAGAGGGTTGACTCTCCTGGGCTGCTGGTACAGGCTCTTCTGCCTCTGGAACCGCTTGCTCCTCTTCACCTTCCGGCTCTGGTGTTGGTTGTTGCTGTGCCGGTTGCAGGAAATGCAGGACGGGTACCACTATGGCATCATTTATGCGAGTCCAGGATTGAGGGAACTCTCCGAGAACGGTGCTGATCATTTCTTCCTTGTCCTTTGCGGGTTCAAGGTCACTCTGATCCTTTTCTGCACTACGGAGTTGCTCGGGGCACCTTTTGAGGTGGTCTCTGGAGATGACACTAGTGGTTTCTCCTCCGTCCTTGGTGATTACGCACACCTTTGGGTTGTCGTGGTCAGACTGCAGTACGGTGTAGGGTTCCCTTTCCCACTGGTCGTCCAACTTATGTAGCCTTCTTTTTCGCTTTAGGACTTGCTCACCAGGTTCTAGGGGACCAGCAGGGGCGTGTTGATTGAAGAGTTTTTCTTGCCTCTCTCTCACCTGGGCCAGGCTCTTCTCCACACTCTCCTGTACCTTCTTGTACTGCAGTTGCCTTTCCGTATCCCAGTCCGCATCCGGGGAGGTGTCCTCAGGTATTAGGACTCCCATCTCCAGGTCTACGGGCAGCTTACCTGGTCTAGCTCGCATCAGGTAAGCCGGGGTGCAGTTTGTAGCATTCACCGGGATATTGTTGTATAGGTCTATCAGGTCCGGCAGTTTTTCTGGCCACAGGCTGCGTTCCTCCAGGGGCAACGTCTTCAGGAGATCAATGACTATATTGTTCATCTTCTCACACATCCCGTTGGTTTGGGGGTGGTAAGGCGTTGTCAGAATCTTCTTACAGCCATAGAGGTTGCAGAACTCTTGGAAGATTTCAGCCTCGAACGCTGGACCCTGGTCTGTCAGGACCTGTTCCGGATACCCGTGTGGACGGCAGAAGTATTGCTGGAAGGCTCTGGCCGCTGTTTGGGCTGTCAAGTCCTTTACCGGGACCACCACTAGAAAACGGGAATAGTGGTCCACGATTGTCAGGGCATAGCTGTATCCTGACCGGCTGGGAGCCAATTTGACATGGTCCAGAGCTACCAGCTCAAGAGGCTGCGTGGTGACGATGGGCCTCAAGGGTGTCTTCTGGCTGGCACGGTCCTTCTTCCTTAGGTGACAAGGGCCACAGTCTCTGCACCATTTTTCTACTGCTCCTCTCATGCCGACCCAAAAGAACCTTCCTCTTAGCAGGAACTCCAGTTTCTTCCAACCGAAGTGTCCCGCTCGGTCATGGTAAGCCCCCAGGACCATAGCTGCATCCCGCCTTGGGACCACGACTTGCCAGGTCAGCTCGTGCGTCCGGTGGTTAACAATCCTTCTGCACAACTTGCCTTCGTAGAGGAACAGCTTGCTCTTCTCCTTCCATAGCTGCTTGGCTTCCTCTGGGGCATCTGGATCTAGGCGGGCATCTTCCCGGGTCAGCAGATCTTTCACCAGGCGGATTGCAGGGTCACTATCTTGGGTCTCGGCCCAGCTGTGGTGAGGTAGGGGATTGATCATCACGGTTGTTAGATCCTCCTCCTTCACGCGGTGGGAGTATTGAGTGGCTCCATACCGGTGAAACGCGGGGAGTTCTACCTCCTCCAGCTCTTCTGGGTCTTCGTCACCTTCAGGTAAGTGAGGCATTCTTGATAGAGCGTCCGCGTTGGCATTGGTTTTGCCTGCCCGGTACTTGATCACGAAGTCATAGTTAGAGAGACGGGCCATCCACCGCTGTTCTAGGGCACCCAGTCTTGCATTGTCCAGGTGTGTCAACGGGTTGTTGTCCGTGTACACGGTGAACTTTGCGGAGGCCAGGTAATGCTTGAAGCGTTCCGTCACGGCCCACACCACTGCCAAGAATTCTAGCTTGAAGGAGCTGTATTCTCCGGGTTCCTCTCGGTGGGCCTCAGCTTCCGACTGGCGTATGCGATCACCCGTTCTCTGCCCTGTTGGTTTTGGGACAGTACGGCTCCCAGTCCCACATTACTGGCGTCTGTGTGGAGAATGAAAGGCTGGCCATAATCAGGGTAGGCCAGGATCTCATCCCCCGTGAGGGCCATCTTTAGCTGGCGGAAGGATTCCTCTTCCGGTTTATCCCACTTGAAGGGTAGCTTTTGACTTCGGGACTTAGACTGTCCGATCAGGAGGTCCTGCATAGGAGCTGCCATCTTAGTGAACCCGGGGATGAACCTTCGGTAGTAGCCTACCAACCCGAGAAACTGTCTCACCTCTTTGATGTTCGAGGGGCTTGGCCAGCTCTTGATTGCCGTGACCTTGTCAGGGTCGGGGGCCACTCCTTCCGCGCTTACCACGTGCCCTAAGTACTGGACCTTTGGTTTCAGCAGGTGACACTTCGATGGGTTTACCTTCAGGCCATAGCCTGCCAGGGCTTTGAACACCTCGGCCAGGTGTTTTAGGTGGTCTTCGTAGGTTTTCGAATAGACGATCACGTCGTCCAGGTAAAGGAGGACCGTCTCGAAGTTTCGGTGCCCTAGACAGCATTCCATCAGCCGCTGGAAGGTCCCTGGTGCGTTGCAGAGCCCGAAAGGCATACAGTTGAATTCGGTCAGTCCCATCGGGGTGGTGAAGGCGGTCTTCTCCTTGTCAGCCTCTGCCACAGGAACCTGCCAGTACCCGCTAGTAAGGTCCAAAGTAGAAAAGAAGTTAGCTGATTTTAGTGCGGCTAAAGACTCCTCTATTCTAGGCAGCGGATATGCGTCTTTGTGGGTGATACGGTTGATTTGTCTATAGTCCACGCACATTCTCATGGTGCCGTCTTTCTTTTTCACCAGAACCAAGGGGGCTGCCCAGGAGCTACAGCTATCTCTAATGACCCCAGCTTCTTTCATCTCTCTTAGCATGCCCTTTGCGTTCTGATAATGTGCAGGGGGTACAGGTCTGTGTCTTTCTTTTATCGGTGGGTGGCTCCCTGTGGGGGTGTGGTGTTCTATCGGCCGAAGTCTAGCGGGTGCTTACTAAAGACTCTCTCGTACTCCTGTACCACCCGGTAGACTCCTTGTTTTTGGTGCAGGGGAGTGGAGTCAGCACCCACATGGAGTTTCTGGCACCAGTCCTCCTTTTGTTTCTGGGAGCCATTACCCTCCGCCTGTGGAGATGGAGGCAAGGGTTCCACGGCACTGATAGCTTTGTGTTCGACGACAAACAGTTTGGCGAGTGTAGCGTACCTGGGTAAGTGTACTTCCCTCTCCCCAATGTTGAGGATGCGGACGGGCACCCTCCCATGACGGATATCAACCACCCCCCGGGCTGTCAAAATGGTGGGCCTGCTGTCTGAGTACACGGGTTCTACCATAGCTTGGTAGTCTCTACCTCTCAACCCGATTGCAGTCCGACACCAGATCATCATTTCACTTTTGGGAGGCATGGAAATGGGGAATGGGTCACTCAGTCTTACGCTACCGATCTCACCACCAGACAGTTCTACCTGCTGCCGTCTCATCAGGGCTTTTATCTCCTTGTTGAGAACTCTCTGTTGGCTGGAACTAGCATTCACCGCCACCTGTTGTAAGATTACAATTACCTCTGAAAGACAATTTTCAATTACGTTAGTACCCACAGTTATTTTAGGGTGACTTTCACGACG
This sequence comes from Phyllobates terribilis, assembly GCF_046119375.1. NCBI lineage: Eukaryota > Metazoa > Chordata > Amphibia > Anura > Dendrobatidae > Phyllobates > Phyllobates terribilis. The sequence continues at coordinate 46,147,831 of NW_027362762.1, forward strand.
GTCAATGTCCACAATAATCACTCCCTGTGCCGGCAGTTCAACTTTACCAATTTTAATGGTCATCTCCTTGAACCCCATCTGCGGCACGGGTAAGCCATTACTGGCGATGATGCTCAAGTTACTGTCTGGATACCGTGTGATATCAGCATCAGTCCAATACTGCTTAAAAAGTACATAAGGGATAGTGGTTACTTGTGACCCAGTATCCAGCAAGGCGCTCATGGGGATACCGTCCAGCACCACGGGTAAAACCGGGCGCCCCCCAACGTACTTATCACGCCAATTGTAAGGGCCTGGTGATCTTATGCCTGGGGGTTGGCCCTCTGCCCCAGGTTGGACCCGTTTAAATTACAGTACCTGGAAATGTGTCCGGGCTGGTTGCATCGACGGCAAATGGGCTGTCCATCCTCTGCGTAGCGGTCTGTGGGCCTCCCTCGGAACGACGGGATCCTCCTCTGTCGACGCCACGGGACATCCTCCGGACTTGAAGCCAGCTAGATGGGTCCTGACGGGTCCACTTGTAACGCCTGGACGGTCCTGGTCAACGCCGCGACGCTCCTGGTCAGCTCCTGGACTTGGTGGTGCAGGTCTTTCGACGGGGCTTGGTTCAGGGCCTGTTCGTCAGCCTCCACGGAGTCCATAGAGGAGGGCGCCGCCTCCTGGTGGTATGTGAGAGCAGGGCGCCGGGGGTTTATAGCGCCACTGGTTGCAGTTCACGGAGCACCCTTATGGCCCTGTCCTTCAATTGGGCAAAGGTCAGATCAGGGTTCTGAAAGAACATGAGGCGCAGCTGGGTCCTGTGGGCGCTGGACAGCAGACCTTCTATGAATTGTTCTGTTAGCAGCTTATCCGTTTCCTGCACACTGCCAGGGTCAGTTTGTTGAATAGCCCTCAAGGCTTCCTGCAGATTTAGGGCATAGTCTCTGATGCTGTCCTGTGGCCGCTGCTTACACCCATAGAACCTCATTTTAATTTCAGCGGAGGTACGTGTGTCAAAGGTACCCTGCAGCCGGGACAGAATACCCTTCACAATTCTTTTCTCCTCAGTGGGCCATGATTTTACCTCCCTCTGGGCTGCACCAGTTAACTGCCCTGTTAATATGCTGACCTTCTGTTCCTCTGTCAGGGGGTAAACGTGGAACAAACTGTACAGCCTTTCCTTGAAGTCAGTTAGGGCATGGGGCTCCCCTGAGTATTTGGGCAGCCAGGCCGCTCCAGGGATGTAGGGCAAGGAAAAGGGCATCACCGCTGCTGCAGCTGCGTTGGTGGTAGTGGGCGCCTCTGTGTCCGACATCTTCCTCCCCCCTAGTTAAGCGTGGCCTACCTTCCGACGATCCTCTTCTGTAGGCCGCGGCTCCGCTGCTGCTGCTATGGACGAGGACCTGGCGTCGCGTCCTGATGACGTCAGCGTCGCTCTCTCTCCCTTCCAGGACCTTGCGCAGCGTCGGTGCGTGGGGCGGAGCTTCGGATCTCACGCGGTTTTGACGTCCACGCCCCTCTTCTTCCCGCGCGGCGTCCTGAAGATGGCGTCCGATGGCGGGAAACAGCTGCGGATGGCGGGAAGACGGCAGAAGATGGCGGGAAACGGTCCAAGATGGCGTCTGATGGCGGGAATCCGCTCCGGATGGCGGGAAATGACTCCGGACGGCGGGAAACTTCGCCACAGGTAAGTTACAAAAGTCTTTTTCAGGCACGCAGTACCCGGTGGTTGCGGGCACGAAATCCTGCCGACTACGCCAAAGCTGACTCGTGGGGCACTCGGATCCGGGCAATAGGGGAACGATGGGAGTAGTAGTGGCAACCCGGTTCCGTGGCTCAGGGTGGTCAGGCCAGTGGTAGTCCTTTATGTGCTGATGATTATGTCCGACTACGCCACCCGTGGATTTGCGGTCATTAGGAACCGCCGCTGCAAGGCAGACCGCTGGGGCTGATGATGTATGCAGCTGGGATGGTGTGACTCCCCACGGGAAGAGTGCGGCCCCAGGGCAGTGTAGTGGATGTTGGGAGTGATGGTAGTGAGAGTCCCAGTGTTAATAGTGCTGGAGGAGCAAGGAGCACACAGACAACAGGTTGCAGTCCTGGGTCTTTACTAAAACAGGTAAACTGACCCATAAACAGTCCCGGCTAGGAGGGGACCTGGATGTCTGAGAGCAATGGGGAAATTGGCCCTGGTCAGGGTGAGGGTGTAGGCCTACCGTGCTTTCTGCGCTCCTTCTGGCTATCTCCTCGTTATAGGGTAACAGCCCACGTTTCCGACCTTTCCGTGTACTCTCGCCTGTATGGCCTGCGACGTGGGTTCCTTTCTGCTCCCAGCCTTGTACGGCTTTACTGGTCCCTTCTGTTGTGGCAGGGCCTCCAGGCTTCTTAGGCCAAGGAATATACAGTCCCTTGCGGACTGGTTATCTGCTGGAGGATGTAGAATCCTCCCAGCCTCAGACACCAAAGTCTGGTAGATTAAGTCTTTTATCTGCCAAGACAGGCTCTCTTCGCCTCTTGTCTCTGGCTTGTGGCTCTCCTCCTGCCACACTTCCTCTTAGGTGCAATACAAAACTGTCTGTCCCTGCTCTGCTCTGGGACACGTCTCAGTCCTGAGACAGGCCTTCAAGTTCTCTCTAACCCTGCCCCCAGCACCAGCTTTTATAGGGGCAGCCTGCTCCCCCTACTGGCCTGAGACAGGAGGCATTGCATGCTAATGTTCCCCTGACCAGAGAACCTCCCCCCTGCTCTCAGACACAGCTTTAATTACACTTGTGGCATCCAGGCCAGGGTGACACACAAACACAGTGGCCTAAGGGGTTTCCAAAAGGCTGTGCCATGTATCTCTCCATCCCTACGCGCTAGACAGGGCTGGAAGCCAGGGTGACATTCCCCATTCTCTTGGGATCTCGAAAATCTAGGTTATGAATTACTGGGACATATAGTATTCCCATAACTCGGTATTGAATTATAGTATCTGACACAAAGGGAGCCGCATGGCTGGGGTCCACAGGGGGTCCTTCTGTGGCAGCTCAACAGCTGAGGTGTGGGGGTTTTGTCACTCACTGTCCCTCAGTCCCCTCCCTTCGGCTTGCTGCAAAAGTGTCCGGTTACAGCTGTACACTGTAGAGCTGTATAATCCTAGCCAAACAGCGCACAATGATTGAAGAATATTGAAAATATAATCCCAAGTCACAATTGTATACTCCACAAATCTGGCCTTTATGGAAAAGTGTCAAGAAAAAAGCACTTTTTGAAAATAAGCCCTAAGTTTGCAGAAAGCAATGTAATGTACACAATGAGCATGTGGAAGAAGGTGCTCTGGTCAGAAGAGACCAAAGTAGAACTTTTGGGGCTAAATGCAATATGCTATGTGTGGTGGGAAACTAACACTGCACATTACCCTGAGAACACCATCCCCACCGTCACACATGGTGGCAGCATCATGCTGTGGGGAGGCTTTTCTTCAGCAGGGCCAGGGAACCTGGTCAGAGTTGATGGGAAGATGGCTGGAGCTAAATACAGGGCAATCCTGGAGGAAAACCAATTACAGGCGGCAAAAGACTTGTGACTGGGGTGTAGGTTCACCTTCCAGCAGGACAACGACTCTAAACATCCTGCCAGAGCAACAATGAATGGTTTAGATCAGAGCATATTCCTGTGTGTGAACGGCCCAGTCACAGTCCAGACCCAAATCCCAGAGAATTTGTGATAAAACTTGAGAATTGCTTTTCACAGACGTCTCCATCCAATCTCTCACAGCGAGTGTGCAAAGAAAAATGGGCAAAAATGTCACCTCTAGATGTGCAAATCTGGTAGAGACAGATCCCAAGAGACTGCAACAGTAACTGCAGAGGAAGGTGGTCCTACAAAGTACTGACTCAGGGGCTGAATACAAATGCAAGGCACAATTTTCAGATTTATATTTTTAAAATAATTAGAAAACCCCGTATCATTTCCTTTAGAGTATGTGCCCACGATGCAGATTTGAAGCAGAAATTTCCTGAGCGTTTCTGCATCTCCTTGGCAGAAAAAAACGCATGCGGTTTTTACATGCGTTTTTTCAGCGTTTTTACATGCTTTTTTTTCAAGCGCTTTTCCAAGCGATTTTGAGCATCAATTGGAAAAGGGCTTGACAAGTTGGTCACACAATATAAATCCATGCAACTGGCATTGATTTATATTGTGTGACCAACTTAGAGGAAATTTCTGCTATCAAATGCTGCATCTAAAGTAAAAAAAAAAAAAAAAAAGAATCTGAAAAGTAAAAAGAAATTAAAAAAAAACCTGGGAGGAGACCGGGGGCCGCCAGAGAGGTGAGTATGAATAATTTTTTTTATTTTTTACTTTTTACTTGCAGGTACGATGGTACACGGGTCGGATGAGAGTCTCCTCTTCTCCAGACCGTGGTACCATCCGCGCATTGAACCGCATAACATTCACATGTATACATGCGGATATTATGCGGTTCAACGCAAGTCAATGGGCGCGATTTCGCAAACTGGTTGTGCTGCGGATTTTTCCACAACGATAATACGCAGCGGAAATTTCGGCAGCATGTGCACAGCAGACGCGGATTATCATTGGGATACATCCCAGACCTCTTAACAAGCGATTTAAATCTGCATCGTGGGCACTCAGCCTTACACTTCACAAATACTTGCCACTTTGTATTGGTATCACATAAAATCCCAATGAAATACATTTAAGTTTGTGGGTGTAAAGTGCAAAAAGTCACAGGGTATGAATACTTTTTTAAAGGGAACCTGTCACGTCCTAGCTAGTATCTACACTGGCCCCATAGCGTTGTTAGTGATGCAATGTACATCATTAACAAGCTTTTTTCATTAAAATTAGTAGTAGTATAATGATTTTATAACCTGTGATATAGTCTGTCCTACCTGCTCATTCAGTCATAGGGGTGTGATTCTCACATTCAGTCATGGGTGGGCGCCGCCCATCTATTTGAATACTGCTACCGGCAAGCACTATTATTGTGGGGCGCATTTGTACCGCGCCTGCGCAGTGAGGCTGTGTGATTACCAGCTTCACTGCGCATGCGCTATGTTCCCCGCGCGTGCGCAGTGAAGCTGTGTAGTTCGCAGCGGTAGCGCTTGCGGGAGGCAATATTGAAATAGATGGGCGGCGCCAGCAGTGACTGGATGCGGCGCCCGCCCCTGACTGAATGTGAGAATCACACCTCTATGACTGAAAACGAGCAGGTAGAATAAAGTGTATATAATGTTATAAAATCATTATCATACCAACAATTTTAGTGAAAAAAGCTTGTTAGTGATGCACAGTGCATCACTGCCAATGCTATGAGGGCAGTGTAGATAGTAGCTAGGACGTGACAAGTTCCCTTTAAGGCACTGTATGAGCCACACAAGAGAACTGTAGAAGAGCAGCACAAGTTCTGGTAGAAGGCTGTGTACGCAGGGCCGCCATCAGGGCATTATTGCCCTTACTGCTGTATGGGGCCCGGTGATCAAAAGCAAAGAACAGAGGCCCAGGCGGTGCAGGGCCCCCCTCTTGTGCTACTGCTCACCGGGTCCCGGGCTATCGTGTTCATGTGCCGGGCCGGCGGCGTACATCTCCTCGGCGCAGGGACCCTAGGATCGCTCACAGCCATCAAGACTGAACGGCTGTGCAGCAGCTCCAAGGGACTAAGGAGTCCCTCCTCCCCTTCAGTGACGCGCTGGTGAAGACGCGTATGCGATGACTCATTGGATGCCAGCACAGCTGCGGGGATCGTATGAGAGGTAAGTATGAAAATTATTATTTTTTTTTTAATAGAATTAAATGTTCTTGGGGGAGAGCACATGATGTATTGGAGTGGGGGGGGGAGCACATGATGCATTGGGAGTGGGAAGAGCACATGGAGAATTGGGAGTGGAGGGTGGGATGAGCACATGGAGAATTGGAAGTGGAGGGTGGAAAGAGAACATGGAGAATTGGGAGTGGGGTGGGAAGAACACATGGAGAATTGAGAGTGGGGGGTGGGAAGACAGTATGGGGCCCCGAAATTCCTAGTGGCAGCCCTGCGTGTATGTTTATAAATTCATTTACCTACTTGCAGACCAACCTTTGTTTTAAAACATGAGGCTGGCCTGCATATAGCTCTGCAAGGACATTTTAGAATGCTGTTGCAGAGTCAGCAACTGCATGAAGATCATGCAGCTTAAGTAGCCAGGAGCTTGCTGCCTCTGACTCCCCCAAAGAGAAGGCAGAAATGCTTTATTACCATCTCTGCCTTCCTGATTGCTAAGAATACAGTACAGGAAGCAAAAACATCACTTCACCCTCCCACCCTAGAGATCATGTGATCGCTGGGTGCCAGGAGAGATCAGGTGGTGCTGGGTCTTAGCAGACCCAAATCAGCTCATTAGAAACTGAATTTGACCTGTAACCGGGGCTAATATGCCAACCCCAGTTACAGGGGAAATCATCAATAATAAAAATGTACTTAAATATCAGAGTTCTCCCAAAGGTCTTTTATCACCTTATGGGTGGCACAATATGTGAAATAAATTTTAAAAACAAGATAGAAAGAGCAGCAAAAAAAAAAAAAAAAGAAAAGAAAATTAAAAAAGAAGAAAGCCACTGCCAGTCCAAAACGCTGTTCCTAAACCTGCACGGAAAAAAAACCCAAATCTGATATGTAAAGATAATTGTTAATGAAAGAGAACTAAAATTTAAAATGTATCTTATTCATCCTTTGACATTTTTAAAAAATGTTTTAAATATTCATATTTTTTTTTCCTGTTCTTTTTTTTTTGTGAAGAATAAAAGGAAAAGAATGCATATAAAAAATAACAATTTGGTGTCACATATCATGGAAAGAAAAGTAGCAAAATTTATTTGAATCATCAAACTAGAAAAAAAACTTCCTAAGATCCTAATTTCACATATAAAAAAAGAAAACCAGGAAATAATTTTTCTACCCTTTGTTGAGGGAGGGCAGCAATGACCCTTCACGGTTGACCAAGTGAGTGTCAAATTATTATGATACAAGGTTGATTGCGCAATCCAACAGAAAACCAGACGAAGGCAAAGCTCAGTATGGGGGGATTCAAGAATCTCTAACCCCGTTTATTTCTACTTAGCATTTTATATTGTTTTGAGTTTATCAATGGCCAATCACCTACAGCCATACTACAAGCTTGAACCAATGTTAGTACAATTATTACGGAAATACATCGGTGCATGGTGGAAAGTTACAAGGTTATACATTCCGGCTCAGACTAGCTAGATAACAGGAGCAGGGTGTCACATAGAATGCTCCTGAGAGAAAAGGTTAGTGTGGGAAAGTTGCAAAAGGAAAGAAGGAAAGAATGTATGTTATGCAAAGAGTATAACATGATTTTGAAGCAAGCAGACAAAATGGAGTTGCCATAGCATGAATATCAATATGTCCTTTACGCCTTTAGCTCTTATAGTCAGAATTCGATTTTTGCTCTTCTTGTAATTATTTTCTGCTGGGCTCATGCTAATAAACAGCAGTCGATTAGAAAACGCAGAGCTGCAGTGTATGAAATGGGTAAGGAACAAAGGAACGGTCTGAGCACTTCAGGTGGATCTCAGACTATCTCAGTCTCTCGTAAGCAATGCAGTTGAGCTGGAGTCACTGAGTGCAGCACTGCACTAATAAAAGTAAAAAGCTCGCTCTTTGTTACATCCCTAATATTACTATTTTTTGGGGTTGTATTTTGTAAATATCCTGTAAGTAAAATTAAAATCTAATTTACAAAAAGAGTGCTTACAGTCGAACACCACAACATAAAGAAAATGAAACCTTTAATATTTCTCAACAAATTAAAATAGCTATTGAAGAATTTAACAATGGGAAGAAACACAGAATCCCGAAAAGTATCAAACCAGACACAATGTATCCAACAGTACGTAACATCTGACACGCAGTATAAAAGACCGAACAACGAATGGTCATGAAGAGGAAGGAGAGCACAAAAAAACACTAAAAACCCCTTTATTTTCCGAAATGGGGGCCAAGAAAGATCTAAACAAACATATAGTCTTGCCCACCAATCCTTGCTGATCTTCTGCATCATTGCCTGGGTCCCTTGTTGGTATCATTTCTTCTTAAGTTGAAGTGAATAGTGGTGTGTGACTGCTGCAGGGATGAGTCGGTCACCGCTGGGGAGGTCCTGATGTCCGAAATTCTTAGCGATCAACTATAACCTTTGGTAGAATTCAGCAGTAGCACCACAGGAGAAACAGTTTGCAGACAATGGGAGTTGAATGGAGAATGTCCACTAGCTGAGGGGTACGTGGTGTTTTTCCACCAGCCACAAAACCTACTAGTAGCAGATTGGTGTGGGTGTTGGCTGAAGGACCACCACTTATCCTAAGGAAAAGACATCAATATTGTAGTCCTGGACAACCTCTTTAATTAGTTGACTTATAGGGTAGCTACTTCCAATGGATTTTATTACTGTGATATTTTATATCCCTGAGAGATCTTATCGGTATGTTTTTGTATGATCTGTGATGTGCGGGTGTATAGAGTGGACTTGGAGCAGATGGTGGCTGTGTTGTACGGCTATTATCTGCCTGTAACAGCAGAAAGTAGAGCTAGCTCAGCTCGCTGCTGTTTAGCCATTTAAATTCCGCTGTCAATCACTGCGATCAAACGGAACAGATGAGTTAACGTGGCAGCAAGGGGCCTGCTCAAGGCCCACACGGCTACCATCTTGGTCATCCTATGAAGCCTTAGGCTGGGCTTCCTAGGAGAACATCATTTCAACCTTGTGTGTTGCTTCGGTATTGCAATATTTAGTATGATTAAAGTTTCAAATCCCTGAGGGGCAGGGGGGCTAAAAAAGAACATAAAAATCTATAATCTAAAAAATAGATCTAAAAGTTTAAATCACTGTCCTTTTCCCTGTATAAAAGTAAAACAAATAGTGTCATATCCATAAAAGTCCCATCCATCAAAATATAAAGTTAGTAGAACTGTATGTTAAAGGGTTATTCCTAAAATAGCAAAGTGGTCTTGTAATGACATACCCATATATTTATTCAGTTGAGCTAATATAACTCATTTTTAATTTTGCCATGTTTTGCACATATCATTCCCTAAAGGATGCCCCTCCAGGATCTATTTATCCTCAAGTGGCAGCTACAACCATCCTGTAGTATTTCCAGTCCTCAAGATCGAACATGTTCTTCTCTGGGCTTCCTGCCAGGATAGCTCTGCTCTGATAGGTGTGTAGAAGCAACTTGTACTGTGAGGGTTAATGTCACGGAAAGGAGCGGAGCCACCTTCAGTGAAGTGCAGAGATCATACTAGAAAGCAGTAGTGCAGTAGAGCGATGTACTGCAAGATGGGCTGTGTATAGAGGGGCTGTAAGGAGAGATATACTGCAAGATAATGCTCTGTATAGAGGGGCTGTAAGGAGAGATATACTGCAAGATAATGCTCTGTATAGAGGGGCTGAGAGGAGAGAGAAACTGAAGGATAGGGCCGGATATAGGGGGTTGAGAAGAGCGTAATACTTCAGGATGGGGCTCTGTGTAGAGGGGCTGAGAAGAGCGATAGGATGGGGCTATATACAGGGTGCTGAAAGGAGAGATATGCTGTATTATGGGGTTGTACAAAGGGGGCTGAGAGGAAAGATACACTGCAGGATGAGCCTGTATATACACAGTGGATATAAGATAAAGTCTACACAGCCATATTAAAATACCAGGTTTTTGTCATGTAAAAAATCATACTAATAAGAATCATTTCAGAACTTTTTCCATATTTATTGTCATTCATAATCTGTACAATTCAATTGTAAAACACATTGAAATCTTTTTGGGTAGAAAAATAAAGTTAAAGAAATAAAGTAATGTGGTTGCAAATATGCACACCTTTAAATTAGTATTTTGTTGAAGTACCCTTTGACTTTATGACAGTGTTCAGTCTTTCTAGGTCGGCGTCTATCAGCGCAGCACATCTAGAATTGCCGATCTTTGTCCCCTCTTCCTTGAAGTAGCTCAACATGTCAGTTTGCTGGGGAATCTGCTGTGTATAGTGCCCTCTTCAGGTCACCCACAGATTTTCAATTAGATTGAGGTCTGGGCTCTGGCTTGACCATTTCAAAGCTCTGATCTTCTTCTGGTGAAAAAATTAATTTGTTGATTTGGAGGTAATTTTAGGGTTGTTGTGCTGAAAGGTAAAATCCCTCTTCATAATGACCTTTTTAGCAGAGCTCTGAAGGTTTTGTTGCAAAATTGATCCATATTTTGACGGTTTAGAATCCCCTTCGCCTTGACTAAAGCCTCAGTTCTTGCTGCTGAAAAACAGTCCTAAAGCGTAATGCTGCCTTCACCATGCTTCACTGTGGGTCTCATGCTCTTTTGGTGATGCGCAGTGTTCCAAAAACATGCCTTTTGGAATTATGGCCAAAAAGTTAAACTTTGGCCTCATCTGACCCTAACACATTTCCCACATGCTTTTGGCAAGCTTAATGTAGGTTTTGGCAAAACATATCTGGGCTTGGATGTTTAATAAAAGCTTCTGTCTTGCCACCCAACCCCAAAGGCCAGACATATGAATACAGAAGATTGTTGTCACATGCAGTACACAACTAGTACTTGGCAGAAATTCCTGCAGCTCATTAAATGTTGCTGTTGGTGTCTTGGCTGCCCCCGAACCAATTTTCTCTTGCCTTTTCATCAATTTTTGAGGGACGTCTAGTTCTAACTAATGTCACTGCTGTACAACATTTAACATTTTTCTTGATGACCATTGTTAGAGTGTTCCATGGAATGTCTAATGCCATGGAAAAAATTTTTGTACCCTTCTCCTCACTGATAAATTTCAACTATGAGATCCCTTTGGTGTGTTGTAAGCTGTTTATGGGCAATGGCTTTTGCTACTAAGAAAATGTCAAGAAAATCCTACTAGCACACTTAAACTTCATATGGGGTTAATCAGAATCACTGTAAATGATGTTGGCCGTGCACTGACTACTATTTAACATTAGTTTAAATGTGATTGGTTAATTCTGAACACTACCACATCCCAGTGTCCGTAATGGTAATTTCCTTTGCACCACTCCACCGGCTCTGTGCTTCCTTGAGGCAACTTCCCACCGAGTTATCAGCAAATCCATAGGTAAATTGTTTCCAAAGCACTCCTTGCCTTGGAAAAAAATTGTCTCTACAACTACATCCCCAATTATAAGGGGGTGTTCACACTTATGCAATCACATTATTTTAGTTTTTTTATTTTTATTTCTCTCCTCAAAATGATTTTACTTTGTTTCTCAATGGATTTCTACAGATTACGGGCAACATTAAAAGTGAAAAAAGTTCTGATATGACTCTTCTGGGTACGATTTTTTTACATGACAAAAACCTGGCATTTTACTTGGGGTGTGTCGACTTTGTATATCTTCTGTAGAAGGGCTGAGAAGAGTGATATTCTGCAGGATGGGGCTGTTTTTTCAGGGGCTAAAAATATATGCTGCTGAATGGGGCTGTGTATACAAGGAATGAGATCTTATACAACAGAATGGGGCTGTATATAGAAGAGTTGAGACGATATACTACAGTTTGGGGCTGTGTATAGAGGGGTGAGATGTTATACTGTAGCTTGAGGCTGTATATAAAGGGGTGGAGAAAAATAAAATACTCAAGGATATGGCTAAGAAGGGCTTATAGGATATACTGCAAGATGGGGTTGTGTATAAAGGGACTGAAAGTAGTGATATACTGCAAGATGGGACTGTATACAGGGGCTGAGATTAGCTGAGCTATGTTTGTAGCCTTCTTTTGAGAGACCAGTAATATGAAAGTGTAAAGGCTGCTCTGTTGATACACATGACAGAGGATTATCTTCTCCCATAAGCATCAACAGACCAGCATTTTTAGTTTTACAAAACTGATGTCAGCAGCAAGCACCAAATCACTCAATGATGTCACTGTGGAGGCATGCAGGAGAGTTCAGCTCTGCTATAAAGCAGCTAAAAATGACGTAACCCACACAGGCAGCAAAACTGATGTAGATGGCAGAAGATAAAGTTGGCCAGGCAGCGTACTGTGCAGAAACAGAAAGTCCACAGAGACACAAGATGAATTCTACATTTACATAAGCTTGATGACAACCCAGGAAAGTAGGGCTAGTCAGGAGCAGACAGGAAAGGGGAGCAGTGTCTGCAGTACCAAAGAGAAGCAGGTGCTGTTGGGAAATGTAGTTTTAACAGATAAGAATAGGACCGTCCATTCAGCTTTGTAAAGATGGATTCAGAGAGGGGCAGATAGAAATGAAAAAAGACACAAAGTTACAAGAAAGAAACTTTATATTGGGATTAATATGTACATCAACAATAAGTATGCATATGCTGTGCTTGGTGAAAAGTAATTTGATTCTGGTAATAACCCTTTAAACACCACCCCCCCCCCGCCAAAAAAAAAACAAATTTAATACCAGAACTGCAATTTTTCGGCCCCCACACCTCCCAAATAAAATGTAATAAAATTGTAATTTTTACAGTACAATGATTGCTGCAAAAACAAAACGCAAAAAGACAAGGGTTTGAGTTGCATTGTATTTTCACTGTTTCATACAACCTGGAATTTCCTCCTTTGTTTTTCAGTATATTATAAGCTAAAATAAATGGTGTAATTCAAAACTACAACTCATACTGCAAAAAAAATACCCTAGTACGGCTATGTCGATGACAAGATAAAAAGTTGTTATGGCTCTTAAAAGAAAAGGAGACAAAACTAAGAAATGAAAAATAACCTCTTTTTAAAGGTCATACCTGCCATTGAACAGGTCTCAGCATATTGGTGAGCAGTAGTCACCCCTTTCTTCCAGCATTAGCTCTGGGGGATGGGTTGACGACGTGTCAACCCTGACGCCATCTTTTGTTTTGAGTTTAACAGATTTAAAACCCCCCTTGGAGTGGGAAAAACAATTTACAATACTTTCCAGGACCCTCCATACTCGGTAAAGCTATTAAAATATAGTTTTTAGCCTCAATAAATGAAACATTTAATTCAAGAGGGACTTCAAAGAGGTATCTTTATAGAAGAAAAAGAGTTTGTAGATCCATTGATATTTTCTAAATTTTCAGCAAGTCACATTTTTCATGTCATAATTTGGTTTCCAAAACTAGAAAAAAAAGTTAATTTAAAAAAGTTTTTGATTTTTTTTAAATGTCTTGAATATGTGTTGTATGAATCCACTCTCTGAGAGTGTAGTAATCTATAAGCTGTACTATAATGACTACTAAAAAATCCCCACCTGCCCTCCAGGAAACATTTTACATTTTTTACCTACATGAAAACCCTGCAAATATACAAGTGGCATTTCACAAAAACAGCATATAAAACAATGAATATAAAAATATAATTGTAGAAATTATTTCATATTTTACCTTTTTTGTTTTTTTTTATTTCATACAAACTTTAAGCAGTTTACTTACATTTATAATTATATATATAAAAAGGTAGAATAAAGAAAGCGAACGCTATATTCATAAATATCTCTCTCTCTCTCTGTAGGTTCTGCATACAAAACAAAAATTTGTACATCCACCGACAGTGGCAGGACACTGTTGTCTGGGCATTGACTTGAGATGCTTTGAAATCGATGCATGGAATTCTAAAAAAATGTAAACAATACTTAAAGGGGACTTGTCATCTGCCATAAATATGTCATTTTTCTTACGTGGTGTAAATGCCACTGTTCTCCTGAATCCAGCGATGTTTTTCTTTCGTTCCTGCGACTTTCCGTTCCTGAGATATGGCCCCCTCTTTCTTGCACATAAATCTAGTCTTGTTAGGCAAGGGGCGTGGTCTTCAAAGATACACCACACCCACTTTTTCCGAAAAATACTAGGATTTACATACAGGGAAAAGGAGGCCATATCTCAGGCACAGAGAGGCGCAGGAACAAAAGAAAAACATTGACGGATTCAGGAGAACAGCGGCATTTACACCGTGTAAAAAGATTACATATTTATGGCAAGTGACAGGTCCACTTTAAAATGATGCTCTGGTTTGGGGACACTTTGTAGAATATATTAAAATGTTTTTTTTTTTTTTTATGAAAAAAAAAATCCCCTTTTCTTTTTTAGCTCCAGGAAATTCAAAAATACTGTAAAAATTTTTCAAAAATTTCCTTGACAATTTCTGCTTGGTGCAGAAGATTATAGGGCAGTTTGTTAAAAGCAGGAAATCCGAAGTTTTTCCTTTTCTTTTGTGCAGAATTTGTGAATTTCCCCTCTTATATTAAGGTCTAACCAATACCTTGATATTCTCTACACAGTATTTTCAGTCCAGAGTTACATTTTAGTAAAGTGAACCTGAAATGGCTTGAATTCCACTCAGTTTTATTTTCCAGATAGAGCCCATTGAATAATACGGGTTAAAGGGGCTTTGAAGTCCAGTCCAGCATTTTTTCTTCACAGGTTAGGTAAAAAATAATCCTTTATTCTTCGCTAGTAGGTCAATAAAAGTACCAAGGTAGACCCCACTGCATCAACATAAAGAGTCGTGAATATTTACAACATGGCCGGCACCAGGAGGTGGTTGGACGACCCAAATGGTGACCGCAGTCTTTACATTTATTGGTTTTTTTTTGCAATTTTTGAAAACATTCATGTCGGTCCTGATATTTTCCTATTATCACATCTCATTTGGCACAATTATTTTGAACGTCTTTGTCTACTAGAAGAAAGTACTTCCGACCGTGGATAGTGCTTTGGTTTTTCATGGTTTTGTGAGGTCTGGAACGGATACAAAACATTTTTTGTGTTATTTTTCATTTGCAAACGTATCTCTCCACGGTCCTCTCACATTTTTTGCAAGTTACATAGCAACACCAATGGTATTTGCAATGACATCGCTCCACCACCGTGTCCATGTAAGGGTTGTATCCTCGGCCGCAGCACATTAAGTCACAACTGTCGCTTCCAAAGGAGGTTTTATTGCATTGTCTGAAAGAAAACAATGAGACAATGGAGGGTTAATAAGTTTTCCTTCAGCATATGGAGCATTCAGCGGATGGACAGAGTTAATGTCAAACATAACCTGGCAGCAGATGCATCATCCGATTCTGGATTCTGCAATAGCAAAAAAAGAAAAAAGACAAAAAACAACCACAACAGGGCGACCATAATACATTCTGTATGGGCCTGAATGAGGCTGACGTGATGTTTAAATGTCCTTAAATGCCACCGCTCTATGGAATGTGCTCCGGAAAGTCAAACGATGGGAAACTGCGCAGAACTTAATGGCACCAGATGTAAAACAATGGACATTTATTTTTCTTTTTGTTTCCTATTAGGATTTTGTTTTCCCCTTTTTTTCATGTGACCATATGCAGCTGGGCATTTCATTTTTATTGAGATTTTATTTGGATGATATCATAAAGTTGAAACAATTAAAACCAAATTTATTTGCGTATTATATAAAGTCTAAGGCTCAAGTCACACAAGCAGAAACGTAACTTCGGGGGGGCACCAATAGCCCCCCATCCCCGCTCTAACCACATGCCATTGATAATACTGGTGTCTTACATGGCAGAGGGACCTTTGGAACCATATAGGTGTCAACCCTGTAGCACATGGATGTTAAGGATCCACAAGACTTCTTTATGAATGGCTCTTCGTTTTGACTAATAGAAGATAAGACCTAATGGAAACGCGTCCCTTGGGGCAATCAGACATGATCCCGCTGCTGACACCCTTGGCAATCAGTTGGTTTTGCAGGGGAAAAAAACCTTTATCCTGCAATGGCCACTGCTTATGGAACGGAAAGAATATAAAAAATATTACTACTGCTACAAACACTACATATAAAATATAAAAACACTTTATTTATATGATTGTTGAGGGTCCGACCATCGAGACCCATTCTGATCCCAATGACAGAGGCTGTCAAGTCAAAAAACTAAACTAAAAACAAAGCCACAATCAAAGGAATTAAAATTCCCTCAAGATTCAAGAAAAACAGCAAAAAAGGGCAGCAAACCCATATAATACAGATGGCGGCAACACAGGTGCAAAATACTGATGAGACTACCACTCACAACCTACCAGTTCATGGAGGAGGTGATTGCTTAGTATTAAAATTGCACACAAAAAAAGGTTTGTATAGGGTGCTGTTCACACATTAGTAGTGCACAGTATCTGACTTTCAGCCTATTACTGAAACCTATACTATTTGATTAGGCAGGCTGCCTAGGACTATCTAAGTGCACCCCTTGAGGACAGACCCCCTAGTTTAGGGTTTAGTTCACTCAGGCTGTAAAGTCCCCTTAGTGAAAAGAGCGGCATAGTGCGCGCATCACCTATTCACTATGGGTATATAGAAGCGGTAGCAGGACGGTGTGACCATCTCTCTGCGACAGCGGACATATGTGACCACCTCTCTGCAATACCGGACATGTGTGACCACCTCTCTGCAATACCGGACATGTGTGACCACCTCTCTGTGGTAATGGGAATGTGTGACCACCTCTCTGCGGTAATGGGAATGTGTGACCACCTCTCTGTGGTAATGGGAATGTGCGACCACCTCTCTGCGGTAATGGGAATGTGTGACCACCTCTCTGCGGTAATGGGAATGTGTGACCACCTCTCTGCGGTAATGGGAATGTGTGACCACCTCTCTGTGGTAATGGGAATGTGCGACCACCTCTCTGCGGTAATGGGAATGTGTGACCACCTCTGTGCGGTAATGAGAATGTGTGACCACCTCTCTGCAGTAATGGGAATGTGCGACCACCTCTCTGCGGTAATGGGAATGTGTGACCACCTCTGTGCGGTAATGAGAATGTGTGACCACCTCTCTGTGGTAATGGGAATGTGTGACCACCTCTCTGCGGTAATGGGAATGTGTGACCACCTCTCTGTGGTAATGGGAATGTGCGACCACCTCTCTGTGGTAATGGGAATGTGTGACCACCTCTGTGCGGTAATGAGAATGTGTGACCACCTCTCTGCAGTAATGGGAATGTGCGACCACCTCTCTGCGGTAATGGGAATGTGTGACCACCTCTCTGCAGTAATGGGAATGTGTGACCATCTCTCTGCGGTAATGGGAATGTGTGACCACCTCTCTGCAGTAATGGGAATGTGTGACCACCTCTCTGCAGTAATGGGAATGTGCGACCACCTCTCTGCAGTAATGGGAATGTGCGACCACCTCTCTGCGGTAATGGGAATGTGTGACCACCTCTCTGCAGTAATGGGAATGTGTGACCATCTCTCTGCGGTAATGGGAATGTGTGACCACCTCTCTGCAGTAATGGGAATGTGTGACCACCTCTCTGTGGTAATGGGAATGTGCGACCACCTCTCTGTGGTAATGGGAATGTGTGACCATCTCTCTGTGACAGCGGACATGTGTGACCACCTCTCTGCGGTAATGGGAATGTGTGACCACCTCTCTGCGGTAATGGGAATGTGTGACCACCTCTCTGCGGTAATGGGAATGTGTGACCACCTCTCTGCAGTAATGGGAATGTGTGACCACCTCTCTGTGGTAATGGGAATGTGTGACAACCTCTCTGTGGTAATGGGAATGTGCGACCACCTCTCTGCGGTAATGGGAATGTGTGACCACCTCTCTGCGGTAATGGGAATGTGTGACCACCTCTCTGCGGTAATGGGAATGTGTGACCACCTCTCTGCGGTAATGGGAATGTGTGACCATCTCTCTGTGACAGCAGACATGTGTGACCACCTCTCTGCGGTAATGGGAATGTGCGACCACCTCTCTGCGGTAATGGGAATGTGTGACCACCTCTCTGCGGTAATGGGAATGTGTGACCACCTCTCTGTGGTAATGAGAATGTGTGACCACTAGTGTTGAGCATTCCGATACTGAAATATCGGGTATCGGCCGATATTCACTGTATCGGAATTCCGATACTTAATTCCGATACTTTTATAATATCGAATACCGGAATCGGAAGTTCCCATAATGCCTGCGCTCTGCAGTGTCTGTGAAGGATGACAAGCTGGGTGGCAGCGCTCAGCTGCGATCCAGCTTGTCATCAGAATGCCATCCCAGCGTGGGAGAATTCTCCTGATTGTTTAAAAGCCGGCGCGCGGTAAAAAGCCGCCGGCTTTTAAACAATCACGCAGCCCCATACTGCTTCCCCGCAGCCTCCCACCCCGATCCTCCGCTCCCCTCGCCACCTCCCATCCCGATCGTAAATTAGGACCGGGCGGGGAGCGCAGCACCAAGGAGCGAAGGACCCGGGCGGGGAAGCCGGCAGTGAAAAGACTTCACCGCCGGCTTTCCCGTTCTGTGCTGCGCTTTCCCGCCGGTTATTTCAAATGAACAGCTGAGGTATCAGGTGATGCCGATCAGCTGTTCATTTGAAGTAGCCGCGGTGCCCTCAGAGGGTTCATGTGAGTTCATGCTTCACTGCATTGCATGAACTCACATGAACTTTCCCACGGCCGCACAGGTCAGCCTCACCTCCCAGACCCGTCATGATTAGTGTGTGCGGGGTGTGTGTGTGTGTGTGTGTGTGTGCGCGGGGTGTGTGTGTGTGCGGGGTGTGTGTGTGTGCGGGGTGTGTGTGTGTGCGGGGTGTGTGTGTGTGCGGGGTGTGTGTGTGTGCGGGGTGTGTGTGTGTGCGGGGTGTGTGTGTGTGCGGGGTGTGTGTGTGCGGGGTGTGTGTGTGTGCGGGGTGTGTGTGTGCGGGGTGTCTGTGTGCGGGGTGTCTGTGTGCGGGGTGTGTGTGTGTGGTGTGTGTGTGTGTGTGTGCGGGGTGTGTGTGTGTGCGGGGTGTGTGTGTGTGCGGGGTGTGTGTGTGTGTGTGTGTGTGCGGGGTGTGTGTGTGTGCGGGGTGTGTGTGTGTGCGGGGTGTGTGTGTGTGCGGGGTGTGTGTGTGTGCGGGGTGTGTGTGTGTGCGGGGTGTGTGTGTGTGCGGGGTGTGTGTGTGTGCGGGGTGTCTGTGCGATGTTTGTGCGGGTGTCTGTGCGGGTGTCTGTGCGTGCAGGCAGACATAGGCCGATGTGACACTACTACTCCCATCGGCCTATGTCTGTCCCCCGTCCACTCGTGCCAGCAGGATCAGCTCAATGGGAGCAGTAGTTCCCATCAGCCTGATCCTGCTATTTAAATTGCCCTACTGTGTCCCCAATAAATGTTAAATACATGTCATTGGTGGCCAGTGGTTACCTAAAAGAAATTAGTTTATACATTACCTGTCCCCGCCGATCGCCACCTAAAATAAAGTAAAAAATAAAAAACTACACCTATACTCACCAAGACACCTAATTCCCCGAAGCCATCGATCTCCTGTAATAAAATATAAAATAATAAACCACAACCTTATCCTTACCCCTCCGTAGTAGTCCACGAGTGTCCCACGAAGATCTCCAGTTCAGAGCAGCCACATAGAATGTGACCGCTCTGAACCGCTGCCGCCGCTAGAATGACGGGGCCGTAAGGGTTCACCGGAGTTCAGGCAGCGCTGCTCCGGTTAGCTCCTTTACGGCACTGCTGTATCGTGAGAAATTCCCACGGTACAGCACTGCCGTAAAGGAGGTCTCCGGAGCTGCGCTGCCTGAATGCACTCCGGTGACCTCAGTCAGTGGCTCCCGCTGCCGGGAGCGGACGTGTTCCCGGCAGCCTGAGCTTACAGCAGCCATGCACAGCTGTCACCATCTCCAGATGTGACAGCTGTGCATGGGAGATCAGCGCAGGAACGTGGACAGGTAACTATTTTTTTTTTAGTAAACTAAGAATTAAATAAAATGGTGTTTTATTTCAAATAAATTATTTTTTTCTGGGTGTAGTGTGTTTTTTCTTTTTAACACTTTGTAGGTTAGTAATGGGGGTGTCATATAGACGGCCATCATTACTAACCTGGGCTTCATGGCAGCTGGCGCTGACATGAACCCCACCACTATTACCCCCTGCCACCGCACCAGGGCAGCGTGGAAGAGCGAGGCTAAGTGCCAGAATTGGCGCATCCTATGGATGCGCCATTTCTGGGGCGGCTGACGGCTGGTGTTTCTAGCCTGGGAGGGGGCCAATATTCATGGCACCCTTCCTGAGCTATTAATATCAGCCCCCAGCTGTCTGCCTAGCCTTTGCTAGCTATTAAAATAGAGGGGACCCCACGTCATTTTTTTTTGGGGGGTCCCCCATTTTAATAGCTAGTAAAGGCTAGGTATTCAGCTGGGGGCTGATATTAGTAGCCTGGGAAGCTCCGTGGGTTTTACCCCCTTCCCAGGCTTCAAACATCTGCCCCAGCCGTCTGCTTAACCTCCGCTAGAGACTAAAATTATGGGGGATCCCACGCCATTTTTTTTTTAAATAAATCCTTTATTTTAACACTAAATGACATTTGAGGACTTAATAAAGATGCAGTCCCTAAATTATTATTTATTTTTTAATAAATTTTTCCCAAAACTTTTGACGTGGGCTTCGCCATATTTTTGTATGCCAGCCAGGTACAGCATCCAGCTTCTATGAACGCGCCATTTTCCGGGGCGGCCGCGGACTGCAATTTTCAGCGGGGGGGGGGAGGGCAAAAAGCTTGGGCCTCCCTGCGCTGCAGATTCCATCCCCCAGCTGCCTAGTTGTACCTGGCTGGACACAAAAATAGGGAGAAGCTCCACGTTTTTTTTTTTTTAATTATTTCATGAAATTCATGGAATAATTAAGAAAAAAAGGGCTTCCCTATATTGTTGTGTCCGGCTAGGTACAAATAGGCAGCTGGTGGTTGGGGGCAGCCCGTTCCTGCCTGCTGTACCTGGCTGGACACAAATATAGTGTGAAGCCCCACGTCAATTTTTTTTTAATTATTTCAGGAAATTCATGAAATAATTAAAAAAAAATTATGTGGGGCTTCGCCCTATAATTGTGTCCAGCCAGGTACAGCAGGCAGGAACGGGCTGCCCCCAACCACCAGCTGCCTATTTGTACCTAGCCGGACACAACAATATAGGGAAGCCCTTTTTTTCTTAATTATTCCATGAATTTCATGAAATAATTAAAAAAAAAAATGTGTGGCGCTTCGCCCTATTTTTGTGTCCAGCCAGGTACAACTAGGCAGCTGGGGGCTGGAATCTGCAGCGCAGGGAGACCCAAGCTTTCTGGGTCCCACCCGCTGCAAATTGCAGTCCGCAGCCGCCCCGGAAAATGGCGCGTTCATAGAAGCGCCATCTTCTGGCGCTGTACCCAACTCATCCAGGGCCCTGGTGCGGTGGCTCACTGGGTAATAAAGGGGTTAAGGCCAGCTTGGCATTATCAGCTGGCCCTAAGCCCGAAATTCATGGGGTCACGCCAATATTAGACATGACCGCCATGAATTTCTAGTAAAGTATTTAAAAAAAACACAAACACCCAGAAAAAAGTCCTTTAATTGAAATAAAGACACAATTCTTTATTGTTCTAAATTAAACCATACTTACCGCCACACCCATTCCAGCTGAAGCCAACGATCTCCTGCAATAAAAGTAAAATAATAAAGCAACCTCATCCTTACCTTTCCATGGTTCCCAGGACAGCTTCAGCTCTGCTACATCGAGATGACAGGCTGGACCGCAGCAGAACGCTGCCATCCAGCCTGTCATCCCGCGGACACTGAGAAGCGCAGGCATGCTTGCGCTCCTCAGTGTCTTTCTGTGACGTCATCCAGATGAGCCGAGGTCATGTCCAATGAACTCAGCTCACCTCATGCACGTCACTGACAGCGTGGGAAAATTCTCCTGCACTCAGCGCTTCAGCGTGAGAATTCTCCCACGCTGTCAGTGACGTGCATGAGGTGCGCCGAGTTCATGGGACATGACCTCACCTCATGCACGTCACTGACAGCGTGGGAAAATTCTCACGCTGAAGCGCTGAGTGCAGGAGAATTCTCCCACGCTGTCAGTGACGTACATGAGGTGAGCCGAGTTCATTGTCGGCTCATCTGGATGCCGTCACAGCCAGACACTGAGGAGTGGAAGTATGCCTGCGCTTCTCAGTGTCTGCGGGATGACAGGCTGGATGGCAGCGTTCTGCTGCGGTCCAGCCTGTCATCTCGATGTAGCAGAGCTGGAGCCGTCGTGGGAGCCATGGAAAGGTAAGGATGAGGTTGCTTTATTATTTTTCTTTTATTGCAGGAGATCGTTGGCTTCAGCTGGAATGGGCGTGATGGTAAGTATGGTTTAATTTAGAACAATAAAGAATTGTGTGTTTATTTCAATTAAAGGACTTTTTTCTGGGTGTTTGTGTTTTTTTTAAATACTTTACTAGAAATTCATGGTGGTCATGTCTAATATTGGCGTGACCCCATGAATTTCGGGCTTAGGGCCAGCTGATAATGCCAAGCTGGCCTTAACCCCTTTATTACCCAGTGAGCCACCGCATCAGGGCCCTGGATGAGTTGGGTACAGCGCCAGAAGATGGCGCTTCTATGAACGCGCCATTTTCCGGGGCGGCTGCGGACTGCAATTTGCAGCGGGTGGGGCCCAGAAAGCTTGGGCCTCCCTGCGCTGCAGATTCCATCCCCCAGCTGCCTAGTTGTACCTGGCTGGACACAAAAATAGGGCGAAGCTCCACGTTTTTTTTTTTTTAAATTCATGAAATTCATGGAATAATTCAGAAAAAAAGGGCTTCCCTATATTGTTGTGTCCGGCTAGGTACAAATAGGCTGCTGGTGGTTGGGGGCAGCCCGTTCCTGCCTGCTGTACCTGACTGGACACAAATATAGGGCGAAGCCCCACATCAATTTTTTTAAATTATTTCATGAATTTCCTGAAATGATTTAAAAAAAATTGACGTGGGGCTTCGCACTATATTTGTGTCCAGCCAGGTACAGCAGGCAGGAACGGGCTGCCCCCAACCACCAGCTGCCTATTTGTACCTGGTTGGACACAACAATATAGGGAAGCCCTTTTTTTCTTAATTATTTCATGAATTTCATGAAATAATTAAAAAAAAAAAATACGTGAAGCTTCTCCCTATTTTTGTGTCCAGCCAGGTACAACTAGGCAGCTGGGGGATGGAATCTGCAGCGCAGGGAGGCCCAAGCTTTCTGCCCCCCCCCCTCCCCCCGCTGAAAATTGCAGTGCGCAGCCACCCCGGAAAATGGCGCGTTCATAGAAGCTGGATGCTGTACCTGGCTGGCATACAAAAATATGGCGAAGCCCACGTCAAAAGTTTTGGGAAAAATTAATTAAAAAATAAATAATAATTTAGGGACTGCATCTTTATTAACTCCTCAAATGTCATTTAGTGTTAAAATAAAGGACTTATTTTAAAAAAAATTGACGTGGGGCTTCGCCCTATATTTGTGTCCAGCCAGGTACAGCAGGCAGGAACAGGCTGCCCCCAACCACCAGCTGCCTATTTGTACCTGGCCGGACACAACAATATAGGGAAGCCCTTTTTTTCTTAATTATTCCATGAATTTCATGAAATAATTTTAAAAAAAAATGCGTGGGGCTTCGCCCTATTTTTGTGCCCAGCCAGATACAACTAGGCAGCTGGGGGCTGGAATCCGCAGCGCAGGGAGACCCAAGCTTTCTGGGCCACCCCCGCTGCAAATTGCAGTCCGCAGCCGCCCCAGAAAATGGCGCGTTCATAGAAGCGCCATCTTCTGGCGCTGTACCCAACTCATCCAGGGCCCTGGTGCGGTGGCTCACTGGGTAATAAAGGGGTTAAGGCCAGCTTGGCATTATCAGCTGGCCCTAAGCCCAAAATTCATGGGGTCACGCCAATATTAGACATGACCACCATGAATTTCTAGTAAAGTATTTAAAAAAACACAACACCCAGAAAAAAGTCCTTTAATTGAAATAAACACACAATTCTTTATTGTTCTAAATTAAACCATACTTACCATCACGCCCATTCCAGCTGAAGCCAACGATCTCCTGCAATAAAAGTAAAATAATAAAGCAACCTCATCCTTACCTTTCCATGGTTCCCATGACAGCTTCAGCTCTGCTACATCGAGATGACAGGCTGGACCGCAGCAGAACGCTGCCATCCATCCTGTCATCCCGCAGACACTGAGAAGCGCAGGCATACTTCCACTCCTCAGTGTCTGGCTGTGACGGCATCCAGATGAGCCGAGGTCATGTCCAATGAACTCCGCTCACTTCATGTACGTCACTGACAGCGTGGGAAAATTCTCCTGCACTCAGCACTTCAGCGTGAGAATTTTCCCACGCTGTCAGTGACGTGCATGAGGTGAGCTGAGTTCATTGGACATGACCTCACCTCATGTATGTCACTGACAGCGTGGGAGAATTCTCACGCTGAAGCGCTGAGTGCAGGAGAATTTTCCCACGCTGTCAGTGACGTGCATGAGGTGAGCTGAGTTCATTGGACATGAACTCGGCTCATCTGGATGACGTCACAGAGAGACACTGAGGAGCGCAAGCATGCCTGCTCTTCTCAGTGTCTGCGGGATGACAGGCTGGATGGCGGCGTTCTGCTGCGGTCCAGCCTGTCATCTCGATGTAGCAGAGCTGGAGCTGTCCTGGGAACCATCGAAAGGTAAGGATGAGGTTGCTTTATTATTTTACTTTTATTGCAGGAGATCGTTGGCTTCAGCTGGAATGGGCGTGATGGTAAGTATGGTTTAATTTAGAACAATAAAGAATTGTGTCTTTATTTCAATTAAAGGACTTTACTCTGGGTGTTTGTGTTTTCTTTTAACTTTGACTATGGGGTTAGTAATGGGGGTGTCTTATAGACGCCTCTCCATTACTAACCTGGGCTTGATGTCAGCTGGCATTATAAGCTGACATCAACCCCAACCCTATTACCCCCTGCCACCGCACCAGGGCAGCGTGGAAGAGCGAGGCTAAGTGCCAGAATTGGCGCATCCTATGGATGCGCCATTTCTGGGGCGGCTGACGGCTGGTGTTTCTAGCCTGGGAGGGGGCCAATATTCATGGCACCCTTCCTGGGCTATTAATATCAGCCCCCAGCTGTCTGCCTAGCCTGTGCTAGCTATTAAATTAGGGGGGACCCCACGTCATTTTTTTGGGGGGGTCCCCCATTTTAATAGCTAGTAAAGGCTAGGTATTCAGCTGGGGGCTGATATTAGTAGCCTGGGAAGCTCCGTGGGTATTACCCCCTTCCCAGGCTTCAAACATTTGCCCCAGCTGTCTGCTTAACCTCCGCTAGAGCCTAAAATTAAGGGGAACCCCACGCCAATTTTTTTTTAAATAAATCCTTTATTTTAACACTAAATGACAAGTACAGTAATCAACACTGTCACTGTACTTCATATATATGTGACTGACATGTTTCTATCTATCTAATCTATGTGTGATTCTCTATTCCTTCTATTCTAAATTGTCGGGTACAGATGCTGAATTGCCGGCCGGCTTTCTTAAAGAGACGGTGCATGAAAACACTATTATTTTTTTAAATAAATCCTTTACACTAAATGACAAGTTCTGTAAGCAACACTGTCACTGTACTTCTTATATATGTGACTGACATGTTTCTATCTATCTAATCTATGTGTGAAGCTCTATTCTGTCTGTTATAAATTGTCGGGTACAGATGCTGAATTGCCGGCCGGCTTTTTTAAAGAGACGGTGCACGAAAACACTAATATTTTTTTTAATAAATCCTTTACACTAAATGACAAGTACAGTAAGCAACACTGTCACTGTACTTCATATATATGTGACTGACATGTTTCTATCTATCTAATCTATGTGTGAAGCTCTATTCTTTCTGTTGTAAATTGTCGGGTACCGGTGAATGCCGCTGATGAATTGCCGGCTTTTCATGTCATTCTACATTATTCTTAGTTGTTTTACTTCATGTAGAATTAACCTACAAGGAAAGAAAGGGTTTATTTTCATTCCGATATTTGTGTCCCATTGACTTGCATTGGTTTCCGGTATCGGAATCGGCGATATCCGATACTTTTTGGGTATCGGCCCGATCCAATCCGATACGATATTTCCTGATATCGGAAGGTATCGCTCAACACTAGTGACCACCTCTCTGTGGTAATGGGTATGTGTGACCACCTCTCTGCGGTAATGGGAATGTGCGACCACCTCTCTGTGGTAATGGGAATGTGTGACCACCTCTCTGTGGTAATGGGAATGTGCGACCACCTCTCTGTGGTAATGGGAATGTGTGACCATCTCTCTGTGACAGCGGACATGTGTGACCACCTCTCTGCGGTAATGGGAATGTGTGACCACCTCTCTGCGGTAATGGGAATGTGTGACCACCTCTCTGCGGTAATGGGAATGTGTGACCACCTCTCTGCAGTAATGGGAATGTGTGACCACCTCTCTGTGGTAATGGGAATGTGTGACCACCTCTCTGTGGTAATGGGAATGTGCGACCACCTCTCTGCGGTAATGGGAATGTGTGACCACCTCTCTGCGGTAATGGGAATGTGTGACCACCTCTCTGCGGTAATGGGAATGTGTGACCACCTCTCTGCGGTAATGGGAATGTGTGACCATCTCTCTGTGACAGCGGACATGTGTGACCACCTCTCTGCGGTAATGGGAATGTGCGACCACCTCTCTGCGGTAATGGGAATGTGTGACCACCTCTCTGCGGTAATGGGAATGTGTGACCACCTCTCTGCGGTAATGGGAATGTGTGACCACCTCTCTGCGGTAATGGGAATGTGTGACCACCTCTCTGCGGTAATGGGAATGTGTGACCACCTCTCTGCGGTAATGGGAATGTGTGACCACCTCTCTGAGGTAATGGGAATGTGTGACCACCTTTCTGCGGTAATGGGAATGTGTGACCACCTCTCTGTGGTAAAGGGAATGTGTGACCACCTCTCTCTGGTAATGGGAATGTGTGACCACCTCTCTCTGGTAATGGGTATGTGTGACCACCTCTCTGCGGTAATGGGAATGTGCGACCACCTCTCTGTGGTAATGGGAATGTGTGACCACCTCTCTGCGGTAATGGGAATGTGTGACCATCTCTCTGTGGTAATGGGAATGTGTGACCACCTCTCTGCAGTAATGGGAATGAGTGACCACCTCTCTGCGGTAATGGGAATGTGTGACCACCTCTCTGCGGTAATGGGAATGTGTGACCACCTCTCTGCGGTAATGGGAATGTGTGACCATCTCTCTGCAGTAATGGGAATGTGTGACCACCTCTCTGCGGTAATGGGAATGTGTGACCATCTCTCTGCGGTAATGGGAATGTGTGACCACCTCTCTGCGGTAATGGGAATGTGTGACCACCTCTCTGCGGTAATGGGAATGTGTGACCACCTCTCTGCGGTAATGGGAATGTGTGACCACCTCTCTGCGGTAATGGGAATGTGTGACCATCTCTCTGCAGTAATGGGAATGTGTGACCACCTCTCTGCGGTAATGGGAATGTGTGACCACCTCTCTGCAGTAATGGGAATGTGTGACCACCTCTCTGCGGTAATGGGAATGTGTGACCACCTCTCTGCGGTAATGGGAATGTGTGACCACCTCTCTGCAGTAATGGGAATGTGTGACCACCTCTCTGCGGTAATGGGAATGTGTGACCATCTCTCTGCGGTATTGAGAATGTGTGACCACCTCTCTGCAGTAATGGGAATGTGTGACCACCTCTCTGCAGTAATGGGAATGTGTGACCATCTCTCTGTGGTAATGGGAATGTGTGACCACCTCTCTGCGGTAATGGGAATGTGTGACCACCTCTCTGCAGTAATGGGAATGTGTGACCACCTCTCTGCAGTAATGGGAATGTGCGACCACCTCTCTGCGGTAATGGGAATGTGTGACCACCTCTCTGCAGTAATGGGAATGTGTGACCACCTCTCTGCAGTAATGGGAATGTGCGACCACCTCTCTGCGGTAATGGGAATGTGTGACCACCTCTCTGCGGTAATGGGAATGTGTGACCACCTCTCTGCAGAAATGGGAATGTGTGACCACCTCTCTGCGGTAATGGGAATGTGTGACCACCTCTCTGCGGTAATGGGAATGTGCGACCACCTCTCTGCAGTAATGGGAATGTGTGACCACCTCTCTGTGGTAATGGGAATGTGTGACCACCTCTCTGCGGTAATGGGAATGTGTGACCACCTCTCTGCAGTAATGAGAATGTGTGACCACCTTTCTGTGGTAATGGGAATGTGTGACCACCTCTCTGTGGTAATGGGTATGTGTGACCACCTCTCTGTGGTAATGGGAATGTGTGACCATCTCTCTGCGGTAATGGGAATGTGTGACCACCTCTCTGCGGTAATGGGAATGTGTGACCACCTCTCTGTGGTAATGGGAATGTGTGACCATCTCTCTGTGACAGCGGACATGTGTGACCACCTCTCTGCGGTAATGGGAATGTGTGACAACCTCTCTGTGGTAATGGGAATGTGTGACCATCTCTCTGTGACAGCGGACATGTGTGACCACCTCTCTGCAGTAATGGGAATGTGTGACCACCTCTCTGCGGTAACGGGAATGTGTGACCACCTCTCTGCGGTAATGGGAATGTGTGACCACCTCTCTGCGGTAATGGGAATGTGCGACCACCTCTCTGTGGTAATGGGAATGTGCGACCACCTCTCTGTGGTAATGGGAATGTGTGACCATCTCTCTGTGGTAATGGGAATGTGTGACCACCTCTCTGTGGTAATGGGAATGTGTGACCACCTCTCTGTGGTAATGGGAATGTGCGACCACCTCTCTGCGGTAATGGGAATGTGTGACCACCTCTCTGCAGTAATGGGAATGTGTGACCACCTCTCTGCGGTAATGGGAATGTGTGACCACCTCTCTGTGGTAATGGGAATGTGCGACCACCTCTCTGCGGTAATGGAAATGTGTGATCACCTCTCTGTGGTAATGGGAATGTGTGACCACCTCTCTGTGGTAATGGGAATGTGCGACCACCTCTCTGCGGTAATGGGAATGTGTGACCACCTCTCTGTGGTAATGGGAATGTGTGACCACCTCTCTGCAGTAATGGGAATGTGTGACCACCTCTCTGCGGTAATGGGAATGTGTGACAACCTCTCTGTGGTAATGGGAATGTGCGACCACCTCTCTGCGGTAATGGAAATGTGTGATCACCTCTCTGTGGTAATGGGAATGTGTGACCACCTCTCTGTGGTAATGGGAATGTGCGACCACCTCTCTGCGGTAATGGGAATGTGTGACCACCTCTCTGTGGTAATGGGAATGTGTGACCACCTCTCTGTGGTAATGGGAATGTGTGACCATCTCTCTGTGACAGCGGACATGTGTGACCACCTCTCTGCAGTAATGGGAATGTGTGACCACCTCTCTGCGGTAACGGGAATGTGTGACCACCTCTCTGCGGTAATGGGAATGTGTGACCACCTCTCTGCGGTAATGGGAATGTGTGACCACCTCTCTGTGGTAATGGGAATGTGTGACCATCTCTCTGTGGTAATGGGAATGTGTGACCACCTCTCTGCGGTAATGGGAATGTGTGACCACCTCTCTGTGGTAATGGGAATGTGCGACCACCTCTCTGCGGTAATGGGAATGTGTGACCACCTCTCTGCGGTAACGGGAATGTGTGACCACCTCTCTGTGGTAATGGGAATGTGTGACCATCTCTCTGTGGTAATGGGAATGTGTGACCACCTCTCTGTGGTAATGGGAATGTGTGACCACCTCTCTGTGGTAATGGGAATGTGTGACCACCTCTCTGTGGTAATGGGAATGTGCGACCACCTCTCTGCGGTAATGGGAATGTGTGACCACCTCTCTGCAGTAATGGGAATGTGTGACCACCTCTCTGCGGTAATGGGAATGTGTGACCACCTCTCTGTGGTAATGGGAATGTGTGACCACCTCTCTGTGGTAATGGGAATGTGTGACCACCTCTCTGCGGTAATGGGAATGTGCGACCACCTCTCTGATAGTGAATGGAGCAGAGGTGATGCATGCGCACCATGGGACACAGGACCCATGTTCTTATAATCAGTAGGGGTCCCAGCAGTTGGACCACCTGTGATCAAAAATGTATGACCCCTTCTGTGGATAGCATATCCCCTACTAATAAACTACTACTAGTAATCATAATTTAATATACTACTACTAAGAATAAAAATTCTTATAGACTAGTGCTTTTACTAGTTCTAATAAAAATGTAAGTAATAATAATATTCTACTAATATATTACGATACTATATTATTGTTAACCACTGCTAGTAATAATATGAGTGGCACAGCGTGGGTTGCCAGCACCTGGGGAAGGCGCGTGTTCTGCGTGCTCCAACATGTGAACCGTTCGAGCTCCCTGAATTCTTCCACTAATCTGTTGTTAAACATTGTTGTATTTTTCTAGTTTATAATTTTATTATATTTTATGTAACTATTTTATTTCCCTAAGGCCACGGCCCCACTATCAGTATTTGGCCACGGCCCCACTATCAGTATTTGGCCACGGCCCCACTATCAGTATTTGGCCACGGCCCCACTATCAGTATTTGGCCACGGCCCCACTATCAGTATTTGGTCAGTATTTTTCTCAGGAGTGGGTGATAAATTGGTGACTTGCTTCTATTATACCTTTTCTCTGATTGTTCCTCACCTGGTTTTGGCTCCCACTCCTGCGAAAAAATGCTGACCGAATACTGACCAAATACTGATAGTGGGGCTGTGGCCTTACCATAATCCTAGCGATAATACTAGCCCTATCCCTAGCTATAACATTAACCCCATCCTCAATCCTACTTAATTGTAGCCATATCCCTAGCCCATCTTTAACTCTTCCCTCCACACCACATAAATGCCACTTTCAGATATCGATAATTTGTTTTTTTGCTCTCTTATATAGCGCCATTAATTCCATAGCGCTATACAGACATCATCATGGCTGTCCCCATTGGGGCTCACAATCTAAATTCCCTATCAGTACGTCTAACAATCATGGTCGTAGAGACACCTTCTACGCACCGACCACGACCAGGTCCATGCAGGAAGGGAGTCCACAGACGCCGGTGCCGTTTTTCAGCTGAATGTGCAACTTTGGACTCACATTCAGCAGAAATGTATTGCAGCGCAGAGTCACTTGCTCCCTACACCGCAATCTGTATATAAGCCGGCCAATCAGAGGCCGGCAGCTGACATCAACGTCCTTGGAGGACAGTTTGCGTTATATCTCTAGTGTCTGCTCAAGCTAAGTGTATCCCCATTGTTTGTCTACCTTGTTGTCTTTAGTTTGTAGTGTGGCTTGACTAGTGCTCACCCCGTCCCCTCCCTATCTAGGGCCAAGCTCTAGGGACATTCAGGGCTTAGGTTCCTGCTCGGCGATAGGTGTGGAACCTATATAGGGACAATAGGGTAGGCAGGGTGATATTAGATCTGTCTAGGGGCCTCCACTCCCCCTTTCCCTAGTGTTTGGGCTTCCTCCCCATCTTCCCTTCGTGTTGCACTTAGCAGGGCACCAGGGCGGTTCTACTGCATTTTTCTTCTTCATCTGGCACAATGTAGAAGTGGTGGAAATGCACGGAGGGTGCGGTAGAAGTGATCAGTCATAGATGTCTGTGTATTGTTTTCAGTGAACACGAGTCCTGACAGGAAGAAGTCATAGCGGTCTGCGCCGGATGAGGAAGAAAAGAAAGAAGATGAATGACTTCAGTTGGATGTGTCGCTGGATTTACCTGTACTATGTATACTATATCTACAGAGCGCCGGTGCATAATGTCAGTGGTAGATATATAATTTTTTAGTACTGTGGCTTTTGATAATGATCAGTATAGTGGTATTATTCGGTCACTATGTGGTGGTAATACGTGGCCCGGTGTGCAGGTATGTATGCCTTATATATGGTGTATTATTCGCATACTGGTCTTGTTATAGTGGATTTTGTTCAGTATCAGGATGATAGATAATTTTGATAAGACACAATTTTTAAGACTGCTTGCGTCGTGTGAAAACTACTTGTCTGCAGTCAAGGAGGTGGAGCCGCTGTGCAGCCAAATCAAGGTTTCAACACCCTAAATAAGCATAATCTGTTTTGATTGACATCCCCGAAAACAGGGTACGTCATCCCCAGACTTTATGGCGGTTTTTGTGGTTGGAAAGGAAAATAAATAATCTGGCAGGTTCCTGTATAAAAAAAAGGATAAAATCTAATATGATTTACAACAATATAAAATGTTACTAATATTACTAATTCTAAAAAATCTACATAATATAAAATACTACAATGTGTAAAAGCTTATAATAGTCTATAAAAGACAGCTAGATGTACATATTGATACTAGCATTTATACTATTACATAAAATACTACAAAAATTATAATGATAAATATTATACATTTTATAATATTTTATATCATTAACTATATATATTATGTATAATATACAACATATTTATTAATTATATATTACAAAAGTAATAATAATTAATATTATACATTTAATATTTAATATAATGAATTATATATATTTATATATATGTAATTATTAATTTGATATTATATAAAATGCTGCAAAAGTAATAATAATAAAAACAATAATAATAATAAATATTGTTATAAATTCTATATTTTATATAATTACTTGTATTATATTTATTTGTTTTATATTATTATATAAAATGCTACAAAAGTAATAATAATAATAATAATAATAATAATAAATATTATGAATGTTTCTATGCTAACCATAGCAATAAAATAATAATAACCAATAATAATAACCATACAATATTATCTTTCTAGAGATAAGCGGCAATCACAGAGCCATTACAGGTCGCTGACATCTGACATATGTGGGTGAACCTCTCTGGGGTCACCAGAGGATTTCATTGTGCAAAACATTAAATGAGAAGACAAAAGGAAGAATGGAGCCTGACAGAGTCGCCATACACAGGAGAAGATCCTGGAAATTGATCTGTGCAGCTCAACAATTAGGCTGGAAGTAAGAAAAGAAGGAACGTTGCATGGTGTCCCGGGGAGGGTGAGACTGAGACAATGGGGAGATGATAAGAGGAGTAATGGAGGGAAGAGAAAATACACAAAGTAGCCACAGATACAGAGACTGCAAAGATATTCTGTTTCCCAAAGTCCGGCACCCCCCCTCCCACCTCGTCCTAAACTACAGAGGAAATTACAGAGAAGTGGCCACTCTGTATCAGGTCTTATACGGTTACATTCAGAGCAGCATTCACCATTCTGCACTGAAGTCTGGGCAATAGAAGTGTAGAATAAACACTAGGAATGTTATAGTATGGGGGAGGTGGAATAAGTGGTAACAAAAACATTGTGGAGACCACAGGAGTTCTCGATACCATACCTGCTAAAGTTGAGGCTGGGTCTACAGATATCTGTTGCATTAGCTTTGTTTTTTCGAGCCTGGTGCACCTCCTACCTTATAACCCTAACCCCAAAATGCAAAAAATGCATTACTTGACTTCAGGCTTTTTTACCACTTACTCCCAAGAGGTGGTCCAGGACCATATCCCAAAATTACATGAAATATTGTTATCCTGCCACCATGAAGGCATCTGCAACTGTTGCGGCACAAGCTGATGTTCCGGAAAGGTGGGAATGATCCTGTTGCAAACAATAGGATCAGTTCCTTCATTAGTTTTCATCTGGCGCAGAGCCGGACCTATATGGACCCAGCCTTAAAACTGCGGCTCTGGGACATAGACACTACTACGGGTACAAAGAGTGGTGTTGAAGACTTTTACCCATGGCCATGCCTTTTTAAAATCCATTACTATTCCCCACCCCATATACAGTGCCTACAAGTAGTATTCAACCCCCTGCAGATTTAGCTGGTTGACACATGCGGAATTAACTTGGCATTGTGACATTTGTACTGTAGATCAGCCTGGAAGTGGGAAATGCACTGCAGCAAATTTTGTTTTTGTTTTTGTTTTTTGTTTTTTTTAAAAACGTTAAAAGTTAATTCAGAGTGTCATTTATTATTCAACCCCTCAAACCACAAGAATTCTGTTTGGTCCCCCTAAAGTATTAAGAAGTAGTTCAGGCACCAAGAATAATGAGCTTCACATGTGTGGATTAAAGATCTCTTTTGCCAGCCTTTTCTGACTATTTAAGACCCTCCCCAAACTTGTGAACAGCACTCAGACATGGTCAACATGGGAAAGACAAAGGAGCATTCCAAGGCCATCAGAGACAAGATCGTGGAGGGTCACAAGGCTGGCAAGGGGTACAAAACCCTTTCCAAGGAGTTGGGCCTACCTGTCTCCACTGTTGGGAGCATCATCCGTAAGTGGAAGGCTTATGGAACTACTGTTAGCCTTCCACGGCCTGGACAGCCTTTGAAAGTGTCCTCCTGTGCCGAGGCCAGGCTTGTCCGAAGAGTCAAGGCTAACCCAAGGACAACAAGGAAGGAGCTCCGGGAAGATCTCATGGCAGTGGGGACATTGGTTTCAGTCAATACCATAAGTAACGTACTCCACCGCAATGGTCTCCGTTCCAGACGAGCCTGTATGGTACCTTTACTTTCAAAGCGTCATGTCAAGGCTCGTCTACAGTTTGCTCATGATCACTTGGAGGACTCTGAGACAGACTGGTTCAAGGTTCTATGGTCTGATGAGACCAAGATCGAGATCTTTGGTGCCAACCACACACGTGACGTTTGGAGACTGGATGGCACTGCATACGACCCCAAGAATACCATACCTACAGTCAAGCATGGTGGTGGCAGCATCATGCTGTGGGGCTGTTTCTCAGCCAAGGGGCCTGGCCATCTGGTCCGCATCCATGGGAAGATGAATAGCACGGCCTACCTGGAGATTTTGGCCAAGAACCTCAGCTCCTCCATCAAGGATCTTAAGATGGGTCGTAATTTCATCTTCCAACAAGACAACGACCCAAAGCACACAGCCAAGAAAACCAAGGCCTGGTTCAAGAGGGAAAAAGTCAAGGTGTTGGAGTGGCCTAGTCAGTCTCCTGACCTTAACCCAATTGAAAACTTGTGGAAGGAGCTCAAGAATAAAGTCCACATGAGACACCCAAAGAACCTAGATAACTTGGAGAAGATCTGCATGGAGGAGTGGGCCAAGATAACTCCACAGACCTGTGCCGGCCTGATCAGGTCTTATAAAAGACGATTATTAGCTGTAATTGCAAACAAGGGTTATTCCACAAAATATTAAACATAGGGGTTGTATAATAATTGACCCACACTTTTATGTTTAAAATTTAATAAAATTCAACTGAGCAACATAACTTTTTGGTTTGTAAGATTTATGCTTCTGTTCATAAAACCTACTCTCGTTTGCAGTTTGAAGGCTCTAACTTATTTGCATCTTATCAAACCAGCTAAATCTGCAGGGGGTTGAATACTACTTGTAGGCACTGTATGTCCTGCTCCCCATGTGTCATGCAAAAGAAGCTTCTGGAAGAGCTGATTTCTAGGAAGTATTGAGAGGCTTCAACAAAACCTGGGAGATTTGCAAACTTCAAGGAGTCATGGATGTCTCCCCTTTTCCCAAGAACCTATTGGACGCTCTGGAAGAGTTGATAGTCCCGTAAGCACAATTGTGAGTAGTAAGTATGATGTTCTAGCCTAAGAGAAAGACCTACCTATGATTAGAGATCTTGAAGAATGGGCATGATGAGCTCTGAAGCCTATATGAAGTGACCAGTAATCTAAATTTTTCAGGATAACTGGGTGGTTTATTACAAATTTTGCAATGAGATCCAAGAGCTTCGAGTTGAACCTTGAGTTTATGTGCAACATCTCAAGGAACATCCATAGAACATCTCATGGAACATTCTAAAAATTAGAGACCTCCCAAACTCCCAGAAGTGTTTACAAATCATCACGATGCAACCAAAACGTCCTGGGAAGCAGTTAATCCCCAAAGTTTTCGTGTGCGTGATGTCGGGATGCTCCATCAACAGAACGAGCCCCGAAGTCCATATTCAGGGGGCAGGTACGAGGAGTATGGAATTAGCATGGTGAGGACCTGGTCTACCAAAGGTTAACGGCATTCTTTATGCACCACAATTGAGTCTCCTAGAAGGGAGTGTATGTGAAAGTTGGCAAGTATAATGTATAAACACTGAGAAAGTGGATCTTCCACTTAGACCACGTTCACACGTTCAGTATTTGGTCAGTATTTTACATCAGTATTTGTAAGCCAAAACTACGAGTGGGTGATAAATGCAGTAGTGGTGACGTGTTTCTATTATAGTTTTTCTCTTACTGTTCCTCTCCTGATTTTGGTTTACAAATACTCATGTATATAATATAATATTTTTAATCTTTAAAGATTCCATAATAGCAGGGTCTGTACCACAGGACTGGCGTATAGCAAATGTGGTGCCAATATTCAAAAAGGGGACAAAAACCGAACTTGGAAATTATAGGCCGGTAAGCTTAACCTCTACTGTGGGTAAAATCCTGGAGGGTTTCCTAAGAGATGCTATACTAGAGTATCTGAAGAAGAATAACCTCATGACCCAATATCAACATGGGTTTACGAGGGACCGTTCCTGTCAAACTAATCTGATCAGTTTTTATGAGGAGGCAAGTTCCGGACTGGACCAAGGAAATGTAGTGGATGTTGTGTATATGGACTTTTCAAAAGCTTTTGATACGGTTCCACACAAAAGGTTGATACATAAATGGAGAACAATGGGGATAGGGGAACATATATGTATGTGGGTTAAGAATTGGCTCAGTGATAGGAAACAAAGGGTGGTTATTAATGGAAAACACTCAGACTGGGTCTCAGTTAACAGTGGGGTACCACAGGGGTCAGTAATGGGGTACCACAGGGGTCAGTATTGGGCCCGCTTCTTTTTAACATATTTATTAATGACATTGTAGGGGGCATACAGAGTAGTATTTCAGTATTTGCAGATGACACTAAACTCTGCAGGGTAATCAATACAGAGGAGGACAATTTTATATTACAGGAGGATCTATGTAAACTAGAAGCTTGGGCTGATAAATGGCAAATGAGCTTTAATGGGGATAAATGTAAGGTAATGCACTTGGGCAGAGGAAATAAAATGTATAATTATATGCTTAATTGTAAAACACTGGGCAAAACTGTCACTGAAAAAGACCTGGGTGTATTGGTGGACGACAAGCTCACGTTTAGTGGCCAGTGTCAGGCAGCTGCTGCCAAGGCAAATAAAATAATGGGATGCATTAAAAGAGGCATAGATGCTCATGAGGAGAACATAATTTTACCTCTATACAAGTCACTAGTGCGACCACACTTAGAATACTGTGTACAGTTCTGGTATCCGGTGTATAAGAAAGACATAGCTGAACTAGAGCGGGTGCAGAGAAGAGCGACCAAGGTTATTAGAGGACTGGGGGGTCTGCAATACCAAGACAGGTTATTACACTTGGGGTTATTTACTGTGGAAAAACGAAGGCTTAGGGGTGATCTTATTACTATGTACAAGTATATGAGGGGACAGTACAAAGACCTGTCTACGGATCTTTTTACTCTGAGGCCTGAGACGGGGACAAGGGGGCATCTTCTACGTCTGGAGGAAACAAGGTTTAATCATAATCACAGACGGGGATTCTTTACTGTAAGAGCAGTGAGACTATGGAGCTCTCTGCCGCATGATGTTGTAATGAGTGATTCACTAATAAAATTTAAGAAGGGCCCGGATGCCTTTCTTGAAAAGTATAATATTACAGGTTATAAATACTAGATTCCTTGATAGGACGTTGATCCAGGGAACTAGTCTGATTGTCGTATGGAGTCGGGAAGGAATTTTTTTCCCCAATGTGGAGCTTAGTGTTTGCCACATGGTTTTTTTTTGCCTTCCTCTGGATCAACATGTTAGGCTATGGGGTGAACTACAAGGAATTAGTCTTCCTTCAACCTTAAAAACTATGTGACTATGACCAAATACTGAACGTGTGAACGAAGCCTTAAAGAAACTCTATGGGCAAAATGTATACGAAGTGGCAATCCTAGTGCAGGAAGAAGGTCGAGGATGACCACCATAGAGAACATCCCGGAGTCATTCCCTGACCCTGTACAAGGAACACCACATTATATAATTTTTGACCTTTTGTTTAAATCCTAAACATTTTTAGATTTCAGAAAACGTATTAAAAAAACAATAAGGACCAAAAGCCGCGCAGATCCTGACAAGCACAATATGTATATTTTATGGTAATGTTAATCATATCGTTCTCCACCGCTCATATGTCTCCAGTGCAATGTATCGGGGGTCATAAAAATATATGCCTGTCAAATCAAAGCCCATGGACGATGGAAAACAGAACAAAACTACAAGAGATTTACAGTTCATGTACATTGCAGGGCTCCAAAGTGTCAGACTGAGGAGATTTTTAAGGCCAGATATCAGGGTGTGGACGCCCAGATCAATGATAAAGCGTCTAACAGCAGCGAATACCAAGAGGTTATGTGAGAAGCTGGAACGTATGGAAAGTGGAGTCATAGCGTCAACTAAACACTGCACAGATCCGGTGACACACTGTAACTTCATTACCCTCCTGAAGAAAAAGGTGAAAACACTAAAATCCTCCAGGGACAGCCCAGGGGTAACGTCCATCGTATTTACCCCTGAATTTCATCTTCACTTATATAGACTTAAATTACATATTATCTATGAGAGTAGCATTATATCAGTTATATTTATGTACAAAGGAGCAGTATTATAGTAGTTATATTCTTGTACATAGGAGCAGTATTATAGTAGTTATATTCTTGTACATAGGGGGCAGTATTATAGTAGTTATATTCTTGTACATAGGAGCAGTATTATAGTAGTTATATTCTTGTACATAGGGGGCAGTATTATAGTAGTTATATTCTTGTACATAGGGGGCAGTATTATAGTAGTTATATTCTTGTACATAGGGGCAGTATTATAGTAGTTATATTCTTGTACATAGGGGCAGTATTATAGTAGTTATATTCTTGTACATAGGAGGCAGTATTATAGTAGTTATATTCTTGTACATAGGAGGCAGTATTATAGTAGTTATATTCTTGTACATAGGAGGCAGTATTATAGTAGTTATATTCTTGTACATAGGAGCAGTATTATAGTAGTTATATTCTTGTACATAGGAGCAGTATTATAGTAGTTATATTCTTGTACATAGGGGCAGTATTATAGTAGTTATATTCTTGTACATAGGGGGCAGTATTATAGTAGTTATATTCTTGTACATAGGAGCAGTATTATAGTAGTTATATTCTTGTACATAGGAGGCAGTATTATAGTAGTTATATTCTTGTACATAGGGGCAGTATTATAGTAGTTATATTCTTGTACATAGGAGCAGTATTATAGTAGATATATTCTTGTACATAGGAGCAGTATTATAGTAGTTATATTCTTGTACAAAGGAGCAGTATTATAGTAGTTATATTCTTGTACATAGGAGCAGTATTATAGTAGATATATTCTTGTACATAGGGACAGTATTATAGTAGATATAATCTGGTACATAGGAGCAGTATTATAGTAGTTATATTCTTGTATATAGGGGAAGTATTATAGTAGTTATATTCTTGTACATAGGAGCAGTATTATAGTAGT
Source organism: Phyllobates terribilis (assembly GCF_046119375.1). Classification (NCBI taxonomy): domain Eukaryota; kingdom Metazoa; phylum Chordata; class Amphibia; order Anura; family Dendrobatidae; genus Phyllobates; species Phyllobates terribilis. The sequence continues at coordinate 46,187,255 of NW_027362762.1, forward strand.
TATATTCTTGTATATAGGGGAAGTATTATAGTAGTTATATTCTTGTACATAGGGGCAGTATTATAGCAGTTATATTCTTGTACATAGGAGCAGTATTATAGTAGTTATATTCTTGTACATAGGAGGCAGTATTATAGTAGTTATATTCTTGTACATAGGAGCAGTATTATAGTAGTTATATTCTTGTACGTAGGAGCAGTATTATAGTAGTTATATTCTTGTACATAGGAGCAGTATTATAGTAGATATATTCTTGTACATAGGAGCAGTATTATAGTAGTTACATTCTTGTACATAGGAGCAGTATTATAGTAGTTATATTCTTGTACATAGGAGCAATATTATAGTAGTTATATTCTTGTACATAGGAGCAGTATTATAGTAGTTATATTCTTGTACATAGGAGCAGTATTAAAGTAGATATATTCTTGTACATAGGAGGCAGTATTATAGTAGTTATATTATTGTACATAGGGGGCAGTATTATAGTAGTTATATTCTTGTACATAGGGGGCAGTATTATAGTAGTTATATTCTTGTACATAGGGGGCAGTATTATAGTAGTTATATTCTTGTACATAGGGGGCAGTATTATAGTAGTTATATTCATGTACATAGGAGCAGTATTATAGTAGTTATATTCTTGTGCATAGGAGCAGTATTATAGTGGTTATATTCTTCTACATAGGGGGCAGTATTATAGTAGTTATATTCTTGCACATATGGGCAGTATTATAGTAGTTATATTCTTGTACATAGAGGCATTATTATAGTAGTTATATTCTTGTACATAGAGGCAGTATTATAGTAGTTATATTCTTGTACATAGAGGCAGTATTATAGTAGTTATATTCTTGTACATAGGAGCAGTATTATAGTAGTTATATTCTTGTACATAGGAGCAGTATTATAGTAGTTATATTCTTGTACATAGGAGGCAGTATTATAGTAGTTATATTCTTGTACATAGGAGCAGTATTATAGTAGTTATATTCTTGTGCATAGAGGGCAGTATTATAGTAGTTATATTCTTGTACATAGGAGCAGTATTATAGTAGTTATATTCTTCTACATAGGGGGCAGTATTATAGTAGTCATATTCTTGTACATATGGGCAGTATTATAGTAGTTATATTCTTGAACATAGAGGCAGTATTATAGTAGTTATATTCTTGTACATAGGGGCAGTATTATAGCAGTTATATTCTTGTACATAGGAGCAGTATTATAGTAGTTATATTCTTGAACATAGGAGCAGTATTATAGTAGTTATATTCTTGTACATAGGGGGCAGTATTATAGTAGTTATATTCTTGTACATAGGAGCAGTATTATAGTAGTTATATTCTTGTACATAGGAGCAGTATTATAGTAGTTATATTCTTGTACATAGGGAGCAGTATTATAGTAGTTATATTCTTGTACATAGGAGCAGTATTATAGAAGTTATATTCTTGAACATAGGAGCAGTATTATAGTAGTTATATTCTTGTACATAGGAGCGGTATTATAGTAGTTATATTCTTGTACATAGGAGCAGTATTATAGTAGTTATATTCTTGTACATAGAAGCAGTATTATAGTAGTTATATTCTTGTACATAGGAGGCAGTATTATAGTAGTTATATTCTTGTACATAGGAGCAGTATTATAGTAGTTATATTCTTGTACATAGGGGGCAGTATTATAGTAGTTATATTCTTGTACATAGGAGCAGTATTATAGTAGTTATATTCTTGTGCATAGGAGCAGTATTATAGTAGTTATATTCTTGTACATAGGGACAGTATTATAGTAGTTATATTCTTGCATATAAGGGGCAGTATTATAGTAGTTATATTCTTGTACATAGGGGCCGTATTATAGTAGTTATATTCTTGTACATAGGGGCAGTATTATAGTAGTTATATTCTTGTACATAGGAGCAGTATTATAGTAGTTATATGCTTGTACATAGGGGCAGTATTATAGTAGTTATAATCTTGTACATAGGAGCAGTATTATAGTAGTTATATTCTTGTACATAGGAGCAGTATTATAGTAGTTATATTCTTGTACATAGGAGGCAGTATTATAGTAGTTATATTCCTGTACATAGGAGCAGTATTATAGTAGTTATATTCTTGTACATAGGGGCAGTATTATAGTAGTTATATTCTTGTACATAGGGGCAGTATTATAGTAGTTATATTCTTGTACATAGGAGGCAGCATTATGGTAGTTATATTCTTGTACATAAGGACAGTATTATAGCAGATATAATCTGGTACATAGGAGCAGTATTATAGTAGTTATATTCTTGTACATAGGGAACAGTATTATAGTAGTTATATTCTTGTACATAGGAGCAGTATTATAGTAGTTATATTCTTGAACATAGGGGGAAGTATTATAGTAGTTATATTCTTGTACATAGGGGGCAGTATTATAGTAGTTATATTCTTGTACATAGGAGGCAGTATTATAGTAGTTATATTCTTGTACATAGGAGCAGTATTATAGTAGTTATATTCTTGTACGTAGGAGCAGTATTATAGTAGTTATATTCTTGTACATAGGAGCAGTATTATAGTAGTTATATTCTTGTACGTAGGAGCAGTATTATAGTAGTTATATTCTTGTACATAGGAGCAGTATTATAGTAGATATATTCTTGTACATAGGAGCAGTATTATAGTAGTTATATTCTTGTACATAGGAGCAGTATTATAGTAGTTATATTCTTGTACATAGGAGCAGTATTATAGTAGTTATATTCTTATACATAGGAGCAGTATTATAGTAGTTATATTCTTGTACATAGGAGCAGTATTATAGAAGTTATATTCTTGTACATAGGAGGCAGTATTATAGTAGTTATATTCTTGTACATAGGGGGCAGTATTATAGTAGTTATATTCTTGTACATAGGGGGCAGTATTATAGTAGTTATATTCTTGTACATAGGGGGCAGCATTATAGTAGTTATATTCTTGTACATAGGGGGCAGTATTATAGTAGTTATATTCATGTACATAGGAGCAGTATTATAGTAGTTATATTCTTGTGCATAGGAGCAGTATTATAGTGGTTATATTCTTCTACATAGGGGGCAGTATTATAGTAGTTATATTCTTGTACATATGGGCAGTATTATAGTAGTTATATTCTTGTACATAGAGGCATTATTATAGTAGTTATATTCTTGTACATAGAGGCAGTATTATAGTAGTTATATTCTTGTACATAGAGGCAGTATTATAGTAGTTATATTCTTGTACATAGAGGCAGTATTATAGTAGTTATATTCTTGTACATAGGAGCAGTATTATAGTAGTTATATTCTTGTACATAGGAGCAGTATTATAGTAGTTATATTCTTGTACATAGGAGGCAGTAATATAGTAGTTATATTCTTGTACATAGGAGCAGTATTATAGTAGTTATATTCTTGTGCATAGAAGGCAGTATTATAGTAGTTATATTCTTGTACATAGGAGCAGTATTATAGTAGTTATATTCTACTACATAGGGGGCAGTATTATAGTAGTTATATTCTTGTACATATGGGCAGTATTATAGTAGTTATATTCTTGAACATAGAGGCAGTATTATAGTAGTTATATTCTTGTACATAGGGGCAGTATTATAGTAGTTATATTCTTGTACATAGGAGCAGTATTATAGTAGTTATATTCTTGTACACAGGGGGTAGTATTATAGTAGTTATATTCTTGTACATAGGGAGCAGTATTATAGTAGTTATATTCTTGTACATAAGGACAGTATTATAGTAGATATAATCTGGTACATAGGAGCAGTATTATAGTAGTTATATTCTTGTACATAGGGAACAGTATTATAGTAGTTATATTCTTGTACATAGGAGCAGTATTATAGTAGTTATATTCTTGAACATAGGGGGAAGTATTATAGTAGTTATATTCTTGTACATAGGGGGCAGTATTATAGTAGTTATATTCTTGTACATAGGAGCAGTATTATAGTAGTTATATTCTTGTACATAGGAGGCAGTATTATAGTAGTTATATTCTTGTACATAGGGGCAGTATTATAGTAGTTATATTCTTGTACATAGGAGCAGTATTATAGTAGATATATTCTTGTACATAGGAGCAGTATTATAGTAGTTATATTCTTGTACATAGGAGCAGTATTATAGTAGTTATATTCTTGTACATAGGAGCAGTATTATAGTACATATATTCTTGTACATAGGGACAGTATTACAGTAGATATAATCTGGTACATAGGAGCAGTATTATAGTAGTTATACTCTTGTATATAGGGGAAGTATTATAGTAGTTATATTCTTGTACATAGGAGCAGTATTATAGTAGTTATATTCTTGTATATAGGGGAAGTATTATAGTAGTTATATTCTTGTACATAGGGGCAGTATTATAGTAGTTATATTCTTGTACATAGGAGCAGTATTATAGTAGTTATATTCTTGTACATAGGAGGCAGTATTATAGTAGTTATATTCTTGTACATAGGAGCAGTATTATAGTAGTTATATTCTTGTACGTAGGAGCACTATTATAGTAGTTATATTCTTGTACATAGGAGCAGTATTATAGTAGATATATTCTTGTACATAGGAGCAGTATTATAGTAGTTATATTCTTGTACATAGGAGCAGTATTATAGTAGTTATATTCTTGTACATAGGAGCAGTATTATAGTAGTTATATTCTTGTACATAGGAGCAGTATTATAGTAGTTATATTCTTGTACATAGGAGCAGTATTATAGTAGTTATATTCTTGTACATAGGAGGCAGTATTATAGTAGTTATATTATTGTACATAGGGGCAGTATTATAGTAGTTATATTCTTGTACATAGGGGGCAGTATTATAGTAGTTATATTCTTGTACCTAGGGGCAGTATTATAGTAGTTATATTCTTGTACATAGGGGGCAGTATTATAGTAGTTATATTCATGTACATAGGAGCAGTATTATAGTAGTTATATTCTTGTGCATAGGAGCAGTATTATAGTGGTTATATTCTTCTACATAGGGGGCAGTATTATAGTAGTTATATTCTTGTACATATGGGCAGTATTATAGTAGTTATATTCTTGTACATAGAGGCATTATTATAGTAGTTATATTCTTGTACATAGAGGCAGTATTATAGTAGTTATATTCTTGTACATAGAGGCAGTATTATAGTAGTTATATTCTTGTACATAGGAGCAGTATTATAGTAGTTATATTCTTGTACATAGGAGCAGTATTATAGTAGTTATATTCTTGTACATAGGAGGCAGTATTATAGTAGTTATATTCTTATACATAGGAGCAGTATTATAGTAGTTATATTCTTGTGCATAGAGGGCAGTATCATAGTAGTTATATTCTTGTACATAGGAGCAGTATTATAGTAGTTATATTCTTGTACATAGGGGGCAGTATTATAGTAGTTATATTCTTGTACATATGGGCAGTATTATAGTAGTTATATTCTTGAACATAGAGGCAGTATTATAGTAGTTATATTCTTGTACAAAGGGGCAGTATTATAGCAGTTATATTCTTGTACATAGGAGCAGTATTATAGTAGTTATATTCTTGAACATAGGAGCAGTATTATAGTAGTTATATTCTTGTACATAGGGGGCAGTATTATAGTAGTTATATTCTTGTACATAGGATCAGTATTATAGTAGTTATATTCTTGTACATAGGAGCAGTATTATAGTAGTTATATTCTTGTACATAGGGAGCAGTATTATAGTAGTTATATTCTTGTACATAGGAGCAGTATTATAGTAGTTATATTCTTGAACATAGGAGCAGTATTATAGTAGTTATATTCTTGTACATAGGAGCGGTATTATAGTAGTTATATTCTTGTACATAGGAGCAGTATTATAGTAGTCATATTCTTGTACATAGGAGCAGTATTATAGTAGTTATATTCTTGTACATAGGAGGCAGTATTATAGTAGTTATATTCTTGTACATAGGAGCAGTATTATAGTAGTTATATTCTTGTACATAGGGGGCAGTATTATAGTAGTTATATTCTTGTACATAGGAGCAGTATTATAGTAGTTATATTCTTGTGCATAGGAGCAGTATTATAGTAGTTATATTCTTGTACATAGGGACAGTATTATAGTAGTTATATTCTTGCATATAAGGGGCAGTATTATAGTAGTTATATTCTTGTACATAGGGGCCGTATTATAGTAGTTATATTCTTGTACATAGGGGCAGTATTATAGTAGTTATATTCTTGTACATAGGAGCAGTATTATAGTAGTTATATGCTTGTACATAGGAGCAGTATTATAGTAGTTATAATCTTGTACATAGGAGCAGTATTATAGTAGTTATATTCTTGTACATAGGAGCAGTATTATAGTAGTTATATTCTTGTACATAGGAGGCAGTATTATAGTAGTTATATTCCTGTACATAGGAGCAGTATTATAGTAGTTATATTCTTGTACATAGGGGCAGTATTATAGTAGTTATATTCTTGTACATAGGAGGCAGCATTATGGTAGTTATATTCTTGTACATAAGGACAGTATTATAGTAGATATAATCTGGTACATAGGAGCAGTATTATAGTAGTTATATTCTTGTACATAGGGAACAGTATTATAGTAGTTATATTCTTGTACATAGGAGCAGTATTATAGTAGTTATATTCTTGAACATAGGGGGAAGTATTATAGTAGTTATATTCTTGTACATAGGGGGCAGTATTATAGTAGTTATATTCTTGTACATAGGAGCAGTATTATAGTAGTTATATTCTTGTACATAGGAGGCAGTATTATAGTAGTTATATTCTTGTACATAGGGGCAGTATTATAGTAGTAATATTCTTGTACATAGGAGCAGTATTATAGTAGATATATTCTTGTACATAGGAGCAGTATTATAGTAGTTATATTCTTGTACATAGGAGCAGTATTATAGTAGTTATATTCTTGTACATAGGAGCAGTATTATAGTAGATATATTCTTGTACATAGGGACAGTATTATAGTAGATATAATCTGGTACATAGGAGCAGTATTATAGTTGTTATATTCTTGTATATAGGGGAAGTATTATAGTAGTTATATTCTTGTACATAGGAGCAGTATTATAGTTGTTATATTCTTGTATATAGGGGAAGTATTATAGTAGTTATATTCTTGTACATAGGGGCAGTATTATAGTGGTTATATTCTTGTACATAGGAGGCAGTATTATAGTAGTTATATTCTTGTACATAGGAGCAGTATTATAGTAGTTATATTCTTGTACATAGGAGGCAGCATTATGGTAGTTATATTCTTGTACATAAGGACAGTATTATAGTAGATATAATCTGGTACATAGGAGCAGTATTATAGTAGTTATATTCTTGTACATAGGGAACAGTATTATAGTAGTTATATTCTTGTACATAGGAGCAGTATTATAGTAGTTATATTCTTGAACATAGGGGGAAGTATTATAGTAGTTATATTCTTGTACATAGGGGGCAGTATTATAGTAGTTATATTCTTGTACATAGGAGCAGTATTATAGTAGTTATATTCTTGTACATAGGAGGCAGTATTATAGTAGTTATATTCTTGTACATAGGGGCAGTATTATAGTAGTAATATTCTTGTACATAGGAGCAGTATTATAGTAGATATATTCTTGTACATAGGAGCAGTATTATAGTAGTTATATTCTTGTACATAGGAGCAGTATTATAGTAGTTATATTCTTGTACATAGGAGCAGTATTATAGTAGATATATTCTTGTACATAGGGACAGTATTATAGTAGATATAATCTGGTACATAGGAGCAGTATTATAGTTGTTATATTCTTGTATATAGGGGAAGTATTATAGTAGTTATATTCTTGTACATAGGAGCAGTATTATAGTTGTTATATTCTTGTATATAGGGGAAGTATTATAGTAGTTATATTCTTGTACATAGGGGCAGTATTATAGTAGTTATATTCTTGTACATAGGAGCAGTATTATAGTAGTTATATTCTTGTACATAGGAGGCAGTATTATAGTAGTTATATTCTTGTACATAGGAGCAGTATTATAGTAGTTATATTCTTGTACGTAGGAGCAGTATTAGAGTAGTTATATTCTTGTACATAGGAGCAGTATTATAGTAGATATATTCTTGTACATAGGAGCAGTATTATAGTAGTTATATTCTTGTACATAGGAGCAGTATTATAGTAGTTATATTCTTGTACATAGGAGCAGTATTATAGTAGTTATATTCTTGTACATAGGAGCAGTATTATAGTAGTTATATTCTTGTACATAGGAGCAGTATTATAGTAGTTATATTCTTGTACATAGGAGGCAGTATTATAGTAGTTATATTCTTGTACATAGGGGGCAGTATTATAGTAGTTATATTCTTGTACATAGGGGGCAGTATTATAGTAGTTATATTCTTGTACATAGGGGGCAGTATTATAGTAGTTATATTCTTGTACATAGGGGGCAGTATTATAGTAGTTATATTCATGTACATAGGAGCAGTATTATAGTAGTTATATTCTTGTGCATAGGAGCAGTATTATAGTGGTTATATTCTTCTACATAGGGGACAGTATTATAGTAGTTATATTCTTGTACATATGGGCAGTATTATAGTAGTTATATTCTTGTACATAGAGGCATTATTATAGTAGTTATATTCTTGTACATAGAGGCAGTATTATAGTAGTTATATTCTTGTACATAGAGGCAGTATTATAGTAGTTATATTCTTGTACATAGGAGCAGTATTATAGTAGTTATATTCTTGTACATAGGAGCAGTATTATAGTAGTTATATTCTTGTACATAGGAGGCAGTATTATAGTAGTTATATTCTTGTACATAGGAGCAGTATTATAGTAGTTATATTCTTGTGCATAGAGGGCAGTATTATAGTAGTTATATTCTTGTACATAGGAGCAGTATTATAGTAGTTATATTCTTCTACATAGGGGGCAGTATTATAGTAGTTATATTCTTGTACATATGGGCAGTATTATAGTAGTTATATTCTTGAACATAGAGGCAGTATTATAGTAGTTATATTCTTGTACATAGGGGCAGTATTATAGTAGTATTATTCTTGTACATAGGAGCAGTATTATAGTAGTTATATTCTTGTACATAGGGGGTAGTATTATAGTAGTTATATTCTTGTACATAGGGGGTAGTATTATAGTAGTTATATTCTTGTACATAGGAGCAGTATTATAGTAGTTATATTCTTGTACATAGGAGCAGTATTATAGTAGTTATATTCTTGTATATAGGGAGCAGTATTATAGTAGTTATATTCTTGTACATAGGAGCAGCATTATAGTAGTTATATTCTTGTACATAGGGGCAGTATTATAGTAGTTATATTCTTGTACATAGGAGCAGTATTATAGTAGTTATATTCTTGTACATAGGAGGCAGTATTATAGTAGTTATATTCTTGTACATAGGAGCAGTATTATAGTAGTTATATTCTTGTACGTAGGAGCAGTATTAGAGTAGTTATATTCTTGTACATAGGAGCAGTATTATAGTAGATATATTCTTGTACATAGGAGCAGTATTATAGTAGTTATATTCTTGTACATAGGAGCAGTATTATAGTAGTTATATTCTTGTACATAGGAGCAGTATTATAGTAGTTATATTCTTGTACATAGGAGCAGTATTATAGTAGTTATATTCTTGTACATAGGAGCAGTATTATAGTAGTTATATTCTTGTACATAGGAGGCAGTATTATAGTAGTTATATTCTTGTACATAGGGGGCAGTATTATAGTAGTTATATTCTTGTACATAGGGGGCAGTATTATAGTAGTTATATTCTTGTACATAGGGGGCAGTATTATAGTAGTTATATTCTTGTACATAGGGGGCAGTATTATAGTAGTTATATTCATGTACATAGGAGCAGTATTATAGTAGTTATATTCTTGTGCATAGGAGCAGTATTATAGTGGTTATATTCTTCTACATAGGGGACAGTATTATAGTAGTTATATTCTTGTACATATGGGCAGTATTATAGTAGTTATATTCTTGTACATAGAGGCATTATTATAGTAGTTATATTCTTGTACATAGAGGCAGTATTATAGTAGTTATATTCTTGTACATAGAGGCAGTATTATAGTAGTTATATTCTTGTACATAGGAGCAGTATTATAGTAGTTATATTCTTGTACATAGGAGGCAGTATTATAGTAGTTATATTCTTGTACATAGGAGCAGTATTATAGTAGTTATATTCTTGTGCATAGAGGGCAGTATTATAGTAGTTATATTCTTGTACATAGGAGCAGTATTATAGTAGTTATATTCTTCTACATAGGGGGCAGTATTATAGTAGTTATATTCTTGTACATATGGGCAGTATTATAGTAGTTATATTCTTGAACATAGAGGCAGTATTATAGTAGTTATATTCTTGTACATAGGGGCAGTATTATAGTAGTATTATTCTTGTACATAGGAGCAGTATTATAGTAGTTATATTCTTGTACATAGGGGGTAGTATTATAGTAGTTATATTCTTGTACATAGGGGGTAGTATTATAGTAGTTATATTCTTGTACATAGGAGCAGTATTATAGTAGTTATATTCTTGTACATAGGAGCAGTATTATAGTAGTTATATTCTTGTATATAGGGAGCAGTATTATAGTAGTTATATTCTTGTACATAGGAGCAGTATTATAGTAGTTATATTCTTGAACATAGGAGCAGTATTATAGTAGTTGTATTCTTGTACATACGAGCGGTATTATAGTAGTTATATTCTTGTACATAGGAGCAGTATTATAGTAGTTATATTCTTGTACATAGGAGCAGTATTATAGTAGTTATATTCTTGTACATAGGAGGCAGTATTATAGTAGTTATATTCTTGTACATAGGAGGCAGTATTATAGTAGTTATATTCTTGTACATAGGGGGCAGTATTATAGTAGTTATATTCTTGTACATAGGAGCAGTATTATAGTAGTTATATTCTTGTGCATAGGAGCAGTATTATAGTAGTTATATTCTTGTACATAGGGACAGTATTATAGTAGTTATATTCTTGCATATAAGGGGCAGTATTTTAGTAGTTATATTCTTGTACATAGGGGCCGTATTATAGTAGCTATATTCTTGTACATAGGGGCAGTATTATAGTAGTTATATTCTTGTACATAGGAGCAGTATTATAGTAGTTATATGCTTGTACATAGGGGCAGTATTATAGTAGTTATATTCTTGTACATAGGAGCAGTATTATAGTAGTTATATGCTTGTACATAGGGGCAGTATTATAGTAGTTATAATCTTGTACATAGGAGCAGTATTATAGTAGTTATATTCTTGTACATAGGAGCAGTATTATAGTAGTTATATTCTTGTACATAGGGACAGTATTATAGTAGTTATATTCTTGTACATAGGGGCAGTATTATAGTAGTTATATTCTTGTACATAGGAGCAGTATTATAGTAGTTATATTCTTGTACATAGGGACAGTATTATAGTAGTTATATTCTTGTACATAGGGGCAGTATTATAATAGTTATATTCTTGTACATAGGGGGCAGTATTATAGTAGTTATATTCTTGTACATAGGGGGCAGTATTATAGTAGTTATATTCTTGTACATAGGGGGCAGTATTATAGTAGTTATATTCTTGTACATAGGGGGTAGTATTATAGTAGTTATATTCTTGTACATAGGAGCAGTATTATAGTAGTTATATTCTTGTGCATAGGAGCAGTATTATAGTAGTTATATTCTTGTACATAGGGACAGTATTATAGTAGTTATATTCTTGCATATAAGGGGCAGTATTATAGTAGTTATATTCTTGTACATAGGGGCCGTATTATAGTAGTTATATTCTTGTACATAGGGGCAGTATTATAGTAGTTATATTCTTGTACATAGGAGCAGTATTATAGTAGTTATATGCTTGTACATAGGGGCAGTATTATAGTAGTTATAATCTTGTACATAGGAGCAGTATTATAGTAGTTATATTCTTGTACATAGGAGCAGTATTATAGTAGTTATATTCTTGTACATAGGAGGCAGTATTATAGTAGTTATATTCCTGTACATAGGAGCAGTATTATAGTAGTTATATTCTTGTACATAGGGGCAGTATTATAGTAGTTATATTCTTGTACATAGGAGGCAGCATTATGGTAGTTATATTTTTGTACATAAGGACAGTATTATAGTAGATATAATCTGGTACATAGGAGCAGTATTATAGTAGTTATATTCTTGTACATAGGGAACAGTATTATAGTAGTTATATTCTTGTACATAGGAGCAGTATTATAGTAGTTATATTCTTGAACATAGGGGGAAGTATTATAGTAGTTATATTCTTGTACATAGGGGGCAGTATTATAGTAGTTATATTCTTGTACATAGGAGCAGTATTATAGTAGTTATATTCTTGTACATAGGAGGCAGTATTATAGTAGTTATATTCTTGTACATAGGGGCAGTATTATAGTAGTAATATTCTTGTACATAGGAGCAGTATTATAGTAGATATATTCTTGTACATAGGAGCAGTATTATAGTAGTTATATTCTTGTACATAGGAGCAGTATTATAGTAGTTATATTCTTGTATATAGGGGAAGTATTATAGTAGTTATATTCTTGTACATAGGGGCAGTATTATAGTAGTTATATTCTTGTACATAGGAGCAGTATTATAGTAGTTATATTCTTGTACATAGGAGGCAGTATTATAGTAGTTATATTCTTGTACATAGGAGCAGTATTATAGTAGTTATATTCTTGTACGTAGGAGCAGTATTATAGTAGTTATATTCTTGTACATAGGAGCAGTATTATAGTAGATATATTCTTGTACATAGGAGCAGTATTATAGTAGTTATATTCTTGTACATAGGAGCAGTATTATAGTAGTTATATTCTTGTACATAGGAGCAGTATTATAGTAGTTATATTCTTGTACATAGGAGCAGTATTATAGTAGTTATATTCTTGTACATAGGAGCAGTATTATAGTAGTTATATTCTTGTACATAGGAGGCAGTATTATAGTAGTTATATTATTGTACATAGGGGGCAGTATTATAGTAGTTATATTCTTGTACATAGGGGGCAGTATTATAGTAGTTATATTCTTGTACCTAGGGGCAGTATTATAGTAGTTATATTCTTGTACATAGGGGGCAGTATTATAGTAGTTATATTCATGTACATAGGAGCAGTATTATAGTAGTTATATTCTTGTGCATAGGAGCAGTATTATAGTGGTTATATTCTTCTACATAGGGGGCAGTATTATAGTAGTTATATTCTTGTACATATGGGCAGTATTATAGTAGTTATATTCTTGTACATAGAGGCATTATTATAGTAGTTATATTCTTGTACATAGAGGCAGTATTATAGTAGTTATATTCTTGTACATAGAGGCAGTATTATAGTAGTTATATTCTTGTACATAGGAGCAGTATTATAGTAGTTATATTCTTGTACATAGGAGCAGTATTATAGTAGTTATATTCTTGTACATAGGAGGCAGTATTATAGTAGTTATATTCTTATACATAGGAGCAGTATTATAGTAGTTATATTCTTGTACATAGGAGCAGTATTATAGTAGTTATATTCTTGTACATAGGAGGCAGTATTATAGTAGTTATATTCTTATACATAGGAGCAGTATTATAGTAGTTATATTCTTGTGCATAGAGGGCAGTATTATAGTAGTTATATTCTTGTACATAGGAGCAGTATTATAGTAGTTATATTCTTGTACATAGGGGGCAGTATTATAGTAGTTATATTCTTGTACATATGGGCAGTATTATAGTAGTTATATTCTTGAACATAGAGGCAGTATTATAGTAGTTATATTCTTGTACAAAGGGGCAGTATTATAGCAGTTATATTCTTGTACATAGGAGCAGTATTATAGTAGTTATATTCTTGAACATAGGAGCAGTATTATAGTAGTTATATTCTTGTACATAGGGGGCAGTATTATAGTAGTTATATTCTTGTACATAGGATCAGTATTATAGTAGTTATATTCTTGTACATAGGAGCAGTATTATAGTAGTTATATTCTTGTACATAGGGAGCAGTATTATAGTAGTTATATTCTTGTACATAGGAGCAGTATTATAGTAGTTATATTCTTGAACATAGGAGCAGTATTATAGTAGTTATATTCTTGTACATAGGAGCGGTATTATAGTAGTTATATTCTTGTACATAGGAGCAGTATTATAGTAGTCATATTCTTGTACATAGGAGCAGTATTATAGTAGTTATATTCTTGTACATAGGAGGCAGTATTATAGTAGTTATATTCTTGTACATAGGAGCAGTATTATAGTAGTTATATTCTTGTACATAGGGGGCAGTATTATAGTAGTTATATTCTTGTACATAGGAGCAGTATTATAGTAGTTATATTCTTGTGCATAGGAGCAGTATTATAGTAGTTATATTCTTGTACATAGGGACAGTATTATAGTAGTTATATTCTTGCATATAAGGGGCAGTATTATAGTAGTTATATTCTTGTACATAGGGGCCGTATTATAGTAGTTATATTCTTGTACATAGGGGCAGTATTATAGTAGTTATATTCTTGTACATAGGAGCAGTATTATAGTAGTTATATGCTTGTACATAGGGGCAGTATTATAGTAGTTATAATCTTGTACATAGGAGCAGTATTATAGTAGTTATATTCTTGTACATAGGAGCAGTATTATAGTAGTTATATTCTTGTACATAGGAGGCAGTATTATAGTAGTTATATTCCTGTACATAGGAGCAGTATTATAGTAGTTATATTCTTGTACATAGGGGCAGTATTATAGTAGTTATATTCTTGTACATAGGAGGCAGCATTATGGTAGTTATATTCTTGTACATAAGGACAGTATTATAGTATATATAATCTGGTACATAGGAGCAGTATTATAGTAGTTATATTCTTGTACATAGGGAACAGTATTATAGTAGTTATATTCTTGTACATAGGAGCAGTATTATAGTAGTTATATTCTTGAACATAGGGGGAAGTATTATAGTAGTTATATTCTTGTACATAGGGGGCAGTATTATAGTAGTTATATTCTTGTACATAGGAGCAGTATTATAGTAGTTATATTCTTGTACATAGGAGGCAGTATTATAGTAGTTATATTCTTGTACATAGGGGCAGTATTATAGTAGTAATATTCTTGTACATAGGAGCAGTATTATAGTAGATATATTCTTGTACATAGGAGCAGTATTATAGTAGTTATATTCTTGTACATAGGAGCAGTATTATAGTAGTTATATTCTTGTACATAGGAGCAGTATTATAGTAGATATATTCTTGTACATAGGGACAGTATTATAGTAGATATAATCTGGTACATAGGAGCAGTATTATAGTTGTTATATTCTTGTATATAGGGGAAGTATTATAGTAGTTATATTCTTGTACATAGGAGCAGTATTATAGTTGTTATATTCTTGTATATAGGGGAAGTATTATAGTAGTTATATTCTTGTACATAGGGGCAGTATTATACTAGTTATATTCTTGTACATAGGAGCAGTATTATAGTAGTTATATTCTTGTACATAGGAGGCAGTATTATAGTAGTTATATTCTTGTACATAGGAGCAGTATTATAGTAGTTATATTCTTGTACGTAGGAGCAGTATTAGAGTAGTTATATTCTTGTACATAGGAGCAGTATTATAGTAGATATATTCTTGTACATAGGAGCAGTATTATAGTAGTTATATTCTTGTACATAGGAGCAGTATTATAGTAGTTATATTCTTGTACATAGGAGCAGTATTATAGTAGTTATATTCTTGTACATAGGAGCAGTATTATAGTAGTTATATTCTTGTACATAGGAGCAGTATTATAGTAGTTATATTCTTGTACATAGGAGGCAGTATTATAGTAGTTATATTCTTGTACATAGGGGGCAGTATTATAGTAGTTATATTCTTGTACATAGGGGGCAGTATTATAGTAGTTATATTCTTGTACATAGGGGGCAGTATTATAGTAGTTATATTCTTGTACATAGGGGGCAGTATTATAGTAGTTATATTCATGTACATAGGAGCAGTATTATAGTAGTTATATTCTTGTGCATAGGAGCAGTATTATAGTGGTTATATTCTTCTACATAGGGGACAGTATTATAGTAGTTATATTCTTGTACATATGGGCAGTATTATAGTAGTTATATTCTTGTACATAGAGGCATTATTATAGTAGTTATATTCTTGTACATAGAGGCAGTATTATAGTAGTTATATTCTTGTACATAGAGGCAGTATTATAGTAGTTATATTCTTGTACATAGGAGCAGTATTATAGTAGTTATATTCTTGTACATAGGAGCAGTATTATAGTAGTTATATTCTTGTACATAGGAGGCAGTATTATAGTAGTTATATTCTTGTACATAGGAGCAGTATTATAGTAGTTATATTCTTGTGCATAGAGGGCAGTATTATAGCAGTTATATTCTTGTACATAGGAGCAGTATTATAGTAGTTATATTCTTCTACATAGGGGGCAGTATTATAGTAGTTATATTCTTGTACATATGGGCAGTATTATATTAGTTATATTCTTGAACATAGAGGCAGTATTATAGTAGTTATATTCTTGTACATAGGGGCAGTATTATAGTAGTAGTATTCTTGTACATAGGAGCAGTATTATAGTAGTTATATTCTTGTACATAGGGGGTAGTATTATAGTAGTTATATTCTTGTACATAGGGGGTAGTATTATAGTAGTTATATTCTTGTACATAGGAGCAGTATTATAGTAGTTATATTCTTGTACATAGGAGCAGTATTATAGTAGTTATATTCTTGTATATAGGGAGCAGTATTATAGTAGTTATATTCTTGTACATAGGAGCAGTATTATAGTAGTTATATTCTTGAACATAGGAGCAGTATTATAGTAGTTATATTCTTGTACATACGAGCGGTATTATAGTAGTTATATTCTTGTACATAGGAGCAGTATTATAGTAGTTATATTCTTGTACATAGGAGCAGTATTATAGTAGTTATATTCTTGTACATAGGAGGCAGTATTATAGTAGTTATATTCTTGTACATAGGAGGCAGTATTATAGTAGTTATATTCTTGTACATAGGGGGCAGTATTATAGTAGTTATATTCTTGTACATAGGAGCAGTATTATAGTAGTTATATTCTTGTGCATAGGAGCAGTATTATAGTAGTTATATTCTTGTACATAGGGACAGTATTATAGTAGTTTTATTCTTGCATATAAGGGGCAGTATTTTAGTAGTTATATTCTTGTACATAGGGGCCGTATTATAGTAGCTATATTCTTGTACATAGGGGCAGTATTATAGTAGTTATATTCTTGTACATAGGAGCAGTATTATAGTAGTTATATGCTTGTACATAGGGGAAGTATTATAGTAGTTATATTCTTGTACATAGGAGCAGTATTATAGTAGTTATATGCTTGTACATAGGAGCAGTATTATAGTAGTTATATTCTTGTACATAGGAGCAGTATTATAGTAGTTATATTCTTGTACATAGGGACAGTATTATAGTAGTTATATTCTTGTACATAGGGGCAGTATTATAGTAGTTATATTCTTGTACATAGGAGCAGTATTATAGTAGTTATATTCTTGTACATAGGGACAGTATTATAGTAGTTATATTCTTGTACATAGGGGCAGTATTATAATAGTTATATTCTTGTACATAGGGGGCAGTATTATAGTAGTTATATTCTTGTACATAGGGGGCAGTATTATAGTAGTTATATTCTTGTACATAGGGGGCAGTATTATAGTAGTTATATTCTTGTACATAGGGGGCAGTATTATAGTAGTTATATTCTTGTACATAGGGGGCAGTATTACAGTAGTTATATTCTTGTACATAGGGGGCAGTATTATAGTAGTTACATTCTTGTACATAGGAGCAGTATTATAGTAGTTATATTCTTGTACATAGGGGGCAGTATTATAGTAGTTATATTCTTGTACAAAGGGGGCAGTATTATAGTAGTTATATTCTTGTACATAGGGGGCAGTATTATAGTAGTTATATTCTTGTACATAGGGGGCAGTATTACAGTAGTTATATTCTTGTACATAGGGGGCAGTATTATAGTAGTTACATTCTTGTACATAGGAGCAGTATTATAGTAGTTATATTCTTGTACATAGGGGCAGTATTATAGTAGTTATATTCTTGTACATAGGAGCAGTATTATAGTAGTTACATTCTTTTACATAGGGGCAGTATTATAGTAGTTATATTCTTGTACATAGGGACAATATTATAGTAGTTATATTCTTGTACATAGGGGCAGGATTATAGTAGTTATATTCTTGTACATAGGGAACAGTATTATAGTAGTTATATTCTTGTACATAGGAGCAGTATTATAGTAGTTATATTCTTGAACATAGGGGGAAGTATTATAGCAGTTATATTCTTGTACATAGGGGGCAGTATTATAGTAGTTATATTCTTGTACATAGGAGCAGTATTATAGTAGTTATATTCTTGTACATAGGAGGCAGTATTATAGTAGTTATATTCTTGTACATAGGGGCAGTATTATAGTAGTAATATTCTTGTACATAGGAGCAGTATTATAGTAGATATATTCTTGTACATAGGAGCAGTATTATAGTAGTTATATTCTTGTACATAGGAGCAGTATTATAGTAGTTATATTCTTGTACATAGGAGCAATATTATAGTAGATATATTCTTGTACATAGGGACAGTATTATAGTAGATATAATCTGGTACATAGGAGCAGTATTATAGTAGTTATATTCTTATATATAGGGGAAGTATTATAGTAGTTATATTCTTGTACATAGGAGCAGTATTATAGTTGTTATATTCTTGTATATAGGGGAAGTATTATAGTAGTTATATTCTTGTACATAGGGGCAGTATTATAGTAGTTATATTCTTGTACATAGGAGCAGTATTATAGTAGTTATATTCTTGTACATAGGAGGCAGTATTATAGTAGTTATATTCTTGTACATAGGAGCAGTATTATAGTAGTTATATTCTTGTACGTAGGAGCAGTATTAGAGTAGTTATATTCTTGTACATAGGAGCAGTATTATAGTAGATATATTCTTGTACATAGGAGCAGTATTATAGTAGTTATATTCTTGTACATAGGAGCAGTATTATAGTAGTTATATTCTTGTACATAGGAGCAGTATTATAGTAGTTATATTCTTGTACATAGGAGCAGTATTATAGTAGTTATATTCTTGTACATAGGAGCAGTATTATAGTAGTTATATTCTTGTACATAGGAGGCAGTATTATAGTAGTTATATTCTTGTACATAGGGGGCAGTATTATAGTAGTTATATTCTTGTACATAGGAGCAGTATTATAGTAGTTATATTCTTTTACATAGGGGCAGTATTATAGTAGTTATATTCTTGTACATAGGGACAATATTATAGTAGTTATATTCTTGTACATAGGGGCAGGATTATAGTAGTTATATTCTTGTACATAGGGAACAGTATTATAGTAGTTATATTCTTGTACATAGGAGCAGTATTATAGTAGTTATATTCTTGAACATAGGGGGAAGTATTATAGCAGTTATATTCTTGTACATAGGGGGCAGTATTATAGTAGTTATATTCTTGTACATAGGAGCAGTATTATAGTAGTTATATTCTTGTACATAGGAGGCAGTATTATAGTAGTTATATTCTTGTACATAGGGGCAGTATTATAGTAGTAATATTCTTGTACATAGGAGCAGTATCATAGTAGATATATTCTTGTACATAGGAGCAGTATTATAGTAGTTATATTCTTGTACATAGGAGCAGTATTATAGTAGTTATATTCTTGTACATAGGAGCAGTATTATAGTAGATATATTCTTGTACATAGGGACAGTATTATAGTAGATATAATCTGGTACATAGGAGCAGTATTATAGTAGTTATATTCTTATATATAGGGGAAGTATTATAGTAGTTATATTCTTGTACATAGGAGCAGTATTATAGTTGTTATATTCTTGTATATAGGGGAAGTATTATAGTAGTTATATTCTTGTACATAGGGGCAGTATTATAGTAGTTATATTCTTGTACATAGGAGCAGTATTATAGTAGTTATATTCTTGTACATAGGAGGCAGTATTATAGTAGTTATATTCTTGTACATAGGAGCAGTATTATAGTAGTTATATTCTTGTACGTAGGAGCAGTATTAGAGTAGTTATATTCTTGTACATAGGAGCAGTATTATAGTAGATATATTCTTGTACATAGGAGCAGTATTATAGTAGTTATATTCTTGTACATAGGAGCAGTATTATAGTAGTTATATTCTTGTACATAGGAGCAGTATTATAGTAGTTATATTCTTGTACATAGGAGCAGTATTATAGTAGTTATATTCTTGTACATAGGAGCAGTATTATAGTAGTTATATTCTTGTACATAGGAGGCAGTATTATAGTAGTTATATTCTTGTACATAGGGGGCAGTATTATAGTAGTTATATTCTTGTACATAGGGGCAGTATTATAGTAGTTATATTCTTGTACATAGGGGGCAGTATTATAGTAGTTATATTCTTGTACATAGGGGGCAGTATTATAGTAGTTATATTCATGTACATAGGAGCAGTATTATAGTAGTTATATTCTTGTGCATAGGAGCAGTATTATAGTGGTTATATTCTTCTACATAGGGGACAGTATTATAGTAGTTATATTCTTGTACATAGGGGGCAGTATTATAGTAGTTATATTCTTGTACATAGGAGCAGTATTATAGTAGTTATATTCTTTTACATAGGGGCAGTATTATAGTAGTTATATTCTTGTACATAGGGACAATATTATAGTAGTTATATTCTTGTACATAGGGGCAGGATTATAGTAGTTATATTCTTGTACATAGGGAACAGTATTATAGTAGTTATATTCTTGTACATAGGAGCAGTATTATAGTAGTTATATTCTTGAACATAGGGGGAAGTATTATAGCAGTTATATTCTTGTACATAGGGGGCAGTATTATAGTAGTTATATTCTTGTACATAGGAGCAGTATTATAGTAGTTATATTCTTGTACATAGGAGGCAGTATTATAGTAGTTATATTCTTGTACATAGGGGCAGTATTATAGTAGTAATATTCTTGTACATAGGAGCAGTATCATAGTAGATATATTCTTGTACATAGGAGCAGTATTATAGTAGTTATATTCTTGTACATAGGAGCAGTATTATAGTAGTTATATTCTTGTACATAGGAGCAGTATTATAGTAGATATATTCTTGTACATAGGGACAGTATTATAGTAGATATAATCTGGTACATAGGAGCAGTATTATAGTAGTTATATTCTTATATATAGGGGAAGTATTATAGTAGTTATATTCTTGTACATAGGAGCAGTATTATAGTTGTTATATTCTTGTATATAGGGGAAGTATTATAGTAGTTATATTCTTGTACATAGGGGCAGTATTATAGTAGTTATATTCTTGTACATAGGAGCAGTATTATAGTAGTTATATTCTTGTACATAGGAGGCAGTATTATAGTAGTTATATTCTTGTACATAGGAGCAGTATTATAGTAGTTATATTCTTGTACGTAGGAGCAGTATTAGAGTAGTTATATTCTTGTACATAGGAGCAGTATTATAGTAGATATATTCTTGTACATAGGAGCAGTATTATAGTAGTTATATTCTTGTACATAGGAGCAGTATTATAGTAGTTATATTCTTGTACATAGGAGCAGTATTATAGTAGTTATATTCTTGTACATAGGAGCAGTATTATAGTAGTTATATTCTTGTACATAGGAGCAGTATTATAGTAGTTATATTCTTGTACATAGGAGGCAGTATTATAGTAGTTATATTCTTGTACATAGGGGGCAGTATTATAGTAGTTATATTCTTGTACATAGGGGCAGTATTATAGTAGTTATATTCTTGTACATAGGGGGCAGTATTATAGTAGTTATATTCTTGTACATAGGGGGCAGTATTATAGTAGTTATATTCATGTACATAGGAGCAGTATTATAGTAGTTATATTCTTGTGCATAGGAGCAGTATTATAGTGGTTATATTCTTCTACATAGGGGACAGTATTATAGTAGTTATATTCTTGTACATATGGGCAGTATTATAGTAGTTATAATCTTGTACATAGAGGCATTATTATAGTAGTTATATTCTTGTACATAGAGGCAGTATTATAGTAGTTATATTCTTGTACATAGAGGCAGTATTATAGTAGTTATATTCTTGTACATAGGAGCAGTATTATAGTAGTTATATTCTTGTACATAGGAGCAGTATTATAGTAGTTATATTCTTGTACATAGGGGGCAGTATTATAGTAGTTATATGCTTGTACATAGGGGCAGTATTATAGTAGTTATAATCTTCTACATAGGAGCAGTATTATAGTAGTTATATTCTTGTACATAGGAGCAGTATTATAGTAGTTATATTCTTGTACATAGGGACAGTATTATAGTAGTTATAATCTTGTACATAGGAGCAGTATTATACTAGTTATATTCTTGTACATAGGAGCAGTATTATAGTAGTTATATTCTTGTACATAGGAGCAGTATTATAGTAGTTATATTCTTGTACATAGGGACAGTATTATAGTAGTTATATTCTTGCACATAGGGGGCAGTATTATAGTAGTTATATTCTTGTACATAGGAGCAGTATTATAGTAGTTATATTCTTGTACATAGGGGCAGTATTATAGTAGTTATATTCTTGTACATAGGGGGCAGTATTATAGTAGTTATATTCTTGTACATAGGGGGCAGTATTATAGTAGTTATATTCTTGTACATAGGGGGCAGTATTATAGTAGTTATATTCTTGTACATAGGGGGCAGTATTATAGTAGTTATATTCTTGTACATAGGGGGCAGTATTACAGTAGTTATATTCTTGTACATAGGGAGCAGTATTATAGTAGTTACATTCTTGTACATAGGAGCAGTATTATAGTAGTTATATTCTTGTACATAGGGGGCAGTATTATAGTAGTTATATTCTTGTACAAAGGGGGCAGTATTATAGTAGTTATATTCTTGTACATAGGGGGCAGTATTATAGTAGTTATATTCTTGTACATAGGGGGCAGTATTACAGTAGTTATATTCTTGTACATAGGGGGCAGTATTATAGTAGTTACATTCTTATACATAGGAGCAGTATTATAGTAGTTATATTCTTGTACATAGGGGCAGTATTATAGTAGTTATATTCTTGTACATAGGAGCAGTATTATAGTAGTTATATTCTTTTACATAGGGGCAGTATTATAGTAGTTATATTCTTGTACATAGGGACAATATTATAGTAGTTATATTCTTGTACATAGGGGCAGGATTATAGTAGTTATATTCTTGTACATAGGGGCAGTATTACCGTAGTTATATTCTTGTACATAGGGGGCAGAATTATAGTAGTAATATTCTTGTACATAACGGGCAGTATTATAGTAGTTATATTCTTGTATATACGAGGCAGTATTATAGTAGTTATATTCTAGTATATAGGGGTAGTATTATAGTAGTTATATTCTTGTACATAGGAGCAGTATTACAGTAGTTATATTCTTGTACATAGGGGCAGTATTATAGTAGTAATATTCTTGTACATAGGGGGCAGTATTATAGTATATTCTTGTACATAGGGGCAGTATTATAGTGGTTATATTCTTGTACATAGGGGCAGTATTATAGTAGTTATATTCCTGTACATAGGGTGCAGTATTATAGTAGTTATATTCCTGTACATAGGGGGCGGTATTATAGTAGTTATATTCTTGTACATAGAGAGCAGTATTATAGTAGTAATATTCTTGTACATAGGGGGCAGTATTATAGTAGTTTATGTTCTTGTACATACAGGGCAGTATTATAGTAGTTATATTCTTCTACATAGGGGCAGTATTATAGTAGTTATATTCTTGTTCATAGGGGGCAGTATTATAGTAGTTATATTCTTGTACATAGGAGCAGTATTATAGTAGTTATATTCCTGTACATAGGGGGCAGTATTATAGTAGTTATATTCTTGTACATAGGGGGCAGTATTATAGTAGTTATATTCTTGTACATAGGAGCAGTATTACAGTAGATATATTCTTGTACATAGGAGCAGTATTACAGTAGTTATATTCTTGTACATAGTGGGCAGTATTATAGTAGTTATATTCTTGTATATAGGAGCAGTATTATAGTAGTTATATTCTTGTACATAGGGGGCAGTATTATAGTAGTTATATTCTTGTTCATAGGAGCAGTATTATAGTAGATATATTCTTGTACATAGGAGCAGTATTATAGTAGTTATATTCTTGTACATAGTGGGCAGTATTATAGTAGTTATATTCTTGTACATAGGAGCAGTATTATAGTAGTTATATTCTTGTACATTGGAGCAGTATTATAGTAGTTATATTCTTGTACATAGTGGGCAGTATTATAGTAGTTATATTCTTGTACATATGAGCAGTATTATAGTAGTTATATTCTTGTACATAGGGGCAGTATTATAGTAGTTATATTCTTGTACATAGGAGCAGTATTATAGTAGTTATATTCTTGTACATAGGAGCAGTATTATAGTAGTTATATTCTTGTACATAGGAGCAGTATTATAGTAGTTATATTCTTGTATATAGGAGCAGTATTATAGCAGTTATATTCCTGTACATAGGGGGCAGTATTATAGTAGTTATATTCTTGTACATAGGGGGCAGTATTATAGTAGTTATATTCTTGTACATAGGAGCAGTATTATAGTAGATATATTCTTGTACATAGGAGCAGTATTATAGTAGTTATATTCTTGTACATAGTGGGCAGTATTATAGTAGTTATATTCTTGTATATAGGAGCAGTATTATAGTAGTTATATTCTTGTACATAGGGGGCAGTATTATAGTAGTTATATTCTTGTACATAGGAGCAGTATTATAGTAGACATATTCTTGTACATAGGAGCAGTATTATAGTAGTTATATTCTTGTACATAGTGGGCAGTATTATAGTAGTTATATTCTTGTACATAGGGGCAGTATTATAGTAGTTATATTCTTGTACATAGGAGCAGTATTATAGTAGTTATATGCTTTTACATAGGGGCAGTATTATAGTAGTTATAATCTTGTACATAGGAGCAGTATTATAGTAGTTATATTCTTGTACATAGGAGCAGTATTATAGTAGTTATATTCTTGTACATAGGAGCAGTATTATAGTAGTTATATTCTTGTACATAGGGACAGTATTATAATAGTTATATTCTTGTACATAGGGGGCAGTATTATAGTAGTTATATTCTTGTACATAGGAGCAGTATTATAGTAGTTATATTCTTGTACATAGGAGCAGTATTATAGTAGTTATATTCTTGTACATAGGGACAGTATTATAGTAGTTATATTCTTGTACATAGGGGGCAGTATTATAGTAGTTATATGCTTGTACATAGGGGCAGTATTATAGTAGTTATAATCTTGTACATAGGAGCAGTATTATAGTAGTTATATTCTTGTACATAGGAGCAGTATTATAGTAGTTATATTCTTGTACATAGGAGCAGTATTATAGTAGTTATATTCTTGTACATAGGGACAGTATTATAGTAGTTATATTCTTGCACATAGGGGGCAGTATTATAGTAGTTATATTCTTGTACATAGGAGCAGTATTATAGTAGTTATAATCTTGTACATAGGAGCAGTATTATAGTAGTTATATTCTTGTACATAGGAGCAGTATTATAGTAGTTATATTCTTGTACATAGGAGCAGTATTATAGTAGTTATATTCTTGTACATAGGGACAGTATTATAGTAGTTATATTCTTGCACATAGGGGGCAGTATTATAGTAGTTATATTCTTGTACATAGGAGCAGTATTATAGTAGTTATATTCTTGTACATAGGGGCAGTATTATAGTAGTTATATTCTTGTACATAGGGGGCAGTATTATAGTAGTTATATTCTTGTACATAGGGGGCAGTATTATAGTAGTTATATTCTTGTACATAGGGGGCAGTATTATAGTAGTTATATTCTTGTACATAGGGGGCAGTATTATAGTAGTTATATTCTTGTACATAGGGGGCAGTATTACAGTAGTTATATTCTTGTACATAGGGAGCAGTATTATAGTAGTTACATTCTTGTACATAGGAGCAGTATTATAGTAGTTATATTCTTGTACATAGGGGGCAGTATTATAGTAGTTATATTCTTGTACAAAGGGGGCAGTATTATAGTAGTTATATTCTTGTACATAGGGGGCAGTATTATAGTAGTTATATTCTTGTACATAGGGGGCAGTATTACAGTAGTTATATTCTTGTACATAGGGGGCAGTATTATAGTAGTTACATTCTTATACATAGGAGCAGTATTATAGTAGTTATATTCTTGTACATAGGGGCAGTATTATAGTAGTTATATTCTTGTACATAGGAGCAGTATTATAGTAGTTATATTCTTTTACATAGGGGCAGTATTATAGTAGTTATATTCTTGTACATAGGGACAATATTATAGTAGTTATATTCTTGTACATAGGGGCAGGATTATAGTAGTTATATTCTTGTACATAGGGGCAGTATTACCGTAGTTATATTCTTGTACATAGGGGGCAGAATTATAGTAGTATTATTCTTGTACATAACGGGCAGTATTATAGTAGTTATATTCTTGTATATACGAGGCAGTATTATAGTAGTTATATTCTAGTATATAGGGGTAGTATTATAGTAGTTATATTCTTGTACATAGGAGCAGTATTACAGTAGTTATATTCTTGTACATAGGGGCAGTATTATAGTAGTAATATTCTTGTACATAGGGGGCAGTATTATAGTATATTCTTGTACATAGGGGCAGTATTATAGTGGTTATATTCTTGTACATAGGGGCAGTATTATAGTAGTTATATTCCTGTACATAGGGTGCAGTATTATAGTAGTTATATTCCTGTACATAGGGGGCGGTATTATAGTAGTTATATTCTTGTACATAGAGAGCAGTATTATAGTAGTAATATTCTTGTACATAGGGGGCAGTATTATAGTAGTTTATGTTCTTGTACATACAGGGCAGTATTATAGTAGTTATATTCTTCTACATAGGGGCAGTATTATAGTAGTTATATTCTTGTTCATAGGGGGCAGTATTATAGTAGTTATATTCTTGTACATAGGAGCAGTATTATAGTAGTTATATTCCTGTACATAGGGGGCAGTATTATAGTAGTTATATTCTTGTACATAGGGGGCAGTATTATAGTAGTTATATTCTTGTACATAGGAGCAGTATTACAGTAGATATATTCTTGTACATAGGAGCAGTATTACAGTAGTTATATTCTTGTACATAGTGGGCAGTATTATAGTAGTTATATTCTTGTATATAGGAGCAGTATTATAGTAGTTATATTCTTGTACATAGGGGGCAGTATTATAGTAGTTATATTCTTGTTCATAGGAGCAGTATTATAGTAGATATATTCTTGTACATAGGAGCAGTATTATAGTAGTTATATTCTTGTACATAGTGGGCAGTATTATAGTAGTTATATTCTTGTACATAGGAGCAGTATTATAGTAGTTATATTCTTGTACATTGGAGCAGTATTATAGTAGTTATATTCTTGTACATAGTGGGCAGTATTATAGTAGTTATATTCTTGTACATATGAGCAGTATTATAGTAGTTATATTCTTGTACATAGGGGCAGTATTATAGTAGTTATATTCTTGTACATAGGAGCAGTATTATAGTAGTTATATTCTTGTACATAGGAGCAGTATTATAGTAGTTATATTCTTGTACATAGGAGCAGTATTATAGTAGTTATATTCTTGTATATAGGAGCAGTATTATAGCAGTTATATTCCTGTACATAGGGGGCAGTATTATAGTAGTTATATTCTTGTACATAGGGGGCAGTATTATAGTAGTTATATTCTTGTACATAGGAGCAGTATTATAGTAGATATATTCTTGTACATAGGAGCAGTATTATAGTAGTTATATTCTTGTACATAGTGGGCAGTATTATAGTAGTTATATTCTTGTATATAGGAGCAGTATTATAGTAGTTATATTCTTGTACATAGGGGGCAGTATTATAGTAGTTATATTCTTGTACATAGGAGCAGTATTATAGTAGATATATTCTTGTACATAGGAGCAGTATTATAGTAGTTATATTCTTGTACATAGTGGGCAGTATTATAGTAGTTATATTCTTGTACATAGGGGCAGTATTATAGTAGTTATATTCTTGTACATAGGAGCAGTATTATAGTAGTTATATGCTTTTACATAGGGGCAGTATTATAGTAGTTATAATCTTGTACATAGGAGCAGTATTATAGTAGTTATATTCTTGTACATAGGAGCAGTATTATAGTAGTTATATTCTTGTACATAGGAGCAGTATTATAGTAGTTATATTCTTGTACATAGGGACAGTATTATAATAGTTATATTCTTGTACATAGGGGGCAGTATTATAGTAGTTATATTCTTGTACATAGGAGCAGTATTATAGTAGTTATATTCTTGTACATAGGAGCAGTATTATAGTAGTTATATTCTTGTACATAGGGACAGTATTATAGTAGTTATATTCTTGTACATAGGGGGCAGTATTATAGTAGTTATATGCTTGTACATAGGGGCAGTATTATAGTAGTTATAATCTTGTACATAGGAGCAGTATTATAGTAGTTATATTCTTGTACATAGGAGCAGTATTATAGTAGTTATATTCTTGTACATAGGAGCAGTATTATAGTAGTTATATTCTTGTACATAGGGACAGTATTATAGTAGTTATATTCTTGCACATAGGGGGCAGTATTATAGTAGTTATATTCTTGTACATAGGAGCAGTATTATAGTAGTTATATTCTTGTACATAGGAGCAGTATTATAGTAGTTATATTCTTGTACATAGGAGCAGTATTATAGTAGTTATATTCTTGTACATAGGAGCAGTATTATAGTAGTTATATTCTTGTACATAGGGACAGTATTATAGTAGTTATATTCTTGCACATAGGGGGCAGTATTATAGTAGTTATATTCTTGTACATAGGAGCAGTATTATAGTAGTTATATTCTTGTACATAGGGGCAGTATTATAGTAGTTATATTCTTGTACATAGGGGGCAGTATTATAGTAGTTATATTCTTGTACATAGGGGGCAGTATTATAGTAGTTATATTCTTGTACATAGGGGGCAGTATTATAGTAGTTATATTCTTGTACATAGGGGGCAGTATTATAGTAGTTATATTCTTGTACATAGGGGGCAGTATTACAGTAGTTATATTCTTGTACATAGGGAGCAGTATTATAGTAGTTACATTCTTGTACATAGGAGCAGTATTATAGTAGTTATATTCTTGTACATAGGGGGCAGTATTATAGTAGTTATATTCTTGTACAAAGGGGGCAGTATTATAGTAGTTATATTCTTGTACATAGGGGGCAGTATTATAGTAGTTATATTCTTGTACATAGGGGGCAGTATTACAGTAGTTATATTCTTGTACATAGGGGGCAGTATTATAGTAGTTACATTCTTATACATAGGAGCAGTATTATAGTAGTTATATTCTTGTACATAGGGGCAGTATTATAGTAGTTATATTCTTGTACATAGGAGCAGTATTATAGTAGTTATATTCTTTTACATAGGGGCAGTATTATAGTAGTTATATTCTTGTACATAGGGACAATATTATAGTAGTTATATTCTTGTACATAGGGGCAGGATTATAGTAGTTATATTCTTGTACATAGGGGCAGTATTACCGTAGTTATATTCTTGTACATAGGGGGCAGAATTATAGTAGTAATATTCTTGTACATAACGGGCAGTATTATAGTAGTTATATTCTTGTATATACGAGGCAGTATTATAGTAGTTATATTCTAGTATATAGGGGTAGTATTATAGTAGTTATATTCTTGTACATAGGAGCAGTATTACAGTAGTTATATTCTTGTACATAGGGGCAGTATTATAGTAGTAATATTCTTGTACATAGGGGGCAGTATTATAGTATATTCTTGTACATAGGGGCAGTATTATAGTGGTTATATTCTTGTACATAGGGGCAGTATTATAGTAGTTATATTCCTGTACATAGGGTGCAGTATTATAGTAGTTATATTCCTGTACATAGGGGGCGGTATTATAGTAGTTATATTCTTGTACATAGAGAGCAGTATTATAGTAGTAATATTCTTGTACATAGGGGGCAGTATTATAGTAGTTTATGTTCTTGTACATACAGGGCAGTATTATAGTAGTTATATTCTTC
The DNA here is from genome assembly GCF_046119375.1 of Phyllobates terribilis. Taxonomy (NCBI): domain Eukaryota; kingdom Metazoa; phylum Chordata; class Amphibia; order Anura; family Dendrobatidae; genus Phyllobates; species Phyllobates terribilis. Next base: position 46,217,734 of record NW_027362762.1, read on the forward strand.
TACATAGGGGCAGTATTATAGTAGTTATATTCTTGTTCATAGGGGGCAGTATTATAGTAGTTATATTCTTGTACATAGGAGCAGTATTATAGTAGTTATATTCCTGTACATAGGGGGCAGTATTATAGTAGTTATATTCTTGTACATAGGGGGCAGTATTATAGTAGTTATATTCTTGTACATAGGAGCAGTATTACAGTAGATATATTCTTGTACATAGGAGCAGTATTACAGTAGTTATATTCTTGTACATAGTGGGCAGTATTATAGTAGTTATATTCTTGTATATAGGAGCAGTATTATAGTAGTTATATTCTTGTACATAGGGGGCAGTATTATAGTAGTTATATTCTTGTTCATAGGAGCAGTATTATAGTAGATATATTCTTGTACATAGGAGCAGTATTATAGTAGTTATATTTTGTACATAGTGGGCAGTATTATAGTAGTTATATTCTTGTACATAGGAGCAGTATTATAGTAGTTATATTCTTGTACATTGGAGCAGTATTATAGTAGTTATATTCTTGTACATAGTGGGCAGTATTATAGTAGTTATATTCTTGTACATATGAGCAGTATTATAGTAGTTATATTCTTGTACATAGGGGCAGTATTATAGTAGTTATATTCTTGTACATAGGAGCAGTATTATAGTAGTTATATTCTTGTACATAGGAGCAGTATTATAGTAGTTATATTCTTGTACATAGGAGCAGTATTATAGTAGTTATATTCTTGTATATAGGAGCAGTATTATAGCAGTTATATTCCTGTACATAGGGGGCAGTATTATAGTAGTTATATTCTTGTACATAGGGGGCAGTATTATAGTAGTTATATTCTTGTACATAGGAGCAGTATTATAGTAGATATATTCTTGTACATAGGAGCAGTATTATAGTAGTTATATTCTTGTACATAGTGGGCAGTATTATAGTAGTTATATTCTTGTATATAGGAGCAGTATTATAGTAGTTATATTCTTGTACATAGGGGGCAGTATTATAGTAGTTATATTCTTGTACATAGGAGCAGTATTATAGTAGATATATTCTTGTACATAGGAGCAGTATTATAGTAGTTATATTCTTGTACATAGTGGGCAGTATTATAGTAGTTATATTCTTGTACATAGGGGCAGTATTATAGTAGTTATATTCTTGTACATAGGAGCAGTATTATAGTAGTTATATGCTTTTACATAGGGGCAGTATTATAGTAGTTATAATCTTGTACATAGGAGCAGTATTATAGTAGTTATATTCTTGTACATAGGAGCAGTATTATAGTAGTTATATTCTTGTACATAGGAGCAGTATTATAGTAGTTATATTCTTGTACATAGGGACAGTATTATAATAGTTATATTCTTGTACATAGGGGGCAGTATTATAGTAGTTATATTCTTGTACATAGGAGCAGTATTATAGTAGTTATATTCTTGTACATAGGAGCAGTATTATAGTAGTTATATTCTTGTACATAGGGACAGTATTATAGTAGTTATATTCTTGTACATAGGGGGCAGTATTATAGTAGTTATATGCTTGTACATAGGGGCAGTATTATAGTAGTTATAATCTTGTACATAGGAGCAGTATTATAGTAGTTATATTCTTGTACATAGGAGCAGTATTATAGTAGTTATATTCTTGTACATAGGAGCAGTATTATAGTAGTTATATTCTTGTACATAGGGACAGTATTATAGTAGTTATATTCTTGCACATAGGGGGCAGTATTATAGTAGTTATATTCTTGTACATAGGAGCAGTATTATAGTAGTTATATTCTTGTACATAGGGGCAGTATTATAGTAGTTATATTCTTGTACATAGGGGGCAGTATTATAGTAGTTATATTCTTGTACATAGGGGGCAGTATTATAGTAGTTATATTCTTGTACATAGGAGCAGTATTATAGTAGTTATATTCTTGTACATAGGGGGCAGTATTATAGTAGTTATATGCTTGTACATAGGGGCAGTATTATAGTAGTTATAATCTTGTACATAGGGACAGTATTATAGTAGTTATAATCTTGTACATAGGAGCAGTATTATAGTAGTTATATTCTTGTACATAGGAGCAGTATTATAGTAGTTATATTCTTGTACATAGGAGCAGTATTATAGTAGTTATATTCTTGTACATAGGGACAGTATTATAGTAGTTATATTCTTGCACATAGGGGGCAGTATTATAGTAGTTATATTCTTGTACATAGGAGCAGTATTATAGTAGTTATATTCTTGTACATAGGGGCAGTATTATAGTAGTTATATTCTTGTACATAGGGGGCAGTATTATAGTAGTTATATTCTTGTACATAGGGGGCAGTATTATAGTAGTTATATTCTTGTACATAGGAGCAGTATTATAGTAGTTATATTCTTGTACATAGGGGGCAGTATTATAGTAGTTATATGCTTGTACATAGGGGCAGTATTATAGTAGTTATAATCTTGTACATAGGGACAGTATTATAGTAGTTATAATCTTGTACATAGGAGCAGTATTATAGTAGTTATATTCTTGTACATAGGAGCAGTATTATAGTAGTTATATTCTTGTACATAGGAGCAGTATTATAGTAGTTATATTCTTGTACATAGGGACAGTATTATAGTAGTTATATTCTTGCACATAGGGGGCAGTATTATAGTAGTTATATTCTTGTACATAGGAGCAGTATTATAGTAGTTATATTCTTGTACATAGGGGCAGTATTATAGTAGTTATATTCTTGTACATAGGGGGCAGTATTATAGTAGTTATATTCTTGTACATAGGGGGCAGTATTATAGTAGTTATATTCTTGTACATAGGGGGCAGTATTATAGTAGTTATATTCTTGTACATAGGGGGCAGTATTATAGTAGTTATATTCTTGTACATAGGGGGCAGTATTACAGTAGTTATATTCTTGTACATAGGGGGCAGTATTATAGTAGTTACATTCTTGTACATAGGAGCAGTATTATAGTAGTTATATTCTTGTACATAGGGGGCAGTATTATAGTAGTTATATTCTTGTACAAAGGGGGCAGTATTATAGTAGTTATATTCTTGTACATAGGGGGCAGTATTATAGTAGTTATATTCTTGTACATAGGGGGCAGTATTACAGTAGTTATATTCTTGTACATAGGGGGCAGTATTATAGTAGTTACATTCTTGTACATAGAAGCAGTATTATAGTAGTTATATTCTTGTACATAGGGGCAGTATTATAGTAGTTATATTCTTGTACATAGGAGCAGTATTATAGTAGTTATATTCTTTTACATAGGGGCAGTATTATAGTAGTTATATTCTTGTACATAGGGACAATATTATAGTAGTTGTATTCTTGTACATAGGGGCAGGATTATAGTAGTTATATTCTTGTACATAGGGGCAGTATTACCGTAGTTATATTCTTGTACATAGGGGGCAGAATTATAGTAGTAATATTCTTGTACATAACGGGCAGTATTATAGTAGTTATATTCTTGTATATAGGAGGCAGTATTATAGTAGTTATATTCTAGTATATAGGGGTAGTATTATAGTAGTTATATTCTTGTACATAGGAGCAGTATTACAGTAGTTATATTCTTGTACATAGGGGCAGTATTATAGTAGTAATATTCTTGTACATAGGGGGCAGTATTATAGTATATTCTTGTACATAGGGGCAGTATTATAGTGGTTATATTCTTGTACATAGGGGCAGTATTATAGTAGTTATATTCCTGTACATAGGGTGCAGTATTATAGTAGTTATATTCCTGTACATAGGGGGCAGTATTATAGTAGTTATATTCTTGTACATAGAGAGCAGTATTATAGTAGTAATATTCTTGTACATAGGGGGCAGTATTATAGTAGTTTATGTTCTTGTACATACAGGGCAGTATTATAGTAGTTATATTCTTCTACATAGGGGCAGTATTATAGTAGTTATATTCTTGTTCATAGGGGGCAGTATTATAGTAGTTATATTCTTGTACATAGGAGCAGTATTATAGTAGTTATATTCCTGTACATAGGGGGCAGTATTATAGTAGTTATATTCTTGTACATAGGGGGCAGTATTATAGTAGTTATATTCTTGTACATAGGAGCAGTATTATAGTAGATATATTCTTGTACATAGGAGCAGTATTATAGTAGTTATATTCTTGTACATAGTGGGCAGTATTATAGTAGTTATATTCTTGTATATAGGAGCAGTATTATAGTAGTTATATTCTTGTACTTAGGGGGCAGTATTATAGTAGTTATATTCTTGTACATAGGAGCAGTATTATAGTAGTTATATTCTTGTACATAGGAGCAGTATTATAGTAGTTATATTCTTGTACATAGTGGGCAGTATTATAGTAGTTATATTCTTGTATATTGGAGCAGTATTATAGTAGATATATTCTTGTACATAGGAGCAGTATTATAGTAGTTATATTCTTGTACATAGTGGGCAGTATTATAGTAGTTATATTCTTGTACATAGGAGCAGTATTATAGTAGTTATATTCTTGTACATAGGAGCAGTATTATAGTAGTTATATTCTTGTACATAGTGGGCAGTATTATAGTAGTTATATTCTTGTACATATGAGCAGTATTATAGTAGTTATATTCTTGTACATAGGGGCAGTATTATAGTAGTTATATTCTTGTACATAGGAGCAGTATTATAGTAGTTATATTCTTGTACATAGGAGCAGTATTATAGTAGTTATATTCTTGTACATAGGAGCAGTATTATAGTAGTTATATTCTTGTATATAGGAGCAGTATTATAGTAGTTATATTCTTGTACATAGGAGCTGTATTATAGTAGTTATATTCTTGTACATAGGAGCAGTATTATAGTAGTTATATTCTTGTACATAGTGGGCAGTATTATAGTAGATATATTTTTGTGGATTATTGGTGTAGTTGTCCAGTGTATGGAGCTCCACACACTGGATGTAGCAAAGTTGGGTTTCATAGTGGGACCTCATTATTATGGATTATCTGCGGACAGGTGAGGATTACTTTGATTTTTTATGTTAATAAAAGGGAAAAAGAGGGGATTTGTCGGAGAGTGTTTTGTTCAACTAAAGCACTTCTTTCTGTGTGTGTCTTTATTATTTTTCACCATGGGGTTAGTAATGGGGGCGTCTGGTAGATGCCTCTCCATTACTAACCCCTGGGCTGGATGTCAGCAGACATAAAACAGCTGACATCAACCCCAAAACCATTACCCCACTTGCCAATGCACAAGGGCAAATGGGAAGAGACGAGGCTATGCGCCAGAACAGGCGCATCTAATGGATGAACCATTCCTGGGGCGGCTGAGGCCTGGTGTTATTAGTCTGGGTGGGGGCCAATATCCATGGCCCCTTCCCAGCCTATTAATATCATCCCACAATTGTCTGTTTAGCCTTTGCTGGTTATTAAATATAAGGAGGACCCCACATAATTTTTTTGGAGGGGAGGGGCCCAGTTTAATGACCAGTAACGGCTAAGCAGACAGCTGTGAGCTGATATTGATAGCCTGGGAAGCTTCATGGATATTTGCCCCTTCGCAGAATAATAACACCAGCCACCAGTTGTCTGCTTTCCCTCAGCTGGTTAGTAAAAATAATGGGGACCCCACACCATATTTTTCTTTTATTTATTTATTTATTAAGTAAATAAATGTACAGTAAGCTACACACGCACTGCACTTTTATATATCACACTGACACTTTTATTACTATGCACAGGCGCCGGCTTGTTAATACTCTCATCAGTATCACCTGCTCTTGCTGCTATCAGTGAGACCAGGCGTACGCTGATGAGAGTAGTAGTCATCAGTCGACACCTGACCGGCGGTAACCTTTTCACCGCCGGTCACAGCTGCTGGCTCACACGCTGTCATCTGTGTGACAGCATGGGAACTGCAGTGCTATGACCAGCGGTATCGTCAGTAAGGTTACTGCCGATCAGAGCCGGTGTTTCCCGTGCTGTCACACGGATGACAGTGTAGAAACCCCCAGATGTTTGGGCTCCCCATTCATTTGAATGGGGTCCGGGTTAGGGTACCATTCTGGAACCCGAACCAAACTTTTTTTTTATAAAGTTCGGCCGAACCTGATGGACCCGAACATCCACGGGTCCGCCCATCCCTAGTAATGACAAATAATGGAATTTTACAATATTAGTATAGGGTATTTATGCTTCTGTAAGTTGGCCGTTGTGTTAAAGGGTCACGTTGCCCGAATACAGCAGGTACACTACTCATTATAGATATAAGGGACCAATACAAAATAGAGAGAAAAGTTGGCCAAACTAACTGTCTTCAGTAGTGGTCAACCATGAAATGTGTATGGAGTCCTACTGACTCTTCCCTGACAGATGACGGTGGGGGGAGAAAAGATTGAACATGTTTATCTTCAATACCAAAATCCTTTGATCTCCCAGAAGACAAGCTATCCCCAGAACAAGCGTTCGGCCAACAACTATCTAGGTTATATGGTCACGTTAGGCTAGGATTTATGGGCAACTTCAGACAATTGCAGTTTTCTTAGTGCAGTCTTATGCAAATCCAGCTAAAATTGGCCATATCTGACAATAAAGAAATTTATCTTTACCGATGAACAGGACCTAACTGTATCATGAGTCAGTCTACTTCCCAATGGCATTTTGTTCATGTCTTTTCATGGAGAGTTTTCAGCAGGCTCCTTATCATCAGAGGCAGGATTACAATGAAAGGTAACTCCTCTATGCTCTGCTGATAACACAGGATCCACCAATCACAACTGGCGATGTCACAACTCTCCATGCTTTCACAATAACCTTTGCACACACTCATTAATGCTTCAATATACAAGATAGCGTCCGAGCCTGTTTATTGCAGCTAATGTACATGTGCATTTCCTGAAACAACAGGAAGTAAGAATCTAAAAAATCCCCAGTGGCCAGTGTTGGAATTGCAAGATTTATTTATTTATTTTTTAATACAAATTGTAATAAAAAAAAAAAATTATCAAAAATGTAAAAATATATATACATTTAACATAATAACCTGATTTAATCAATAGATCATTTTCTGATAATTGCTTCCCTACAAGTATAGTTTCTACACTTTGCAGCTAAAAATGTACCTCTAACAGCTTGTGGCAAAAGGGTAAATCAGGATACAATTGTTACAACTTTTACGTGTTTATTTTTGAAGTCACAATGATTTATATGAACATATTAATGCACTTAGACTTCGGCAATGAGTCTCAACCAAAGTGCATTTATGTCCGGCCAATCATAAACTGAACGGAGTGCCATCTGGCAGCACTAACCCAAGCCGTAAAAATATGTGTAATTGCCGAAATTAATGCTGATGACTTTTGCACTAAACTTCTATGAGACCTGACAGCTTTCAATATTTTACTAGTAAAACGAGTGAGTCCAAGTGAAACGACTTGCTCCAGTGATAGACAATAGGTATGAATCTAAGCCGATCGATGGCCTTCACCAGTCCCATACAACAATTCAGGGGTAAGAACACAAGGGGTCTTCAGACCTCTGGCTGTGGAAACTGGTGGATCTTCCCATTTTGTTTCCACCACCAGTCATCTATAGAAACCCTCAAACTGCCAAAATGTCATCACAATAGGTGACTCTAATTAGGGTAAGTTCACGTGACATTTTTTTAAGTGGGTTTTCTTCCTGAAGGACGGGAGGGTGTTAAAAAAAAAAGCCAACAAACTCTTTATGTTCACCTTTCCCAAGTCTTCCAATCTGCACCTCTTTGGTCAAATGCTCCCTTCTGGTCTACCATCAGGCGTGGCCGCTGACTAGGCCTTAAATAGTCAAGTGAGGCACAAAGCGAGTCAATGTCATGTGTCGTGGCCACGAGAAGTATAAAGGATGTTAAGGATGTCCAATGTGACAGCATGGAGCCAAGTTAGCAGTGAAACCCAGTGGAAGACCTAGAGCACGGGTCTCCAACGCGCGTCCCCTGAGGCTGCATCCTGTGGCCCGTGAGCACGGGAACTCCCGTGTTCGATGTCTGGTCCAGGGGGGCCACCGACGCCAGCGTTTCTTTTCAGCTGAATGTGTGTCCTCAGATGCACATGCAATTGAAATGGATCGAGGTGCAGAGACCAGGTCTCCACACCGCAATACCAGCCACAGGCCGATCATGCAAGCAGCTGATGATGGCGTGCCCATTGAGAGCAGCGTATGATGTCACTGCCGTGTACTGCCCTGGCTGTGGGGGCAAAAAGGATGATGTTTGATTAGGGAGTGAGGTCAGATGAGAATAATTTATTTTTTAATTAATGTGTATGTGAAGAGCAGCAGAATTGGGGACATTGCTACAAGAGGGGGAGATGAAGACAGGGGACATTACTGTAAGAGGGGGAGATGAGGATGGTGGACATTACAACAAGAGGGGGAGACGAGGAGGGGGGACATAACTACAAAAGGGGGATACAAGGATGGGGGACATTACTACAAGAGGGGGAGACGAGGATGGGGGACATTACAACAAGAGGGGGAGACGAGGATGGGGGACAATACTACAAGAGGGGGACGAGAATGTTGGACATTGCTACAAGAGGGGACACGGATGGGGAACATTACTATAAGAGGGGGACGAGAATGTTGGACATTGCTACAAGAGGGGACACGGATGGGGGACATTGCTACAAGATGAGGACAAGGATGAGGGACATTGCTACAAGATAGTTACATGGATGGAGACATTGCTAAAAGATGAGGACCAGGAAGATGAGGACCAGGATGAGGACATTACTATAAGATGAGATCCAGGATAGCTGTAAGAAGGAACCAGGATGGGACAAGGATGGGGAACATTATGACAAGAGGGGGACCACGATGGAGGACATTGCTACAAGATGGGGATAAAGATGGGAAACATCGCTACAAGAGAGGGACCAGGATGGGAAACATTGCTACAAAAGGGGATCCAGGATGGGAGATATTATGACAAAAGGGGGACCAGGATGAGAGACATTGCTACAAGTTGGGGACTAGGATGGGGAACATTGCTATAAAAAGGGGGACCAGGATGGGGGACATTGCTACAAGATGGGGACATGGATGTTGAACATTGCTACAGGAGGGGGACCAGGATGGGGGACATTACGACAAGAGGGGTTTAGGGTGGGGGACATTACTACAAGATGGGGGCAAGAATGGAGAACATTGCTACAAAAGGGGGGACATGATGGAGGACATTGCTGCAAGATGCGGACAAGGATGGGGGACATTATTACAAGATGCCAGAATTACTATACGGTGATAATTGTAAGACACTATTACTGCATGCGACAAAATGGAGAACAATAAAAAGGAAAACAAATGTAAAAAAAATTCAAAATAAAGTATGTAAAAATAATTGAAAAATATTTGCCACTAAAAATGCTGTTTTCTGTACAAACTAAAGTAGGCAAAAAGAAAGTACACCTTTTGTCAGTGCTGCATCCATAATGACCCAAGCTATAAAACTGTACCATAACCAATGCGATGAATTTTCAAAAAAAATTATCAAAAAGTCATATAAAGAATGGTATCACTAAAAACGTTATCTCATCCTACAAAGAATTCAGCCCGCAAATTCAAAATTTTACCCAATTTACCCAGCCGAGTTTGAGACACCTGGCCTAGAAGGAGAAGACCAAAGATGAGCCATGTGGAGGAATGGATAAGGAGCATTGGCCGCGGGAGTGCAAGGAGACATGAGTTTGCTATTGTTTTAACCTTATATCTTTAACTATACAAATTGACTGTTCAGAAAGGAAGAGGACTTAAAGGCTAGTGCCACTTTTTGGACGTAGCAATCCTAAAAGTCAATATCTTCCCTTGACGAGGGGCAACACCCCGAAATACGTGTCTGTAAATTGAGATCCTGCTTGGACTTTTATCCTAGGTCATGTGACAAGGCTCATTAAGGGGTTGATATTGACTTTTAGGATTGCTGCTTCCAATAGGTGGCGCTAGAGTTCAATTTCCCAGAGGAGCATTGCATGGCCTATAAAGTCTCCTTACACTGGCATGTCAGGCATGTCACTCTACACAAGGAGAGATGTTACCCTTTAAACCTCACCCTTACAAATTTGATTTGCACTGAATTTATTGGATATGAAATAGATCTCTTCCCTAAAATTAAGTGAATCAGCCAGAATTGAAATTCATGGATTCACTCAACTCTACTAGCACCAGTCAGTGCTTCCAGGGATGGGGGTGAGGAGGGCAACCAATCTCCTGTCCCGGGATGGTAGGATGTTAAAAAAATGTATATATCCATTGAGTCAGCATTCACCCACTTGGACAATAATGAGCATTCCTTGTCATAATCTACATCTTGCAACATATAGGGGAGATACATGAAGAGCCTTATCTGTGTCTATAGTTTTACCACCCTGCTACCTCTACGTCTCCAACAGTACAGTAGAGCATCATTAACTCCTTTGCCCTGTACTGATAACGAGATGACTCTGCTCATTCTGTCCCAGTCTATACAGCAAAGCTGACAAGTAAGCAGCAGGAAGTGTCAGCGTATTCTGTGTGCTCTAGTGGTCAGTGTGAGTACTGCAATATTTCAAATCATATTTAATGAGCAGTTATATTAAAAAAAAAAAAAGATTAAATGTTTATAATGCAAAACATATTTGTATTAGACGTCAGTTTCCTTTTTTCAGCAATAGTTTATAGCGTAATCATTACATAGAGGCAAACAAGTTTTAGTGTATTGACTCTTTAAAAAGCAGAAAGCGAGCAGATGTCGGCACGGAAAGCCTGGTTTCTTTTATAAGTATGTTTATTACATAAATATTTCCCCCATTGAGGGGGACGATAGTACAGACCCCGGGCCGGATCCCCCCCCAATCAGGACACAGTTTGTATTTACAAATATTTTGCTGACATCACGACTGGAGTCGGACGTCTGATAATGGGTTTTCCAGGACTAGGTAAGACCTCATTAGAGGAAACTTATAGGGTGCGTTCTTACGAGACGACTGAAACACTAAGGAAAAAACAACGTCTCCATTCTGTGATGGGATTTTCTCTCCTTATTGACTGTCATAAATTCAGGGGCTCGCTTTATGTTCTTTTTGATCCTCTGGGTATTCAACTCCAGATCAATTTTCAGCAGAAGAAAGAAATCGAGGACAGAACAAAACGTGCTCATAAACGCCGGCTTAGAGTAACCAGATACCAAAGCAGCAAGGACAAGATCCCGAGGAAAGAGATTTCCACATACATTCTAATGGGTAAAAGTCCAATAGTCTGGAGCGCAGCTGTGAACCGAAAAAAATTCTGGACCATTGGATATTAATAATGTTCTAGGGTTCTCTCAAAGACTTGAAACACTTCATGACGTTATAATTCTGCTGAGATCTGAACTTTAAGACTATCAGGTCCAGGTATAAAAACTCGTACAGTACTGGGCCAATGTATGTACACAGTGACTGCGCCAGCAGAATAGAGAGTGCAGCTCTGGAGTATAATACCGGATGTAACTCAGGATCAGTAATGTAATGTATGTACACAGTGACTGCACCAGCAGAATAGTGAGTGCAGCTCTGGAGTATAATACAGGATGTAACTCAGGATCAGTAATGTAATGTATGTACACAGTCACTGCATAAGCAGAATAGTGAGTGCAGCTCTGGAGTATAATACAGGAGGTAACTCAGGATCAGTAATGTAATGTATGTACACAGTGACTGCGCCAGCAGAATAGTGAGTGCAGCTCTGGAGTATAATACAGGATGTAACTCAGGATCAGTAATGTAATGTATGTACACAGTGACTGCACCAGCGGAATAGAGAGTGCAGCTCCAGAGTATAATACAGGATGTAACTCAGGATCAATAATGTAATGTATATACACAGTGACTGCACCAGCGGAATAGAGAGTGCAGCTCCAGAGTATAATACAGGATGTAACTCAGGATCAGTAATATAATGTCTGTACACAGTGACTGCACCAGCAGCATACTGGGTGCAGCTCTGATCAGCTGCTAGTCAGTGTGGTGATTGCGGGTGTGGTGGCTGCAGATCCTGCTGTGAGCTCCTGATCTCTGAGAAACCAACACCTCTCCACCTGGGGACCTGCTTTCTCTCTTTACCAGGGAGGGAGCGGGTTTCTGGGATGAGTGATGGAGCCAAGTCCCAGGCTTCTGCTTCCCGAACCAGGCCGGCGGGGGGCAGAAGAAACCAGCAACCGGCCTGCACATCAGAGGACTCGGGGGTGAGACGCTGCACCAGGAGTCGCAGCAATATAGCTCCTACTCCCCCCGGGATTGTGGAGACCCCCAGAAGCCGCAAGGCTTCCAGCATGGAGGAAAAGCCTGACAGCGGCGTGCAAGATGGCGCTCCTTCCGGAGGAAAGCGGAGTGCTTACGGAGGTGAGGCCGACCTCCCTGAGGGGGAATGGGCGCTGCAGGGACCCCGGGAGTCTGTGTCCACCTATGCCTCCCGGGTCATGATCCGCCTCCGTGAGTATGAAGATGCCAGTAAGCTCATCAGGAGGCTCCGGGAGGAGCTGCGCTGCACAAGCGCCAAAGCTGCGGGGGCCTCCAAACCAAGGAAGGCAAAACTCCAAGCCGAGGTAAAAAGACTGAGCAGTGAAATTCAACGCCTGGAACTTAGGAAAGCCACCATCAGGGAGCAGAGTGGTCCTTTCAAAGAAAAACTTATAAATGAAGACCGCTTTAGAGAAATGGCTGATCCCAGAGAGCAAAGGCAGATGGGGCTGCAGCCTGAGAGCCAGGTGGATGATGAGAGTGATGATGACCAGCAGCAAGCCCCACCTGGCAGCCTGCAAAGTCACCCGCAGGCCACGTGCAGCGAGCTCCCTGCAGGACAGGCGACAGTGACATCCGGTCGCAGTTCTGCTGGCTCTGGGGAGGACAGTGACAGCAGCGGCCAGGGAGGGGCGCTAATGGCGGAGATTAAGCTCCTGGAGTCCCCAGTGTGCCTCCAAAACTTCCATCTTGGTGACGATCTACCAGAAGAGGCACCTGGGGGCCACAAAAAGGCAAAGAAGACCAATCCAAAGCTGCAGGAAGCGGTAAGCTATGTCTATGCCCCCCTCCCTGTACCCCCTGAGTCACGGGCAGGCTCAGCTCGCTGTATAAGCCCCGTTGCCCAGCCCAGCCCGGGTTCTGCTGTGGATCCGGTGTAAAGGCGCGGGGAGATTACAGAGCGCGGTAGTGAGGCGCAGAGCTCCGTCTCTGCTTGTAGTAGTGGGGACGTAGCAGGAGGTGCATCAGCCGAGAGGCTGGACAGTGAGGGCGGCCCGGCGGCGGGCGTTCCATCAGGCCACGATGCTGTGGTGCGCTCCTCAGTGGGAGGGGGGAGCAGCCCGGTGTCGGGGGCAGCTCCGGTAGCCTCGGCGCCTCTGAATGCTGTTGCCGCTGATCACTTAGTTGAGAAGCGGCGGCAGTGTGAGGGGGCAGTTGGGGCTGAGCGTTCCGGTCCTCCCACGAAAGTGCTATTTTGTGTTGGCGTCGCTGGTCCGGAAGATCCTGATGCTAAAGATCAGCGGCGCCTAACTGCAGCTAAAGATCAGCGGCACATTATACCAAATGCCAAACAGCGGAAATTACCGACCGATGATGTGGAGGGCACACATAAGACCGGGGGTGAGGTCGCCTCCAGTTCTATGGAGGTGACTGAGCCCCTTGTGCCTGATGCGGAGGTCAAAAGGTCATCCACCATTGTTACTGGTCCAGCAGGAATGAATGTGGTGGTGGAGGTGAATGAGGATAATTCATTGTCTAGTGGTGTGGTTGCTGGTTTGGTGGAGGGTGAGATGGAGGTGGGTAATGGTGATACTGTTGGGGCTGATGTGGTCACTGGTCCGGTTGCCCCCCCGGGGGTGGCAACACCTGTCCAGAGTTATGCCAGTGTCACCTCGGGGGCAAATAGGGCATCCTCCTCGTCTCCGGGCTTTGGGGACAGCATGTTGCAACGGCGCCTTCTGGAGGCTCTAAAGAAGGGGGAGAGATCACTAATGGTAGAGGGTCGAGAGGTTGATCTATCCTTCTGGATAGAGAGGCATGGCCTCGGGGCCTTCCAAGAGCCGGGCCAGGCAGTGTGCGTAGGAATGTGGTCCGTCTTCGGTGGAGGGGCAGTGATGCATGTCCGCCAAGGTCTAAAGTTGTGGAGCTCCTGCTGAGGATGGACTTCAAGGCGATTGACATCTACGCCTTGATACATCCCTATTCCACGCCTGAGTTTGATGTCAGCTTTGTTCGGCCGGAGGGGCTTGAGCTCTTCTGGGCGAATTATGAGTTGGCAAAAAATGAGCCCGGCTGGCGAGACTTTGCCGTTCAGGCAGTGTCTCGCCAAAACCAGATCAAGAAAGTGACCGTGATGACTCGTAACGAGTCGCTTTCTTGCTATGACATCATGACGTGGCTTGGTCGGTATGGAGAGGTGGTGGAGATGCCAAAGAAAAACCGCGACGAGTTTGGTATCTGGTCAGGGGCCTGGACGTTTATGGTAAAACTTAAGCGTTCAGGTGGTACGGTTGCCCACATTCCATCGTCTGCCTTCCTGGGTAGGGATCGTATCCTGGTCTTCTACCAGGGGCAACCGAAGCTCTGTCACAGGTGCGGCGACCCCACACACTTCAGTGCAAACTGCACCGTGCAGAAATGCGCGTTGTGTGGGGGTGTCGGCCATCTTGCCGCCTCTTGTGTGGAGATTAGGTGTCACCTGTGTGGTGAGTTAGGCCACCCATTCAGCCGTTGTCCTCGCTCCTTTGCTAATGCAGTCGAGACCCCGGTGGGAGTAAGCCGTGAGGCCGATTCTGCTGGAGAGGGGACTAGCAGGGGTGGGGGAGCTGAGGGGCCAGGGAAGAAAAGCAATAAAAAGACGCCTGCCCAGCTGAGGCGTCTAGACAAGCGCAGACAGGAGAGGGAGCGGGGCGAGCCCCAGACTACCGGGGCAGCCCCTGTCCTGGATGCCAGTGTTGCTGCTGAGGCCCCGAGGGATGATGAGTTGGATGAGGAGGTCAGGAGGATCCACAGGGAGGAAACTGCCTCTGCTTCAGAATCCTCCCATTATGAAAGTATGGATGAGGATAATAAGCGGTGGCTAGAGCACAAGCGTAAGCTCGGCACCAAAAAGAAGAGAAAGAAGGGAGATAAAACATCTTTTCCCGCTCTGACCAAGGTACCTAAGGAAGGTAAAACCGACTCCCCTCTAGTTGGTCTTTCTAACCGGTTCCAAGCCCTTGATAACATCTCTTCCTCTGAGGAGGAGGCTGAGGGTGAGGTTCCGGCTTCAGCGGAGCTTACAGGGGACGCCGAGTCTCCTTCTCCTGGGGATGCAAGGTCCTTGGGGGGAGGGACTGGCCCAGAGTCCGGAGACGAGGACGAAAAAAGAAGGAAAAATGTGGGAATGGACACCTCTGAGTCATTAAAGAGGGGGAAGGATTCCTCCTCTGAGGCAGAGGATAAGGGGAGTGGGAAGAAGAAAGCCATCTAACGCAATCACCAATGATGGCGGTACCCACTCCGTTGACGCTGGCGTCCATTAATGTCGCCAGCATTAAGTCAAACATGGCTAGATTTGCGGCCTTTGATTTTCTCAGCCGGGTTGAAGCTGACATTTTCTTTTTGCAAGAGACCAGGCTGCCAAATATGGCAGAGGTGTTTATAGCTAAGAGGGAGTGGAGACTAGGGCCCTCCTATTGGTCTCTTGCGGCCGAGCCGTATAGCGGAGTGGCGGTCCTTTTTACCGCACCGGTAGAATGCCGACGGGTTATTGAGTTAGAAATGGGGAGGTGCCTGATATTAGATGTCCTCATGAAGGGACAAGAGCTTCGGCTCATTAACATCTATGGTCCCCAATCTAAGTGGGACCGGAAGTGTCTCTTTACGAGGATCAAGCCCTACCTTTTTACGAGTCGGCAGGTCGTCTTTGGAGGGGACTTCAACACTGTCACGAGGCCCCGGGATAGAGGAGGTTCCAGAGACAAGCTCACTTATGATAGCGTCGCCCTTAATAGTATAGCTAGTGAGGCTCGCCTGGTGGATGTCCACATCCGGCACACCGCAGGCCACGAGGGGTTCACCTATCATAGAGGTAACTGTAGGTCCAGGATAGACAGGTTTTATTTAAAGGAGGAAGCCGTCTCTTCAGCAGTATCTGTTGTTGAGGTGGAGTTCTCCGATCACTGTTAGATTTTGTTTTCCCTGAATGTTACAGAGACCCCCCGGATGGGAAGAGGCTTTTGGAGGCTCAATTCGTCTCTCTTGGAAGAAGCGGAGATAAGACAGTCCTTTGAGGATTTTCTTCAGAGCCAGTACCCTTACTGGATCTTTGTAGTAGTAAGTCAGAGTGGTGGGAGATGTTTAAGAAAAGGGTGGCGAGATTCTTCCGCCAGCTCTCGAGCCTCAGGAGCCTGGACAGGTACCGCCTGTATCAGGGCCTGAGGAGGAAACTCGAGCATCTTGTCTCAACTGGAGGTAGCCGCGAGGAGATCTCCAGAGTGAAATCTTTGCTAATGAGGTGTCAGTATGATAGACACGCATCTTTGGTTTTTGAGAGGGATTACGGGAAGTACCGCTCGCCCGACCCTTATAGAAACTGCAAGATGTCAGTGAATAGTAAAGTTGTTACAGGACTGGTTGACACTGCGGGGTCCCTGAAAAGATCCAGATCAGGGATCCTGGAGGTCGACAGATCCTTCTACTCGCACCTCTTGGGGAAGAGGGATCTGGATTGGGATGAGATGTCGGCTTTTCTGGCTGAAGCCGTCCCCGAACCAGGGGTAGACCCCTCTCTTGGCGTTTTGACAGAGATGATCAGGGAAGAGGAAGTTAAGTTGGCGATTGAAGGGCTTGCCCTGAAGAAATCTCCCGGTCCGGATGGCTTAACATCTGAATTCTATAAGACCTTTAAGGACGCCTTGGTTCCCCTCTTGACTGAGGTATTCAATGAGTGTCTTTCCTCGGGCACTCTGCCAAAGTCAATGAGGAGGTCTGCCCTGATCATCTTGTCAAAGGGTAAGGACCCATCTTGCATTGAGAATTGGCGTCCCATAGCGCTTCTCAATGCAGACAGGAAGGTTTTGGCAAAGGTGCTGTTTAATCGGCTGGTGAATTTTGCACCCCAGCTCCTTTCGGGGGCCCAGCATTGCTCTGTTTCGGGCCGCAGTACAATTAGTGCTGTACTCTGTGTCCGAGAGGCGGTGGAGCAGGGTAGGGCTGGCCACTGGAAGGGGTACATGCTGTCATTGGACCAGGCAAAAGCGTTTGATCGGGTTAATCATGAGTACCTCTGGTCTGTCCTTCTGAGGTATGGCCTGCCGGGGGGGGTTGTTGATTGGCTTAAGACCTTGTACTCTGGGGCAGAGAGTTTCCCGCTTGTGAACGGTTGGATTGGCAGCTCTTTTGAGGTTGGGTGTGGTGTTCGCCAGGGTTGTCCCTTGAGCCCGCTACTGTACGTGTTTGCGATTGACCCACTTCTTAGGAGGGTGGAGCGTGGACCGTTGGCTGGGATCGGGATGGACCGGGCAGCACCGGAAGCCACTCTGAGAGTGGTGGCGTATGCCGATGACGTCACCGTTTTTGTTTCCTCTGATGGGGAGGCAGAATGGCTGATGTCAGAGGTAAATCACTACTCGGAGGCATCCGGGTCTAAGATCAACCGAGATAAGTGTGAGAGTCTCTGGCTGGGAGGAGGAGATCCTGGTTTTGATCTCCCGGACACCCTTCCAGAACCCAAAGTCTCTGCAAAAGTTTTTGGCATCAAATTTGGCCAGGGGGATTACCCCAAACAAAATTGGGACAGCAGGCTAGAGATCGCCACTCAGAAGGTGAACCAATGGAAGGGTTGGTCTTTGACCCTAAGGGAAAGGGTAAACCTGATCAAAACTTACCTGCTCCCTTTGCTGATCTATCTGGGCAGTGTGTGCATCTTGCCAGAGCCTCTCTGGACTCGGGTCTACAGTTTGTTCTTTCAACTGTTATGGGGGAATAGACTGAACCTGGTCAAGAGGGAGGTTACTTACCGTACGAGGAGACTAGGAGGGTTGGGTATGGTCAACCCTGTGGTATTCCTTGTGAATACCTTCATTAAGATCAATATTGCAAACCTCTGGAAAGAGAGGGCTCCTCTGTGGGTATTCTCCTGTAATGGATGGTTTCAGCCTTTCTTCCAGGAATGGGAGACAGGAGGGCAAGTGAAGGATCTCCGCACACCGCATGGACATCTCCCGGCTTACGCTACCGTGGTTCTGAAGGTAATTCGCCGGTGGGGTCTGGGAATGTGGGAGGTCAGGACTCTGCCAAGGAAGCTCCTTGACAAAAGGGTTCTGTTGACCCATTTTCAGAGGCCTCTGGCGCTCAGGGATTGCCCAAGTCGGGATCTTGGGGTGGGTCTGCATCTTTTGAATTCTATCAGGATCCCCTCGAAGGTTTGGGACTTGGCTTGGCGCTGCTTCCATGGGAAACTGTGTGTGAGGGACAATCTGAAGTGTAGGAGCTCTGAGGACAGGAACTGTCCTCGGGAGCATTGTGGTACCATGCTTGAAAGCATGGACCACTTCCTGCTTCGTTGTCCCTTTAACACAGAGGTGTACAACAGGGTGGGCGCCTCCATTGGCTGGCCGGTCTCTCTTATGCGGAATGGGCCTATGGAGCATTCGGGGACCTGGGTGGTCGGGACCGCTGCACCTTATTTCTAGTTAGCGCAGTGGTTAGGTATCACACGTGGAACACACGGTGCTTAGTATCGACGCAGCGGAAAATCCTCCCAATGGACGATGTGTTTAGGACCATACTCGGTGACCTGGTGAAGGTGCGTTCTCTGGAGTATGAGATACTGGGTACACGGAGGGCCGCTCTCCTCTGGAGGAGCTTTTCTTTTAGTGTGCCCTAGTCTGGTCGTCTCCTCTCCTGGTGGTGGGCTGCTGCTGACACCATAGATTTTTGTTTTATTGATCAGTAGACAGTGATGTAGGGCTGCAGGCGCCGAACTTGGGCTTTGTCAGTTGTGGTTATTGTATTGTTTGTTTCTGTATATATTGTATATATGGGTTTGGGTGTAGGTGTTAGGCTGGGTGGAGGGAAAAGGGGGGAGGTGGGTTCATCTTGTGGGACACTGGTTATTTGGGTGAAAAACTGGCACTGCCTGATCTGGCCTATGGACGTTGAACTGAGGCATGAGGCGCAGGACCAGCTCTCAGGTCAGTGCCGGGGAGGGACTGGTGGGCTTGAGTGTGGGGTGTTTTGTTTTGTCTTGTATATATTTGTATAGTTAGTATTTATTTTATTTTATTTATTTAAAAAAAAAAAAAAAAAGAATGTATATATTAGTTTGTATATAATTTGTCGGTTATTGTTTATTATATTGTTATTATTTGTTTGGTGACCGGACCAGATGTCATGGTGTAGGTAGTTATTATTGTGTATATATGTATAATATGTGTGTGAGGAGAGAGAGAGCGGCTGGACCAGTTCATTACATTGTTTATTTTCTGGTTATTATTATTGTTATGTTTTTCATTTTTATAATAAAAGATCTACAGGAGGTAACTCAGGATCAGTAATGTAATGTATGTACACAGTGACTGCACCAGCAGAATAGTGAGTGGAGCTCTGGAGTATAATACAGGATGTGACTCAGGATCAGTAATGTAATGTATGTACAGAGTGACTGCACCAGCAGAATAGTGAGTGCAGCTCTGGAGTATAGTACAGGATGTAACCTAAGATCAGTAATGTAATGTATGTACACAGTGACCGCACCAGCAGTATAGTGAGTGCAGCTCTGGGGTATAATACAGGATGTAACTCAGGATCAGTAATGTAATGTATGTACACAGTGACTGCACCAGCAGAATAGTGAGTGCAGCTCCAGAGTATAATACAGGATGTAACTCAGGATCAGTAATGTAATGTATGTACACAGTGACTACACCAGCAGAATAGTGAGTGCAGCTCTGGAGGATAATACAGGATGTAACTCAGGATCAGTAATGTAATGTATGTACACAGTGACTGCACCAGCAGAATAGAGAGTGCAGCTCCAGAGTATAATACAGGATGTAACTCAGGATCAGTAATGTAATGTATATACACAGTGACTGCACCAGCAGAATAGTGAGTGCAGCTCTGTAGTATAATACAGGAGGTAACTCAGGATCAGTAATGTAATGTATATACACAGTGACTGCACCAGCAGAATAGTGAGTGCAGCTCTGGAGGATAATACAGGATGTAACTCAGGATCAGTAATGTAATGTATGTACACAGTGACTGCACCAGCAGAATAGTGAGTGCAGCTCTGGAGTATAATACAGGATCTAACTCAGGATCAGTAATGTAATGTATGTACACAGTGACTGCACCAGCAGAATAGTGAGTGCAGCTCTGGAGCATAATACAGGATGTAACTCAGAATTAGTAATGTAATGTATGTACACAGTGACTACACCAGCAGAATAGTGAGTGCAGCTCTGGGGTATAATACAGGTTGTAACTCAGGATCAGTAATGTAATGTATGTACACAGTGACTGCACCAGCAGAATAGTGAGTGCAGCTCTGGAGTATAATACAGGATGTAACTCAGGATCAGTAATGTAATGTATGTACACAGTGACTGCACCAGCAGAATAGTGAGTGCAGCTCTGGAGTATAATCCAGGATGTAACTCAGGATCAGTAATGTAATGTATGTACACAGTGACTGCACCAGCAGAATAGTGAGTGCAGCTCTGGAGTATAATACAGGATCTAACTCAGGATCAGTAATGTAATGTATGTACACAGTGACTGCACCAGCAGAATAGTGAGTGCAGCTCTTGGGTATAATACAGGATGTAACTCAGGATCAGTAATGTAATGTATGTACACAGTGACTGCACCAGCAGAATAGTGAGTGCAGCTCTGGGGTATAATACAGGAGGTAACTCAGGATCAGTAATGTAATGTATGTACACAGTGACTGCACCAGCAGAATAGTGAGTGCAGCTCTGGAGGAAAATACAGGATGTAACTCAGGATCAGTAATGTAATGTATGTACACAGTGACTGCACCAGCAGAATAGTGAGTGCAGCTCTGGAGTATAATACAGGATGTAACTCAGGATCAGTAATGTAATGTATGTACACAGTGACTGCACAGGCAGAATAGTGAGTGCAGCTCTGGAGTATAATACAGGATGTAACTCAGGATCAGTAATGTAATGTATATACACAGTGACTGCACCAGCAGAATAGTGAGTGCAGCTCTGCAGTATAATACAGGATGTAACTCAGGATCAGTAATGTAATGTATGTACACAGTGACTGCACCAGCAGAATAGTGAGTGCAGCTCTGGAGTATAATTCAGGATGTAACTCTGGATCAGTAATGTAATGTATGTACACAGTGACTGCACCAGCAGAATAGTGAGTGCAGCTCTGGAGTATAATACAGGATCTAACTCAGGATCAGTAATGTAATGCATGTACACAGTCACTGCACCAGCAGAATAGTGAGTGCAGCTCTGGAGCATAATACAGGATGTAACTCAGGATCAGTAATGTAATGTATGTACACAGTGACTGCACCAGCAGAATAGTGAGTGCAGCTCTGGGGTATAATACAGGAGGTAACTCAGGATCGGTACAGGATCAGTAATGTAATGTATGTACACAGTGACTGCACCAGCAGAATAGTGAGTGCAGCTCTGGAGTATAATACAGGATCTAACTCAGGATCAGAATGTAATGTATGTACACAGTGACTGCACCAGCAGAATAGTGAGTGCAGCTCTGGAGCATAATACAGGATGTAACTCAGGATCAGTAATGTAATGTATGTACACAGTGACTGCACCAGCAGAATAGTGAGTGCAGCCCTGGAGTATAACACAGGATGTAACTCAGGATCAGTACAGGATCAGTAATGTAATGTATGAACACAGTGACTGCACCAGCAGAATAGTGAGTGCAGCTCTGGGGTATAATACAGGAGGTAACTCAGGATCGGTACAGGATCAGTAATATAATGTATGTACACAGTGACAGCACCAGCAGAATAGTGAGTGCAGCTCTGGAGCATAATACAGGATGTAACTCAGAATCAGTACAGGATCAGTGATGTAATGTATGTACACAGTGACTGCACCAGAAGAATAGTGAGTGCAGCTCTGGGGTATAATACAGGGTGTAACTCAGGATCAGTACAGGATCAGTAATGCAATGTATGTACACAGTGACTGCGCCAGCAGAATACTGAGCGCAGCTCTGGAGTATAATATAGGATGTAACTCAGGATCAGTAATGTAATGTATGTACACAGTGACTGCACCAGCAGAATAGTGAGTGCAGCTCTGGAGTATACTACAGCATGTAACTCAGGATCAGTACAGGATCAGTAATGTAATGTATGTACACAGTGACTGCACAAGCAGAATAGTGAGTGCAGCTCTGGAGTATAATACAGGATGTAACTCAGGATCAGTACAGGATCAGTAATGTAATGTATGTACACAGTGACTGCACTAGCAGAATAGTGAGTGCAGCTCTGGAGTATAATACAGGATGTAACTCAGGATCAGTACAGGATCAGTAATGTAATGTATGTGCACAGTGACTGCACCAGCAGAATAGTGAGTGCAGCTCTGGAGTATAATACAGGATGTAACTCAGGATCAGTACAGGATCAGTAATGTAATGTATGTACACAGCGACTGCACTAGCAGAATAGTGAGTGCAGCTCTGGAGTATAATACAGGATGTAACTCAGGATCAGTACAGGATCAGTAATGTAATGTATGTACACAGTGACTGCACCAGAAGAATAGTGAGTGCAGCTCTGGAGTATAATACAGGATGTAACTCAGGATCAGTAATGTAATGTATGTACACAGTGACTGCACCAGCAGAATAGTGAGTGCAGCTCTGGAGTATAATACAGGATGTAACTCAGGATCAGTACAGGATCAGTAATGTAATGTATGTACACAGTGACTGCACCAGCAGAATAGTGAGTGCAGCTCTGGAGTATAATACAGGATGTAACTCAGGATCAGTAATGTAATGTATGTACACAGTGACTGCACCAGCAGAATAGTGAGTGCAGCTCTGGAGTATAATACAGGATGTAACTCAGGATCAGTAATGTAATGTATGTACACAGTGACAGCACCAGCAGAATAGTGAGTGCAGCTCTGGAGTATAATACAGGATGTAACTCAGGATCAGTACAGGATCAGTAATGCAATATATGTACACAGTGACTGCACCAGAAGAATAGTGAGTGCAGCTCTGGGGTATAATACAGGGTATAACTCAGGATCAGTATAGGATCAGTAATGCAATGTATGTACACAGTGACTGCGCCAGCAGAATACTGAGCGCAGCTCTGGAGTATAATATAGGATGTAACTCAGGATCAGTAATGTAATGTATGTACACAGTGACTGCACCAGCAGAATAGTGAGTGCAGCTCTGGAGTATACTACAGGATGTAACTCAGGATCAGTACAGGATCAGTAATGTAATGTATGTACACAGTGACTGCACCAGCAGAATAGTGAGTGCAGCTCTGGAGTATAATACAGGATGTAACTCAGGATCAGTACAGGATCAGTAATGTAATGTATGTACACAGTGACTGCACTAGCAGAATAGTGAGTGCAGCTCTGGAGTATAATACAGGATCTAACTCAGGATCAGTAATGTAATGTATGTACACAGTCACTGCACCAGCAGAATAGTGAGTGCAGCTCTGGAGCATAATACAGGATGTAACTCAGGATCAGTAATGTAATGTATGTACACAGTGACTGCACCAGCAGAATAGTGAGTGCAGCTCTGGGGTATAATACAGGAGGTAACTCAGGATCGGTACAGGATCAGTAATGTAATGTATGTACACAGTGACTGCACCAGCAGAATAGTGAGTGCAGCTCTGGAGTATAATACAGGATCTAACTCAGGATCAGAATGTAATGTATGTACACAGTGACTGCACCAGCAGAATAGTGAGTGCAGCTCTGGAGCATAATACAGGATGTAACTCAGGATCAGTAATGTAATGTATGTACACAGTGACTGCACCAGCAGAATAGTGAGTGCAGCCCTGGAGTATAACACAGGATGTAACTCAGGATCAGTACAGGATCAGTAATGTAATGTATGAACACAGTGACTGCACCAGCAGAATAGTGAGTGCAGCTCTGGGGTATAATACAGGAGGTAACTCAGGATCGGTACAGGATCAGTAATATAATGTATGTACACAGTGACAGCACCAGCAGAATAGTGAGTGCAGCTCTGGAGCATAATACAGGATGTAACTCAGAATCAGTACAGGATCAGTGATGTAATGTATGTACACAGTGACTGCACCAGAAGAATAGTGAGTGCAGCTCTGGGGTATAATACAGGGTGTAACTCAGGATCAGTACAGGATCAGTAATGCAATGTATGTACACAGTGACTGCGCCAGCAGAATACTGAGCGCAGCTCTGGAGTATAATATAGGATGTAACTCAGGATCAGTAATGTAATGTATGTACACAGTGACTGCACCAGCAGAATAGTGAGTGCAGCTCTGGAGTATACTACAGGATGTAACTGAGGATCAGTACAGGATCAGTAATGTAATGTATGTACACAGTGACTGCACCAGCAGAATAGTGAGTGCAGCTCTGGAGTATAATACAGGATGTAACTCAGGATCAGTACAGGATCAGTAATGTAATGTATGTACACAGTGACTGCACTAGCAGAATAGTGAGTGCAGCTCTGGAGTATAATACAGGATGTAACTCAGGATCAGTACAGGATCAGTAATGTAATGTATGTGCACAGTGACTGCACCAGCAGAATAGTGAGTGCAGCTCTGGAGTATAATACAGGATGTAACTCAGGATCAGTACAGGATCAGTAATGTAATGTATGTACACAGTGACTGCACTAGCAGAATAGTGAGTGCAGCTCTGGAGTATAATACAGGATGTAACTCAGGATCAGTACAGGATCAGTAATGTAATGTATGTACACAGTGACTGCACCAGAAGAATAGTGAGTGCAGCTCTGGAGTATAATACAGGATGTAACTCAGGATCAGTAATGTAATGTATGTACACAGTGACTGCACCAGCAGAATAGTGAGTGCAGCTCTGGAGTATAATACAGGATGTAACTCAGGATCAGTACAGGATCAGTAATGTAATGTATGTACACAGTGACTGCACCAGCAGAATAGTGAGTGCAGCTCTGGAGTATAATACAGGATGTAACTCAGGATCAGTAATGTAATGTATGTACACAGTGACTGCACCAGCAGAATAGTGAGTGCAGCTCTGGAGTATAATACAGGATGTAACTCAGGATTAGTAATGTAATGTATGTACACAGTGACTGCACCAGCTGAATAGTGAGTGCAGCTCTGGAGTATAATACAGGATGTAACTCAGGATCAGTAATGTAATGTATGTACACAGTGACTGCACCAGCAGAATAGTGAGTGCAGCTCTGGAGTATAATACAGGATGTAACTCAGGATCAGTACAGGATCAGTAATGTAATGTATGTACACAGTGACTGCACCAGAAGAATAGTGAGTGCAGCTCTGGGGTATAATACAGGGTGTAACTCAGGATCAGTACAGTATCAGTAATGCAATGTATGTACACAGTGACTGCGCCAGCAGAATACTGAGCGCAGCTCTGGAGTATAATATAGGATGTAACTCAGGATCAGTAATGTAATGTATGTACACATTGACTGCACCAGCAGAATAGTGAGTGCAGCCCTGGAGTATAACACAGGATGTAACTCAGGATCAGTACAGGATCAGTAATGTAATGTATGAACACAGTGACTGCACCAGCAGAATAGTGAGTGCAGCTCTGGGGTATAATACAGGAGGTAACTCAGGATCGGTACAGGATCAGTAATATAATGTATGTACACAGTGACAGCACCAGCAGAATAGTGAGTGCAGCTCTGGAGTATAATACAGGATGTAACTCAGGATCAGTGCAGGATCAGTAATGCAATGTATGTACACAGTGACTGCACCAGAAGAATAGTGAGTGCAGCTCTGGGGTATAATACAGGGTGTAACTCAGGATCAGTATAGGATCAGTAATGCAATGTATGTACACAGTGACTGCGCCAGCAGAATACTGAGCGCAGCTCTGGAGTATAATATAGGATGTAACTCAGGATCAGTAATGTAATGTATGTACACAGTGACTGCACCAGCAGAATAGTGAGTGCAGCTCTGGAGTATACTACAGGATGTAACTCAGGATCAGTACAGGATCAGTAATGTAATGTATGTACACAGTGACTGCACCAGCAGAATAGTGAGTGCAGCTCTGGAGTATAATACAGGATGTAACTCAGGATCAGTACAGGATCAGTAATGTAATGTATGTACACATTGACTGCACTAGCAGAATAGTGAGTGCAGCTCTGGAGTATAATACAGGATGTAACTCAGGATCAGTACAGGATCAGTAATGTAATGTATGTACACAGTGACTGCACCAGCAGAATAGTGAGTGCAGCTCTGGAGTATAATACAGGATGTAATTCAGGATCAGTACAGGATCAGTAATGTAATGTATGTACACAGTGACTGCACTAGCAGAATAGTGAGTGCAGCTCTGGAGTATAATACAGGATGTATCTCAGGATCAGTAATGTAATGTATGTACACAGTGACTGCACCAGCAGAATAGTGAGTGCAGCTCTGGAGTATAATACAGGATGTAACTCAGGATCAGTACAGGATCAGTAATGTAATGTATGTACACAGTGACTGCACCAGCAGAATAGTGAGTGCAGCTCTGGAGTATAATACAGGATGTAACTCAGGATCAGTAATGTAATGTATGTACACAGTGACTGCACCAGCAGAATAGTGAGTGCAGCTCTGGAGTATAATACAGGATGTAACTCAGGATTAGTAATGTAATGTATGTACACAGTGACTGCACCAGCTGAATAGTGAGTGCAGCTCTGGAGTATAATACAGGATGTAACTCAGGATCAGCAATGTAATGTATGTACACAGTGACTGCACCAGCAGAATAGTGAGTGCAGCTCTGGAGTATAATACAGGATGTAACTCAGGATCAGTACAGGATCAGTAATGCAATGTATGTACACAGTGACTGCACCAGCAGAATAGTGAGTGCAGCTCTAGAGTATAATACAGGATGTAACTCAGGATCAGTAATGTAATGTATGTACACAGTGATTGCACCAGCAGAATAGTGAGTGCAGCTCTGGAGTATAATACAGGATGTAACTCAGGACCAGTAATGTAATGTATGTACACAGTGACTGCACCAGCAGAATAGTGAGTGCAGCTCTGGAGTATAATACAGGATGTAACTCAGGATCAGTAATGTAATGTATGTACACAGTGACTGCACCAGCAGAATAGTGATTGCAGCTCTGGAGTATAATACAGGATGTAACTCAGGATCAGTAATGTAATGTATGTACACAGTGACTGCACCAGCAGAATAGTGAGTGCAGCTCTGGAGTATACTACAGGATGTAACTCAGGATCAGTAATGTAATGTATTTACACAGTGACTGCACCAGCAGAATAGTGAGTGCAGCTCTGGAGTATAATACAGGATGTAACTCAGGATCAGTAATGTAATGTATGTACACAGTGACTGCACCAGCAGAATAGTGAGTGCAGCTCTGGAGTATAATACAGAATGTAACTCAGGATTAGTAATGTAATGTATGTACACAGTGACTGCACCAGCAGAATAGTGAGTGCAGCTCTGGAGTATAATACAGAATGTAACTCAGGATCAGTAATGTAATGTATGTACACAGTGACTGCACCAGCAGTATAGTGAGTGCAGCTCTGGGGTATAATACAGGATGTAACTCAGGATCAGTAATGTAATGTATGTACACAGTGACTGCACCAGCAGAATAGTGAGTGCAGCTCTGGAGTATAATACAGGATGTAACTCAGGATCAGTAATGTAATGTATGTACACACTGACTGCACCAGCAGAATAGTGAGTGCAGCTCTGGAGTATAATACAGGAGGTAACTCAGGATCAGTAATGTAATG
The DNA here is from genome assembly GCF_046119375.1 of Phyllobates terribilis. NCBI lineage: Eukaryota > Metazoa > Chordata > Amphibia > Anura > Dendrobatidae > Phyllobates > Phyllobates terribilis. The sequence continues at coordinate 46,245,793 of NW_027362762.1, forward strand.
TATGTACACAGTGACTGCACCAGCAGAATAGTGAGTGCAGTTCTGGAGTATAATACAAAATGTAACTCAGGATCAATGAGTAATACAATTTCAATGTATGTCTTTTTTTTATATAAAACTATAAAATCATGGTTATACTGCTTTAAAGGGGTTATCCCGAGTATATGTCATCAATATCAGATTGGTGAGGGTCCGATACCGGACACCCTCACCTTTTAGATGTTATCATCTCTTGCAACAGGAAAAACTCCATACATTCTTTAGTGACCACCGCTGGGTCCTGCAGATCAATTCCTACTGACATGGCAGCTCTGTTATTCCAGTCCGTGCACTGTTCACACTGTCACATGGCTGACGAATAGGTCAATATAAAAGTATCAAACTACCCCTGTAATATGGCCAATCATCCAAGTCAAGTATTATCATTATTAATTGGAGAAGGAAGTTTATTTTTGTTAACTAGAGGATTTTCAGATAAAAACTTATTTTTTTGCAGTTTTAGTGTTATTCATAAAATTCTTATACGTCATTTTTTTTGGATTTATTGTGACTTTCTAAGTTGACAAGATTTAAAGGGGACCTATGATCGGTTCAAAAGTGACCAGTTTTTGCTCTTATTTTATTCCCTCTAATCTTTTATATCTTTTGTTACTTTAAAACCCGCCATATGGTTTCGGAATTATGCAAATTTTTATGATATTTACAAAGGGGGCGGTGCTCATAGGATCCTCTGGGGTGTGTTTTTAGGATGATCTGCATAAATTACCCTGTGATCCACACCCCTTTAGTAAAGACCACAAAAATGTATAAAGGATTAAAAAAAGAACAGCAAGAATAAAATAAGAGAAAAAACTGATCAAAAGTTTTTGCTCTTATTTTATTCTTGCTGTTCTTTTTTTTATTTTTAATCCTTCATACATTTGGTCACATGTCAACTTTAAATTCTCTCTTTCTTTAGAGTAATAGGGGTCATAGAATATAAATGTGAAAAAGGAGCAATCAGCTCACCTGTCCAGGTGCACGGCAATATACTTCAGTAACAGCAACAGTCCAAATGATAGCCGGCACTCACATCTTCTTAAAATGATTGCTTCATTGATCCAGTAGTATAAAAGGCTCAAAGAATGGTTGAACACAACAGCACAAAAATTAAAAAGGCAGAAAAGAAATATCCACTGCGCTCACAGGCAACATGTTTCAGACCTGCATGGTCCTTTGTCAAGGCTTGACAAAGGACCATGTAGGTCTGAAACATGTTGCCTGGGAGCACAATGAATATTTCTTTTATGCCTTTTTAATTTTTGTGCTGTTGTGTTCAACCATTCTTTGAGCCTTTTATACTACTGGATCAATGAAGCAATTCTTTTAAGAATATGTGAGTGCCGCCTATCATTTGGACTGTTGATACAATATATATCTACGGATTTGGAGATTCTGATTCACTTTTAATTAAAACCTCTTTTTCCCAAAACTCCAGATTTTTTTCCTGCATATTTTGTACAAACCCCATTGATGCAGTCGTGAGTCATCACCCGTGCCGTGAATCCACAGTGGGTAAGAACCTTTCATTATCATAATATGCAGACACAAATCATGTGCGGAGAATATGTGAGACGCAACTTAAGAGGTTCAGACAGCAGAAAAATTCAGTGTCTACCTTGAGTCACACATAAACCAGTTTTTATAGAACCGCGGGCAAGTTGTTATGTCTGACAGATCCAGTGTTTTGCAATCTCATACAATTATATGTACTTTACATAAATCCACAGTGACTAGTGACCAAAATTGTGACTTATTTTTTACTTATTTTTGGAGTAGGGGTTGAGAGGGGGCCATGAACAAAAAAGTTTCCAATCCTTCTTTTGTCTTTATCTTTTATCCCTTTAAATGTTGTTATTTTTTATATTATTAAAAATTCAATAAAAACCATTGGAAAACAAAAAAATAAATGCTGAACGCTTTGAAGGAGCAAAAACCTACATCTACGTAATATTTTAGATTTTCTGGGAAAATGTTATAGGTTTTCTTCCTTGCAAAAAAAACAACTAAAATGCATTATTGAATTCATTTGTTAAATCTCATCATGAAAGTTTTAGCATTTATTAATTGTGCGGCCTGAATTGCTATATTTCCATTTAATAATTGCTTTAGCTTTCAGGGTTTGTTTTTTTTGTTTTTTTTTATTCTTTTCTATTTTTATATTTTATAAATTCATTGTGAAAAGAAATTAATTTTTAAAAATAACATTTTATCACGAAAATTCTAGCAGTTATAAAAAAAAACACACGTTTTAAGTCTTAAATTGTTATATTTTGATTTGTTTATTATTTTTTTGTTATAATTTTGACATTTTATACATTTATTCTGAAAGAAAAATTAAATCTTTAACAATCAGATTTTATCATGACATTTTTTAGAAGTTATAAAAAGCGCATTTTTTACATCCTAAATTGTTATATTTTGATTTAGTTCTTATTTTTTTTCTTTATTTTATTTTATTTTTTTACAATTTTTACATTTTATAAATTTATTCTGGGGTCTAAGGGGTAATGTTTCTCCTCGTGGAGAGTAACAAGCCAAGCCTGGTGAGACTTATAAACCATGCATGCTCCTCTGGGAAATTGAATATGCAAAATTTGCAGAATTACGGTAATTTATTTTCAAAGATTTGTAAAAATGTGATTGTCGTTGAGCTTTTGAGAGAAGAGTCTGGAGTCTATGTAGAACAAACACTTGACATGTTACCCACATTTATTACGTTAGTTTATGAAATGGCCCAAAGAGGTAGGATTGGGCCTTCTACTGCCGCCGCATGACCAGTCAAGCTCATCCCATTAGTAGGTTGCCCTATCGGTGTGGCAATACTATTGATTCCTATCCTTCATTTCTATTGTGGAAGTCCACTATTAATGCTCAGAAGATGGAATCAGTGGGTGGTCAGTAGGGGTGGCATTGGCACTTCGGTACATTCTACGACAGCGGTCTATACTGCAATGTGGACCTCTATATCTATGGGTTGCCCGGGGTGGCATTGGCACTTTTATAATTTTTTTCACATGACCTAAGATGTAACGAGCAAATCATGCATCTTGTTCCAAACTTTCTTTCATTAATGGGTAGTGAAGAGCGTCTCCTTCCTGAAAGGCATTGCCTTTTACACGGACGACCGTCCACCCTCACACCTCAAGAAACTGTGGATATTGCTGGTGGAAACTTCTCCCAGCCAAGCATCTTCCATGCAGTGAGCTCCACTATAAATATGCAGTGTTAGATGACATTGGCCTCTATGAGGATGAACGGTCGTCTACATCGATGGCTCGAGTCTGCAGAGCTCTGCATAAGAGCAACTCTGCAAATCTGCCGAAATTGGATTCATTGGGAAATAGGATTTGCGCCAAATTTGTTCTATGTGAATCGAATTGGTGGTAATGTCCATTTTGTTATTTTCTGAGGGTCTCTCCAGACCACACAGAATAATAAAACAAAATAAAAAAATATTATATCCATCTCGGACATCACCCATCCTGGTGGGGCAGCTCCCTGTCTGGACTTCTGCTGGCTCGTTTCCTCCCTCTGCCTTCAGCTTTCTCTTCAGTCTTCTTCACTTCTTGGCACCTCCAGTGTTGACAAGGCCTCCAGTAACGTCATGGCATCACTCGTCAGCACCGAGGGTGAAGATGGAAGAGAAGTCTGGAGCTGTAGAGAGGAAGCGAGCCAACGAAGGACCAGTGCACCCCTAGGACTAGTGAGAGACAATTTTCATTTTTGTTTTTAACCCATTCCCAGTCCTACAAAGAATCATGCAAAATGGCGGCTGGGGAAGAGAGTCTCAAACATCCACATTTTTTGAGAAATTGTAAATGAATTCAATGCACCTCAAATTGATTCGCTCATCTCTAGTTCTATATAAAAGAGGAGGAACCAAAGTGAGGAATCAACCATGGTTGGAAGACAATACCCCCGATATCTCAAATTGTTTGTGCCAGAAAACTAATACAAAACACTTTGTAAAGTTGCCAATTTTTTTCTGCATTGTAGAGTTGCACAAATTGTTGCGACATTTCATATTTTCACGTTAGTTTCGAGAAACTCCGCCAAAGAGGGCGGACCTGGAGAAAAGCTTGGACGGGCCAGGATGTGGCTGCACCCGCCGGTCAAATTCATCAAAAGTGGCTGCATACATTACACCCGAAATGTTACTCCAGTCTATGACTAGAGTAACATTTCTGGCAAGGTGCATGGAGTCCCACGCCACTGATAAGATGTACCGAATTCATTAAGTGGCATGTGCATCTTATTCCTGCAGGTCCCTCATTATGACTTTCGTACGAAATGCCAGTCTTGAGGAAACGGGGTCAATGTGTTAGGGTACTGTTTGCCAAACTATTAAAGAGCAGTAGATGTATGGACACCACGCTACAAAGGTCCAATTTCCATGGCGTCTACTAACTGTACAGAAGTTTTCACAAAACTTTTTTTTGCTTGTGCTTGAAGCCAAACTCACCGGTCTTGTGTTCCATGAGATCCTAACTTTTCATTCTTTAGACAATAATCGGGAGAACCTTGAAGATATATAAGTTCTGTCTCCCGCACCGGCCGAATATCCAGGTCTTTTGGCACCAGCTGTTTCCGTGTACCCATTGGCCGATGAACTACCTTCGTTGCTGATAGATACTTGGTTTTAAGATCCAAGGCGATCTCTCGAAGTTCCAGTAATCCTTTCCAACAGGTCTTAATAGAACAAGACCCCGAGACTCCATGACATTTACATTTCAGCTCCAATGAGGATTTCAGCACCTAAATAAAAAAAAAATGTTTTTGAAAAACTCGAACATCTATAGACACAAGTATATAAACATTTACATCCCTAAAACTTAGATATTTTTAATTTTAGGAAGATATTCTCAACATATATGTCCATCTTGGAGAATCTACGCACCTGTCTCCCGACTTCGCTGTTGTGGAGATGCATTAGCTTATTGGCTTGAGATCCTGACTTCTTCATCTTCATTGGGGCATCGGAGAACTTAGAGCCCATCATAAGACCATAGTTGACGTTGTCGGCACATCCTCCCCAACGAGAACCTTGATCCAGTGGCTCACCAGGAATGGGGCCGCAAGAACAACCTGGGAGGTCCCCAATGGTGCAAGCCCTAGCAATCATATGACTTATAGAAGCGGCAGACAGAGCGTACAAAAAAGCTGATTCTCTTGTACCTAAAAAATATAAATAAAATATTCATCAACTCCTTGTATTTCAGTGATGTTGACCACTCATCACACCGGTCATTGTGCCGACATGACTTGTAGATCCTACATGGGATATGGAATGGGCCTTTTTAAAAATATTTTCTATAATCATCTCAACCTTTAACAAAAATTCTCCCATGTGGTCAATGCATTGAGCAATACTAACTCCCTGAGCCACCACATTGTGTCACTTTATAACAAAGGTTTTAAAACCCTAGGATCATTTGATGGGACATTCCATAATTTGGAGGTACAGTAAAGCCTCATAGAAGTCTACATGTTTCATATTTCACCTATAAGGGCTCATGCAGACGTCCGTGGAAATCGGTCCTATCTCAGACTGCAATGCATGGACTGGTTGTGGCTTTATCGACCCGAGTATCACAGCCTCCTAGAAATATATAAAGCTCTTATGCTCTGGTCAATTCGAGATCTAACTGATTTACACGGATATCTGCATCAGCACTTAGCTGATTGGGGAAAAAGTTGGCCATAGTAGACCTCTCTGGGACTGGCATCTTTGCCACAGGAAACAAAAAAATTGGTAAAACCCAACATGCCTGATCGTTCAGATGTCACGGCAGAGGTGGAAGACCACTATAAACATAAGACTGGCAGCTGTTTACACCGTTTTCTGAAAGTTCGGACCACTGAATGGCCGACTTAAATTTTTGGGTAGATGGTCAAATCTTTAAATTTGACAAAATATGGAAAAAGGGAATAAAAAATAAAAATGCTAAAAATTTACATAAGTAGTATCCCAAAAATAACAATATCCAAGACATGAGGCCTCTCAATGACCCAACACCAACTTAATCACAGTTAATGGACAGCAAAAACGCGGAAATGAACATCAACCGTGTTATTTTATCGGTCATTTTCATCGTCTGCAAACTACAAGTAACTCTCAGATTATTAACGCTGCTCTCGAAAAGTGAGGTGCCGAATAATTCTGTACTCGGTGTAGGAAAGTTGTCATTTCCTGGCGGTGTTTAGCTTCTGTAAACCACATAATGAAAAAGAATAACACAATCCTCGTAGTCCGAGGTTTTGACTCGTTAATACTAATGAAGAGCAGCTTTCTCACACAAGAGGAGTTCCCCTAACCCTTGATGGATCGCCACGGTCTACGACTTTCTGATGGCTAATGTTACAGCGGAAAAGGGGAAACATTTTTATGAATTTCCTGAGAACTGATGAGGATAGAGTACAATATAACTTAATTTTGTTGTTGTTTTTTTTATCCACTTGTTACATAGGAATTAAATAAATACCGTAGAATTAATAAAACAGAATTTAGAAAGAAAGCAAAAAAAAATAACAAGGTTTAAAAAAAAAAAATCAAAAAAATAATTTTTGAAAACAAAAGTATAAAATAAAATGTAAAACTAATTAAAGAAAATTTTAAAATGAAAATCCAATGGAATAATTCAGCAGGATCATGGAAAAGATGCAAAAAAATTCTTGATTGAGACATTTTTTAACAGACTGATAGAGTAGATTCTAGCACATTCACGATTTTTTGTAAACTAGCCAATTAATACTAAACTGGTTGCCTAAAAACTGAAAACACTGTGAAGGGCCCTATTTATTATTCGCAGGATTTTTAAGTCACTTTCTCTTGTCTTTTGCTTTCCGGTATTAATTGACGTTTTTGCCACTAAATTTTTCGAAACGTCCCATGCGGTTTATGAATTTGAAGCACGATAGAAAAGGTACTTTATTTTTGTCTTTAACAGTTTTTAGTGCAAAAAAACACTCACATTCCAATAAAATGTACAAAAAAATTTAGAACAAAAATTTCGAACGTACATAAACTCATTCCGGGGGGGGGGGGGGGATTGGAGCACATTTGTGCCAAAATTTTGTGACTTTTTAAAAAGTTGCAATTGATGAATCTGCCAAAAAAGTTTTAAAAACCCCAAACTTCATTCACAATGACTAATCATTAAAAAAAAAAGAAATAGGTGAACAGGTGCAAATAAAAAAAATAAGGCACTAATGAAAAAAACGTAAAAAACAACACACCAAAAACTTGGAAAGGTGCAAATGCAAGAATGAATCACACCCTAAATGTCTTAATGATAAGCAGGAACATTAAGTTAGTTTCACTGCTGCTCTTGGTCTCTGATGTTGGCTTCACTTTGACAGCGCTGCAGTCAATCACTGAGCTCGAAAGCAATACTCATGTAGATACCACTAGCCCTTGAACTCACTGATTGGCTGCAGAGATATCGATGTGATACCTAGACTGTAGACAACACCGGGAGCAGCGGTGGAGACTTAGCACTGGAGAGGAAGAAAAGCACATTTATTAAAAGCTTATTAATTTTTTTAACAGCAAATTAAACCCAAGGACACAACTTTCCTGAAAATGGAAAACCCCTTTAATTGGAAGATTATGAGAAGTGGCTCATGTATCTAATATACAAACAGCAGGAGAGTGGAGGAATCCTGAGAATCTTTTGACCATGTGCCACCTCTGTCATCTATCCGATGATCGCCCCCCTGACAAATGAAAGGGACATTTGACTGCTGTCCAGGAGTCTTACAGTTTGGCATCTCTTCTAAGACATTCACCGAGTCCATTCCACCTATGGTATGTCACGCTGATCTCTACAACACACGCTAACGACATACAACTGCAGAACAGACTGCTACAGCGTCCAAGATACCAACAAATACAGATAGACAGATACATGTTATCATGCAAGTCATATTATTATAATAGTTACATTTTTGTGCATCAGTAAGTGGTTATACTTATGTACATAGGGGCAGTATTATAGTAGTTATATTCTTGTATATAGGGGGCAGTATTATAGTAGTTATATTCTTGTACATAGGGGCAGTATTATAGTAGTTATATTCTTGTACATAGGGGGCAGTATTATAGTAGTTATATTCTTGTACATAGGGGCAGTGTTATAGTAGTTATATTCTTGTACATAGGGGGCAGTATTATAGTAGTTATATACCTGTACATAGGGGCAGTATTATAGTAGTTATATTCTTGTATATAGGGGGCAGTATTATAGTAGTTATATTCTTGTACATAGGGGCAGTATTATAGTAGTTATATTCTTGTACATAGGGGGCAGTATTATAGTAGTTATATTCTTGTACATAGGAGCAGTATTATAGTAGTTATATTCTTGTACATAGGGGGCAGTATTATAGTAGTTATATTCTTGTACATAGGAGCAGTATTATAGTAGTTATATTCTTGTACATAGGGGGCAGTATTATAGTAGTTATATTCTTGTACATAGGGACAGTATTATAGTAGTTATATTCTTGTACATAGGAGCAGTATTATAGTAGTTATATTCTTGTACATAGGAGCAGTATTATAGTAGTTATATTCTTGTATATAGGAACAGTATTATAGTAGTTATATTCTTGTACATAGGAGCAGTATTATAGTAGTTATATTCTTGTACATAGGATCAGTATTATAGTAGTTGTATTCTTGTACATAGGGGCAGTATTATAGTAGATATATTCTTGTACATAGGAGCAGTATTATAGTAGTTATATTCTTGTATATAGGAACAGTATTATAGTAGTTATATTCTTGTATATAGGAACAGTATTATAGTAGTTATATTCTTGTACATAGGAGCAGTATTATAGTAGTTATATTCTTGTACATAGGATCAGTATTATAGTAGTTATATTCTTGTACATAGGATCAGTATTATAGCAGTTACATTCTTGTACATAGGAGCAGTATTATAGTAGTTATATTCTTGTACATAGGAGCAGTATTATAGTAGTTATATTCTTGTACATAGGATCAGTATTATAGCAGTTATATTCTTGTACATAGGGAGCAGTATTATAGTAGATATATTCTTGTATATAGGGAGCAGTATTATAGTAGTTATATTCTTGTACATAGGAGCAGTATTATAGTAGTTATATTCTTGTACATAGGGGGCAGTATTATAGTAGTTATATTCTTGTACATAGGAGCAGTATTATAGTAGTTATATTCTTGTACATAGGAGCAGTATTATAGTAGTTATATTCTTGTACATAGGGGGCAGTATTATAATAGTTATATTCTTGTACATAGGGGCAGTATTATAGTAGTTATATTCTTGTACATAGGATCAGTATTATAGTAGTTGTATTCTTGTACATAGGGGCAGTATTATAGTAGTTATATTCTTGTACATAGGGGGCAGTATTATAATAGTTATATTCTTGTACATAGGGGCAGTATTATAGTAGTTATATTCTTGTACATAGGATCAGTATTATAGTAGTTGTATTCTTGTACATAGGGGCAGTATTATAGTAGTTATATTCTTGTACATAGGAGCAGTATTATAGTAGTTATATTCTTGTACATAGGAGCAGTATTATAGTAGTTATATTCTTGTACATAGGGGGCAGTATTATAGTAGTTATATTCTTGTACATAGGGGCAGTATTATAGTAGTTATATTCTTGTACATAGGGGGCAGTATTATAATAGTTATATTCTTGTACATAGGGGCAGTATTATAGTAGTTATATTCCTGCACATAGGGGGCAGTATTATAGTAGTTATATTCTTACACATAGGAGCAGTATTATAGTAGTTATATTCTTGTACATAGGAGCAGTATTATAGTAGTTATATTCTTGTACATAGGGGGCAGTATTATAGTAGTTATATTCTTGTACATACGAGCAGTATTATAGTAGTTATATTCTTGTACATAGGAGCAGTATTATAGTAGTTATATTCTTGTACATAGGGGGCAGTATTATAGTAGTTATATTCTTGTACATAGGGGCAGTATTATAGTAGTTATATTCTTGTACATAGGGGCAGTATTATAGTAGTTATATTCTTGTATATAGGAGCAGTATTATAGCAGTTATATTCTTGTACATAGGGACAGTATTATAGTAGTTATATTCTTGTACATAGGAGCAGTATTATAGTAGTTATATTCTTGTACATAGGGACAGTATTATAGTAATTATATTCTTGTACATAGGAGCAGTATTATAGTAGTTATATTCTTGTACATAGGGAGCAGTATTATAGTAGTTATATTCTTGTACATAGGGGCAGTATTATAGTAGTTATATTCTTGTACGTAGGGAGCAGTATTATAGTAGTTATATTCCTGTACATAGGGGGCAGTATTATAGTAGTTATATTCTTGTACATAGGGAGCAGTATTATAGTAGTTATATTCTTGTACATAGGGGAAGTATTATAGTAGTTTTATTCTTGTATATAGGAGCAGTATTATAGTAGTTATATTCTTGTACATAGGGGCAGTATTATAGTAGTTATATTCTTGTACATAGGGGCAGTATTATAGTAGTTATATTCTTGTATATAGGAGCAGTATTATAGTAGTTATATTCTTGTACATAGGGGCAGTATTATAGTAGTTATATTCTTGTACATAGGAGCAGTATTATAGTAGTTATATTCTTGTACATAGGGGCAGCATTATAGTAGTTATATTCTTGTATATAGGAGCAGTATTATAGTAGTTACATTCTTGTACATGGGGGCAGTATTATAGTAGTTATATTCTTGTACATAGGGAGCAGTATTATAGTAGTTATATTCTTGTACATAGGGGGCAGTATTATAGTAGTTATATTCTTGTACATAGGGGCAGTATTATAGTAGTTATATTCTTGTACATAGGGGCAGTATTATAGTAGTTATATTCTTGTACATAGGGGGCAGTATTATAGTAGTTATATTCTTGTACATAGGAATAGTATTGTAGTAGTTATATTCTTGTACATAGGGGGCAGTATTATAGTGGTTATATTCTTGTACATAGGGAACAGTATTATAGTAGTTATATTCTTGTACATAGGAGGCAGTATTATAGTAATTATATTCTTGTACATAGGAGCAGTATTATAGTAGTTATATTCTTGTACATAGGGGCAGTATTATAGTAGTTATATTCTTGTTCATAGGGGGCAGTATTATAGTAGTTATATTCTTGTACATAGGGGGCAGTATTATAGTAGTTATATTCTTGTACATAGGGGGCAGTATTATAGTAGTTATATTCTTGTACATAGGGGGCAGTATTATAGTAGTTATATTCTTGTACATAGGGGGCAGTATTATAGTAGTTATATTCTTGTACATAGGGGCAGTATTATAGTAGTTATATTCTTGTACATAGGGGCAGTATTATAGTAGTTATATTCTTGTACATGGGGGCAGTATTATAGTAGTTATATTCTTGTACATAGGGGGCAGTATTATAGTGGTTATATTCTTGTACATAGGGGGCAGTATTATAGTAGTTATATTCTTGTACATAGGGCCCCTATGTACAAGAATATAACTACTATAATACTGCCCCCTATGATAGGGGGCAGTATTATAGTAGTTATATTCTTGTACATAGGAGGCAGTCTTATAGTAATTATATTCTTGTACATAGACATGATGTCCCTGCACTACCGCTCTCCTTTTTGTAGACCGCAAATTGCTATATTCCTGTAGTCTACAGAACAACAGAGTGGCGCAGTGGCTAAGGCACCGGCGCGCACACAGGACGTCAGAATGGAAACATTGGGGCAGAATGGAGAGACATGGGGCAGAATGGAGAAATGGGGGCAGGATGGAGACATTGGGGACAGGATGGAGACATTGGTGGCAGGATGGAGACAAATTGAGACATGGGGGCAGGATGGTAGAGACATTGGGGGCAGAATGAAGACAATGGGGGCAGAATGGAGACATTGGGGACAGAATGGAGACCATCGGAGACATGGGGGCAGGATGGAGACAAATCGGGGCAGGATAGAGACAATGGAGGCAGAATGGAGACATGGGGGCAGAATGGAGACAAATGGAGACATGGAGGCAGGATGAAAACATAGATGCAGAATGGAGACATTGGCGGCAGAATGGAGACAAATGGGGGCAGGATGAAGACAAATAGGGGCAGGATGGAGACAATGGGGGCAGAATGGAGATATTGGGGGCAGGATGGAGACATTGGGGGCAGGATGGAGACATTGGGGCAGGATAGAGACATTGGGGCAGGATAGAGACATTGGGGGCAGGATGTGGGACATTATTACTGTAGGGGCTAATTATGGAAATAATGGGGGCAGGATGGAGACATTGGGGGCAGGATGGAGACATGGGGGCAGGATGTGGGACGTTATTACTGTAGGGGCTAATTAAAGGATATTATTACTGCTGTGATGTATTTTATTTTAGAGTATACTATTTTCAGTGTGGGGTCCTGTTACTGTGCGGGGTGACATTATGTTGCTTTTTTTCTTCATTTGGTGTAGTGTAGAAGATGGGGAAAAATTGGGGAATGTGCTCTGGAAGCTGCTCTAGATAACTTGTGTTATTTTATGCAGAGAGGAGTCCTGGCTGGAAGAAGTGATGGCTGTCTGAACAAGAAAAGCGAAGATGAAGGACTTCAACTAGAGATGTCACTGGTGAGTCAGTGTGTTTGCTGTACACTGACACTATACACTGTATACTATATACAGAGCTTCTGTGTTTATTGGCACTTATTGTAATATTAGTATTGTGTTTTTTTTATTAATGATCAGTATTGTAGTATTCGGTCACTATGTGGTGGTAATATGTGGTCCGGTCACGGTGTGGTGGTATTTGTTCCTTGTATATGGTATTATTTGGTCACTATGTGGTGGTAATATGTGATGTGGTCACGGTGTGGCGGTATTTGTCCTTTGTATGTGGTATTATTTGGTCACTATGTTGTGGTAATATGTGATCTGGTCACAGTGTGGCGGTATTTCTCCCTTGTATGTGGTATTATTCGGTCACTATGTGGTGGTAATATGTGATCTGGTCACGGTGTGGCGGTATTTGTCCCTTGTATGTGGTATTATTTGGTCACTATGTGGTGGTAATATGTGATCTGGTCACGGTGTGGCGGTATTTGTCCGTTGTAGGTAGTATTATTCAGTAACTATGTGGTGGTAATATGTGGTCTGGTCGTGGTGTGGTGGTATTTGTTCCTTGTTTGTGGTATTATTCGGTTACTATTTGGTGGTAATATGTGGTCTGGTTAGGATGTAGCGACATTCCTTGTATGTGGTATTATTCGGTCACTATGTGGTAGTAACATGTGGTCTGGTCACGGTGTGGACAATTTGACAGCAGGAATGTGAAAACTTAAAACATAACTTTTAATAACGATATATAAAATGTAAAATGTGCCACTCAAAAAACATAGAACGAGTCACTAAGCCAAACTGTTAGCTACCAGAAATATAGCTCAGAGACCGCCCCTATATTTAAAATATTTTTTGAATCAACCCTGCCGTCTGGAGATCAAAAAACCATTAGGATAGATTCTATAACAGAGGGAGAGTAGATGGACAGGGATCAGTGCAACAACCCTGTGTCAAACAGAAACCCTCTGAAATATAGATTGTTTTTCCATAGGTATAATTAGCCAAGATAATCACTAAACATGTACTCATAGACCACACATTTACCCAGTATCCAAGAGTTCATGAAGATAAAAGTGACATAAGAACGTAATTGCACACTGTGTAGTCTGAGTGCAGACCAAACACAATTATCACAATTCAATTACATAAAAGAAGAAAATGGAACTTTCTCACCCATTCTTTCTTTGTTAATGAGGGAGGAGATTAATGTCCAGAGATTCCTTCTGAACAAAAAAGTGGGGACCCGAGCTGGCCATATTTATTCCCTGGAGTAGAGCTTGGGTGAAGTCTCAAGGGTACCCAAAAATTTTGCCAGTATGGGGCCCCGAAAGGATGAGGAATAGATGGGAGACGATGCTGGAAATGCGAGAAGTCAGATGTGTCTTTATTGTAATCTCTACAGCCGAGTCCTGACTGGAGAAGTTGTCATGTCGGTCTGGGCCAGATGGAAAAGACGGGAAAAGTGAGTGGCTCAATTAGAAAGAACGTCAGACGCAAGTCACTATTTGTAACTCTACTGTCTTTTACATGTTCTGCAGCACTGGTATCTACCACTATATAGTCACCAGAGGTGGACATACCATTGGTGCAACCTGTACAACCGCACAGGAGCCCAAGAGGTAAAGGGGTCCATTTCTACTGCAAAGCAGGTGGCATTGTGCATTATCATGAACTATATATTATCTTGGTCTGTCTATGTCCTTCAGGGATGGTCACTGTGTGGTGGTAATATCAGTGTTGGCCTTTGTATAGGGTATTGTTCCAGTAACAGCGTGGTCATCTGTTGAGGTTCTCCTACATCCACTATTAGGGCTCGCCACTGTAGTTTTAATCAGGGTTACCTGGTTAGGGGCCCACTCAGATGTTTCTCCCCACCCGAGCTGAACCCCTCGCTACACCCATGACTTCTGATTATAGTACATATATTTGTGAACACGGAGAACAATGTTGAATTAGAACATGTTCCATAATAAGGTTAGTATTACATGAAAGCTTTCATCGTCGGCTGTGATGGGATATTCTGCTGTTACAAGGTCAGTACTTTTTGTTACTTACATGTCTCTACCGAGCTTAAACGTCCCTGGAAATATTAAAATGATAATCTAGGATTTAAGTTTGATTTGCCCTGTGTACTTTAGATTATAATCCGTTGTCGTCTCAGTTCCACTTTTACAATATGATACCAGATCCTTGGAGAGATGGAGATTCTGCTTTTTTTCACATCATGTGATTCACTAAGATCCAGAGTATCAGTAAAACAGTGAGCCGTGATATCCTTTATAATCAGTATATCTGGTCACCTCTTTTAACTTTTTCTGACTGTTTTAAAATATCCTTTTTTTTTACATACTGTTATTTTTTGTTACAGAAAAATCCAAATAATTTAATGTCCTGATGGGAAAAAAAGGTAAAAAAGTATTTAACTTACCTCCCCCCTCCTCAAAAAAAAAAAACAACAAGAAAAATTGGAAGAAAAAAAAATGCAAAATAAAAAATTGCATGTACTCCTCCATCCTCTTATATCTGTTTTTTATTTCACCTTTTGCATTTTAGCCCCCCCATGTTCTTTAACTCTTTTTTTTCTGCTCTTTCTTGTCGTCTAAAATGCGGTTTTAAAAGAAACTGGCTGCTTTGTGTGCGATTTTTACACAAGGTCGAAAGTTCACGCCAAGGCCAAAACAAGCATGAGAGACCCGATCTCGCTACGTCTTCATTCTGATCCCTCTCACATTACATCAATCCCATCATGTAGCTGTGAAAAAAATATATGTGACATTTTTTTTTTTTAGGCTGGGGCTTTAATTTTTGATTTTGAAAAATTCTTTTTGTAAATTTTTGTATTATTTATTAGATTTTTTTTTATTTGCTTTAAAAAAAAAAAAAATGGAAGGGAAATGAAAAGAAAACATAATCTTTACTTTGAAAAGGTTTTACTTTTTGATTTGTTCTTAGATAATCCTGTCTTTGTCCAAAAAAAAGCCCACCGCACACATTTGTGAAGATTTGTATATGAATTCGAATTGACTTGTTTTTCTGCTTTTCTTTTCTGTCTTGTTTTTTTATTTTGTGCCTTTTTAGACTAAAATGTTGCAATAAGTTTTACACGGTTTCATGTTATTTTTTGGCAGTATTCAACTACACAAAGATAAAATTTAGATTTTGTACTCCACTAGGGTACTGGAGTACGCTTGTGCACAAAAAATAAAGTAACCAAAAACATCAAGATAATGAAAACCAGGTCTACATGGATCAGCAAATTCAAAAACAATGACAAGGACTGAAAGAAAACTAGCATAAAAATGGTGCAAAAGCCATAATGAATTTGGATCGAAAATAAAAATGCTTAAAAAAAACTAAACTTTTACTCTAATAAAAAAAAAGGCGCAAAGAATGATGAATTGGGTGCATCGTGCGCTATGTTGCCCTCCTAAGACCTCTCATTAAGTAAAGGGCAGCATCAACAATTGTAATATCAGATTTTTTTTGCACCCATATTAAGGTCACAAATTTTGGCCTAATCATGGGCCCAATGCGCCCAAACTAGTGTCATAGATTCCTAATATGCTGTTCGCTTTGGCCGCTAGACCCACGATCACATCGGAGATTTGCCCAACCATGGCCAGGAACCAGGTGACCCATGGTAGAAATTTCATACTGGCACCTAACTTTTTTAGTATCTATATATATATATATATTTTTTATTTATTTTTATTTTTATTTTATTTTTATTTATTTATTATTTATTTATATTATTATTTTTATGTTTTAAAAAAAAAATTATTTTTTTATTTCTTTATTTAACCTCATAGTTTTATACATGTCTAATTTTCCCCTTAATACAATAATACTACAAATGCTTGGCCTTTCATTTTTATTTTATTTGTTTTTACATCTCATCAGAACATTAATATTTTTTGGTTTCTAAATACTCTTATCTTTATTTAGATATTTATTTTATTATATTTTATTTCATATCAAATAATAAAAAGATGTATTTTACCGATTATGGACACTTATATTAATTTTGTTACTTTCAATCTATGTAGGACTCCCAGACTCTTTTTGGCTTTCGGTGCCGGCCTCTTGCTCATCCCTCTTTATCTTTTGATCTCATTTTTGTTTTTCTCCCGTATTTCTTTCCATCTACTGCTTCCTCCTAGCCTGTCAGTCATTATCTTTATTTTTTTTCTCCCTTTACTCTCACTCAATGAAGCTTCAACCTACAATTCAGTCAAAGAAAACAAAAATTAAAAATTGTCTGAATAAAGTCTGAGCTTAGAAGAGGTTTACGAACCTCAAAATAGTGAAAAATCTCTGATTGGCACCCTCAGTCTGTCACTGTCTCCGCTGCTATAGCTGCAGATAATTACTGATCATGACGGATGGGATCATTTGCTTGTTGCCGAAACAGAGAAATCTACACGGCCTTCCTCTAGTTTTGATGTAGCAACTTCTGGGTTCTTATTCAGGATTTGTTTTTCTGAACACAATCTGGGCACTTATCCTTTGGATATATTACTGGATCGTGGCAACAAAGTCCAATGACCCATGGTCCCCAATGTAATAGATTTCTACTATATGCTACAAGTAGAAGTATTAGAAATATACATTAGTACATTTCCCCCCACCCCAGAGTGTTTATTTAAACCCACCCTATAGTGCTGATTTGACCCCACCCTACAGTGCTTTGACCCCTCCCTAGGGTATTGATTTACCCCACCCTACAGTGTTGATTTGGCCCCACCCTAAAGTGTTGATTTACCCCACCCTAAAGTGTTGATTTACCCCACCCTAAAGTGTTGATTTACCCCACCCTACAGTGCTGATTTACCCCACCCTACAGTGCTGATTTACCCCACCCTAGAGTGTTGATTTACCCCACCCTAGAGTGTTGATTTACCCCACCCTAAAGTGTTGATTTACCCCACCCTACAGTGCTGATTTACCCCACCCTACAGTGTGGATTTGACCCCACCCTACAGTGCTTATTTACCTCACCCTACAGTGCTGATTTGACCCTACACTAGAAGGTGTAAATTTACCCCACCCTACAGTTCTGATTTACCCCACCCTACAGTGCTGATTAACCCCACCTTACAGTGCTGATTTACCCCACCCTACAGTGCTGATTTGACCCCATCCTATAGTGCTGATTTGACCCCATCCTATAGTGCTGATTTGACCCCATCCTACAGTGCTGATTTGACCACACCCTACAGTGCTGATTTACCCCACCCTACAGTGCTGATTTACCCCACCCTACAGTGCTGATTTACCCCACCCTACAGTGCTGATTTACCCCACCCTACAGTGCTGATTTGACCCCACCCTACAGTGCTGATTTGACCCCACCCTACAGTGCTGATTTACCCCACCCTAGAGTGTTGATTTACCCCACCCTAGAGTGTTGATTTACCCCACCCTACAGTGCTGATTTACCCCACCCTAGAGTGTTGATTTACCCCACCCTACAGTGCTGATTTACCCCATCCTACAGTGCTGATTTGACCCCACCCTACAGTGCTGATTTACCCCACCCTAGAGTGCTGATTTACCCCACCCTAGAGTGTTGATTTACCCCACCCTACAGTGCTGATTTACCCCACCCTACAGTGCTGATTTGACCCCATCCTACAGTGCTGATTTACCCCACCCTACAGTGTTGATTTGACTCCACATTAGTGTTGATTTACCCCACCCTACAGTGCTGACTTACCCCACCCTAGAGTGTTGACTTGATCCCTCATTTTGGTTATATAGCTATTGCTACCAGGTTATTCCTTCTATCTGATTTTAATCTTTGTACTTTGATATTTTATCAATAAAGATTTATATTTCACCTTCACTTTGTTCACTTCTTTGGTTCTGGGATTCACTCGTTCTCAGACCACGATGTTATATGGACCCATACTGGCCAATGGGCTTATTCACATATTGATCTTTTTTTTTATAGAACCATGTGCCCAGTCTGAGAAAACTCTGTGCAAGTCCTAACATGGTTCAGGCTCAGCTATAGGGGATGAAGTGGAAGCAGTTGCACTCAGGTGCTGGTACCTGATGGGCCCCAAAGGCGGCTGTGCCATGTTAGAGGTGGTACGTAATGGTCCCCCCATATTGCATTAGAGACCAGGAGTTTGGAGTTACGTCTTTGTGCCTAACCAAATGGCTCACATCTCCCCCTCATATTGACTCCTTTCAGTGACACTGTAGCTATACAGAAGGCTAGCCTTCTGTCAATCAAAACCATGACTTCCCTTGCCAGAACAGAAGAATTTGCTGACTGCTGAGTGTGGGTGGTGGTGAATTTCTCCACCTTTACAAAAAAAATAAGAGTCTGATTACATGCGGCTGGTTGGCTGGATGTAATCCATCTGCTGACTGGCACTAGAGATCATGCTGGGACTTCCTGCTGTGAGAGGGGGTGAGAGCTGCTTCACTGAACATCTGAGTATAGAGCTGAGAGGGTATACTGTAAGATAGTGACTTTTATATAGGGGATGAGCAATTCTTATACAAACACATCAGAGTATTAGGACACATCATTAAGTTATTGCATGACCTTACCTCGTTCTAAATCCTGATTGAAGTTTGGAGCCAGCTCTATGGACGAGCAGTTCCACCTCATATCGGAGAATGCTTTGATGCAGGTTTTCTTCACCTCTTTTGCTGCCTGGATGATTGTCTGCATCAGTTCCAGGTTACTTCGGCAGAGCTGCATCTGGGAAGAGACCAAACCATCCAGCTGTTTACAGTGCTGCGTCTGATTCAAGGCCAGGGAGGCCGAGGTCTTGGACAATGCTCTGCAAGAAAAAGAAAACAGAGCATTTCAATTAACATACAATCCGAAGTCCTGCCACAATCCGGATATATATAATGAGGTTCTGCAGCAGTCAGGATGTGTAGTAGCAATTAGAATGATTCAGCCGGCATTGTAAATTTGGTTTATTAGCAAATTTTACAAACTTTCTGCTGTTTGCAATTAACCAATAAAACAAAAACAATGTAAATATCTCAACACAACTAATATAACAAGAGGTTTCTCCAAATTTACTACAAAATGCCTATTTTACTGACGTGTCAGGATTATTCAACTCAGAAATAGTATCCTCCCCATACGAGCAAACATTTGTCTCCAGCACCGGATGCAATAATAAACTGCTTCATTAGTTACATTAGGTGTGCCTGAGATAAAACACATCACATATCAGGATTTACTGGGGGTTTGTTGACTGTGATACTTTATTGGATGTTAAAATAAGTCGTTAGTGTGGTCCAAAAAAGTTACGAGAAGAGATCCCTGCCTTGCAGAAACAAGGAAAAGGAAACAAAAAGATACAAACGTATTGAATGTTCCTCGAGATACAGCTGGAAGCAAAGGTCACAACAACTTCAGAATTATAGGAACACCGGCTACACTACCTGGATGTGCTAGAAAGACAAAGCTGTCACAGGAAACCACCATATTCCTGAGAAGGCAGGTGGTCAAAACCCCTTGTGTGACTGTAAAAGACCGGCAGCAAGATGTGGTGGCAGTAGGTACTGAGGTTTCAGTTTGCACAGTAAGGTGCATGCAGTGAAGAATGGTGGGTGTTCGGTGATGTCTACAGTGAAGCATTTGAGGGGCACGTGATGCCTATAGGGAGGTATGGTGATGACTGAGTTATTCCTACAGTGAAGCATTGCAGGGGCTTGGTGATACCTACAGTGAAGCATATTAGAGGCTTTGAGATGACTACAGTAAAGCATGTCAGGGGCTTGGTGATGCCTACAGTGAAGCATGGTAGAGGCTGGCTTGGAGATGACTACAGTAAAGCATGGTGGTAGCTTAGTGAAGACTTCAGTAAAATATGACGGTAGCTCAGCAACGTCTGTGGTGAAGCATGGAAATGGTTCAGTGATGTCTATAGTGAAGCATGGAGGTGGCTTGGTGATGCCTACAGTGAAGTAATCCAATGACTGATGCATATAGTGAAGTAATCCAATGACTCTGAAGCCTACAGTCAAGTATGTCGATGGCTCTGAAGCCCACAGTAAAGTATGCTGATTGCGTGATGATGCTATCTAGCTGCTTTTCTTCCTCTGAGACTGGAAACCTGTAGAGTGTGGCGGGCAAGATGGATTCAAACAAGAATCAGGAATTCCTTGGAGAAAACATCATGCCTTTTGTGAGGAAGATGAAGCTCGGGCGTCATGGGACCTTCCTACAGGACAATGATCCCAAGTATATCTCATGGTCCATCAAGGCTTGCTTCCAGAAGTTCTTGAAAATTTTGGCGTATCCGTCACAGTCGCCTGGCTTGAACCCCAAAGAAACTCTTTGGTGAAAGGTGAAGGCTATTGCAGCACAAAGGAAAAAAGAATACTATTGACCAGGGAGCCATTGCACAAGAGAAGTGGGCTATAATTCCCAGAAACATTGCCAGAAGCTACTGTCTGGATATGCATAATTTTGTAGCAGGTTTTAACAGCCAGCGAGGCTCTACTAACGATACACACTGCAACAACTGTATATTATAATGTTTTGCAGCAGTCAGGAATTGTATCATGAGGTTCTGCAGCAGTTAGGATGAATAATACGAGGTTCTGCAGCAGTCATCTAAAGGACAGTGATGCACGGTTCCATTTTATTTTGGAAGGTGACTTGCATGTAGTGGTAATGGTAATGTCGGCGTCTCTGCCTCCTGCCCGACAGAGACGCCGATCTACTCACCACCGCGGCGTTCCCCGCTCCTCCCCCCGGCTTCATCGCAGCGTCTGTCCAGGGTGCGCGCACAGTGCGTAGATCCCCAGTCTCTGTACTTAGGGCACGCATGTGCGCGCTCCCTTCCTCTTAAAGGGGACGCGCGCGCTGTCCTAAAAAGTTCCCAGCCAATGGCTGTAGGACTGTCCCTACTTAAGGCACCTTCTCCATAGTGGAGGTGCCTGTGCAAAGTTGTTTGTGTGCTAACACTCTCTCCAGCCCTCAGGTTCCAGTGCCCGCCAGCCTGTCTATCAGCTGTGAACGCCTGCCTGTCTATCAGCCGTGACCGCCTGCCTGTCTATCTGCCGTGCCCGCCTGCCTATCAGCCGTGCCCGCCTGTCTATCTGCCGTGCCCGCCTGCTTGTCTACCTGCATCACCAGCCTGTCTATCAGCCGTGCCCGCTTGCCTATCAGCCGTGCCCACCTACCTGTCTATCTGCAGTGCCCGCCTGCCTGTCTATCAGCCGTGCCCGCCTGCCTGTCTATCAGCCGTGCCCGCCTGCCTGTCTATCTGCCGAGCCCGCCTGCCTGTCTATCTGCTGAGCCCGCCTGCCTGTCTATCTGCCGAGCCCGCCTGCTTGTCTACCCGCATCACCAGCCTGTCTACCAGCTGTGCTCATCAGCTGCGCCTGTCGGCTTCGGCCATCAGTCCGGTGGGAGTCACCTGCTCTCACACAAGGTCGGTCCCAGAGTGGCACCTGGTTCACCTTCCCGGTCCCTCCTTGGTTCACAGAGTCGACAAAGCCGCCGTGTGGCCAGGGTCGGACCGGGTAGGCTCTTAGTTACACCCCTCTGGTCCCTCTTTGTATCACAGCACAGAGGTTCCACCACCCAGATCCGTAGCAGTAATCCACAAATAGCAGGAGATTATATGGCTGCTATGGCCCAGTCTGATCAGCACTGCCCCCCCAAGCATCTCAATTTCAACAGTATCTTAATCCTCAGGAAACTCTGGAGGCATCATATTGAGTATGGAGGCCATGATACCATGTGTGGGGGCTGTGATACTGTGTGTGGTGGCAATTATATTGTGTGGGACCATAATGATGTGTGGGGACTACTTTTATGTGTCAGGAGCCCTGACGCCATGATACTGTGTGCGTGGGGCTGTGCAGATCATAGTAGTGTGTGAGGTAGTTTTGATGTTGTGTGTGGAAGCTGTGAGGGCCCTTATACTGTGTAGGGGAAATCAGGGTTTCATACAGTGGGATGAGATTTAGGGGCCATCATACTGTGTGTGTGTGTGTGTGTGTGTGTGGTACTGTGGGGTCCTCATCCTGTGTGGGGGGGTACTATAAGGTCCTCATCCTGTGTGTGGGGACACTATGAGGTCCTCATTCTGTGTATGGGGGCATTATGGGGTCCTCATCCTGTGAGGGGACATCATAATGTGTTGCAGACACTGTAGGGTCATCATACTGTGTGCATGTGGGTGGGGTGTACTGTGGGGATCATCATACTTAGTGCTAGATGCATTTTTGAGGGATTATACTCTATTGGGGTCATGAAAGGTGTATTGTAGCGGGCGAGAACACTAAGGAACTTCAGCACAAATACTGTATACATGTCAAAATACATGTCCCTATCCTTGTCTTTAAAAGTTGGTTAGTACGCTCCACTGCGCCGTCACCCTGCTTACTTAGCCGAATATATACATATTTTTGAGGGTGGCGTAGAAGGGGTGAGGCTATTGGGCCCATGACTTCTAGGTACGCATCTGCTTCTATGGTCACTCATTCTTTTGTGTCCACATATCTCATTCACCTTAATGAAGAGTGACCTTGAATGTGCAGCCACCACCAGACTGTATTGTCAGGGGCCACAGAGGTCGTACCCTAAACATCCAAGTATTAGGTCGATAAACGTCTATAGTATGTAAACAGTCCTGTAAGCTATGGGGCAGAATGTTGTTCATAGCAACCAATGACAGACCACCTTTCATTTCATATTCTACTCTGGTAACATGAAAGCTGCGCTGTGATTGGTTGCTATGGGCAACATACACAGTTTTCCTTTCAGTTTTCATCAATCTGCCCCATTCTATTAAAACATTGAGGGAAATTTAATATTATTTTCTGGTGACAATTCTTGGTCGGCTTCCTGTACACCAAAATTGTAACACACAAGACCGAGTAATTTTTTATTTTTGCTCTTTTTTTCCCCTCCATTTCTTCAAAAAGCCATTATTTTTTTTATTTTTCTGTCCATATAGCCGTATGAGTCCTTGTTTTTTTGCGGGACAAGTCATAGTTTTGAATAACCGTATATTATTTACCATATAATGTATTGGAAAAAAAAAAAAAATAGTGAAAAAAGAATTTCATTTCGCCATTGTTTTGTTTTTTGGTCTTTTATTTTTACGCCGTTTTTAGTGCTGTAAAAATATCCTAGTTATACGATTCTCCAGATCAGTGCCATTAAGCCCATACTAAACTTGTACAGTTTTTTTTATATTTTAGTTGTTAAAAAAAATTCAGAGCTTTGTAAAATAAAAAAAAGAAAATCCAGGTCTGTGTTGCCATTTTCTGAGACCCGTAACTTTTTTAGTTTTCCGTTTATGGAGTTGTGAGAGGGAATAGTTTTTTTTTATTTATTATGTATATATATACTGCTCAAAAAATAAAGGGAACACTTAAACCACAGAATATAACTCCAAGTCAATCAAACTTCTGTGAAATCAAACTGTCCACTTAGGAAGCAACACTGATTGACAATCAATTTCACATGCTGTTGTGCAAATGGAACAGACAACTGGTAGAAATGATTGGCAATTAGCAAGATACTCCATATAAAGGAGTGGTTCTGCAGGTAGTGACCAGAGACCATTTCTCTGTTCTCATCCTTTTTGGCTGATGTTTTGGTCACTTTTTCATTTTGCCATTGCTCTCACCCCTAGAGGTACAGTAGCATGAGGCGGTGTCTACAGTACAACCCACAGAAGTTGCTCAGGTAGTGCAGCTCATCCAGGATGGCACATCAGTGCGAGCTGTGGCAAGAAAGGTAGCTGTGTCTGTCAGCACAGTGTCCAGAGCATGGAGCAAATACCAGGAGATGTGGAGGGAGTCATAGGAGGGCAACAACCCAGCAGCAGGACCATTACCTCCTCCTTTGTGCAAGGAGGAACAGGAGGAGCACTGCCAGAGCCCTGCAAAATGACCTCCAGCAGGCCACAAATGTGCATGTGTCTGCAGGACAATGCCAGACCTCATGTGGCTGGAGTATGTCAGCAGCCCCTGCAAGATGAAGGCATTGAAGCTATGGACTGGCCCGCCCGGTTCCCCAGACCTGAATCCGATTGAGCACATCTGGGACATCATGTCTCGCTCCATCCACCAACGTCACGCTGCACCACAGACTGTCCAGGAGTTGGCAGATGCTTTAGTCCAGGTCTGGGAGGAGATCCCACAGGAGACCATCCGCAACCTCATCAGGAGCATGCCCAGGCGTTGTAGGGAGGTCATACAGGCACGTGGAGGCCACACACAATACTGAGCCTCATTTTGACTTGTTTTAAGGACATT
Source organism: Phyllobates terribilis (assembly GCF_046119375.1). NCBI lineage: Eukaryota > Metazoa > Chordata > Amphibia > Anura > Dendrobatidae > Phyllobates > Phyllobates terribilis. The sequence goes on from NW_027362762.1 coordinate 46,270,741, forward strand.
ACATCAAAGTTGGATCAGCCTGTAGTGTGTTTTTCCACTTTAATTTTGGGGGTGACTCCAAATCCAGGCCTCCATTGGTTAATAAATGTGATTTCCACTGATGATTTTTGTGTGATTTTGTTGTCAGCACATTCAACTTTGTACAGAACAAAGTATTCAATGAGAATGTGTTATTTGATTGTTCCCTTTATTTTTTTGAGCAGTGTATATATATATATATATATATATATATATATATATATATATATATATATATATATATATATATTTATACAGAAGAGAGTGTGTTTGTTTGTTTTTTTGAGCAACAAAAATGATGATGGTTGATTCAAACATAATATTTTTTTAATATTTCTTAATTTTTACTATTTTTAGCCCCCTCGGGAATCTTGACTCTGCAATCGCTTGTTCTAAATACTGCAATATTCCAGTCCTACAGTATATAGAAAAAAGGACGAGCTCCTATGAAGTGCAATCCCCAACTGTATTTTTGGCGCATGTTTATTTTTGGTGCCTTTTATGTGTGTGCATCCTATGTGCACACCCCAATTGTATTTTGCACTGAGCCTTTGTGCTCAATTTTTGGCACACTTTCTTTTGCGACACTTCCCGTGGCCGCAGCGCTATGATCAGTATCGCTGCTGCACCAAGGGACTTTTTCTTTTTTTTTGCTATAAGCCGAGTACAGGACGTTGCAGTGTTAGTGGCGTCTGATTTTCTTGTAGAAAAACAAAATAATAGTAGTTAGTACAGAATAGCTTTATAGGTAGGGAGGTAGCGCATTAGGGGAGCGGACGTCGCAGTGTTAGTGACGTCCGATTTTCTTTTGCACAAAAAAAAAGAATAACTTTATAGGTAGCGCATTAGTATAGTGAACGTCACTGTAATTTTTTTATACAACCTTTTTTTTAATTCTACTAATTTTTTTTCTGATTATTAGTGTTTCTTCTAAAATGTTTCCTTTTCACTATTTTTCTCGACTTTTTTCTCCAGTGTTTTGAAAAAATATAAAAGAATAAAACTGGCCCATTCGTCAAGAAGACGCTATTCACCAGAAGAAGCATGCTCTTTTCTTGCCTCCTACATGGATTCAGGCAGTGAGGAAGATCGCACATTCCTCTATTTTTCGTCCTCCTCCTCCTCATCTAGCAAGGATGGACCCCCAACAAGGCGCCATAGGACCAAGACAACCCCTTCAGCAATTGATTCCATATGGACTCCCCCCAAAAAAATTATAAGCCTGTAATTCCAGATTTCTCAGCTCAGGAATCCAATTTGATGTTACAGGCCTCACTGAAATTGACTTTTTCAATTTTTTTTCGCCGAAGAAATAATAAATCCTATGGTGGCCCAGACATCAATTTTTCACCCAAAATTCCACATCATCAGACACCAGATGGACCCCTGTAAGTGCAGCAGAAATGATGACATTTTGGGGCATTGTGCTGAATATGGGCATAGTCAGAAAACCAGCGCTTCGGCAATACTGGAGTACTCATATTCTCTACAGCACACTGGTATTATATATGGCCATGACAGGGACACGATTTGAAGCGATTCAAAAATTTTTGCCTTAAAGGTGATAATGAACAGTGTCCTCCCCGAGACGATCTCAACTTTAATCGTCTATATAAAATTCGACCAGTAGTAGACCACTTCAGCAGAAAATTTGCTGCGATGTACAACCCTCAAAGAGACATCTCTATAGATGAATCTCTAGTTAATTTCAAAGACAGGCTAGAATTCTTGTCCACTAAGAGGGCAAGGTAAAGAATTAAACTGTACAAGCTGTGCGAGAGTACTGTAAAGTGGCCAAGAGTGGTAGTCATGACCGAGCTGCTGTCCCATTACGCTCTAGCACTTTACAGGAAAACCGTGCCCCAGTCCTAGTGTGCTGTCAGGTGCGGGGGGCATCACACTCACTTGTAGGCCACAGGCCTCCGCTACCTCCAGGCCTCTGTCTTTACAATTCAGGGGAGATTAAGTTCATTTCAACAAACAGAAGTTTACTGGACAGTTCAGGTTCCTCAGGTTGTAGCATGTATGATAAGGCACAACACATCTTCAGCCCCACCATTAGTTCCTCCTGGACTATCCCCATGCCCACTGGCCCAGTCAGCCCCTGGGATTTCCTGTCCAGTCTCGCAGTACACCCGGGATCCGCTACCTTCCCTTCACACAGTTCCGCGTCCATCTTCCCCTGAATATCAGAAGACACAAGGTGCCCTTTAGCCCCTATGCCGGGCCTTGAGCTCCTGATATTAACGGAATATCCGCACGGGATTCTAGTATGGCCTCCCACTGCTTGAACGATAGGTACATGCTAGCCCTAGCAGCCCACTGCACTTGAACTTGACCTTGTTACTGTGCTTCCCTATCTGACAACTACCAGGAAGTGCCTGCTTTTCACTAGCACTCTTTCCCTCCTAGTGTGGGCTAGCACCAAACATTAACTGTATCTTATCTTATACTTTCAGCTAGTTGCTTTACATTGCTATATTGACAGTACTTATACTACCCCATGTCACATTACACACTAGATCCATAGAAATGCATGACACTATTTACATCACACAATATTGACGCAATTTGTGTCTTCAGGGGTAGGAACTCAGCAGCACAGTCCACCACTCTTAGGCTTAGTGCCCACGATACAGAAATTAAGCAGAAATTTTCCTGAGCATTTCTGCATCTCCTTGGCAGAAAAACGAATGTGGTTTTTACATGCGTTTTTGACGTGTATTTGACGCGTTTTTTGCATGCGTATTTGCCATGCGTTTTTCCAATGCATTGTATAGGCAAATATGCATGCAGAAACGCAGAAGAATTGGTCATGTCCGTATTTTTTCTGCGAGAAAAATCTGCGCAGAAAAAATCCTGACTATGTGCAAAGAATTTGCAGAATGTCATAGGAAGTCATGGGATATGGTATGCAATGCGTTTCTGGAGCGTTTACGAACTGCAAATACACACCAAAAAAGCATCGTGGGCACACAGCCTTACAGCTCCTCAGGGTACACACACAGATTTAGGGTCTATGACGGCAGGGACACCTGGATTGACCCCCCTGTCCTGGGAGTGAGTGGGAAAACTGTGTGGGAATTGCTGCACCCACTGCTGGATCAGGATTATCAACTCTACGTAGATAACTTTTACACCAGCATCCAACTCTTCAAGACCCTCTCTGCCAGAAGTACAGTTGCATGCAGCACCCTGCGAAAAAATGAGAAAGGTCTCACTAAGCCGCTAACTGGGCAACTGCTGAGAAAGGGGGCGACAGCAGAGTCCAATGCAGCGTCAACATGTTGGTGGTCAAGTGTAAGGACATGAAGGATGTCCTTATCTTGACCACCAGAATCGTGGCAACTGCTCCCTTGTCACTGTCCAAGGTACCACAACAGAACTCCCAAAGCCAGATTGTATCCTGGATTATAATAAATTCATGGGGGTGTAGATCTGTCATATCAGGTCCTCAAACCATACAGTGCCATGCAAAAAGCTAAAGTATGGTACAAATAGTTGTCCGTGCACATTGTACAGATGGCACTGTACAATGCTTTTGTGCTGTTTCGATCTGCAGGCAATACGTGGACCTTCCTTTAGTTTCAGGAGATAGTCATCAAGGCCCTAATGTTTGGCACTCAGGAAGGTGAGGGTACAGTACTTCTAAAACTGATGGTACCCATATCGTACCAATCACCATTTTCCCGGTGAGGTTCCCCAAGCAGCGAAGAAGGGAAGAACACAGAAAAGGTGCAGAGAAAGTTCCCAGAGGGGAGTACGAAAGGGCACAATTTACCACTGTGAAACCTGGCCTTCGCATTAAGGATTGCTTCAAAGCGTACCACACGCCCATAAATTGATAAAATGTGGCTTTACTCTGTTAGCACAACACACTTTTATAATCTGATGTACTCTGCACAATTTACACATACCACCACATTATAAATTCATACACCAGTAAATCCAAATTATAATCATTACTATAAAACTATGCCTCTAGATAAATTCCTTGAGGGGTGTAGTTTCCAAAATGGCATCACTTATGGGAGATTTTCACTGTTTAGGCACATCAGGGGCTCTTCAAACGCGACATGGAGCGTACAGACCATTATATCAAAGTCTGCACTCCAAACCGTCACTCCTTCTCTTCCGAACCTGCCATGCGCCAAAACAGTAGTTTTTCCCCACATATGCAGTATTGGTGTACTCAGAAGAAATTGCACAACACATATTGGGTCCATTTTCTCTTGCTATCCTTGAGAAAATGAAAAAAGTTGGGGCTAAAGCAACATTTTTGTGGAAAAAAAAATCGAATTTTTTCATTTTCACAGTTCATCATAGTAAAATTCTGTAAAGTACCTGTGGTTTCAAGGTACTCACCAAATCTCTAGATAAATTGTTGAGGGTGTAGTTTCCAAAATGGGGTCATTTGTGGGGGGTTTCCACTGTTGGCGACATGGCACTCGCAGACCATTCCATCAAATTCTCAGCTCCAAAACATCACTCCTTTCTTTTGGAGCATGACAGTGTGTCCAAACAGTTTTTCCACCACATATGGGGCTTTGGCATACTCAGGAGAAATTGTACAACTAATTTTGGGGTCCATTTTCTCTTGTTAGCCTTGTGAAAATGAAAAATTTGGGGCTAAAACAACATTTTTGTGGGAAAAATTAGAGTTTTTATTTTCACAGCTCAACGTTATAAACTTCAGTGAAGCACAAGGTGGTCACCACAAATATAGATAAATTCCTTGAGGGGTCTAGATTCCAAAATGGGATCACTTATGGGGAGTTTCCACTGTTTTGGCACATGAAGGGCTCCCCAAATGCAACATGGCGTCCGCTTTCGATTCCAGCCAATTTTGCATTCCAAAAATCGATTGGTGCTCGTTCCCTTCTGAGCCCTGACATTCACCCAAACAGTAGTTTTCCCACACATGGGATTATGACATACTCAAGATAAATTGCAACAAATTTTGGTGCATTTTCTGCTTTTACCCTTGCAAAAATGCAAAATTTGAGGCTAAAGTAACATTTTTGTGGGAAAAAGTAAAATGTTCATTTTTTCCTTCCACATTGCATTAATTCCTGTGAAGCACCTAAAGGGTTAATAAACTTCGTAAATGTGATTTTGAGCACCTTAAGGGTTGAAGTTTTTAGATTGGTGTCAGTTTTGGGTATTTCCTTTCATATAGGCCCCCCCAAAAATCACTTCAAATGTGATGTGGTCCCTAAAACTTGTTTTTTGTAAATGTAGTTGGAAAAATAAGAAATTGCTGATCAACTTTTAACCCTTCTAACTTCCTAACAAAAAAAAAAAAAAATGTTTCAAAAATTGTGCTGATGTTAAAGTAGACATGTGGGAAATGTTATTTATTAACTATTTTGTGTGACATAACGTTCTAGTTTAAGGGCTTAAAAATTAAAGAGTTTGAAAATTGCAAAATTTTCACCAAATTTCCTATTTTTTTTTTCAGAAATAAATGCAAAAAATATCGTCCTAAATTTACCACTATGATGAAGTACAATGTGTCATGAAAAAAAAGAATCTCAGAATCACTGGGATATGTTGAAGCGTTCCGGAGTTATTACTGCATAAAGCGACACTGGTCAGAATTAAACAAAAATTGGCCGCGTCAGGAGGGTCAAAACAGGATGGGGTGATGAAGGAGTTATTGAAAAAAAAAAATACTGACAATTTTTTTTTTTTTAATTACGTGTAACACAAAAATCAGATTTTAACAATAGCGACACACAACAGGCAGATCACGTCCGTCTCCTCCACCTGCTACATAAGAATCATCATCAGGGTCTTAGGCTTTGAAGCGGGGAGGTGATAATGAGTCAGGTCCCGGCTGCAGAAGGATATCCCGGAGATGGATGTGGGTGATATATTTAGATAGTCCAGGCCCTCACCTATCCATTCACACGTCAAGGTGCCGGGTATCGGGTGTCATTGCCCTTTTCATGAGAACAAAGGTGGCGCTTTCCCATGGATCATACTCCTTCATCAGATCATTACTGTGCACCTATCTGTGAAACCTCTTAGGGAGTTCAGTTTCAAGAGCCGCTGTGTTTTGTAAGAAGATACAAGAGACGTCGCTCATTCCGAGACGGAACATTTGCCATTCTCCGGACGGATGAGATGGATGGATACTGAACATTGCACTATTTAAAGGGCAACTCTAGTTTCTATGAAAAGTAAAGTTTATGCAAAGACATTTCAGAATATAAAAAGTTTTGTATTTTTACTCATATTTCAGAAAACCCCTTTGTTTAAAAAAAACCCTCTGCTTTACTCATCCTCCCCAGGTCCTGGTCTGAGTCTGCACCACTGCTCCAAGCGTCTGTTATTGTCTGCAGGGCTGACGTCACTTTGGTTGAGCCATCAACTAAGGGAGAGCTGCAGCGCTCAGTTATTGGCTTCAGGGCTATCAACATAATGTCAGCATTTTTTTTCACTGATGAGAAAGAAAAAGTTTCCCCAGGTTCTTATATCAGTCAGTAAATAACGGACAGCGCGCAGATCAGAGTGATTTTTTTCGCTGACCCATTGATTTGCACATTGGTGTAACTTGCAGCTCATGGGCCCCAATGCAAAAGCTCCAACATGGCCCCCAATTATTGCAAGTCTTTTATAGAACTGGTCTGTTCATACAGGCCAAAGAGACTTTTGGAGCCCCCCTAGGCCCAGGGCCCGGGTATGATTGCAACCCCTGTACCTATTGTAGTTACACCCCTGGACTTGCATTGCAAACTTTGATCTGACACTCGGATCAATAGCTGATCCATCTCCGTGATTCTGCACGGACCACTCGGTCTGACGAAAAACTCTGCCCAATAGTTGTGAGTGCTCTTCTGAAAAAAAAAAAAGGATAGCACTCATACATGAAAAACTGACGTGTGAATGAGCCCGAAGGAGGTTTTCTTTCAGCTGTGCTCCATGACGCCCCCTGCTGAACAATGCCCCTGGTGGAAAGTTAGCAATAATATAATGATGAGTTGAATATGGCACATCCAAGGAATCGTGAACAATTTGTTGGGAAGCCTGAAGGAGAAGTCAGAACAACCTTGGGAAAAAAAAACTCTAATTATGGCTGCCCACACATAAAATTTAATAGGGAATATCTTGGTACATCCCCACTAGGCAGTGGTGTTGTGGAGGACATCAGCACCGGTGGCAAGGTTTGCATCCCTCACCCTGAGTCGCTTCTATCAGTCCAGTATTGAACCTCTTATCTCTCCAAGCATTTTATATTTTAAGAAATTATTACTGATGTAATTATCGTTTGTCCTTTGGCCCTTTAATTTTTTCTACTTTTTGCTGAAATCCGACACAAAATTATAAAATTAAGAGTTATTCATTGTTACATTGTTACAATATTTTTCACTTTTTATTTAAATCTACTTTTTACTACATTGTGTTTTTCTTTTAATGTAGCTATTTTATTACCCAGCTCCACCTATAGCCTTAGCCCTAACTCTAGACCTAACTTCAACCCTTGCCCTAACCCTAACTCTAGCCCTAACTCCAGCCCTTGCCCTAACCCTAACTTCAGCTCTTGACCTAACCCTAACTCTAGCCCTAATTCCAACCCTTGACCTAACCCTAACTCTAACCCTAACTCCAGCCATTGACCTAATGCTAACTCTAGCCCTAACTCCAACCCTTTCCATAACCCTAACTCTATCCCTAACTTCAACCCTAGCCCTAATCCTAACTCTAGCCCTAACTCCAGCCATTGACCTAACGCTAACTCTGTCCCTAACTCCAACCCTTGCCTTAACCCTAACTCTAGCCCTAACTCCAGCCCTTGACCTAACCCTAACTCTAGCCCTAACTCCAACCCTTGCCCTAAGCCTAACTCTAACCCTAACTCCAACCCTTGCCCTAACCCTAACTTCAGCTCTTGACCTAACCCTAACTCTAGCCGTAACTCCAACCCTTGACCTAACCCTAACTCTATCCCTAACTCCAACCCTTGACCTAACCCTAACTCCAGCCCTTGCTCTAACCCTAACTCTAGCCCTAACTCCAACCCTTTCCATAACCCTAACTCTATCCCTAAATTCAACCCTTGACCTAACCCTAACTCTAGCCCTAACTCCAGCCATTGACCTAACGCTAACTCTATCCCTAACTCCTACCCTTGCCTTAACCCTAAAGCTAGCCATAACTCCAGCCCTTGCCCTAACCCTAACTTCAGATCTTGACCTAACCCTAACTCTAGCCCTAACTCCAACCCTTGACCAAACCCTAACTCTATCCCTAACTCCAGCCATTGACCTAACGCTAACTCTAGCCCTAACTCCAACCCTTTCCATAACCCTAACTCTATCCCTAACTTCAACCCTAACCCTAACTCTAGCCCTAACTCCAGCCATTGACCTAACGCTAACTCTGTCCCTAACTCCAACCCTTGCCTTAACCCTAACTCTAGCCCTAACTCCAGCCCTTGACCTAACCCTAACTCTAGCCCTAACTCCAACCCTTTCCATAACCCTAACTCTATCCCTAACTTCAACCCTTGCCTTAACCCTAACTCTAGCCCTAACTCCAGCCCTTGCCCTAACCCTAACTTCAGCTCTTGACCTAACCCTAATTCTAGCCCTAATTCCAACCCTTGACCTAACCCTAACTCTAACCCTAACTCCAGCCATTGACCTAATGCTAACTCTAGCCCTAACTCCAACCCTTTCCATAACCCTAACTCTATCCCTAACTTCAACCCTAGCCCTAATCCTAACTCTAGCCCTAACTCCAGCCATTGACCTAACGCTAACTCTGTCCCTAACTCCAACCCTTGCCTTAACCCTAACTCTAGCCCTAACTCCAGCCCTTGACCTAACCCTAACTCTAGCCCTAACTCCAACCCTTACCCTAAGCCTAACTCTAACCCTAACTCCAACCCTTGCCCTAACCCTAACTTCAGCTCTTGACCTAACCCTAACTCTAGCCGTAACTCCAACCCTTGACCTAACCCTAACTCTATCCCTAACTCCAACCCTTGACCTAACCCTAACTCCAGCCCTTGCTCTAACCCTAACTCTAGCCCTAACTCCAACCCTTTCCATAACCCTAACTCTATCCCTAAATTCAACCCTTGACCTAACCCTAACTCTAGCCCTAACTCCAGCCATTGACCTAACGCTAATTCTATCCCTAACTCCTACCCTTGCCTTAACCCTAAAGCTAGCCATAACTCCAGCCCTTGCCCTAACCCTAACTTCAGATCTTGACCTAACCCTAACTCTAGCCCTAACTCCAACCCTTGACCAAACCCTAACTCTATCCCTAACTCCAGCCATTGACCTAACGCTAACTCTAGCCCTAACTCCAACCCTTTCCATAACCCTAACTCTATCCCTAACTTCAACCCTAACCCTAACTCTAGCCCTAACTCCAGCCATTGACCTAACGCTAACTCTGTCCCTATTTCCAACCCTTGACCTAACCCTAACTCTATCTCTAACTCCAACCCTTGCCCTAACCCTAACTCAAGCCCTAACTCCAGCCCTTGCCCTAACCCTAACTTCAGCTCTTGACCTAACCCTAACTCTAGCCGAAACTCCAGCCCTTGACCTAACCCTAACTCTATCCCTAATTCCAACCCTTGACCTAACCCTAACTCCAGCCCTTGCTCTAACCCTAACTCTAGCCCTAACTCCAACCCCTTCCATAACCCTAACTCTATCCCTAACTTCAACCCTTGCCCTAACCCTAACTCTAGCTCTAACTCCAGCCATTGACCTAACCCTAACTCTATCCCTAACTTCAACCCTTGCCCTAACCCTAACTCTAGCTCTAACTCCAGCCATTGACCTAACCCTAACTCTAGCCCTAACTCCAACCCTTGACCTAACCCTAACTCTAATCCTAACTCCAGCCATTGACCTAATGCTAACTCTAGCCCTAGCTCCAACCCTTTCCATAACCCTACCTCTATCCCTAACTTCAACCCTAACCCTAACTCTAGCCCTAACTCCAGCCATTGACCTAATGCTAACTCTGTCCCTAACTCCAACCCTTGCCTTAACCCTAACTCTAGCCCTAACTCCAGCCCTTGACCTAATCCTAACTCTAGCCCAAATTCCAGCCCTTGTCCTAACCCTAACTCCAGCCCTTGACCTAACCCTAACTCCAACCCTTGCCATAACCCTAACTCTATCCCTTACTCCAACCCTTGCCCTAACCCTAGCTCTAGCCTAACTGCAGTCCTTGACCTAACCCTAACTCTAGCCCTAACTCCAACTCTTGCAATAACCCTAACTCTAGCCCTAACGCCAACTCTTGCCATAACCCTAACTCTATCCCTAAGTCCAACCCTTGACATAACCCTAACTCTATCCCTTACTCCAACCCTTGCCCTAGCCCCAACTCCAACTTCTGCCCTAACACTATCTCTAGCCCTAAACAGATTTAGATTACCTTCTCAGTGTTATGCACACGCCCGGGCTAAGCGGCGTGTGCGTGTGATTGGTAGTGATTCCACTGGACCGTGCCGGAGAGTGAATGCCTGGAGGGGCGTAACTAGGTATTCACCCGATCCGACCAGGGTCGCACGACGGCATACGACGCCAGTGCACCAAGGAGGAACCGAGCAGAGGGACCAGGTGCTACTCCAGGACAGACCCCGGACACGGCTGTTGACCCACACAGGGGAATACAGGAACAGACTGGAAGGCTGGCACACTGACTGGTGGGTATAGGCAGGCACGACTGGTATGCAGGCAGGCGGGTAAGCAGGCAGGGGGGTATAGGCAAGCACAGCAAGAGTGCAGACAGGGAGGCACTAGCAGGTAGGAACACAGGCGGGATAGGACCCAGTACACACCGGGACTCAGGAACAATACAGGCAGAAGGGTACAGGCAGGGCGGGACAGGACTGCCGGAGCAGCGGGCAGAAGCAGGGCAGGACAGGACTGCCGGAGCAGCGGGCAGAAGCAGGGCAGGACAGGACTGCCGGAGCAGCGGGCAGAAGCAGGGCAGGACAGGACTGCCGGAGCAGCGGGCAGAAACAGGGCAGGACAGGACTCTGTTCACACGGAACAGACAGGAAGGGAAAGACAGAGCCAGACACCCACAGGGTACTTGCAGTGAAGTAGCGAGTGGACCACAAACTCACAAACGGGAGTACAGAGACAACAGGCAGGAGTTAGGTACGAGTTCAGACTCTGCAGAAAAAGGAAGGGAACGGACATAGAGGAAAAACAGGTAAAGGATAGGAGAGAGTTCAGACTGGAACTGAGTGTACGGAGGAGACCGACACTGCAGCGGGATACAGGAGCGGGTCTGGGAATACTGCCCCCAGAGAGGCGGGACGAACAGGCAAGGAGCGAGTTCAGACAGGACAGACAAGATACAGGAGCGGGTCTAGGTAATCGGCCCCTAGAAGGCGGGAGGAACAGGCTAGGAGCGTGTTCAGACAGGACAGACAAGATACACAGAAAGGACTCAGTTCAGACACGGGAACTAATACCGCAAAGCAGGAGACATACAGGACTAAGTTCAGACAGGCCTGGAAATACAGCCTCCAGGAAAGGCAGACAAGGAAACAAAGACGGGACCTGGCACCTTCAGAGTGCAAACACACACTGAAGGAAAACACTATGCTCAGGCAGGGATAGAAGGGAGCTGCTGAGCTATATACCAAGTGTCAGACAGCAATAGGCTGAGGACGCACAAGGGGTGTGACCCACAGCAGGTACAAAAAGCAGGAAGTGATCGGGCGCCGCCCTTAAGCAGCAGAGACAGACACAAACAGACAGCATGGAGGGAAGCCAGAGAGACACTCTGGACAGGAGATCAAGTGCGCTCTCTTGCACAGTGGGAGATGGACCACCATGCAAGGACGCCGCCAGGTATGTTACACTCAGCTTCTGTCCTCTCAGTCGCTGCAGATGCAGAGTACAGCAGCTGATCACAAAATCATCTTGAGCGTAACACTTCACTTAGAAACTGGCAGCAGCGACTGAGACAAAAAGGAAGTGGCAGCTGGCTGCTTTACTCATTTATCTTGCTAGCTGCGAGGCGGGCAAATGATGCACCTTTACACCACTCCAAGGAGAAGCAGCACCACTCCGTCAGTGGATGGAACTCAGTGCTGGTTCTCCTGGATCATTTGACAGTGGGCGGGGGGGAGCTGAGGGATCTTAGGCTCCCATAAGATAATGTCCAATATGAAGATGAAAAGGACATTTCTAGTATATGAGATGGAGGGAGAGGCAGGTATCCATTATGATTCTTAACCCATGCGGTCCGTACCCTATTATGTTTGACGCAATTTTCTCTAGTTCTTTATATTGGACCATGAAGAATAAACTAATTTTGCCATGGACCACCTATTTCCAGACTGGAAAGGATTATGACGCAAAACCAGGACCCAATGGACCAGGATATTGATAGGCTGATGGATCTCGCCTTACTGCGCTCCTCATGCGGGAACCTTTCCGGTTCATGAAAGTGAATCTATGATTTCATTTCCAGCCAATATCCAACAGGTGTGAGTGCGGGAAACGTGCATCTGACTGCAGATCATACTTCACATAGCAGTCTAATCCAAACTTTCATCTGTCACGAACACTTCACATGTTACTCACAAATAAAGCTGATTAACCCCTCAAAGGCTGGATGTAGCACAGCTGGTATTTGGCAGAAATTTATATTAGCGCCATATCCTGTATCTGTGCTTTAACAAAGGATTGCTGGTCAAATTATGACATCTCAAGAGAACCTGTCATTTGCCATAAATATGTACTTTTTTAACTGGTGTAAATCTGTAACGCTATTGCCGGCGCCCCTGCATGGTTCACCTTCCCTCTCTATGCAGGGACACTGGCATACTCACCACGCCGGCAGCACGGCATGGTCCTCATCGTGCGCCCTGCTTCCTTCCTGTTCTGAGTCCCGGTGGCGCACCTAGGGTGGGCACGCTTTCCTGCTCTTAAAGGAACAAGTCCGAATATAGTAATATGCCCTCAGCCTATAGCTGAGAGGCATTTAATGTGAGTGTTCACCTGCAAGATGGCTCCCAGACAATAGCTGGGAGGTATTTTGTTTTAAAGGCACCTTCCCCAATAGGGAGGTGCCAAGCAACACATTGAGTCATTAGGTAGTGTAGTATTCTACCAGTGAAGTTGTGAGGTCCCTTGGTCTTGGTGTGGCCAGTGACCTGAACCCGAATGCCTAATTCTGGTGTGGCCAGCTTACTGAACCCATATTCCTGGTCCCGGTGTGGACAGTGTCCTGAACCCAAAGTCCCTGGTCCTAGTGCGGCCAGTCTTGAACCCGAAGTTCCTGGTCCTTGTGCGGCCAGTCCTAAACATGTATTCCTTGTCTCCGGACTGCTACAACCAGTCTCCGAACACTGAAGCCGCATCAGCGGCACCTGAACCATGAAGCTGCTCCAGCGGTGCCTGAATCAGTCCTGTCCTTCCGTGTCAGTAACAGTTCTGCCTGAGGATCCTGAACCTGGTGGTCTGAATGGAGTCCGAGTCCGTGTCCGTACCAGTACCTTTCTGCCAGAGGATCTAGAACTTAGTAGTTTGAACGGAGCCTTCGTGCCTGCGTACCTGCAGCTGCAGTACTGGGGACTGCCTAGGAGTGGTACCTGGCGACTACCTGCAGCTCAAGTCTGTCTCCACCATCAGGGGCTCCAGTGAACACCTATTAGCCGCTTAGCTATGCCCTTCTTAGGTAAACCCGGCCCCGTGGTACAGTGGGTCTGTGAAACCACCTGCGTGCCTAACAAAATGCCGCTGTTCTCCTGAATCCGGCGATGTTTTTCTTTTGTTCCTGCGCCTCTCTGTTCCTGAGATATGGGCCTCTTCTTCCCTGTATGTAAATCTAGTCTTTTTATCAAAATGGGCGTGGTCCTCCACTGTTCATTTTCTTGAGGACCACGCCCCTTAGCTAAGAAGACTAGATTTACATACAGGTAAGAGAAGGCCATATCTCAGGAACAGAGAGGCGCAGGAATAAAAGAAAAACAGCGCCGGATTCAGGAGAACAGCGGCATTTACACCGGGTAAAATAATTCCGCATTTATAGAATGTGACAGGTCCTCCTTAAAGGAGAAAAAAAATTACCTGATTGCAACCTGTTCAATCTTGCTACATCTAAAACACATTTCTCTTGCAGTGGCCGAATGCATGAATGGCCAACCATGTCATTTATAGACATATCTAGCCCGCTGGGACTTGTTGGCCCCGGACATTCACAGGGATTAGGTAACCTCTTTAAGGTGAAGTTCTGAGTTTAGAACCCCTTTAGCTATGCCATGGCCCCTTAAGACAACAATTACTAGTGGGGGAAATCTGCAGTAAGAAAACCATTAGGATACATCCCATGTGGACATGCACTGGATTTAATGGATATGCTGGGTCTTCTAGATTACCGATCCCTACCTTTAGTCATCTGATGGAACGGGGTCAAGCTAAAGCGACTTGCTCCCATGTAGAACCTTCATGTTTGGAGTATGGTCCAAACTTTACAGCCCCATAGGCATATTGGACCCATAGCCTAGGAATTCCCCACTGCTGCTCTGTGGAATTGTATTGTAAGCAATTGCCTGAATACTCTGGCTAATTGTGAATGACCATTTTCAGCTCTGCTACATCTCTCATGTGCATCTGTTTTAAGGCGCGCCTGTCAAGTTAATTAATTGCAGCCAGTTTTTGCATGCGATGGCACGGCAAATATCATTAGCGGCCTTTCATAAACTGTGTGCACTGGCTTAAAGGGAGCCGGCGAGAATAACAGTGAATTCCTGAACAAGATCCTTTAATGAAAACGTGTAAAGACAACCATAATCACGCCGATCCGTCCAACAAGACGACGCAAATTAAAAAGTAAAGATGGAAAAAGTTTCGTTTTTTTTTTCTTTCTTTTTTTTTTGCCTTCCAGATATGTTCCAATAATTAGGTGCATGAGTGATGCCCGATTGTTCGCTGGCAATGTTTTCAAAACCGTAACATTTGTCTGTACGGCCGTCTCACAATGCAGCGGCGGGGCGGCTTTGTGCAGAGTTGATCGCCCGTATCATTCTGTTTAATGCTTATCCACAGCTGAATTCCTCCCTCAGAATGAGACTTCTTTTGTATCCATTGAGACTGAATGAGAGGCTCGCAAATAACATCATCCCGCCAACAATACAAGGTCCCTCCCCGATCCTACAAGGGCATGAAGAAAAGTTTTGCAGAACTGCAAGAATGCAAAACGTTCCTCTTCCCCAAAAAAATTAAAAGAGACAAAAATTTGTTAAAATCAACAAAATTTCGAACGCTTTAAATTAAGTGTTAAGTAGAATCAATCCTATTAAAAATATGAAATTATTTGCTACATTTTAACATTTTTGGAAAGAAAAAAAAAAAGTTTTCAGCATCAGACAAAAAGTTTTGAGGATTTGGCCACTGAGCTCCTCCATAAATACTATGCAATCCGAACAGGTCTGATGAGCAGTGGCGTAAGGCCGTGTTCAGACGGACGTTTTTTAATGCCTCACCTCAAGGTGTATATAGAAATGCTGCTGATTTTACATTAGGAGAGCGGCGGCCGGTCCGGAGCGCTGGAATAATGTGCTCAGATTACACCTCCACATAGTGCAGAAGAAATACAGTGCCATACAGTGTCAGAGTAACCGATCCATATGGTGCATGGATAATAACGCCATTGTTGTGCAGAAATAATATACTATTCATTTTACTTCATTAAAATAATATATATCCATAGAGGGTAGGACGAGAGGAAGGCAAATGTCTCAGGCTTAGTTCTGTACCGCTACATGGATGCTGAAATAAAGTAGGACAGTATAACAGGCACTTATACGTTGTAACAGTCCAAACGATGGCCGGCACTCACATCTTCTTAAAATAATTGTTTTATTGATCCAGTAGTATAAAAAGTACAAAAATTAAAAAGGCAGAAAAGAAATATCCGCTGTGCTCCCAGGCAACATGTTTCAGACCTGCATGGTCCTTTGACAAGGCTTGACAGAGGACCATGCAGGTCTGACACATGTTGCCTGGGAGCGCAGCGGATATTTCTTTTCTGCCTTTTTAATTTTTGTGCTGTTGTGTTCATCCATTTTTGTGCCTTTTATACCACTGGATCAATGAAGCAATTCTTTTAGGAAGCTGCGAGTGCCGGCTAATGGTTGGACTGTTGCTATTACTGCAGTATTTTGCCGTGCACCCGGACAGGTGAGCCGATTGCTCCTTTTTCACATTATCAGGCAACAATATGTGACTGTTCTATAGATGTTCCAAGTGTCTGAGGATCAGTATATTAATGTTCTGCTGGCACTGCTCAATGGGCATCTCATGGTGGCTGGCACAACCGGGAAGATGCATAGCGACCACAGGACAGACGTCTTTACATGACCTCCGCTACAACCCCTACTTTTGGGGCAAGTAACTTGGGTGCGGTCATAGATTGTGGTACTGAGATATTGCGGGTCCGGTGACACTACTATGTGGGCACTGCTGGTCCCATCTTGTCGGGTGGAGGTTGCAACTGTCTTAAGACAGTAGTTCAGGGGTTAAAGGTTTTAGTTTTTAGGATTCCAAAAGAGATCGGAGAGTACGACACAGAGGCAAGAGTTGTGGAAACCATACAGAGATCTCTCTAATGATCTACTTTCGCTTAGGCCTGTGACGGTGACAAAGGGACATCCTCTACCTCCAGAGGACAGAAGGTTTTATCATTATCACAGATGGCAATTCTTTACTGTATGAGAAGTGAGACTATGGATTCTTTACTGTACGAGCAGTGAGACTATGGATTCTTTACTGTACGAGAAGTGAGACTATGGATTCTTTACTGTACGAGCAGTGAGACTATGGATTCTTTACTGTACGAGCAGTGAGACTATGGATTCTTTACTGTATGAGAAGTGAGACTATGGATTCTTTACTGTACGAGCAGTGAGACTATGGATTCTTTACTGTACGAGAAGTGAGACTATGGATTCTTTACTGTACGAGCAGTGAGACTATGGATTCTTTACTGTACGAGCAGTGAGACTATGGATTCTTTACTGTACGAGAAGTGAGACTATGGATTCTTTACTGTACGAGCAGTGAGACTATGGATTCTTTACTGTACGAGCAGTGAGACTATGGATTCTTTACTGTATGAGAAGTGAGACTATGGATTCTTTACTGTACGAGCAGTGAGACTATGGATTCTTTACTGTACGAGAAGTGAGACTATGGATTCTTTACTGTACGAGCAGTGAGACTATGGATTCTTTACTGTACGAGCAGTGAGACTATGGATTCTTTACTGTACGAGAAGTGAGACTATGGATTCTTTACTGTACGAGCAGTGAGACTATGGATTCTTTACTGTACGAGCAGTGAGACTATAGATTCTTTACTGTATGAGAAGTGAGACTATAGATTCTTTACTGTATGAGCAGTGAGACTATGGATTCTTTACTGTACGAGCAGTGAGACTATGGATTCTTTACTGTATGAGAAGTGAGACTTCTTTACTGTACGAGCAGTGAGACTATGGATTCTTTACTGTACGAGCAGTGAGACTATGGATTCTTTACTGTACGAGCAGTGAGACTATAGATTCTTTACTGTACGAGCAGTGAGACTATGGATTCTTTACTGTATGAGAAGTGAGACTATGGATTCTTTACTGTACAAGCAGTGAGACTATGGACTCTTTACTGTACGAGCAGTGAGACTATGGATTCTTTACTGTACGAGCAGTGAGACTATGGATTTTTTACTGTAAGAGCAGTGAGACTATGGATTCTTTACTGTACGAGCAGTGAGACTATGGATTATTTACAGTACGAGCAGTGAGACTATAGATTCTTTACAATACGAGCAGTGAGACTACGGATTCTTTACTATACGAGCAGTGAAACTATGGATTCTTTACTATACAAGCAGTGAAACTATGGTTTTTTTACTGTACGAGCAGTGAGATTATGGATTCTTTACTGTACGAGTAGTGAGATTATGGATTCTCTACTGTACGAGCAGTGAGATTATGGATTCTTTACTGTACGAGTAGTGAGATTATGGATTCTCTACTGTACGAGCAGTGAGATTATGGATTCTTCACTAGCACAATGAGACTATGGATCCTTTACTTTACTGTAAGAGTAGTGTCACTATGGATCCTTTACTGTAAGAGCAGTAAAACTATGGATCCTTTATTGTTAGAGCAGTGAGAATGTAGATTAATGTATAAGCAGTGAGACTATGGATCCTTTACTGTAAGAGCAGTAACACTACGGATCCTTTACTGTAAGAGCAGTAACACTATGGATCCTTTACTGTAAGAGCAGTAACACTATGGATTCTTTCATGTAAGAGTAATGGAGCTATGGATTCTTTACTGTAAGAGCAGTGAGACTGTGGATTCTTACAAGCAGTGAGAATATGGATTCTTTATTGTAAGAGCAGTGACACTATAGATCCTTTACTGTAAGAGCAGTGAAACTATGGATTCTTTACTGTTAGAGCAGCGAGACTATTAAATTTTTACGAGCAGCGAGACTATGGCTTCTTTACTGTAAGAGCAGTGAGACTATGGATTCTCTACGAGCAGTGAGAATATGGATTATATACGAGCAGTAAGACTATGGATTCTTTACTATACGAGCACTGAAGCTAGTGAAACTATCGTTACTTTATTGTAGGTACAATAATATTATCAACTCATTACTGTATAAGCAGTGAGGCTTTGGATTCGTTACTGTACAAGCAGTGAGACTATGGATTCTTTACTGTAGGAGCAGTGAGACTATGGATTCTTTACTGTAGGAGTAGTGAGACTATGGATTCTTTACTGTAGGAGCAGTGAGACTATGGATTCTTTACTGTAGGAGCAGTGAGACTATGGATTCTTTACTGTAGAAGCAGATTCATTACTGTATAAACAGTGAGACTATGGATTTTTTACTAAACCAACAATGAAACTATGGATTCTTTCCTGTACAAGCAGTAAGAAAATAAATTCAATATTGTATGAGCAGTGAGACTAAGGATTCTTTACTGTACGAGAAGTGAGGTTAAGGAACGCTCTTCCACAACATATTGTAATGGTCGATGTACTAAACCTGTACAAAAGGCGCCTGGATGCTTTTCTTGATAAATATAATATTACAGGTCACGAGTAGCAGATTTTGGAGATGGGGTGATGATCCAGGGAATTCATATATAGAGTCGGGAAGGAATTTTTCCCCCTTATACGGGGAAAATTAGCATCTGCTGATCATTTGGGGGCACGGTAGGCATGGGAAGCACTTTTATTTTCTTCGCCTACAGATGACTGCAGTACCCCATTTCACCTACAGGTGGACTCTTGCGTAAATATGAGCAGATTCTCCATGTGTTACATAATGACAGTCAGCTGGACGATAATCCCATTATAATGTACGGGGAGATTACTCACAGCCATTTGATGCTCTGGCAAATCCGTGTATGAAGAATGAATGTTAATACAGTCCCAACGAAAAGATGAATCTTCATTTTGAACAGCAAAAAAAAAATCCAAAAGCAGGAAAATAGAGAAAATCCAAAGATGATGAAATCCAGAAATGTTGCCGAGGTATAGCTGTTATATCGCGGGCATCAATGGGGGAACCTATGGAAGAGACAAGAGGTTAATATAAATCATCATATAAGGGTTATTCTAGAGTTTGCAAAAAATATAGCCTGTCCCTTTAACAACAGCTTTAAGCGGGGGTTTAACTGTAGGCGGGGCAAATCGTCCTGGAACTTGAGGGGGTGCAAATAAACATTTACCCCGATAAAGGACTATATTGTGCTGTAAGTGGCAAATGAAGGAGAAGGGATGGGGGTGAAAGATAAATCCCTGACCCCGTGGTCATCCCAGTACTCAAAAACGTCATAGCACTGCTTATGAGATGAATATATAAATGACCACCCCCCTCCCCTGAAAGCAGATGGTTCTGTCCAGTTTATAGCAGTCAGTAATTGATTGCCAATGGTCAGTCAGGAATTAAAGGGGTCGTCCACTTTTGTAGCCAATTTTTTTGTTTTACCAAAAATGTATTTTGGCTCTGACTGGTGGATTACAGCTGGTCAGGCGCGGGCTGATGACTACTACTACCATCCTAACCCTAACCCTCATCATCCTGTGCCTGGTGCCACTGACAGCAGCGAGAGGAGACGATGCTGATCAGACGGCACCTGTGCATAGCGTCACCTGTACTGCTAACCACAAGCGCTGGACACCAAGACGACGCCAACTGCTTTACCTTGACTGGTTATCATGCACACCGTTTTTTTTTTAAATTACACACGTGGTCAAAATTGTTGGTACAGCTCGTTTAATGAAAGAAAAGCCACAATGGTCACAGAAATAACTTCAATCTGACAAAAGTAATAATGAATGAAAAATCTATGAAAATGAACAAATGAAAGTCAGACATTGCTTTCCTGCTTCCACAGAATTAAAAAAAAAATTAACCTCCTCAGGATCAGTAATGTAATGTATGTACACAGTGACTGCACCAGCAGAATAGTGAGTGAAGCTCTGGAGTATAATACAGGATGCATCTCAGGATCAGTAATGTAATGTATGTACACAGTGACTGCACCAGCAGAATAGTGAGTGCAGCTCTGGAGTATAATACAGGAGGTAACTCAGGATCAGTAATGTAATGTATGTACACAGTGACTGCACCAGCAGAATAGTGAGTGCAGCTCTGGAGTATAATACAGGATGTAACTCAGGATCAGTACAGGATCAGTAATGTAATGTATGTACACAGTGACTGCACCAGCAGAATAGTGAGTGCAGCTCTGGAGTATAATACAGGATGTAACTGAGGATCAGTAATGTAATGAATGTACACAGTGACTGCACCAGCAGAATAGTGAGTGCAGCTCTGGAGTATAATACAGGATGTAACTCAGGATCAGTAATGTAATGTATGTACACAGTGACTGCACCAGCAGAATAGTGAGTGCAGCTCTGGAGTATAATACAGGATGTAACCCAGGATCAGTACAGGATCGGTAATGTAATGTATGTACATAGTGACTGCACCAGCAGAATAGTGAGTGCAGCTCTGGAGTATAATACAGGATGTAACTCAGGATCAGTAATGTAATGTATGTACACAGTGACTGCACCAGCAGAATAGTGAGTGCAGCTCTGGAGTATAATACAGGATGTAACTCAGGATCAGTAATGTAATGTATGTACACAGTGACTGCACCAGCAGAATAGTGAGTGCAGCTCTGGAGTATAATGCAGGATGTAACTGAGGATCAGTAATGTAATGTGTGTACACAGTGACTGCATTAGCAGAATAGTGAGTGCAGCTCTGGAGTATAATACAGGATGTAACTCAGGATCAGTAATGTAATGTATGTACACAGTGACTGCACCAGCAGAATAGTGAGCGCAGCTCTGGAGTATAATACAGGAGGTAACTCAGGATCAGTAATGTAATGTATGTACACCGTGACTGCACCAGCAGAATAGTGAGTGCAGCTCTGGAGTATAATGCAGGATGTAACTCAGGATCAGTAATGTAATGTATGTACACAGTGACTGCACCAGCAGAATAGTGAGTGCAGCTCTGGAGTATAATACAGGATGTAACTCAGGATCAGTAATGTAATGTGTGTACACAGTGACTGCACCAGCAGAATAGTGAGTGCAGCTCTGGAGTATAATACAGGATGTAACTCAGGATCAGTAATGTAATGTATGTACACAGTGACTGCACCAGCAGAATAGTGAGTGCAGCTCTGGAGTATAATACAGGATGTAACTCAGGATCAGTAATGTAATGTATGTACACAGTCACTGCACCAGCAGAATAGTGAGTGCAGCTCTGGAGTATAATACAGGATGTAACTCAGGATCAGTAATGTAATGTATGTACACAGTGACTGCACCAGCAGAATAGTGAGTACAGCTCTGGAGTATAATACAGGAGGTAACTCAGGATCAGTAATGTAATGTATGTACACAGTGACTGCACCAGCAGAATAGTGAGTACAGCTCTGGAGTATAATACAGGATGTAACTCAGGATCAGTAATGTAATGTATGTACACAGTCACTGCACCAGCAGAATAGTGAGTGCAGCTCTGGAGTATAATACAGGATGTAACTCAGGATCAGTAATGTAATGTATGTACACAGTGACTGCACCAGCAGAATAGTGAGTACAGCTCTGGAGTATAATACAGGATGTAACTCAGGATCAGTAATGTAATGTATGTACGCAGTGACTGCACCAGCAGAATAGTGAGTGCAGCTCTGGGGTATAATACAGGAGGTAACTCAGGATCAGTAATGTAATGTATGTACACAGTGACTGCACCAGCAGAATAGTGAGTGCAGCTCTGGAGTATAATACAGGATGTAACTCAGGATCAGTAATGTAATGTGTGTACACAGTGACTGCACCAGCAGAATAGTGAGTGCAGCTCTGGAGTATAATACAGGATGTAACTCAGGATCAGTAATGTAATGTATGTACACAGTGACTGCACCAGCAGAATAGTGAGTGCTGCTCTGGAGTATAATACAGGATGTAACTCAGGATCAGTAATGTAATGTATGTACACAGTGACTGCACCAGCAGAATAGTGAGTGAAGCTCTGGAGTATAATACAGGATGTAACTCAGGATCAGTAATGTAATGTATGTACACAGTGACTGCACCAGCAGAATAGTGAGTACAGCTCTGGAGTATAATACAGGATGTAACTCAGGATCAGTAATGTAATGTATGTACACAGTGACTGCACCAGCAGAATAGTGAGTGCAGCTCTGGAGTATAATACAGGATGTAACTCAGGATCAGTAATGTAATGTATGGACACAGTGACTGCACCAGCAGAAT
Organism: Phyllobates terribilis; assembly: GCF_046119375.1. Taxonomy (NCBI): domain Eukaryota; kingdom Metazoa; phylum Chordata; class Amphibia; order Anura; family Dendrobatidae; genus Phyllobates; species Phyllobates terribilis. Next base: position 46,293,601 of record NW_027362762.1, read on the forward strand.
AGTGAGTGCAGCTCTGGAGTATAATACAGGATATAACTCAGGATCAGTAATGTAATGTATGTACACAGTGACTGCACCAGCAGAATAGTGAGTGCAGCTCTGGGGTATAATACAGGATGTAACTCAGGATCAGTAATGTAATGTATGTACAGAGTGACTGCACAAGCAGAATAGTGAGTGCAGCTCTGGAGTATAATACAGGATGTAACTCAGGATCAGTACAGGATCAGTAATGTAATGTATGTACACAGTGACTGTATCAGCAGAATAGTGAGTGCAGCTCTGGAGTATAATACAGGATGTAACTCAGGATCAGTAATGTAATGTATGTACACAGTGACTGCACCAGCAGAATAGTGAGTGCAGCTCTGGGGTATAATACAGGATGCAACTCAGGATCAGTAATGTAATGTATGTACACAGTGACTGCACCAGCAGAATAGTGAGCGCAGCTCTGGAGTATAATACAGGATGTAACTCAGGATCAGTAATGTAATGTATGTACATAGTGAGTGGACCAGCAGAATAGTGAGTGCAGCTCTGGAGTATAATACAGGAGGTAACTCAGGATCAGTAATGTAATGTATGTACACAGTGACTGCACCAGCAGAATAGTGAGTGCAGCTCTGGAGTATAATACAGGAGGTAACTCAGGATCAGTAATGTAATGTATGTACACAGTGACTGCACCAGCAGAATAGTGAGTGAAGCTCTGGAGTATAATACAGGATGTAACTCAGGATCAGTAATGTAATGTATGTACACAGTGACTGCACCAGCAGAATAGTGAGTACAGCTCTGGTGTATAATACAGGATGTAACTCAGGATCAGTAATGTAATGTATGTACACAGTGACTGCACCAGCAGAATAGTGAGTGCCGCTCTGGAGTATAATACAGGATGTAACTCAGGATCAGTAATGTAATGTATGTACACAGTGACTGCACCAGCCGAATAGTGAGTGCAGCTCTGGAGTATAATACAGGATGTAACTCAGGATCAGTAATGTAATGTATGGACACAGTGACTGCACCAGCAGAATAGTGAGTGCAGCTCTGGAGTATAATACAGGAGGTAACTCAGGATCATTAATGTAATGTATGTACACAGTGACTGCACCAGCAGAATAGTGAGTGCAGCTCTGGGGTATAATACAGGAGGTAACTCAGAATCAGTAATGTAATGTATGTACACAGTGACTGCACCAGCAGAATAGTGAGTGCAGCTCTGGAGTATAATAAAGGATGTAACTCAGGATCAGTAATGTAATATATGTACACAGTGACTGCACCAGCAGAATAGTGAGTGCAGCTCTGGAGTATAATACAGGATGTAACTCAGGATCAGTAATGTAATGTATGTACACAGTGACTGCGCCAGCCGAATAGTGAGTGCAGCTCTGGAGTATAATACAGGATGTAACTCAGGATCAGTACAGGATCAGTAATGTAATGTATGAACACAGTGACTGCACCAGCAGAATAGTGAGCGCAGCTCTGGAGTATAATACAGGATGTAACTCAGGATCAGTAATGTAATGTATGTACACAGTGACTGCACCAGCAGAATAGTGAGCGCAGCTCCGGAGTATAATACAGGATGTAACTCAGGATCAGTAAGGTAATGTATATACACAGTGACTGCACCAGCAGAAGAGTGAGCGCAGCTCCGGAGTATTATACAGAATTACTATACTATACCCATGTGTGCGTGTGTGTGTGTTTGTATGAATTTTTGCTTTAAATTCCATAACGAAAACCATATAAAAATGCCCACATCCCTTTAAGACTTTCCCCTTGCCTATAAGGACACGTATGGCTTGGATTATTCCGCTGCTTGTTCGCTCCTCTACATATGGTTGGATTCGGATATCTGTTTATTTATGCTGTATATGGGGTTGCATGCCAGAGAAGAGAAAATCAGCCGTAAACCCCCGACCCTGATCCCACTACATTGTAAGTGATTGTCAGTACAGTGGGAATGAGGGTCCGGTGCGGAGGTCCCCCTCTCCCCGGCCTCAGTATTTAGGGTCCTTCTCCTCAGCAGATGTTGACATGTGTCTGATAAATATATAGGACGGGATCAGGTGACGGTAATTTCTCTTCTCTCTTCGCCTCATTTACTTTCTTACTCCGGTCCATAAACACACAAGGCTGAGCAGATCGCTCCTTCCTCAGCGCCTCCGCAGCCTATTAAGGAAATGTTCTCACATTCTTTAGGGGCATTTTTTCTAATATATATAACGAAGGGACTTTTTTTTTTAATATAAAGCTACATACAGATATCTAGGCTTTTCCAATTAAGGCTTGGGCAAATCCATGACATTTTTAATCTATCTCTTGTAATCTGTGTTCTTCCCTAAGCGGGGAGGGAAATAAAAATACATATACATAAATAGAGAAATACATAAAGTTCTTGTTTCATTCAGCCACCACTAGATGGAGCACACTGCAGACTGTGCTATTATTGAAGTCTGTGTATGACCTGTATGCAGTGAGCTCCCTCTAGTGGTGGCTGAATGTAGCGAGAATTGCCTTCATTTACTAATGTATACAGCCAGAGGATTTAGATCCAGTAAAATGACACTTTGAGCATTGAATATTGAATTATTTTAGATAAGAAATAAAAACTGTGTTGTAAACATACCGGGAACCTCTTCATGTATACTACTTTTCCAAAAGAAAGGCAGCACATCAAATCCAGAAATCAAGTGTTAAGGACTTCATTCCAACCATGTGGTGCTGTTTTGGAATAATACATAAGGAATGAGGAAGACTCTGATGTTTTGAGTCCAAATTTTGCCACATACTATAGGCTGAATAAAATGTGTTACACTTGATTTCTGGAATTAATGTGCTGCCTTTTTTTAGAGAAAGATAGATACAATGAGATAATAGATAGATAGATAGATAGATAGATAGATAGATAGATAGGTAGATAGATAGATAGATAGATAATAGATAGATAGAGGTAGATGATAGATAGATAGATAGATAGATAGATAGATGATAGATAATAGATAGATAGATAGATAGATGATAGATAGATGATAGATAATAGATAGATAATAGATAGATAGATAAGATGATAGATAGATAGATAGATAGATAATAGATAGATGATAGATAGATAGATAGATAGATGATAGATAGATGATAGATAGATGATAGATAGATAGATGATAGATAGATGATAGATAATAGATAGATAAGATGATAGATAGATAGATAGATAGATGATAGATAGATGATAGATAATAGATAGATAGATAGATAGATAGATAATAGATAGATGATAGATAATAGATAGATGATAGATAATAGATAGATGATAGATAGATGGATGGATTGATATATGATAGATAGATAGATAGATAGATGATAGATGATAGATAGATAGATAGATAGATAGAGGTAGATGATAGATAATAGATAGATGATAGATAATAGATAGATAGATAGATGATAGATAATAGATAGATAGATGATAGATAGATAGAGGTAGATGATAGATAGATAGATAGATAGATAATAGATGGTAGATGATAGATAGATAATAGATAAAAGATAGATGATAGATAGATAGATTAATCTGTTCCACATTTTTTCACATTGCACTCACAAACTTAGATGTATTTTATTCGGAGTTTATGTGATACCGACACAAAGTGTCAAGTATTTGTGACGTCTAAAGGAAATGATAAAAAGTTTTCTATTTGTCTTAAAAATATAAATCTGAATATTGTGAGGTGCATTAGTATTCCGCCCCCTGTAGTTTGATGTCCCTAAATAAAATCCGATGGCGCCCAAAAGTCACATAATTAGTACATTGCATCCACCTGTGTGTGATTTCTTCTCAGTGTAACTACAGCTGTTCTGTGACGGCCTCAAAGCTTTGTATGGGAACATTAGGGGTCAAACAGTATCATGAAAACCAAGCAGTCCACCAGACAGGCGAGGGATAAAGCTGAAAACCAAGCAGTCCACCAGACAGGTGAGGGATAAAGCTGAAAACCAAGCAGTCCACCAGACAGGTGAGGGATAAAGCTGAAAACCAAGCAGTCCACCAGACAGGTCAGGGATAAAGATGAAAACCAATCAGCCCACCAGACAGGTGAGGGATAAAGCTGAAAACCAAGCAGCCCACCAGACAGGTGAGGGATAAAGCTGAAAACCAAGCACTCCACCAGACAGGTCAGGGATAAAGATGAAAACCAAGCAGCCCACCAGACAGAGCAGGGATAAAGCTGAAAATCAAGCAGTCCACCAGACAGGCGAGGGATAAAGCTGAAAACCAAGCAGTCCACCAGACAGGTGAGGGATAAAGCTGAAAACCAAGCAGTCCACCAGACAGGTGAGGGATAAAACTGAAAACCAAGCAGCCCACCAGACAGGTGAGGGATAAAGCTGAAAACCAATCAGCCCACCAGACAGGTGAGGGATAAAGCTGAAAACCAAGCAGCCCACCAGACAGATCAGGGATAAAGCTGAAAACCAAGCAGTCCACCAGACAGGCAAGGGATAAAGCTGAAAACCATGCAGCCCACTAGACAGATCAGGGATAAAGCTGAAAACCAAGCAGTCCACCAGACAGGTGAGGGATAAAGCTAAAAACCAAGCAGTCCACCAGACAGGTGAAGGATAAAGCTGAAAACCAAGAGGTCCACCAGACAGATGAGGGATAAAGCTGAAAACCAAGCAGCCCACCAGACAGGTGAGGGATAAAGCTGAAAACCAAGCAGCCCACCAGACAGATGAGGGATAAAGCTGAAAACCAAGCAGCCCACCAGACAGGTGAGGGATAAAGCTGAAAACCAAGCAGTCCACCAGACAGGTGAGGGATAAAGCTGAAAACCAAGCAGCCCACAAGACAGATCAGGGATAAAGCTGAAAACCAAGCAGTCCACCAGACAGGTCAGGGATAAAGATGAAAACCAAGCAGTCCACCAGACAGGTCAGGAATAAAGCTGAAAACCAAGCAGCCCACTAGACAGATCAGAGATAAAGCTGAAAAACAAGCAGTTCACCAGACAGGTCAGGGATAAAGCTGAAAACCAAGGAACATGCCAGACCGGTCAGGGATAAAGTTTTGGAGAATAGAAAAGCAGGGTTAGGTTATAAAAAAATAGCCCAAGCTCTGAACATCTCACGGAGAACTGTATCATCTATCATACAAAAAAGGAAAGAGTATTGCACAACTGCAAACGTATCAAGGCATGGCCGTCCACCTAACCTGACATCCCAAGCAAGGAGAGCACTAATGAGAGAAGCAGCTAAGAGGCCCATGGTCACTCTGGAGAAGCTGCAGAGATCCACAGCTTAAGTGGGAGGATCTGTCCACAGGACAACTATTAGGCCACGGCCCCACTATCAGTATTTGGTCAGTATTCGGTCAATATTTTTTCTCAGGAGTGGGAGCCAAAACCAGGAGTGGGTGATAAATGCAGAATTGGTGACTTGTTTCTATTCTACCTTTTCTCTGATTGTTCCTCATCTGGTTTTGGCTCCAACTCCGGAGAAAAAATACTGACCGAATACTGACCAAATACTGATAGTGGGGCCGTGGCCTTAGTCGTATTCTCCACAAATCTGACCTTTATTGCAGAGACGCAAGAAGAAAGACATTTCTTCTTGCGGCACGGTTGCACAGTGGTTAGCACTGCAGCCTTGCAGCGCTGGGGTCCTGGGTTCAAATCCCACCAAGGACAACATCTGCAAGGAGTTTGTATGTTCTCCCTGTGTTTGCGTGGGTTTCCTCCGGGTTCTCCGGTTTCCTCCCACACTCCAAAGATATACTGATAGGGAATCTAGATTGTGAGCCCCGATGGGGACAGAGACAATAATGTATGTAAAGCGCTGCGGAATATGTTAGCGCTATATAAAAATAAAGATTATTATTATTATATTTTTGAAAGCCATAAGAAGTCCCATTTGCAGTTTGTAAAAAGCCATGTAGGGGACACAGCGAGCATGTGGGGGAAGGGGCTCTGGTCAGAGAACTTTTTGCACTTGATGCAAAACGCTGTGTGTGGGGGAAAACTAATACTGCACATCACCCTGAAAACACCATCCCCACTGTCACACATGGTGGTGGCAGCATCCTGCTGTGGGGAGGCTTTTCTTCAGCAGGGGCAGGGAAGCCGGTCAGAGGTGATGGGAAGATGGATGGAGCGAAATGCACATTGTCAGGTCACAGATACAACTCAGATACAGTTAGGAGTGTTCAGTAATGTGACGGAGACGACCATTCGGGGTCTTACGCTCCGTGTGTCATTGCTGCGTAAAGGTTGACAAACACTATTTCGACATTTTCTTGCGCCCTCCTGTTACTTTAATTTATTGGTTTGTTCGCTGTCTGGCCGCGCTCGTCATTTATCTTTCGGAACGTTCTTGGCAATCTATCCGGATATTTTTAGATGTTTTCCTAAAGTCTTGAAATGACTTGCAGACCGGACCGCAGGACGTTTTTTTTTTATTGTGGAGATAAATTTTTCAAATTTTATTGTGATTTGTCCTTGTTGGCGCAAAAACGGGAAAACTACGAGGCTGTCACCACCATTAAAGGGCATTACTAAGGATCTGCCATCAAGTTTTAAGCAGTGGGGGTTTGTCCCTCAGGACCCCCAGCTGAATGATAGGTTTATAGCTTACACAGGCCCTGGGTCGTCTTTAGAGGATAAATGGAGCTAACCTGCAGTACTGGACACTGCCACACTCATATGTACGGCGCTGTTCTTCATTCTGCTGCTCGCCAGGTGTCTCAAGGGTTGGCGGACCACCAGTGACACGTAGCTTCCTATCTGAAGGCTCTGGAGTCCCCCTTTAATATTAGTCTATCAGAAGGGAAATTATTTAAAGGGCAAGTACAGTCACTCTTAACATCACTGTCGCCCTCTGCTGGATAATGCGCTGTACTGTATTGCTGCACAGTCAATTAAGTAGATGAGGCAGTGAGTTCTGTATGGATGTAGCAGAGCTGAGGAGGAGATACACAGATCAGCAGACAGTATCACACAGGAGAGGATTAGATACACAGCTCAGCAGACAGTATCACACAGGAGAGGATTAGATACACGGCTCAGCAGACAGTATCACACAGGATAGGATTAGATACACGGCTCAGCAGACAGTATCACACAGGATAGGATTAGATACACGGCTCAGCAGACAGTATCACACAGGATAGGATTAGATACACGGCTCAGCAGACAGTATCACACAGGATAGGATTAGATACACAGCTCAGCAGACAGTATCACACAGTATAGGATTAGATACACGGCTCAGCAGACAGTATCACACAGGATAGGATTAGATACACGGCTCAGCAGACAGTATCACACAGGATAGGATTAGATACACGGCTCAGCAGACAGTATCACACAGGATAGGATTAGATACACGGCTCAGCAGACAGTATCACACAGGATAGGATTAGATACACGGCTCAGCAGACAGTATCACACAGGATAGGATTAGATACACGGCTCAGCAGACAGTATCACACAGTATAGGATTAGATACACGGCTCAGCAGACAGTATCACACAGGATAGGATTAGATACACGGCTCAGCAGACAGTATCACACAGGAGAGGATTAGATACACGGCTCAGCAGACAGTATCACACAGGATAGGATTAGATACACGGCTCAGCAGACAGTATCACACAGGATAGGATTAGATACACAGCTCAGCAGACAGTATCACACAGGATAGGATTAGATACACAGCTCAGCAGACAGTATCACACAGGAGAGGATTAGATACACGGCTCAGCAGACAGTATCACACAGTATAGGATTAGATACACGGCTCAGCAGACAGTATCACACAGGATAGGATTAGATACACGGCTCAGCAGACAGTATCACACAGGAGAGGATTAGATACACGGCTCAGCAGACAGTATCACACAGTATAGGATTAGATACACGGCTCAGCAGACAGTATCACACAGGACAGGATTAGATACACGGCTCAGCAGACAGTATCACACAGGATAGGATTAGATACACGGCTCAGCAGACAGTATCACACAGGAGAGGATTAGATACACGGCTCAGCAGACAGTATCACACAGGATAGGATTAGATACACGGCTCAGCAGACAGTATCACACAGGATAGGATTAGATACACAGCTCAGCAGACAGTATCACACAGGAGAGGATTAGATACACGGCTCAGCAGACAGTATCACACAGGATAGGATTAGATACACGGCTCAGCAGACAGTATCACACAGGATAGGATTAGATACACAGCTCAGCAGACAGTATCACACAGGATAGGATTAGATACACGGCTCAGCAGACAGTATCACACAGCATAGGATTAGATACACGGCTCAGCAGACAGTATCACAAAGTAGAGGATTAGATACACAGCTCAGCAGACAGTATCACACAGGATAGGATTAGATACACGGCTCAGCAGACAGTATCACACAGGATAGGATTAGATACACGGCTCAGCAGACAGTATCACACAGGAGAGGATTAGATACACGGCTCAGCAGACAGTATCACACAGGAGAGGATTAGATACAAGGCTCAGCAGACAGTATCACACAGGAGAGGATTAGATACACGGCTCAGCAGACAGTATCACACAGGAGAGGATTAGATACACGGCACAGCAGACGGTATCACACAGGATAGGATTAGATACACGGCTCAGCAGACAGTATCACCAGAGGATAGGATTAGATACACAGCTCAGCAGACAGTATCACACAGGATAGGATTAGATACACGGCTCAGCAGACAGTATCACACAGGAGAGGATTAGATACACAGCTCAGCAGACAGTATCACACAGGATAGGATTAGATACACAGCTCAGCAGACAGTATCACACAGGAGAGGATTAGATACACGGCTCAGCAGACAGTATCACACAGGAGAGGATTAGATACACAGCTCAGCAGACAGTATCACACAGGATAGGATTAGATACACAGCTCAGCAGACAGTATCACACAGGAGAGGATTAGATACACGGCTCAGCACAGGATAGGATTAGATACACAGCTCAGCAAACAGTATCACACAGGATAGGATTAGATACAGCTCAGCAGACAGTATCACACAGGATAGGATTAGATACACAGCTCAGCAGACAGTATCACACAGGAGAGGATTAGATACACAGCTCAGCAGACAGTATCACACAGGAGAGGATTAGATACACGGCTCAGCAGACGGTATCACACAGGATAGGATTAGATACACGGCTCAGCGGACAGTATCACACAGGATAGGATTAGATACACAGCTCAGCAGACAGTATCACACCGGAGAGGATTAGATACACGGCTCAGCAGACAGTATCACACAGGACAGGATTAGATACAAGGCTCAGCAGTCAGTATCACAGGATAGGATTAGATACAGCTCAGCAGACAGTATCACACAGGATAGGATTAGATACACGGCTCAGCAGACAGTATCACACAGGATAGGATTAGATACACGGCTCAGCAGACAGTATCACACAGGATAGGATTAGATACAAGGCTCAGCAGTCAGTATCACAGGATAGGATTAGATACAGCTCAGCAGACAGTATCACACAGGATAGGATTAGATACACGGCTCAGCAGACAGTGTCACACAGGATAGGATTAGATACACGGCTCAGCAGACAGTATCACACAGGATAGGATTAGATACAAGGCTCAGCAGTCAGTATCACAGGATAGGATTAGATACAGCTCAGCAGACAGTATCACACAGGATAGGATTAGATACACGGCTCAGCAGACAGTATCACACAGGATAGGATTAGATACACGGCTCAGCAGACAGTATCACACAGGATAGGATTAGATACACGGCTCAGCAGTCAGTATCACAGGATAGGATTAGATACAGCTCAGCAGACAGTATCACACAGGATAGGATTAGATACACGGCTCAGCAGACAGTATCACACAGGATAGGATTAGATACACAGCTCAGCAGACAGTATCACACAGGATAGGATTTGATACACGGCTCAGCAGACAGTATCACACAGGAGAGGATTAGATACACGGCTCAGCAGACGGTATCACACAGGATAGGATTAGATACACGGCTCAGCAGACAGTATCACACAGGATAGGATTAGATACACGGCTCAGCAAACAGTATCACACAGGATAGGATTAGATACACGGCTCAGCAGACAGTATCACACAGGATAGGATTAGATACATGGCTCAGCAGACAGTGTCACACAGGATAGGATTAGATACATGGCTCAGCAAACAGTATCACACAGGAGAGGATTAGATACACAGCTCAGCAGACAGTATCACACAGGATAGGATTAGATACACGGCTCAGCAGACAGTATCACAGGATAGGATTAGATACACGGCTCAGCAGACAGTATCACAGGATAGGATAGATACACGGCTCAGCAGACAGTATCACACAGGAGAGGATTAGATACACGGCTCAGTAGACAGTATCACACAGGAGAGGATTAGATACACGGCTCAGCAGACAGTATCACACAGGACAGGATTAGATACACGGCTCAGCAGACAGTATCACACAGGATAGGATTAGATACACAGCTCAGCAGACAGTATCACAGGATAGGATTAGATACACGGCTCAGCGGACAGTATCACACAGGAGAGGATTAGATACACGGCTCAGCAGACAGTATCACACAGGATAGGATTAGATACTCAGCTCAGCAGACAGTATCACACAGGATAGGATTAGATACACGGCTCAGCAGACAGTATCACACAGGGTAGGATTAGATACACAGCTCAGCAGACAGTATCACACAGGATAGGATTAGATACACGGCTCAGCAGACAGTATCACACAGGATAGGATTAGATACACGGCTCAGCAGACAGTATCACACAGGATAGGATTAGATACACAGCTCAGCAGACAGTATCACACAGGATAGGATTAGATACACGGCTCAGCAGACAGTATCACACAGGATAGGATTAGATACACAGCTCAGCAGACAGTATCACACAGGATAGGATTAGATACACGGCTCAGCAGACAGTATCACACAGGATAGGATTAGATACTCAGCTCAGCAGACAGTATCACACAGGGTAGGATTAGATACACAGCTCAGCAGACAGTATCACACAGGATAGGATTAGATACACGGCTCAGCAGACAGTATCACACAGGATAGGATTAGATACACGGCTCAGCAGACAGTATCACACAGGATAGGATTAGATACACAGCTCAGCAGACAGTATCACACAGGATAGGATTAGATACACGGCTCAGCAGACAGTATCACACAGGATAGGATTAGATACACAGCTCAGCAGACAGTATCACACAGGATAGGATTAGATACACAGCTCAGCAGACAGTATCACACAGGATAGGATTAGATACACGGCTCAGCAGACAGTATCACACAGGATAGGATTAGATACAGCTCAGCAGAGAGTATCACACAGGAGAGGATTAGATACACGGCTCAGCAGACGGTATCACACAGGAGAGGATTAGATACACAGCTCAGCAGAGAGTATCACACAGGATAGGATTAGATACACGGCTCAGCAGACAGTATCACACAGGAGAGGATTAGATACACGGCTCAGCAGACGGTATCACACAGGAGAGGATTAGATACTGTATGACTGTTAGTCTTCACCCTTCAGATTGAGATCACTAAGGTCCCTAAATCCTTGACCCCGATCCTCTTACCCCCTCCCCTTTGAAGTGATACCTGGTAGCTCAGCCCTGGTACCCCTAGGTGTGGATACACTTTCCCATCACCTCCAGCAGATCCTACATCTACTGTGCCTTTAAGAATAGATATAAGGTGGATCCTGACATATTACCTCCATTCTCTGTCCTCCGCCCCCCAACATCCCTAAGTAGGATGGAAGCCCCCCACCCCGCACACCTTCATTTAAAGAGACGCTCTTACATGTCCCCCTGGGCACGTGCAGCAGGCGACCTCCATCTGTGCCACATAGATGCCAATACGGGCAGTGCCCTGTGTGATCCGGGGGCAGCTTACAGCCCACCATAAACAGGAACATTCTGTCGTTTGTGAGTCAAGGAAATTTTACTGAAATTTTTGGAAAGTTGCAAAAAGAAAAAAATAATTGCAAGATGTGAATGCCGCCTTAGATGGGGCAATTATCAGAGTCTAAACTGGCCGCCAATCACCGTACGAAGGTGGAAAATGCTCCTTCATGGGGTGCGAGGAAATCATTGCTCTCGGCAGCACATCGTGCACAGTAAACAGGACCCGTGCTGCCGAGAATAATACTATCCCATCACTGATAGTCCTGTGACCGGGCCAAGTAAACCCAACCTTAGCTGCATTGTCTGTTGGAGTCCAAGGTTGTTTAAAAAGGCAACCCGGCTCCTTGTCTAGGGGATCGGACACTTCTGATGTACCGCAGAGGTGGCCGGTAACCTAGGCAACAAGCAGTAAACTATAATAATTAAAAAAAAATTCCTTTGTTCTTGAGAACTGAGAACAGTTTGATATGAGGTAAATTGCAAGGCTGCTATTTTTTTTTACAACCACTTTGCATTCTATCCATTGAAGATGATGAGAAAACCCCTTTAACTGATTAGGCTGCCTTGTTTCCCCTAGCCATGCTTTACAGTGCAGCTCTACTCTACTGGTCCTCAGCACTCTATGTTGCAATCTATGGAGGTCTAATTTCAAACCTCCTTTCTCATGTTGCTGTTCTGTCTCCATAGAGGCTCATGACACGGCTCAGTCTTTTCCCTATGCTTTACACTGCAGCTCACCTACAGGTGGATCTCACTAAATTAGAATATCATCAAAAAGTTAATTTATTTCAGTTCTTCAATCCAAAAAGTGAAACTCCTATATTATATAGAGTCATTACACACAGAGGGATCTATTATATAGAGTCATTACACACAGAGGGATCTATTATATAGAGTCATTACACGCAGAGGGATCTATTATATAGAGTCATTACACACAGAGGAATCTATTATATAGAGTCATTACACGCAGAGGGATCTATTATATAGAGTCATTACACGCAGAGGGATCTATTATATAGAGTCATTACACGCAGAGCAATCTGTTATATAGAGTCATTACACACAGAGGGATCTATTATATAGAGTCATTACACGCAGAGGGATCTATTATATAGTCATTACACGCAGAGGGATCTATTACATAGAGTCATTACACACAGAGGGATCTATTATATAGAGTCATTACACGCAGAGGGATCTATTACATACAGTCATTACACGCAGAGCGATCTGTTATATAGAGTCATTACACGCAGAGGGATCTATTATATAGAGTCATTACACGCAGAGGGATCTATTATATAGTCATTACACACAGAGGGATCTATTATATAGAGTCATTACACACAGAGGGATCTGTTATATAGAGTCATTACACACAGAGCGATCTATTATATAGAGTCATTACACACAGAGGGATCTATTATATAGAGTCATTACACACAGAGGGATCTGTTATATAGAGTCATTACACACAGAGCGATCTATTATATAGAGTCATTACACGCAGAGGGATCTATTATATAGAGTCATTACACGCAGAGCGATCTGTTATATAGAGTCATTACACACAGAGGGATCTGTTATATAGAGTCATTACACGCAGAGGGATCTATTATATAGAGTCATTACACACAGAGGGATCTATTATATAGAGTCATTACACACAGAGAGATCTATTATATAGAGTCATTACACACAGAGGGATCTATTATATAGTCATTACACGCAGAGGGATCTGTTATATAGAATCATTACACACAGAGGGATCTATTATATAGAGTCATTACACGCAGAGGGATCCGTTATATAGAGTCATTACACACAGGGATCTATTATATAGAGTCATTACACGCAGAGGGATCTATTATATAGAGTCATTACACACAGAGGGATCTATTATATAGAGTCATTACATGCAGAGGGATCTATTATATAGAGTCATTACACACAGAGTGATCTATTATATAGAGTCATTACACACAGAGTGATCTATTATATAGAGTCATTACACACAGAGGGATCTATTATATAGAGTCATTACACACAGAGTGATCTATTATATAGAGTCATTACACGCAGAGGGATCTATTATATAGAGTCATTACACGCAGAGGGATCTATTATATAGAGTCATTACACACAGAGGGATCTATTATATAGAGTCATTACACACAGAGGGATCTATTATATAGAGTCATTACACACAGAGTGATCTATTATAGAGTCATTACACACAGAGTGATCTATTATACAGAGTCATTACACACAGAGGGATCTATTATATAGAGTCATTACACGCAGAGGGATCTATTATATAGTCATTACACACAGAGGGATCTATTATATAGAGTCATTACACGCAGAGGGATCTGTTATATAGAGTCATTACACACAGAGGGATCTATTATATAGAGTCATTACACGCAGAGGGATCTGTTATATAGAGTCATTACACACAGAGGGATCTATTATATAGAGTCATATAGAGTCATTACACGTAGAGGGATCTGTTATATAGAGTCATTACACACAGAGGGATCTGTTATATAGAGTCATTACACACAGAGGGATCTATTATATAGAGTCATTACACACAGAGTGATCTATTATATAGAGTCATTACACACAGAGTGATCTATTATATAAAGTCATTACACACAGAGGGATCTATTATATAGAGTCATTACACGCAGAGGGATCTATTATATAGTCATTACACACAGAGGGATCTATTATATAGTCATTACACGCAGAGGGATCTGTTATATAGAGTCATTACACAAAGAGGGATCTATTATATAGAGTCCTTACATGCAGAGGGATCTGTTATATAGAGAAATTACACACAGAGGGATCTATTATATAGAGTCATATATAGAGTCATTACACGCAGAGGGATCTGTTATATAGAGTCATTACACGCAGAGGGATCTGTTATATAGAGTAATTACACACAGAGGGATCTATTATATAGAGTCATATATAGAGTCATTACACGCAGAGGGATCTGTTATATAGAGTCATTACACACAGAGGGATCTATTATATAGAGTCATTACACGCAGAGGGATCTGTTATATAGAGTCATTACACACAGAGGGATCTATTATATAGAGTCATTACACGCAGAGGGATCTGTTATATAGAGTCATTACACACAGAGGGATCTATTATATAGAGTCATTACACGCAGAGGGATCTATTATATAGAGTCATTACACACAGAGGGATCTATTATATAGAGTCATTACACACAGAGGGATCTATTATATAGAGTCATTACACACAGAGGGATCTATTATATAGAGTCATTACACGCAGAGGGATCTGTTATATAGAGTCATTACACACAGAGGGATCTATTATATAGAGTCATTACACGCAGAGGGATCTGTTATATAGAGTCATTACACACAGGGATCTATTATATAGAGTCATTACACGCAGAGGGATCTATTATATAGAGTCATTACACACAGAGTGATCTATTATATAGAGTCATTACACACAGAGTGATCTATTATATAGAGTCATTACACACAGAGGGATCTATTATATAGAGTCATTACACGCAGAGGGATCTATTATATAGTCATTACACACAGAGGGATCTATTATATAGTCATTACACGCAGAGGGATCTGTTATATAGTCATTACACACAGAGGGATCTATTATATAGAGTCATTACACGCAGAGGGATCTGTTATATAGAGTCATTACACACAGAGGGATCTATTATATAGAGTCATATAGAGTCATTACACGCAGAGGGATCTGTTATATAGAGTCATTACACACAGAGGGATCTGTTATATAGAGTCATTACACACAGAGGGATCTATTATATAGAGTCATTACACACAGAGTGATCTATTATATAGAGTAATTACACACAGAGTGATCTATTATATAGAGTCATTACACACAGAGGGATCTATTATATAGAGTCATTACACGCAGAGGGATCTATTATATAGTCATTACACACAGAGGGATCTATTATATAGAGTCATTACATGCAGAGGGATCTGTTATATAGAGTCATTACACACAGAGGGATCTATTATATAGAGTCATTACACGCAGAGGGATCTGTTATATAGAGAAATTACACACAGAGGGATCTATTATATAGAGTCATATATAGAGTCATTACACGCAGAGGGATCTGTTATATAGAGTCATTACACGCAGAGGGATCTGTTATATAGAGTCATTACACACAGAGGGATCTATTATATAGAGTCATATATAGTCATTACACGCAGAGGGATCTGTTATATAGAGTCATTACACACAGAGGGATCTGTTATATAGAGTCATTACACACGGAGGGATCTATTATATAGAGGCATTACACACAGAGTGATCTAGTATATAGAGTCATTACACACAGAGTGATCTATTATAGAGTCATTACACATAGAGGGATCTATTATATAGAGTCATTACACGCAGAGGGATCTATTATATAGTCATTACACACAGAGGGATCTATTATATAGAGTCATTACACGCAGAGGGATCTGTTATATAGAGTCATTAGACACAGAGGGATCTATTATATAGAATCATTACACGCAGAGGGATCTATTATATAGAGTCATTACACACAGAGGGATCTATTATATAGAGTCATATATAGAGTCATTATACGCAGAGGGATCTGTTATATAGTCATTACACGCAGAGGGATCTGTTATATAGAGTCATTACACACAGAGGGATCTATCATATAGTCATATATAGAGTCATTACACGCAGAGGGATCTGTTATATAGTCATTACACACAGAGGGATCTATTATATAGTCATTACACGCAGAGGGATCTGTTATGTAGAGTCATTACACACAGAGGGATCTATTATATAGAGTCATTACATGCAGAGGGATCTGTTATATAGAGTCATTACACACAGAGGGATCTATTATATAGAGTCATTACACGCAGAGGGATCTATCATATAGTCATATATAGAGTCATTACACGCAGAGGGATCTGTTATATAGTCATTACACACAGAGGGATCTATTATATAGTCATTACACGCAGAGGGATCTGTTATATAGAGCCATTACACGCAGAGGGATCTGTTATAGAGACTCATTACACGCAGAGGGATCTGTTATATAGAGCCATTACACGCAGAGGGATCTGTTATATAGAGTCATTACACACAGAGGGATCTATTATATAGAGTCATATAGAGTCATTACACGTAGAGGGATCTGTTATATAGAGTCATTACACACAGAGGGATCTGTTATATAGAGTCATTACACACAGAGGGATCTATTATATAGAGTCATTACACACAGAGTGATCTATTATATAGAGTCATTACACACAGAGTGATCTATTATATAAAGTCATTACACACAGAGGGATCTATTATATAGAGTCATTACACGCAGAGGGATCTATTATATAGTCATTACACACAGAGGGATCTATTATATAGTCATTACACGCAGAGGGATCTGTTATATAGAGTCATTACACAAAGAGGGATCTATTATATAGAGTCCTTACATGCAGAGGGATCTGTTATATAGAGAAATTACACACAGAGGGATCTATTATATAGAGTCATATATAGAGTCATTACACGCAGAGGGATCTGTTATATAGAGTCATTACACGCAGAGGGATCTGTTATATAGAGTAATTACACACAGAGGGATCTATTATATAGAGTCATATATAGAGTCATTACACGCAGAGGGATCTGTTATATAGAGTCATTACACACAGAGGGATCTATTATATAGAGTCATTACACGCAGAGGGATCTGTTATATAGAGTCATTACACACAGAGGGATCTATTATATAGAGTCATTACACGCAGAGGGATCTGTTATATAGAGTCATTACACACAGAGGGATCTATTATATAGAGTCATTACACGCAGAGGGATCTATTATATAGAGTCATTACACACAGAGGGATCTATTATATAGAGTCATTACACACAGAGGGATCTATTATATAGAGTCATTACACACAGAGGGATCTATTATATAGAGTCATTACACGCAGAGGGATCTGTTATATAGAGTCATTACACACAGAGGGATCTATTATATAGAGTCATTACACGCAGAGGGATCTGTTATATAGAGTCATTACACACAGGGATCTATTATATAGAGTCATTACACGCAGAGGGATCTATTATATAGAGTCATTACACACAGAGTGATCTATTATATAGAGTCATTACACACAGAGTGATCTATTATATAGAGTCATTACACACAGAGGGATCTATTATATAGAGTCATTACACGCAGAGGGATCTATTATATAGTCATTACACACAGAGGGATCTATTATATAGTCATTACACGCAGAGGGATCTGTTATATAGTCATTACACACAGAGGGATCTATTATATAGAGTCATTACACGCAGAGGGATCTGTTATATAGAGTCATTACACACAGAGGGATCTATTATATAGAGTCATATAGAGTCATTACACGCAGAGGGATCTGTTATATAGAGTCATTACACACAGAGGGATCTGTTATATAGAGTCATTACACACAGAGGGATCTATTATATAGAGTCATTACACACAGAGTGATCTATTATATAGAGTAATTACACACAGAGTGATCTATTATATAGAGTCATTACACACAGAGGGATCTATTATATAGAGTCATTACACGCAGAGGGATCTATTATATAGTCATTACACACAGAGGGATCTATTATATAGAGTCATTACATGCAGAGGGATCTGTTATATAGAGTCATTACACACAGAGGGATCTATTATATAGAGTCATTACACGCAGAGGGATCTGTTATATAGAGAAATTACACACAGAGGGATCTATTATATAGAGTCATATATAGAGTCATTACACGCAGAGGGATCTGTTATATAGAGTCATTACACGCAGAGGGATCTGTTATATAGAGTCATTACACACAGAGGGATCTATTATATAGAGTCATATATAGTCATTACACGCAGAGGGATCTGTTATATAGAGTCATTACACACAGAGGGATCTGTTATATAGAGTCATTACACACGGAGGGATCTATTATATAGAGGCATTACACACAGAGTGATCTAGTATATAGAGTCATTACACACAGAGTGATCTATTATAGAGTCATTACACATAGAGGGATCTATTATATAGAGTCATTACACGCAGAGGGATCTATTATATAGTCATTACACACAGAGGGATCTATTATATAGAGTCATTACACGCAGAGGGATCTGTTATATAGAGTCATTAGACACAGAGGGATCTATTATATAGAATCATTACACGCAGAGGGATCTATTATATAGAGTCATTACACACAGAGGGATCTATTATATAGAGTCATATATAGAGTCATTATACGCAGAGGGATCTGTTATATAGTCATTACACGCAGAGGGATCTGTTATATAGAGTCATTACACACAGAGGGATCTATCATATAGTCATATATAGAGTCATTACACGCAGAGGGATCTGTTATATAGTCATTACACACAGAGGGATCTATTATATAGTCATTACACGCAGAGGGATCTGTTATGTAGAGTCATTACACACAGAGGGATCTATTATATAGAGTCATTACATGCAGAGGGATCTGTTATATAGAGTCATTACACACAGAGGGATCTATTATATAGAGTCATTACACGCAGAGGGATCTATCATATAGTCATATATAGAGTCATTACACGCAGAGGGATCTGTTATATAGTCATTACACACAGAGGGATCTATTATATAGTCATTACACGCAGAGGGATCTGTTATATAGAGCCATTACACGCAGAGGGATCTGTTATAGAGACTCATTACACGCAGAGGGATCTGTTATATAGAGCCATTACACGCAGAGGGATCTGTTATATAGAGTCATTACACGCAGAGGGATCTATTATATAGAGCCATTACACGCAGAGGGATCTGTTATATAGAGTCATTACACGCAGAGGGATCTATTATATAGAGTCATTACACGCAGAGGGATCTGTTATATAGAGTCATTACACGCAGAGGGATCTATTATATAGAGTCATTACACGCAGAGGGATCTGTTATATAGAGCCATTACACGCAGAGGGATCTATTATATAGAGCCATTACACGCAGAGGGATCTGTTATATAGAGTCATTACACGCAGAGGGATCTGTTATATAGAGTCATTACACGCAGAGGGATCTGTTATATAGAGCCATTACACGCAGAGGGATCTGTTATATAGAGTCATTACACGCAGAGGGATCTATTATATAGAGCCATTACATGCAGAGGGATCTGTTATATAGAGCCATTACACGCAGAGGGATCTATTATATAGAGCCATTACACGCAGAGGGATCTGTTATATAGAGCCATTACACGCAGAGGGATCTATTATATAGAGCCATTACACGCAGAGGGATCTGTTATATAGAGCCATTACACGCAGAGGGATCTATTATATAGAGCCATTACACGCAGAGGGATCTGTTATATAGAGCCATTACACGCAGAGGGATCTATTATATAGAGCCATTACACGCAGAGGGATCTGTTATATAGAGCCATTACACGCAGAGGGATCTATTATATAGAGCCATTACACGCAGAGGGATCTATTATATAGAGCCATTACACGCAGAGGGATCTGTTATATAGAGCCATTACACGCAGAGGGATCTATTATATAGAGCCATTACACGCAGAGGGATCTATTATATAGAGCCATTACACGCAGAGGGATCTGTTATATAGAGCCATTACACGCAGAGGGATCTGTTATATAGAGCCATTACACGCAGAGGGGTCTATTATATAGAGCCATTACACGCAGAGGGATCTGTTATATAGAGCCATTACACGCAGAGGGATCTATTATATAGAGCCATTACACACAGAGGGATCTATTATATAGAGCCATTTCACACAGAGGGATCTATTATACAGAGCCATTGCACACAGAGGGATCTATTATACAGAGCCATTACACACAGAGGGATCTATTATACAGAGCCATTGCACACAGAGGGATCTATTATATAGAGCCATTGGACACAGAGGGATCTATTATACAGAGCCTTGCACACAGAGGGATCTATTATACAGAGCCATTACACACAGAGGGATCTATTATACAGAGCCATTGCACACAGAGGGATCTATTATATAGAGCCATTACACGCAGAGGGATCTATTATATAGAGCCATTACACGCAGAGGGATCTATTATATAGAGCCATTACACGCAGAGGGATCTATTATATAGTCATTACACGCAGAGGGATCTATTATATAGCGTCATTACACGCAGTGGGATCTATTATATAGAGTCATTACACGCAGAGGGATCTATTATATAGCGTCATTACACGCAGAGGGATCTATTATATAGAGTCATTACACGCAGAGGGATCTATTATCTAGCGTCATTACACGCAGAGGGATCTATTATGTAGAGTCATTACACGCAGAGGGATCTATTATATAGCGTCATTACACGCAGAGGGGTCTATTATATAGAGTCATTACACGCAGAGGGATCTATTATATAGCGTCATTACACGCAGAGGGATCTATTATATAGAGTCATTACACACAGAGGGATCTATTATATAGAGTCGTTACACGCAGAGGGATCTATTATATAGCGTCATTACACGCAGAGGGATCTATTATATAGAGTCATTACACACAGAGGGATCTATTATATAGAGTCGTTACACGCAGAGGGATCTATTACATAGAGTCGTTACACACAGAGGGATCTATTATATAGCGTCATTACACGCAGAGGGATCTATTATATAGAGTCGTTACACACAGAGGGATCTATTATATAGAGTCATTACACACAGAGGGATCTATTATATAGAGTCGTTACACACAGAGGGATCTATTATATAGAGTCATTACACACAGAGGGATCTATTATATAGAGTCATTACACCCAGAGGGATCTATTATATAGAGTCATTACACACAGAGGGATCTATTATATAGAGGCATTACACAGAGGGATCTATTATATAGAGTCATTACACACAGAGGGATCTATTATATAGAGCCATTGCACACAGAGGGATCTATTATATAGAGTCATTACACACAGAGGGATCTTTTATATAGAGCCATTGCACACAGAGGGATCTATTATATAGAGTCATTACACACAGAGGGATCTATTATATAGAGCCATTGCACACAGAGTGATCTATTATATAGAGTCATTACACACAGTGATCTATTATATAGAGTCATTGCACACAGAGGGATCTATTGTATAGAGTCATTACACACAGAGTGATCTATTATATAGAGTCATTACACACACAGTGATCTATTATATAGAGTCATTACACACAGAGTGATCTATTATATAGAGTCATTACACACACAGTGATCTATTATATAGAGTCATTACACGCAGAGGGATCTATTATATAGAGTCATTACACACAGAGGGATCTATTATATAGAGTCATTACACGCAGTGGGATCTATTATATAGAGTCATTACACGCAGTGGGATTTATTATATAGCGTCATTACACGCAGTGGGATCTATTATATAGAGTCATTACACGCAGAGGGATCTATTATATAGCGTCATTACACGCAGAGGGATATATTATATAGAGTCATTACACGCAGAGGGATCTATTATATAGCGTCATTACACACAGAGGGATCTATTATATAGAGTCATTACACACAGAGGGATCTATTATATAGAGTCATTACACGCAGAGGGATCTATTATATAGGGTCATTACACACAGAGGGATCTATTATATAGAGTCATTACACGCAGAGGGATCTATTATATAGAGTCATTACACACAGAGGGATCTATTATATAGAGTCATTACACGCAGAGGGATCTATTATATAGAGTCATTACACACAGAGGGATCTGTTATATAGAGTCATTACACACAGAGGGATCTATTATATAGAGTCATTACACACAGAGGGATCTGTTATATAGAGTCATTACACACAGAGGGATCTATTATATAGAGTCATTACACACAGAGGGATCTCTTATATAGAGTCATTACACGCAGAGGGATCTATTATAGAGTCATTACACGCAGAGGGATCTGTTATATAGAGTCATTACACGCAGAGGGATCTGCTATATAGAGTCATTACACGCAGAGGGATCTATTATATAGTCATTACACGCAGAGGGATCTGTTATATAGAGTCATTACACGCAGAGGGATCTGTTATATAGAGTCACTACACGCAGAGGGATCTGTTATATAGAGTCATTACACGCAGAGGGATCTGTTATATAGAGTCATTACACGCAGAGGGATCTGTTATATAGAGTCATTACACGCAGAGGGATCTGTTATATACAGTCATTACACGCAGAGGGATCTGTTATATAGAGTCATTACACGCAGAGGGATCTGTTATATAGAGTCATTACACGCAGAGGGATCTGTTATATAGAGTCATTACACGCAGAGGGATCTGTTACATAGAGCCATTACACGCAGAGGGATCTGTTACATAGAGTCATTACACGCAGAGGGATCTGTTATATAGAGCCATTACACGCAGAGGGATCTGTTATATAGAGCCATTACACGCAGAGGGATCTGTTATATAGAGCCATTACACGCAGAGGGATCTGTTATATAGAGTCATTACACGCAGAGGGATCTGTTATATAGAGCCATTACACGCAGATGGATCTGTTATATAGAGTCATTACACGCAGAGGGATCTGTTATATAGAGCCATTACACGCAGAGGGATCTGTTATATAGAGTCATTACACGCAGAGGGATCTATTATATAGAGCCATTACACGCAGAGGGATCTGTTATATAGAGCCATTACACGCAGAGGGATCTATTATATAGAGCCATTACACGCAGAGGGATCTGTTATATAGAGCCATTACACGCAGAGGGATCTATTATATAGAGCCATTACACGCAGAGGGATCTGTTATATAGAGCCATTACACGCAGAGGGATCTATTATATAGAGCCATTACACGCAGAGGGATCTATTATATAGAGCCATTACACGCAGAGGGATCTGTTATATAGAGTCATTACACGCAGAGGGATCTGTTATATAGAGTCATTACACGCAGAGGGATCTGTTATATAGAGTCATTACACGCAGAGGGATCTGTTATATAGAGTCATTACACGCAGAGGGATCTGTTATATAGAGTCATTACACGCAGAGGGATCTGTTATATAGAGTCATTACACGCAGAGGGATCTGTTATATAGAGTCATTACACGCAGAGGGATCTGTTATATAGAGTCATTACACGCAGAGGGATCTGTTATATAGAGTCATTACACGCAGAGGGATCTGTTATATAGAGTCATTACACGCAGAGGGATCTATTATATAGAGTCATTACACGCAGAGGGATCTGTTATATAGAGTCATTACACGCAGAGGGATCTATTATATAGAGTCATTACACTCAGAGGGATCTGTTATATAGAGTCATTACACGCAGAGGGATCTGTTATATAGAGTCATTACACGCAGCGGGATCTGTTATATAGAGTCATTACACGCAGAGGGATCTGTTATATACAGTCATTACACGCAGAGGGATCTGTTATATAGAGTCATTACACGCAGAGGGATCTGTTATATAGAGTCATTACACGCAGAGGGATCTGTTATATAGAGTCATTACACGCAGAGGGATCTGTTATATAGAGCCATTACACACAGAGGGATCTATTATATAGAGCCATTACACACAGAGGGATCTATTATATAGAGCCATTACACACAGAGGGATCTGTTATATAGAGCCATTACACACAGAGGGATCTATTATACAGAGCCATTATACACAGAGGGATCTGTTATACAGAGCCATTACACACAGAGGGATCTATTATATAGAGTCATTACACACAGAGGGATATATTATATAGAGTCATTACACAGAGGGATCTATTATATAGAGTCATTACACACAGAGGGATCTATTATATAGAGGCATTACACACAGAGGGATCTATTATATAGAGTCTTTACACACAGAGGGATCTATTATATAGAGCCATTACACCCAGAGGGATCTATTATATAGAGTCATTACACACAGAGGGATCTATTATATAGAGGCATTACACCCAGAGGGATCTATTATATAGAGTCATTACACACAGAGGGATCTATTATATAGAGGCATTACACCCAGAGGGATCTATTATATAGAGTCATTACACACAGAGGGATCTATTATATAGAGCCATTGCACACAGAGGGATCTATTATATAGTCATTACACACAGAGGGATCTTTTATATAGAGCCATTGCACACAGAGGGATCTATTATATAGAGTCATTACACACAGAGGGATCTATTATATAGAGCCATTGCACACAGAGTGATCTATTATATAGAGTCAATACACACAGTGATCTATTATATAGAGCCATTGCACACAGAGGGATCTATTGTATAGAGTCATTACACACAGTGATCTATTATATAGAGTCATTACACACAGTGATCTATTATATAGAGTCATTACACACAGAGTGATCTATTATATAGAGTCATTACACACACAGTGATCTATTATATAGAGTAATTACACGCAGAGGGATCTATTATATAGAGTCATTACACACAGAGGGATCTATTATATAGTCATTACACGCAGTGGGATCTATTATATAGAGTCATTACACGCAGTGGGATCTATTATATAGCGTCATTACACGCAGTGGGATCTATTATATAGAGTCATTACACGCAGAGGGATCTATTATATAGCGTCACTACACGCAGAGGGATCTATTATATAGAGTCATTACACGCAGAGGGATCTATTATATAGCGTCATTACATGCAGAGGGATCTATTATATAGAGTCATTACACGCAGAGGGATCTATTATATAGCGTCATTACACACAGCGGGATCTGTTATATAGAGTCATTACACACAGAGGGATCTATTATATAGAGTCATTACACGCAGAGGGATCTATTATATAGAGTCATTACACACAGAGGGATCTATTATATAGTCATTACACGCAGAGGGATCTATTATATAGAGTCATTGCACACAGAGGGATCTGTTATATAGAGTCATTACACACAGAGGGATCTATTATATAGAGTCATTACACACAGAGGGATCTGTTATATAGAGTCTTTACACACAGAGGGATCTGTTATATAGAGTCATTACACACAGAGGGATCTGTTATATAGAGTCATTACACGCAGAGGGATCTATTATATAGAGTCATTACACGCAGAGGGATCTATTATATAGAGTCATTACACGCAGAGGGATCTATTATATAGAGTCATTACACGCAGAGGGATCTGTTATATAGAGTCATTACACGCAGAGGGATCTATTATATAGAGTCATTACACGCAGAGGGATCTGTTATATAGAGTCATTACACGCAGAGGGATCTATTATATAGAGTCATTACACGTAGAGGGATCTGTTATATAGAGTCATTACACGCAGAGGGATCTGTTATATAGAGTCATTACACGCAGAGGGATCTGTTATATACAGTCATTACACGCAGAGGGATCTGTTATATACAGTCATTACACGCAGAGGGATCTGTTATATAGAGTCATTACACACAGAGGGATCTGTTATATAGAGTCATTACACGCAGAGGGATCTATTATATAGAGTCATTACACGCAGAGGGATCTGTTATATAGAGTCATTACACGCAGAGGGATCTGTTACATAGAGCCATTACACGCAGAGGGATCTGTTATATAGAGTCATTACACGCAGAGGGATCTGTTATATAGAGCCATTACACACAGAGGGATCTGTTATATAGAGTCATTACACGCAGAGGGATCTGTTATATAGAGCCATTACACGCAGAGGGATCTGTTATATAGAGCCATTACACGCAGAGGGATCTGTTATAGAGACTCATTACACGCAGAGGGATCTGTTATATAGAGCCATTACACGCAGAGGGATCTGTTATATAGAGTCATTACACGCAGAGGGATCTATTATATAGAGCCATTACACGCAGAGGGATCTGTTATATAGAGTCATTACACGCAGAGGGATCTATTATATAGAGTCATTACACGCAGAGGGATCTGTTATATAGAGTCATTACACGCAGAGGGATCTATTATATAGAGTCATTACACGCAGAGGGATCTGTTATATAGAGCCATTACACGCAGAGGGATCTATTATATAGAGCCATTACACGCAGAGGGATCTGTTATATAGAGTCATTACACGCAGAGGGATCTGTTATATAGAGTCATTACACGCAGAGGGATCTGTTATATAGAGCCATTACACGCAGAGGGATCTGTTATATAGAGTTATTACACGCAGAGGGATCTATTATATAGAGCCATTACATGCAGAGGGATCTGTTATATAGAGCCATTACACGCAGAGGGATCTATTATATAGAGCCATTACACGCAGAGGGATCTGTTATATAGAGCCATTACACGCAGAGGGATCTATTATATAGAGCCATTACACGCAGAGGGATCTGTTATATAGAGCCATTACACACAGAGGGATCTATTATATAGAGCCATTACACGCAGAGGGATCTGTTATATAGAGCCATTACACGCAGAGGGATCTATTATATAGAGCCATTACACGCAGAGGGATCTGTTATATAGAGCCATTACACGCAGAGGGATCTATTATATAGAGCCATTACACGCAGAGGGATCTATTATATAGAGCCATTACACGCAGAGGGATCTGTTATATAGAGCCATTACACGCAGAGGGATCTATTATATAGAGCCATTACACGCAGTGGGATCTATTATATAGAGCCATTACACGCAGAGGGATCTGTTATATAGAGCCATTACACGCAGAGGGATCTGTTATATAGAGCCATTACACGCAGAGGGATCTATTATATAGAGCCATTACACGCAGAGGGATCTGTTATATAGAGCCATTACACGCAGAGGGATCTATTATATAGAGCCATTACACACAGAGGGATCTATTATATAGAGCCATTTCACACAGAGGGATCTATTATACAGAGCCATTGCACACAGAGGGATCTATTATACAGAGCCATTACACACAGAGGGATCTATTATACAGAGCCATTGCACACAGAGGGATCTATTATATAGAGCCATTGGACACAGAGGGATCTATTATACAGAGCCTTGCACACAGAGGGATCTATTATACAGAGCCATTACACACAGAGGGATCTATTATACAGAGCCATTGCACACAGAGGGATCTATTATATAGAGCCATTACACGCAGAGGGATCTATTATATAGAGCCATTACACGCAGAGGGATCTATTATATAGAGCCATTACACGCAGAGGGATCTATTATATAGAGTCATTACACGCAGAGGGATCTATTATATAGCGTCATTACACGCAGTGGGATCTATTATATAGTCATTACACGCAGAGGGATCTATTATATAGCGTCATTACACGCAGAGGGATCTATTATATAGAGTCATTACACGCAGAGGGATCTATTATATAGCGTCATTACACGCAGAGGGATCTATTATGTAGAGTCATTACACGCAGAGGGATCTATTATATAGCGTCATTACACGCAGAGGGGTCTATTATATAGAGTCATTACACGCAGAGGGATCTATTATATAGCGTCATTACACGCAGAGGGATCTATTATATAGAGTCATTACACACAGAGGGATCTATTATATAGAGTCGTTACACGCAGAGGGATCTATTATATAGCGTCATTACACGCAGAGGGATCTATTATATAGAGTCATTACACACAGAGGGATCTATTATATAGAGTCGTTACACGCAGAGGGATCTATTATATAGAGTCGTTACACACAGAGGGATCTATTATATAGCGTCATTACACGCAGAGGGATCTATTATATAGAGTCGTTACACACAGAGGGATCTATTATATAGAGTCATTACACACAGAGGGATCTATTATATAGAGTCGTTACACACAGAGGGATCTATTATATAGAGTCATTACACACAGAGGGATCTATTATATAGAGTCATTACACACAGAGGGATCTATTATATAGAGTCATTACACACAGAGCGATCTATTATATAGAGTCATTACACACAGAGGGATCTATTATATAGAGTCATTACACACAGAGCGATCTATTATATAGTCATTACACACAGAGGGATCTATTATATAGAGTCATTACACACAGAGGGATCTATTATATAGAGTCATTACACACAGAGGGATCTATTATATAGAGTCATTACACACAGAGCGATCTATTATATAGAGTCATTACACACAGAGGGATCTATTATATAGTCATTACACACAGAGCGATCTATTATATAGAGTCATTACACACAGAGCGATCTATTATATAGAGTCATTACACACAGAGCGATCTATTATATAGAGTCATTACACACAGAGTGATCTATTATATAGAGTCATTACACACAGAGGAATCTATTATATAGAGTCATTACACACAGAGGAATCTATTATATAGAGTCATTACACACAGAGGAATCTATTATATAGAGTCATTACACGCAGAGGGATCTATAATATAGAGTCATTACACACAGAGGGATCTATTATATAGAGTCATTACACGCAGAGTCATCTATTATATAGAGTCATTACACACAGAGCGATCTATTATATAGAGTCATTACACACAGAGGGATCTATTATATAGACTCATTACACACAGAGGGATCTATTATATAGAGTCATTACACACAGAGGGATCTATTATATAGAGTCATTACACACAGAGCGATCTATTATATAGAGTCATTACACACAGAGGGATCTATTATATAGAGTCATTACACACAGAGCGATCTATTATATAGAGTCATTACACACAGAGGGATCTATTATATAGAGTCATTACACACAGAGGGATCTATTATATAGAGTCATTACACACAGAGCGATCTATTATATAGAGTCATTACACACAGAGGGATCTATTATATAGAGTCATTACACACAGAGGGATCTATTATATAGAGTCATTACACACAGAGCGATCTATTATATAGAGTCATTACACACAGAGGGATCTATTATATAGAGTCATTACACACAGAGGGATCTATTATATAGATTCATTACACACAGAGGGATCTATTATATAGAGTCATTACACACAGAGGGATCTATTATATAGTCATTACACACAGAGCGATCTATTATATAGAGTCATTACACACAGAGTGATCTATTATATAGAGTCATTACACACAGAGGGATCTATTATATAGTCATTACACACAGAGCGATCTATTATATAGAGTCATTACACACAGAGCGATCTATTATATAGAGTCATTACACACAGAGGGATCTATTATATAGTCATTACACACAGAGCGATCTATTATATAGAGTCATTACACACAGAGTGATCTATTATATAGAGTCATTACACACAGAGCGATCTATTATATAGAGTCATTACACACAGAGTGATCTATTATATAGAGTCATTACACACAGAGGGATCTATTATATAGAGTCATTACACACAGAGGAATCTATTATATAGAGTCATTACACGCAGAGGGATCTATAATATAGAGTCATTACACACAGAGGGATCTATTATATAGAGTCATTACACGCAGAGTCATCTATTATATAGAGTCATTACACACAGAGCGATCTATTATATAGAGTCATTACACACAGAGGGATCTATTATATAGACTCATTACACACAGAGGGATCTATTATATAGAGTCATTACACACAGAGGGATCTATTATATAGAGTCATTACACACAGAGGGATCTATTATATAGAGTCATTACACACAGAGCGATCTATTATATAGAGTCATTACACACAGAGGGATCTATTATATAGAGTCATTACACACAGAGCGATCTATTATATAGAGTCATTACACACAGAGGGATCTATTATATAGAGTCATTACACACAGAGGGATCTATTATATAGAGTCATTACACACAGAGCGATCTATTATATAGAGTCATTACACACAGAGGGATCTATTATATAGAGTCATTACACACAGAGGGATCTATTATATAGATTCATTACACACAGAGGGATCTATTTCACGTGTTTATTTCTGTTAATGTTGATGGTTATGGCTTACAGCCAATGGAAACACAAAAGTCATTATCTCAGTAAATTAGAATACTTTAGAACAACAGCTTGACACATGATTTTAAAATCAGAATTGTCTGTTCAGTAAATGCCCTCAATACTTGGTCGGGCTCCTTTTGCATCAATTACTGCATCAATGTGGCATGGAGGGATCAGCCTGTGGCATGGAGGGATCAGCCTGTGGCTCTGCTGAGGTGTTATGGAAGCCCAGATGGCTTTGATAGCCGCCTTCAGCTCGTCTGCATTGTTGGGTCTGGGGTCTCATCTTCCTCTTGACAATACCCCATAGATTCTCTATAATAGATTCTCTATAGGGTTAACGTCAGGGGAGTTTGCTGCAAAAACTATCATACCCTGCAAAATAACATGCTGAACAGTGACTAAATGGCAGTGCCACACAGGCATTCACTGCTTAATAATAACTAATACAGTAACCAAATAATACTGCCATAGAGTGCTCATATAATACCAACATATAATACACAAATAATACTGCCATAGAGTGCTCATATAATACCAACATACAATAAATACTGCCATACAGTGTTCATATAAAACCAACATAAAATAAACAAATAATACTGCCATAGAGTGCTTGAATAATACTAAAATACAGTAACCAAATAATAGTGCCATAGAGTGCTCATATAATACCAACATACAATACACAAATAATACTGCCATAGAGTGCTCATATAATACCAACATACAATAAATACTGCCATACAGTGTTCATATAAAACCAACATAAAATAAAGAAATAATACTGCCATAGAGTGCTTGAATAATACTAAAATACAGTAACCAAATAATACTGGTATAAAATGCGCATATAAAACCAACATACAATAAACGAATACTGCCATAGAGTGCTTGTATAATATCAAAATACAGTAACCAAATAATAGTGCCATAGAGTGCTCATATAATTCCAAGATGAATAATGACGCCAAACATTGCTCTCATAATACCAACATACAGTTACCAAATAATACCACAATGCAGGTTTCACACATAATACTAGCATACAGTGACCAATTAATACCCCCATACAGTGCTCACATAATACCAGTAAATAATGACCAAATATTACTT
Organism: Phyllobates terribilis; assembly: GCF_046119375.1. Lineage (NCBI taxonomy): Eukaryota > Metazoa > Chordata > Amphibia > Anura > Dendrobatidae > Phyllobates > Phyllobates terribilis. The sequence goes on from NW_027362762.1 coordinate 46,325,901, forward strand.
CCATACAGGGCTCACTTAATACCAACATACAATGACCAATGAATAATGCCGCCACACAGTCCTTATAAACGAACATACAGTGCACACATAATACAGCCCGGACTAGATACCAAAATATATGGAACAAGTAATACTGCCATATATAAAGTAATCGAGCAATGCCTATATGATAGCGCCACACAATTACTTTTGTGCCAGGTCAATGCTGGCGCCCCTTTCTGCAGAGGGGGCGGGTTAGCCTCCTGCATCCCACAAGATGGCGGTAGTATACAGTACAGACCAAAAGTTTGGACACACCTTCTCATTTAAAGATTTTTCTGTATTTTCATGACTTTGAAAATTGTACATTCACACTGAAGGCATCAAAACTATGAATTAACACATGTGGAATTATATACTTAACAAAAAAGTGTGAAACAACTGGAAATATGTCTTATATTCTAGGTTCTTCAAAGTAGCCACCTTTAGCTTTGATGACTGCTTTGCACACTCTTGGCATTCTCTTGATGAGCTTCAAGAGGTAGTCACCAGAAATGGTCTTCCAACAATCTTGAAGGAGTTCCCAGAGATGCTTAGCACTTGTTGCCCCTTTTGCCTTCACTCTGCGGTCCAGCTCACCCCAAACCATCTCGATTGGGTTCAGGTCTGGTGACTGTGGAGGCCAGGTCATCTGGCGTAGCCCCCCATCACTATCCTTCTTGGTCAAATAGCCCTTACACAGCCTGGAGGTGTGTTTGGGGTTATTGTCCTCTTGAAAAATAAATGATGGTCCAACTAAACGCAAACCGGATGGAATAGCATGCCGCTGCAAGATGCTGTGGTAGCCATGCTGGTTCAGTATGCCTTCAATTTTGAATAAATCCCCAACAGTGTCACCAGCAAAGCCCCCCCACACCATCACACCTCCTCCTCCATGCTTCACGGTGGGAACCAGGCATGTAGAGTCCATCCGTTCACCTTTTCTGCGTCGCACAAAGACACGGTGGTTGGAACCAAAGATCTAAAATTTGGACTCATCAGACCAAAGCACAGATTTCCACTGGTCTAATGTCCATTCCTTGTGTTCTTTAGCCCAAACAAGTCTCTTCTGCTTGTTGCCTGTCCTTAGCAGTGGTTTCCTAGCAGCTATTTTACCATGAAGGCCTGCTGCACAAAGTCTCCTCTTAACAGTTGTTGTAGAGATGTGTCTGCTGCTAGAACTCTGTGTGGCATTGACCTGGTCTCTAATCTGAGCTGCTGTTAACCTGCGATTTCTGAGGCTGGTGACTCGGATAAACTTATCCTCAGAAGCAGAGGTGACTCTTGGTCTTCCTTTCCTGGGGCGGTCCTCATGTGAGCCAGTTTCTTTGTAGCGCTTGATGGTTTTTGCAACTGCACTTGGGGACACTTTCAAAGTTTTCCCAATTTTTCGCACTGACTGACCTTCATTTCTTAAAGTAATGATGGCCACTCGTTTTTCTTTACTTAGCTGCTTTTTTCTTGCCATAATACAAATTCTAACAGTCTATTCAGTAGGACTATCAGCTGTGTATCCACCAGACGTCTGCACAACACAACTGATGGTCCCAACCCCATTTATAAGGCAAGAAATCCCACTTATTAAACCTGACAGGGCACACCTGTGAAGTGAAAACCATTTCCGGTGACTACCTCTTGAAGCTCATCAAGAGAATGCCAAGAGTGTGCAAAGCAGTCATCAAAGCAAAAGGTGGCTACTGTGAAGAACCTAGAATATAAGACATATTTTCAGTTGTTTCACACTTTTTTGGAAAGTATATAATGCCACATGTGTTAATTCAAAGTTTTGATGCCTTCAGTGTGAATGTACAAGTTTCATAGTCATGAAAATACAGAAAAATCTTTAAATGAGAAGGTGTGTCCAAACTTTTGGTCTGTACTGTATATTCTTAGCACATAAGTATCATAGTGAGATGATTATTAGCAGTCACCGCTCCTACGGGACAAGGCAGCGCAGCTGTGAGCGCATCGCATGAGACCTCCATTCCTACCCACACAGATGGTTCAGAGATGATATTTTTTCAGATGCAGCAGAGCCGAGTTTGTCAAGCACAGCAGAGCTCAGTAAGTCAGATACATTGGTTGTCAGACACCACAAAGTTGAGGTTGTCAGGTGCCGCAGCGCTGAGGTTATCACTGTGGTCAAATCTAGCAGAGGTATGAGTTGTAACAGAGCTGAGTATGTCAATGTAAAAAAAAAAAAGTGAATGCAAGACGCAGCAGAGCTGAGTTGGTTATAGGCATACAAGCTGCATTTATAAGACACAGCAGAGCTGAATTGGTTATAGGCATACAAGCTGCATTTATAAGATGCAGCAGAGCTGAATTGGTTATAGGCATACAAGCTGCATTTATAAGACGCAGCAGAGCTGAATTGGTTACAGGCATACAAGCTGCATTTATAAGATGCAGCAGAGCTAAATTTGTCACAGATCTGAGCTCTCTGCATTCAGCAGAGCGCTATGTGACCAGAGCTGCTGAGCTCATCTCAATTACAGATGCATTTATGTGATGTTGAGCTGAGTTTGTCAATGTAAGGAAGTAATGAGATTCACACGCAGCAGAGCTGAGGCGATACATTGTTGTCAGTGGATGCAAGTAAACCTACCCCATTGTCTAAACTGAGACCACAGAGCTGGAAAACTACAAACAACTCAGCTCTGCTACATCTGTCCGTGCTGCCAGCAATACACAAACCTATAGAAAGAATAATAAATTAAAATATGTTCCATTTTTGTTTTTAGTGATATTTCTTATTCTTCCTGCTCGTCTCTATGTGGCCCGTTCATTCTCCATCAATGATATTAGCTACTTCAGGTGCAGCAGAGCTGAGTTTGTCACTTGCTATATCATATATCAAGATGTGGTTTTACATAGGACTGCAGGTCAACGGAGAAGAAATGGAAACAACAGTCAACAACAAATTCACCTCTGCTACATCTGCATCATCAGGACATAGCTGAGCGCATCTCTATGGCTCATTCCTCTGCAGGGACGATGCAAACACTTAACCCCTGTTCACACTGAGAACTTGGAAGATTTTTGTTCCACTCCAGAAAGTGCCTGAAAAATCACTTAAAGAAATACTAAAAAGCCTCCTCCTTGTAATCCTCTCTGCTGCTCCTGTGTGCAGTGTTTTGAGTGTTTTTTTCCTGGCGGGAAAATAAAAAGCGTCTCCTGGTGGAATCTGCTCCGAACTCGGCATCGTCCAATCAAAACGTTTAAAAAAAAAATTCTTCAAAAACTTTTTTCACGAAATGAAAGACGGAGGAGCGTTTCCTGCAGCCGTTTCCGCTAGAGAATTGGAAGTTTTTTGAACGCCTCAAAGAAAACCTCTGTGTACACAAGCCCTTATATTGTGAGAGTGTCCGGCCACAGTCCCACATGACGGCGAGAACTGCGGCTGCTGCAATCACTGTGTGAACGGGCGCAAAGAGACAAACACACAGACAACACAGACTCCGCAAGCTCAGGGGGTGAGACTGGTACTATAGGAAGGAAGGATGGAAGGATAGAAGGATGAATGGATGGATAGAAGAAAGGAAGGAAGAGAGGAAGGAAGAAAGGATGGATGGAAGGAAGGAAGGAAGGAAGGATGAATGGATGGATGGAAGGAAGGAAGGAAGGATAGAAGGAAGGATAGAAGGAAGGAAGGATAGAAGGATGGAAGGAAGGAAGGAAGGAAAGATAGAAGGATGGATGGAAGGAAGGAAGCATAGAAGGATGGAAGGAAGGAAGCATAGAAGAATGGAAGGAAGGAAGGATGGATGGAAGGAAGGATGAATGGATGGATAGAAGGAAGGAAGGAAGAGAGGAAGGAAGAAAGGATGGATGAAAGGAAGAAAGGATGGAAGGAAGGAAGGAAGGATAGAAGGATGGATGGAAGGAAGGAAGGAAGGAAAGAAGGATGGATGGAAGGAAGGATAGAAGGATGGATGGAAGGAAGGAAGGAAGGATGAATGGATGGATAGAAGGAAGGAAGAGAGGAAGGAAGAAAGGATGGATGGAAGGAAGGAAGGATGAATGGATGGATAGAAGGAAGGAAGGAAGAAAGGATGGATGGAAGGATGGAATGAAGGAAAGATGGATGGATGGAAGGATGGAACGAAGGAAGGAAGGAAGGATGGACTGAAGGAAGGAAGGAAGGATGGATGGATGGAAAGAAGGATGGATGGAAGGATGGAAGGAAGGTGAAAGTACATATGAAAAAGAGAAGCAAGGGATAGAGAGATAGTTAGGAGATAGATACTAGATAGATAATAGATAGATGATAGATAATAGATAGATAATAGATAGATAGATAAGAGATGATAGATAATAGATAGATAGATGATAGATAGATAGATAGATAAGAGATGATAGATAATAGATAGATAGAGATAGATGGATAGATACAGTGGTGGCCAAAAGTATTGGCACCCCTGCAATTCTGTCGGATAATACTCAGTTTCTTCCTGAAAATGATTGCAATCACAAATTCTTTGGTATTATCTTCATTTAATTTGTCTTCAATGAAAAAACACAAAAAGAATTGTCCTAAAGCCAAATTGGATATAATTCCACACCAAACCTAAAAAAGGGGGTGGACAAAAGTATTGGCACCCTTTGAAATATCATGTGTTGCTTCTCTAATTCGTGTAATTAACAGCACCTGTAACTTACCTGTGGCACCTAACAGGTGTTGGCAATAACTAAATCACACTTGCAGCCAGTTAACATGGATTAAAGTTGACTCAACCTCTGTCCTGTGTCCTTGTGTGTACCACATTGAGCATGGAGAAAAGAAAGAAGACCAAAGAACTGTCTGAGGACTTGAGAAACCAAATTGTGAAGAAGCATGAGCAATCTCAAGGCTACAAGTCCATCTCCAAAGACCTGAATGTTCCTGTGTCTTCCGTGCGCAGTGTCATCTAGAAGTGTAAAGCCCATGGCACTGTGGCTAACCTCCCTAGATGTGGACGGAAAAGAAAAATTGACGAGAGATTTCAACGCAAGATTGTGCGGATGGTGGATAAAGAACCTCGACTAACATCCAAACAAGTTCAAGCTGCCCTGCAGTCCGAGGGTACAACAGTGTCCACCCGTACTATCCGTCGGCGTCTGAATGAAAAGGGACTGTATGGTAGGATACCCAGGAATATCCCACTTCTTACCCCGAGACATAAAAAAGCCAGGCTGGAGTTTGCCAAAACTTACCTGAGAAAGCCTAAAACGTTTTGGAAGAATGTTCTCTGGTCAGATGAGACAAATGTAGAGGTTTTTGGCAAAAAGCATCAACATAGAGTGTACAGGAAAAAAAAAGAGGCATTCAAAGAAAAGAACACGGTCCCTACAGTCAAACATGGCGGAGGTTCCCTGATGTTTTGGGATTGCTTTGCTGCCTCTGGCACTGGACTGCTTGACCGTGTGCATGGCATTATGAAGTCTGAAGACTACCAACAAATTTTGCAGCATAATGTAGGGCCCAGTGTGAGAAAGCTGGGTCTCCCTCAGAGGCCATGGGTCTTCCAGCAGGACAATGGCCCAAAACACACTTCCAAAAGCACTATAAAATGGTTTGAGAGAAAGCACTGGAGACTTCTAAGGTGGCCAGCAATGAGTCCAGACCTGAATCCCATAGAACACCTGGGAGAGATCTCAAAATGGCAGTTTGGAGAAGGCACCCTTCAAATATCAGGGACCTGGAGCAGTTTGCCAAAGAAGAATGGTCTACAATTCCAGCAGAGCATTGTAAGAAACTCATTGATGGTTACCGGAAGCGGTTGGTCGCAGTTATTTTGGCTAAAGGTTGTGCAACCAAGTATTAGGCTGAGGGTGCCAATACTTTTGTCCTGCCCATTTTTGGAGTTTTGTGTGAAATGATCAATGATTTGATTTTTGCTTCATTCTCTTTTGTGTTTTTTCCTTGCAAGCAAATTAAATGAAGATAATAATACCGAAGAATTTGTGATTGCAATCATTTTCAGGAAGAAACTGAGTATTATCTGACAGAATTGCAGGGGTGCCAATACTTTTGACCACCACTGTAATAGATAGATACTAGATAGATAGACAGACATGAGCCTCTTCACTGCCCTGGACCCCGGGGATATAGATATTAACCACTTCACTACCATAGACCAGTAGAGCAGAGAGAATACATATTAGACCACCAGGGAAATAGACCTCAGCAGCCTAATGCCAGGATCTCAGGGAGATTGCCATTAACCACTTCACCACCCTGGATCATAATGAATATTGACATCGGAGGGACCCCCGAGTCATCAGCAAGTTATCACCTATCCTTGAATTTATAGGACAGACCCTTTAATTGCCCCTTGGGGTATTTCTGGACACCTGCCCTGCACAGTGAAGCCCCCGCAGCCCCCAGTTCTCGCCCTATTCGCACACATATGGGGGGCCGGACGTCATGTATGTCAATTATGGTGCAGGGACAGATCAGTGATGTTCGGGTCGCCCCCCTCCCACAGCGGAACTTGTGGAGGCTTCACACGTCTTTAGTGATTAAAATAGATCCCCTATGTAATCCCCCCACCTCCACGGGAGAGACCCTTCATATCATAGCCACAATGTCACCGCTGTGCCCCATCAGCTGCAATCTGCTCTGCAATGCTAATTATTGGATGTATGTCCCTTTAAAATTTAGGACCCTCAGATTGCTTCTCTGCAGAGAGTAGGATTAGATACACAGCTCAGCAGACAGTATCACACAGGACAGGATTAGATACACGGCTCAGCAGACAGTATCACACAGGAGAGGATTAGATACACTGCTCAGCAGACAGTATCACACAGGATAGGATTAGATACACGGCTCAGCAGACAGTATCACACAGGAGAGGATTAGATACACGGCTCAGCAGACAGTATCACACAGGAGAGGATTAGATACACAGCTCAGCAGACAGTATCACACAGGAGGGGATTAGATACACGGCTCAGCAGACAATATCACACAGGATAGGATTAGATACACGGCTCAGCAGACAGTATCACACAGGAGAGGATTAGATACACGGCTCAGCAGACAGTATCACACAGGAGAGGATTAGATACACGGCTCAGCAGACAGTATCACACAGGAGAGGATTAGATACACGGCTCAGCAGACAGTATCACACAGGAGAGAGTTAGATACACGGCTCAGCAGACAGTATCACACAGGAGAGGATTAGATACACGGCTCAGCAGACAGTATCACACAGGAGAGGATTAGATACACGGCTCAGCAGACAGTATCACACAGGAGAGGATTAGATACACAGCTCAGCAGACAGTATCACACAGGAGAGGATTAGATACACGGCTCAGCAAACAGTATCACACAGTATAGGATTAGATACACGGCTCAGCAGACAGTATCACACAGGATAGGATTAGATACACGGCTCAGCAAACAGTATCACACAGGAGAGGATTAGATACACGGCTCAGCAAACAGTATCACACAGTATAGGATTAGATACACGGCTCATCAGACAGTATCACACAGGATAGGATTAGATACACGGCTCAGCAGACAGTATCACACAGGAGAGGATTAGATGCATGGCTCAGCAGACAGTATCACACAGGAGAGGATTAGATACACGGCTCAGCAGACAGTATCACACAGGATAGTATTAGATACACGGCTCAGCAGAGAGTATCACACAGGAGAGGATTAGATACACGGCTCATCAGACAGTATCACACAGGATAGGATTAGATACACGGCTCAGCAGACGGTATCACACAGGAGAGGATTAGATACACGGCTCATCAGACAGTATCACACAGGATAGGATTAGATACACGGCTCAGCAGACGGTATCACACAGGAGAGGATTAGATACACGGCTCATCAGACAGTATCACACAGGATAGGATTAGATACACGGCTCAGCAGACAGTATCACACATGGTGGGATTAGATACACGGCTCAGAAGACAGTATCACACAGGATAGGATTAGATACACGGCTCAGCAGACAGTATCACACATGGTGGGATTAGATACACGGCTCAGCAGACAGTATCACACAGGATAGGATTAGATACACGGCTCAGCAGACAGTATCACACAGGAGAGGATTAGATACACGGCTCATCAGACAGTATCACACAGGATAGGATTAGATACACGGCTCATCAGACAGTATCACACAGGAGAGGATTAGATACACAGCTCAGCAGACAGTATCACACAGGATAGGATTAGATACACGGCTCATCAGACAGTATCACACAGGATAGGATTAGATACACGGCTCAGCAGACAGTATCACACAGGATAGGATTAGATACACGGCTCAGCAGACAGTATCACATAGGATAGGATCAGATACACGGCTCGGCAGACAGTATCACACAGGAGAGGATTAGATACACGGCTCAGCAAACAGTATCACACAGTATAGGATTAGATACACGGCTCAGCAGACAGTATCACACAGGATAGTATTAGATACACGGCTCAGCAGAGAGTATCACACAGGAGAGGATTAGATACACGGCTCAGCAAACAGTATCACACAGGAGAGGATTAGATACACGGCTCATCAGACAGTATCACACAGGATAGGATTAGATACACGGCTCAGCAGACGGTATCACACAGGAGAGGATTAGATACACGGCTCATCAGACAGTATCACACAGGATAGGATTAGATACACGGCTCAGCAGACAGTATCACACATGGTGGGATTAGATACACGGCTCAGAAGACAGTATCACACAGGATAGGATTAGATACACGGCTCAGCAGACAGTATCACACATGGTGGGATTAGATACACGGCTCAGCAGACAGTATCACACAGGAGAGGATTAGATACAGCTCAGCAGACAGTATCACACAGGATAGGATTAGATACACGGCTCAGCAGACAGTATCACACAGGAGAGGATTAGATACACGGCTCATCAGACAGTATCACACAGGATAGGATTAGATACACGGCTCATCAGACAGTATCACACAGTATAGGATTAGATACACGGCTCAGCAGACAGTATCACACAGGATAGGATTAGATACACGGCTCAGCAGACAGTATCACACAGGAGAGGATTAGATACACAGCTCAGCAGACAGTATCACACAGGATAGGATTAGATACACGGCTCATCAGACAGTATCACACAGGATAGGATTAGATACACGGCTCAGCAGACAGTATCACACAGGATAGGATTAGATACACGGCTCAGCAGACAGTATCACACAGGATAGGATCAGATACACGGCTCGGCAGACAGTATCACACAGGATAGGATTAGATACACGGCTCAGCAGACAGTATCACACAGGAGAGGATTAGATACACGGCTCAGCAGACAGTATCACACAGGATAGGATTAGATACACAGCTCAGCAGACAGTATCACACAGGATAGGATTAGATACACGGCTCAGCAGACAATATCACACAGGATAGGATTAGATACACGGCTCAGCAGACAGTATCACACAGGATAGGATTAGATACACGGCTCAGCAGACAGTATCACACAGGAGAGGATTAGATACACGGCTCAGCAGACAGTATCACACAGGATAGGATTAGATACATGGCTCAGCAGACAGTATCACACAGGATAGGATTAGATACACGGCTCAGCAGACAGTATCACACAGGATAGGATTAGATACACGGCTCAGCAGACAGTATCACACAGGATAGGATTAGATACATGGCTCAGCAGACAGTATCACACAGGATAGGATCAGATACACGGCTCGGCAGACAGTATCACACAGGAGAGGATTAGATACACGGCTCAGCAGACAGTATCACACAGGATAGGATTAGATACATGGCTCAGCAGACAGTATCACACAGGATAGGATTAGATACACGGCTCAGCAGACAGTATCACACAGGAGAGGATTAGATACACGGCTCAGCAGACAGTATCACACAGGAGAGGATTAGATACACAGCTCAGCAGACAGTATCACACAGGAGAGGATTAGATACACAGCTCAGCAGACAGTATCGCACAGGACAGGATTAGATACACGGCTCAGCAGACAGTATCACACAGGAGAGGATTAGATACACGGCTCAGCAGACAGTATCACACAGGATAGGATTAGATACACGGCTCAGCAGACAGTATCACACAGGAGAGGATTAGATACACGGCTCAGCAGACAGTATCACACAGGATAGGATTAGATACACGGCTCAGCAGACAGTATCATACAGGATAGGATTAGATACACAGCTCAGCAGACAGTATCACACAGGATAGGATTAGATACACGGCTCAGCAGACAGTATCACACAGGAGAGGATTAGATACACGGCTCAGCAGTCAGTATCACACAGGATAGGATTAGATACACAGCTCAGCAGACAGTATCACACAGGATAGGATTAGATACACGGCTCAGCAGTCAGTATCACACAGGATAGGATTAGATACATGGCTCAGCAGACAGTATCACACAGGAGAGGATTAGATACAGCTCAGCAGACAGTATCACACAGGATAGGATTAGATACAGCTCAGCAGACAGTATCACACAGGATAGGATTAGATACAGCTCAGCAGACAGTATCACACGGGAGAGGATTAGATACAGTAGTTTAGCAGACAGTGTTACAAATTATAGACTTTGCATTTCACAAGATAGGTTTAGATACATCTGATCAGTGGACAATATCATATATAGGCTTAGATACCCTTGTGCCTTATTACAGTACCACTATAAGGATGTAGCTGTGAATACAATGCCGCACAGGCGGGGTCTTCTGATGGGGGTCACCTCTGTACCTGTGGAGGCATCAGGTCAGCAGCCCCCCAGCACAGCGAGACCCTCCTGCTGCACAGGACACACAGGGATGCTGCAGCCCCTGATACAGAGGAGGACATCACTCTGCCCATCTCCCCCAGCACTCTCAGGCTCCGGCATTGTCCCCCATTGTTCTGCCCCATTATCTGCAGCCTCTTTACTGCTCTTCTTCATCCACTTTGTTATTTCCAACCCCCTTCTGTTTTCTCCCCCATCCGGATCCATCACTGACTGTCCGCTCCGTGTCCACCCCTCCTGCCAGCCCGATCCCTGCACTGTCCTGTCATCTATTATCTATCTATATATCCCATATCTATCTATTATTTATCATCTATATACTTCTCAAAGTAGAAAATCAAAAGGAGACCTGTATCCCCCCTTATCTCTGTGCAACTATCTATCCAAAAGAAAGAATAAAAACAGGAGAAAGGAGAAAGCAGCTCCAGTCTCCAGGTCAGAGAACAGTAACCGCCATCATATAAGTCCATACAAGAAGGCAGCTCTCCAATAAGATGCAAATAAAAACCCTTTATTAATCTATCATCTAATATCAAAGTATCAAATTCAAAGAAGCTTTATTCACAGAACCAAATTCACATTAGTTTTGCCAAAGCAAGTAAGTGTACAATGGGGAATAGGGACTGTGGGGAAGATGGATAAGGACTATGGAAGTCTATGGCATAGCTACTTCTATCTCTCTATCGCATATATCCCCCTATCCCACATCTATATCTGATATCTGTTCACATCACATTTATATGAAAATGTATAAGAAAATAATGGAAATACTACAGGTGAAGAAATATGGTTCAATGTATAAATGATAGATAGATAGATAGATAGATAGATAGATAGATAGATAGATAGATAGATAATAGATAGATAGATAGATAGATAGATAGATAGATGATCGGTAGATAGATAATAGATAGATAGATGATAGATAGAAAGATAGATAGATAATAGATAGATGATAGATAGATAATAGATAGATAGATGATAGATAGATAATAGATAGATGATAGATAGATGATAGATAGATGACAGATAGATGATAGATGATCGATAGATAGATAATAGATAGATAGATAATAGATAGATGATAGATAGATGATAGATAATAGATAGATGATAGATAGATAATAGATAGATAGATGATAGATAGATAGATAATAGATAGATGATAGATAGATGATAGATAGATAGATAGATAATAGATAGATAGATAATAGATAGATAGATATGGGATAGATAGATAGATAGATAGATAGATAGATAGATAGATGATAGATAGATAGATAATAGATAGATGATAGATAGATAATAGATAGATAGATAGATAGATAGATGATAGATAGATAGATAGATAGATAGATAGATATGGGATAGATAGATAGATAGATAGATAGATAGATGATAGATAGATGATAGATGATCAATAGATAGATAATAGATAGATGATAGATAGATAATAGATTGATAGATAGATAGATAATAGATAGATGATAGATAGATAGATAATAGATAGATAGATAGATGATAGATAGATATGGGATAGATAGATAGATAGATAGATAATAGATAGATGATAGATAGATGATAGATGATCGATAGATAGATAATAGATAGATAGATAGATGATAGATAGATAGATAATAGATAGATGATAGATAGATGATAGATAGATAGATAATAGATAGATGATAGATAGATGATAGATAGATAATAGATAGATAGATAGATAGATAATAGATAGATAGATGATAGATAGATAGATAGATATGGGATAGATAGATAGATAGATAGATAGATAGATAGATAGATAGATGATAGATAGATAGATAATAGATAGATGATAGATAGATAGATAGATAGATAGATAGATAGATAGATAGATGATAGATAGATAGATATGGGATAGATAGATAGATAGATAAAAGATAGATGATAGATAGATGATAGATAGATATAGATAGATATAGATAGATAGATAGATGATAGATAGATATAGATAATAGATAGATAATAGATAGATAATAGATAGATAATAGATGTCCTCTCTTCTCCCAATGATCATACACTGTGGGGTAATAAGTTCCTCTCTGTGTCTCTGAGATCTCTGCGCTGCCTCTGAGGTCTCTGCTCTGCCTCTGAGGTCTCTGCGCTGTCTCTGAAGTCTCTGCGCGGTCTCTGAGGTCTCTGCTCTGCCTCTGAGGTCTCTGTGCTGCCTCTGATGTCTCTGAGGTCTCTGCTCTGCCTCTGAGGTCTCTGATGCCTCTGAGGTCTCTGCGCTGTTTCTGAGGTCTCTGCGCTGCCTCTGATGTCTCTGAGGTCTCTGCTCTGCCTCTGAGGTCTCTGATGCCTCTGAGATCTCTGCTCTGCCTCTGAGGTCTCTGATGCCTCTGAGGTCTCTGCTCTGCCTCTGAGGTCTCTGCTCTGCCTCTGAGGTCTCTGTGCTGTCTCTGATGTCTCTGCTCTACCTCTGATGTCTCTGCTCTGCCTCTGAAATCTCTGCTCTACCTCTGAGGTCTCTGCTCTGCCTCTGAGGTCTCTGATGCCTCTGAGGTCTCTGCGCTGTTTCTGAGGTCTCTGCGCTGCCTCTGAGGTCTCTGATGCCTCTGAGGTCTCTGCGCTGTTTCTGAGGTCTCTGTGCTGCCTCTGATGTCTCTGCTCTGCCTCTGAGGTCTCTGATGCCTCTGAGGTCTCTGCTCTGCCTCTGAGGTCTCTGATGCCTCTGAGGTCTCTGCTCTGCCTCTGAGGTCTCTGCTCTGCCTCTGAGGTCTCTGCTCTACCTCTGAGGTCTCTGTGCTGTCTCTGCTCTACCTCTGAGGTCTCTGCTCTACCTCTGATGTCTCTGCTCTGCCTCTGAGATCTCTGCTCTACCTCTGAGGTCTCTGCTCTGCCTCTGAGGTCACTGTGCTGTCTCTGATGCCTCTGAGGTCTCTGCTCTACCTCTGATGTCTCTGCTCTGCCTCTGAGGTCTCTGCTCTACCTCTGAGGTCTCTGCTCTGCCTCTGAGGTCACTGTGCTGTCTCTGATGTCTCTGAGGTCTCTGCTCTACCTCTGATGTCTCTGCTCTGCCTCTGAGATCTCTGCTCTACCTCTGAGGTCTCTGCTCTGCCTCTGAGGTCACTGTGCTGTCTCTGATGTCTCTGAGGTCTCTGCTCTACCTCTGATGTCTCTGCTCTGCCTCTGAGGTCTCTGATGCCTCTGAGGTCTCTGCGCTGTCTCTGATCTCTGGGTTTCTGCTCCATTACTTTCTTCCTCCACAACTTCTAGAAACATTAATATTCTCAGGTCCCAACAATCACATCTGATTCTGAGCTATAAAAAGTTCCCAAAACGTCTTCAGAAGTTTTGTAGAGAGAAGCAGCAGAGGAGGCACTCACCATGATGTCTGCAGCCCCAGACAGCTCAGTCCTGTGCAGGAGGGTAGAGAATCCCAGGGAGGGAGGAAGGCTCCTCCAATACTTCCAGGCAAATCCCAAACTCTACAAAACCTCCTGTAAGTCCCAGATAGAGGTGATACCAGCCAGGGAATGGAGTAGATCCAGGTCCAGAGAGGAGCAGCCTGTGCACCCTGCAGCCACCCAGCAGCACACCCAGCTGCACTGTGCTGTGGAGCAGGATCAGCCCCAGCTCTGCTGTTCTGCAGGAGGACGCTGCTGCCAGCTACAGGCCACTCTGCTGCTGCTGCTGCTGCTCAGGCTGGACCTGCTGCTTATATGCGCTGTCATTGGCTTTGATCACAGGAGTGATGTCAGGCCGCATTAACATAACAAAGGCTCCGGATTTGCAGCTACAAATGACTGTTTGATGTATTCAGTGAATGTGCGGATTCCTCAGCACCTCCTGCATCTGCAGCAGCAGCAGCAGCACAGAGGGAAGAGGCAATGAGCTGCAGGACAGCTGGGGGGAGACACTGCTGAGAGGGGGCTCCGGGGAGGAGAGCACTGAGGAGGTGCTGCTGAGTATTAGTGGGGGCTTCTGTGTCCATCTATAGGGATTAGGAGAAGCCAAGACTGAGAGAAATGGGGAAAGGGGGCAAATAACTGACTCTGGGGGAAGAAGCAATGGAGAAAGTCCCCAGGCAGCATCTTGTCTATGAATAGAGAGGAGCAGATCCCACAGGATGCAAGACATGAAAGAACAGGAGGCGTAATGATAAGAATAATAAATAAAAATACTAATACAAATTATAATAATTATTAACAATGATACTAATTATTAATAATGATAATAGTGCTAATAATAAATATTATTAAAAGCATAATAATTAGTAATAATGCATGTAAATATATATATATATAGCTGCTATATATAATAGATGAATGATATAGATTATAGATAGATAATAGATAGATAATAGATAGATAATAGATTATAGATAGATAATAGATAGATAGATAATAGATAGATAATAGATAGATAATAGATAGATAGATAGATAGATAATATATAGATAATAGATAGATAATAGATAGATAATGATAGATATATAGATAATAGATAATAGATAGATAGATGATAGATAGAGGGATAGATAATAGATAGATAGATAATAGATAGATAGATATATGTATAGATAAAAGATAATAAATAGATAGATATTAGATAGATAATAGATGGATGAATGATAGATGATAGATAATAAATAGATAGAAAAATAATAGATATATAGGAAATAGGTCGATAGTGATGGACAACAAATATATAATAAATATATGAGATAGATAAATAGACAGAAGATATGAGATAGAGATATATTTGAGATAGATATTACATAACATTTTTGCTATTTTTTTATCAATACAATATAATTAGCACAGTGTTTTTAAATAAATGTTTTAGTTTTTTCCATTGTTTTATTGTAATTATTGTTTGCTTTAATCAATATTATAATTCAATGTATTATTCTTATTTCTCTTTATTATATAAAGACAATATTGCTTCACAATGAATTAGGATTTGAGAACAATTTGATAGTGAGCCCCAATGGGGACGATGATGATGATGTCTGTAAAGCGCTGTGGAAATTATTGGTGCTAAATAAGTGAGCAAAATAAATGAATACATTTTCAAATATATATTATTTTTACTTATATTTCTTTATTGTCAACAAAATAATTTTGTGGGTTTTTTTTTTTACAAATGTATTAGCCAGTGATGTAAAGATTGCAATAAGTGTTCATTATCCTGCAGGACGGCACAGTCTATATACTTGTATACTTGTCTCGAAATCTGACATGATCTGAACGATTGTTTATTGGATCATAGTCACAACCAGTTTTACTAAACATTTCCATGAAAAATTCTCATACAGTCACTATAAATTATTACCATAGTACAATCATCAGGGTTTCAGATTTTGGGGTGGAATCACACAAACTGTTTGATTCAAAGAGTGGATAAAAAAAAGGAAAGTAATGACCTTCTGCTTTTTATCTTTTTTTTAACATCTACTACTGAATTTGGCATAGAAAAAAAAAACACATGGGTGATTTCATCTCTAGGCCTCCATCACACACACGCACAATTTTTAAAAAGTTTTTTTTAAAGTTTTGCAAAAGTTGCCATAAGTTTCAAGCAATTTTTGTAGTATTTTTTTACAAGATGTTTTACTGACGTTAACTTTGTTACATTAAAAAAGCGGGATTTATTTCAAATTTAAGTCCAGAAAGAAAACACTAAAAAAAAAAAAAAACGCCACTAATGCCCGAAAACACTACACAAACACCGAAAAAAAACAAAAGACAGCGTAGATAAATTACTACTCCCACTGCTTTTTCTTGGACCTGCGGAATTTTTGCACAGATTTGAGATGGAATCACACATGACGTTTTTAAGGCAGAGGGGATGTAGCTTTTTTTTCTCTATACTTCATCTTTTTTTTGTGTCCACTACTGGCTGTGCCTCAAAAAAAAAACTGCATAAAAAAATAAACTGTAAATGGTCATAAAAAAAAAATTCTATTATCATGAAGGCAAAATCACACGTGTCATATATGTAGCAATTTGTAATTATAGATTATAGACAAAGCCAAAACATGGATCTAATGAAAAGTATAAAGAATAGACTTGAAGTTATACCCATAGCTGGGATTGGCTCCAAAAACTATTTAAAAACACTCCCACAAAATCTGCATTTGTGTTAACTTATAGGTAGATACACCTTTTTTTTCTTTGTATTATAATAATAAATTTTTATTATTTTAAAATTTTTTTTTCATTTCTATTTTATTATTTTAGTATTATTTTACGTTATTAAATGTGTTATTTGCTACATTATATTTATTATTTTTATTATTTTTTATTTATTAATGTTATTATAAGTGTCATTAGATTGTCACATTTTTATTCTTATTGTTTTAATTCTATTTATTTATTTATTTTGTTGTAACATTGCTTTTTTATTACTATGTTCTTAGTACTTTTTGAATCATTTTCACATCACAATTGTTTTTTCCCCCCTTTTTTAAAAAAAATCTTTATATGTTTTATGAGAACTTTTTAAAGCTTCTTCAGCTCCAAATTACCCAGAAGTAATTTCAGGCATATTTCGCTGTGAACATGAATCATTATTCATTTGTTATTTAAAGGGAAGTACAGTCCTATAAGGAGGTGATTATATCACCTACAGGGCTGTGTTCACACATAGTTTTTGGAGGAGTTAAAAAAACAAAACAAAAAATAAAACTTTTCAAATGGAAGCCAATTCAGGAAACGCTTCTTTTTCGTGTGGGAATTATTGGTGAAGTTTTTTATTTACCAAAAAGTTTTTGAAAAAGTTTTGGAAAAGTTTTCTCCGGAATCATTTATTGCAGCCGTCTGATTGGACAGTGCCTCGTTTTCACCAGTTTCCATTTCAAAGAAGTCACCTTCATTTTTTTTTTTCCCACTGAGCATTTTTCAAAACATCATCAGGGAAAAAAAAAATTACTTATAAAACTTTTCATATGAACAGCAACAATAGGAATATGAGTTTTCTAAGCGTTTTTTTTTTATTTTTGTAGGACGATTTTGGAGTGGAATTTCCCCAAGAAACTCTTAAAAAACCCACTCCATGTAAACATAGCCTAAAGCCGATCAATACTTTGGTGTCCCTATGAAAAGCCTGAACTGCCAGCCCACGTGACAGGAAGTGTTATCATAGTAGAAGAGGACCCGCATTCATTGAGCCGTGTAAATTCAAGCTTACAAATAAGCAATCAGATGCAATTTTTTTTTTCCCATGACAAAAGGTAGGGGGAAGGGCAGGCATTAAAAATAAATCCCATTAAGGGAGCATAGTCCCTTTAAGATTGATTTAAAATACAAGTGTCAATAAGTTCTTAAAGGGCCCAAGCGCCAATAATGGGGAATCTATTCTTAGTTTTACGCAGGTCCCGTGCATGAGTCATAAAGAGATAAAGTGATTTGTCCAAGGTCATCAGTGGCTGACACTTAAGTGGCGGTCTATTAAAAAGGAATCAACATAAGTACATGATCCACTAAAAGGCATCACTGCTTGTCAGGAGGAAGAGTGCAGACAGCAGAGGGTGGGAGGGAAAGCAAGAAATGAAAAAAATGTTGCTTTCCACTCTTCCTTTTTGCACTGCCTTTATACATGTCAGTTATCACTGGGGCTCTCGCATTTTATTCATGCACCAGGAAGATTAGGATGAACAAGGTAATGCATTGCTTTTCTAAATGCAAGTGCAAAAAATAAATAATATAGGAAAGAAAACTTTGCAGAAATAGCGGTGTCGCCTATAAAGCCCCCTCCACTATGGGTCGTTTAATGTTTAACCGCGAAGGATATTAAAAAAAAAAAAAAACAAGTGAATCCGGATTTACTGACCTCAGACTATAGAGAAACGCATTTCAAGGCCGACGCTGATCCAATATGCAGCTTGCAGACGGCCGGCGACCTTTGTATTTTGCAAATGGCAGCAAAGTGTCTCCTGGTAAAACCCTAATTGCCGGTTAATGATTTGTCATTTACATCTGGGGCCATACAGCAGGAATAGGGAGGGAGCTGCGTACATGTTACGGTGGTGAATATACATGGCGTATTTATTAATGTCCAGCTAGTCAGTGTTACTTTGTATCATGTGGTTGCATCAGTATCCCACCCTCACCCCCCAAAACTATACAAAAAGGGAAGCAGATTTGTGATGGACAGAAAAGAGCTGCACCAGTAGGCGACCAATAGAGGGCGCTATGGATATGCTTCCACTATAGGATTTGCGAGTGATCCCTTTACACCAGGCTGCTGCCTATATGGCTATGGCACGGAGCAGAGCTGAATATACTATTAATGTTACCTGCGGTGCTACAGCAAACTACAGCATGGGTTGTATAAAATGACAGACTCGGCTCTGCCACATCAGCTTTACTACATCTGTAGATCTGTGTCCATTTACTATAGGGCTATGTTCACACATTGCGTTTTTTTATGCAAGTTTTCAGCTGCGTTTTACAGTACCAGCAAAGCCCAAATCTTGGATTTTGTTTGATCAGTATTTTGTGCTTTGCATGTCACTTCTTTCAGCGTTTTTCACCCATTGGAAGTAATGGGTGGTGAAAAAAACGCTGAAAAAAACGCACCAAAAATGCAGGTGTCAGTTTTTTTCAGCTTTTTTGGTGCAGAAATGTGATGAAATAGAATGAAATTTATTTTTTTTTACACTGAACTTTATGTGCATTCATAAAGAGACAAAAGGACAGTGAAAAAAAAAACGCAGCAAGAACCAATAAAAATCCTGAACAAACTTTCCTGGCAACAGATCATATTTTGCTGCAGAAAAAAAAAATGCTGAAAAAACGCAATGTCTGAACATAGCCTAAGGTCTGAGGGTTTTTTAGTCGCTGACAGTTGATCACCAATAGCAGCAGCTCATTGCTGAGGTTACCGGCCACCTATGCACAGTGGTGTAACTAGAGCAAAATTTGGACCTGGGCCCCCACCTGCATGTTGTTCAGATGTTCAGACCCCTGTAGCATTGTAGATCCTATAAAGTCATACGTGTTCACTCCTCATGTAATAATGTCCTTAAGCCTGGGTCCTTTCCTGGTATAATGCCCCCCATCCTGGTGTAATGTCCTCCATCCTTGGCCCTTTCCTGTTATAATTCCCAACATCCTGGTGTAATGTCCTCCATCCTGGGCCCTTTCCTGGTATAATCCCCCCATCCTGGTGTAATGTCCTCCATCCTTGGCCCTTTCCTGGTATAATGCCCCCCATCTTGGTGTAATGTCCTCCATCCTTGTCCCTTTCCTGTTATAATTCCCAACATCCTGGTGTAATGTCCTCCATCCTTGTCCCTTTCCTGGTATAATGCCCCCCATCCTGGTGTAATGTCCTCCATCCTGGGCCCTTTCCTGGTATAATGCCCCTCATCCTGGTGTAATGTCCTCCATCCTGGGCCCTTTCCTGGTATAATGCCCCCATCCTGGTGTAATGTCCTCCATCCTGGGCCCTTTTCTGGTATAATGTCCCCCATCCTGGTGTAATGTCCTCCATCCTGGGCCCTTTCCTGCTAAATGCGCCCCATCCTGGTGTAATGTCCTCCATCCTGGGCCCTTTCCTGGTATAATGTCCCCTATCCTGGTGTAATGTCCTCCATCCTGGACCCCTTCCTGGTATAATGTCCTCCATCCTGGTGTAATGTCCTCCATCCTGGGCCCTTTCCTGGTATAATGTCCCCTATCCTGGTGTAATGTCCTCCATCCTGGACCCCTTCCTGGTATAATGTCCTCCATCCTGGTGTAATGTCCTCCATCCTGGGCCCTTTCCTGGCATAATGTCCCTCATTTCAGGTCCCTTCCAGTAATAATATCCTCTGTTCTTCTCCAACACGTTAAAAAGAAATAAACGATTCTTCTTAACTTCCCCTGCTCTGACGACGTGCGGCATGCTCTTCTACAGCAAAAGCCAGCAGCTGACTTCGTCATGCCCGCCACTGGCAGCGCTTGTGACGGGCACACCGATATCAGCTGATGGCCTCTGATGGCATGTATTGCAGTGCAGAGACCTGTTGAATCTTAAGACATTGTAGCTGAATGTGCGTCCAAAGACGCACATCCAGATGAAATAGGTGCTGGCGTTGGCGGGCCCCTCTTCCACATGGGCCCTGTCGCAGTCACATCCTCTGTGACTGCAATCGTTACGCCACTGCCTCTGCAGTCTGTCAGCAGTGATCGGTCTCCCAATCAAGGAGTCCAGTGCTTACAAGCTCATTGCGGTACAGCTTGTAAGCGCAGCTCTGAGATTGTTTCAGTCCCCCTGGAGTCAGTTTTCTTTGCAGCTTTGAATGTTGAGATGGGAATGAAGACCAGCACAGAGAACCCGCATATTTTGGGGGTCTGACTATCCCTCTTCCATCTGAAAAATGCACATTCTCTCTCCATGTCTGCTGGTGGAGTGGCAGAGTTCTTTGATAGTGTTCCAGGTGTGTCTTCCCTGCGGCTCCCCTTTCCCAAGTCACATGGAGAGAAGGAAGCTGCAGCTGCATCCCCCCTTTCTCCTCTCCTCTATGTCTTCTGTTTACTGTAAGATACTAGATGGACTTTTTAGTGACTGAGGAGTTTTGTGAACATTTGCAGCGATCCTATAGTCCGCATGTGAACCTGATCTATGATGGGTACATTAAGATGTGGCTACTACTCATGGTTCCCCCATTAATGGTTG
This sequence comes from Phyllobates terribilis, assembly GCF_046119375.1. Lineage (NCBI taxonomy): Eukaryota > Metazoa > Chordata > Amphibia > Anura > Dendrobatidae > Phyllobates > Phyllobates terribilis. The sequence goes on from NW_027362762.1 coordinate 46,347,376, forward strand.
GGTCCCTCTGGATTCTCTTTGACTCTGATTTCTTTATACTGATCTTCCATTTCTGCTTTCTGTCTTATTACTAAAACTGTCTTCTCCAATTTATTCTCCTTATAGGTTAAAAATAAGACAAGTCTCCAGTCTTAACATAGTGTCCCAACAGGACAACCCCTTTAAGAAAGCTAAAGAACAATCAACATGGGATTCATTATCACCTACCACCCAGCATTTTCCAACTCTGCCCATCCTTCTGCCATCTGTAAATGAACCTTCTCTCTCTCCATGTCTGATGAGTAGGCGGAGTCTTCCTAGTGTGAGCACTCAGCCAATCAGATGTGTCCTCCCTGCTGCTCCTCCTCCTCTCTCACAAGCTACAGGGAGAGAGAGAAACTGCAGCTGCATCCCCCTCCTCTCCCTTCCATTTACTGTACTATACTAGATGGACAAATCTCATACATTCACATGTGCTACTGATCTATGATGAGCACTTTAAAGTGTTGGTACTATTCATGATTCCCCTTTTATTAGCATATCTCCAGAGAGTTCTAACTTCTGTTTGGATCCTTTAAGCTTCTCATTGACCCATATTTCTTGTCTCTTGTCATCCACTTCTCCTTTCTTCTCCAACTCCTTTTGGAAAACTAGATAATAACTGATATGGGAGTCATTATAACCTACCATCCAGCTTTTCCAGGCTCTGCACATTTTCTTTCCATGTCGACTCAGTGAGCAAAGTCTTTTTATGTCAAGTAGTCAGAGCCAATCAGATGTCTCCTCCCTGCTGCTGCTCCTATTCCCCATTCACAGAGGCAGAGAAAGAAAAACTGCATCCCCCTCATCACTATTTTCAATTTATTGTAATATACTAGATGGTGTTACACACCTGTCCCAGATCTAGGCTCTGTTCCCTTCACCCTGGTTCACTAAACTTTTTGATCTCCATGTCCAGCTTTGCAAGTGGTCCAGCGTGCACATCATCTACATTGGCCTATACAAGACCTCCCAAGACACACACCTGTGTCTTGGTATTAGGACTTTTAGTTTGTCTCTGCTGCATGTCTGCCTGCATATTTCAGTATCTCTGCCACCTGTCTGTGGTCTCCCAGATGTCTCCTGTTTGCCTGTGGCTTCAAGTACCTCTGCTGCCTGTCTGCAGTCTCCAGGATGTCTCCTGTGTGCCTGCAACTTCTAGTACCTCTACTACCTGTCGGCAGCCTTCTGGATGTGTCCAGTCTTCCTGCGGCTTCCAGTAGCTCTGCTACCTTTCTGCAGTCTCCAGAATGTCTCCTGTCTGCCTGTGGCTTCTAGTACCTCTACTACCTGTCTGTGGTCTCCAGGATGTCTCCCGTCTGCCTGTGGCTTCCAGTACCTCTGCTACCTGTCTGCAGTCTCCAGGATGTCTGCCTGCAGATTCTAGTACCTTTTCTACCTGTCTGCAGCCGTCTGGATGTCTCCGGTCTTCCTGCGGCTTCCAGTAGCTCTGCTACCTTTCTGCAGTCTCCAGGATATCTCCTGTCTGCCTGCAGCTTCTAGTACCTATACTACCTGTCTGCAGCCGTCTGGATGTCTCCAGTCTTCCTGCGGCTTCCAGTAGCTCTACTACCTGTCTGTGGCCTCCAGGACGTCTCCTGTCTGCCTGTGGCTTCTAGTATCTGTACTACCTGTCTGTGGCCTCTTGGATGTCTCTGATCTGCCTGCGGCTTCCAGTACCTCTGCTACCTGTCTGTAGCTGTCTGGGTGTCTCCGGTCTTCCTGCGGCTTCCAGTAGCTCTACTACCTGTCTGTGGCCTACAGGACGTCTCCTGTCTGCCTGTGACTTCTAGTACCTCTACTAGCTGTCTGTGGCCTCCTGGATGTCTATGATCTGCCTGCGGCTTCCAGTACCTCTGCTACCTGTTTCCCACGTGTTCATGTGATTACTGCACTGACGCCCATGGCCCGTATGCCAACCGAACCTTGGGCTTCAAAATATCCACCGCACCCAGTGAGCCTAACAGATGGACAAAGTCTCATATATTCACATGTGCTGCTGATCTATGATGGGTATTTTAAAGTGTTGGTACTATTCATGATGAATATATTCTGGTTGGGTCCTTTGGGCTTTTCCTTGACCCTATTTTGGCGATTGCCTCCATCCATCTTAAGCCTTGTCATCTGCTTCCTTGTGAGTTCAGCCGTCTTCTCCAATGTCTTCTCCCGACTGGTGGAAAATAAGACAAAGCTTCATTCTGATGATAGTAATTACTGGTGACTGATAATTTATGTGAGTAATATCTCTTTAAATATTGACAGATCTCCTCCTGACCTTTGTATATGGGCCCGGACTACCTACGAGGCCGCAGGGCTCCACAAAGCCATGCTTTATCCTGGAGACCATCTGTCACAGCAGGGACTTTCTAGTCTCCGAGTTATAAACCATCACTGGGGTCACCTTCTGGAGAAGTTGTCGGCCTCTTGGAGCCTTTTAGTCTTTATGACTTGTTACAATGTAACACAAGTATTTCATATGTGGTCACATGTCACCAGGGTCCGTGTCATCAGTCCCAGCGCTGAGCTCCATCCAGTGGGGGTTGTAGTAGATTTCTGGAATAATAGAATTGGAATATTTGTAGGACGGACATTTTTCTTATCCACGGAGGATTTGGAGGACGATGAGCTGAAATGCAAAAATATATGTTTTCTCTTTCCTATAGCTAGGAGAAAAAAAAAAAGTTAACTTTCTGGTTAAAACTTGCCACGAAAGCTGCTGATTGTAGAAAAGTCAATTTCCATAAGATCAGCACATTTATTTTCTGAAATACTCTGTGCTGCTGGGAGGCCCTTCTACTTTCGAGATAAAACTCAGCCTCTCAATTGTCCTGTCACATCCAGTAGTGTATAGATCATTACTGGCACCCATAAAGCCAGATATACGTAGCACTCTTCTGAAATACTCTGTTCTGCTGGAAGGACCCTGCAATTTTCCATTATTTGTCAACCAATCCTTCCAATATTCTGCATTATTCTCCTTACATCAAGACAAAGCCACTGATCACATAGTCCAAACCTCAACCCAAAAGCGGACAGGTCGCTGCCCTTCACAAGATCAGCACATTCCTCTCCTGAAATACTCTGTGCTTCTGGGAACCCTGGTGTTCCTACTAGATAACTGAGGCAGTGATTACCCGTTGATTCTGTTCTCGTCCTCACATTGCCCCAGGACTGGACAGATCAATGGCTACTGATGTGTCCAGCACTTTTGGTCACAGTAGATGATCCATTTTCTACCTGAAACGCGTCGTTCCTCCAGAGATGTGGAGGAATTCAGGTTGTGTCAATAGCTGTGATATATAGATGCAATCATACGGACTGTATAATAGTTGTTACCCCAAGACCCGTGTTTCCTATTATGTCTCTACGTGTCGTAAATTCTACCGTCTTATCCGGGAGACGTCTCCTCCATACACATTTACCAATTATCCGATTGCACATTTTAAACATCTGCCGGATTCCTGGAGGTTTTTTCCATCTTAATTGGGACGTTACTGTGCGCCAAAATTGCAATTTTCGAAATAGTTGGATCTTATCGGATCTCCGTGACACAAGTCGTAAATTCACACTTTGCGGTCTCTGTGGTTCAGGACGAGCAAATCCGAAGGTAATTTTTTCCTGATAATTCAATTAAATATTGAGTTTATCCATTCGGCAGGTGGATGATGTCTTCCAAATGTTCCAGGCCAAGAGTGTTTGGCTTTAGATCTAATGCTTAGAGAATCGGAGAAGCTTCTGGGACGGGATGCGAAATCTCTAAGGCTGGGCTCCTATGTATTAGATGTATCCGGGTGAACCAGACACAAATGATTAAATATTGCACACATTGCCAGAAAAATAATTCAGCTGTCGGACATTTGTGAAAGCACCCCGCCACCGAACCATCAGCACTGATGGCTTTCAGTCACTTAGGAGGTCAGTGTCTGGTCGCTTTTCTGACCCTTCATCGCCTTTTGGAGTATGGATTCATGTCATGTGTATGGTGCATTTACCTGGTTGGAGCCACCAGACCCATTTTTGGAACCAGAGGGTCAAGTGCTTTTTTATGATCCAACATGAAAAGAATGTTGACATGAGAAAGTAGACTACTTATTACCATTGTTTTCTTGGGTAGCCCCAAGCAAGAGCAACCCATCCATGAAATCAAGAAATTGTCTCAACCTAAGTTGGAGGTGTCTATAATGGAGGGTAATCTAAGGAGTACGCTTTGTTCTTGCTGGTGTAGGGAGTCTTATAGGACATGAAAAGCTCCCTGGGAAAAAAAAAAATGCATGAAAATTAGTTCTCCAGGAAGGAGTCTCTCTAGGGCCAACTATTGTTACACACCTGCGCCAGTTATCCCGAGCTCTGCTCCCTTCCCCTGCGTCACCTGCCCTCTGTTGTGCTCCACGTTAGGTTTTACAAGCTGCCTGGAGTGGATCAATGACATCATCTCCCTAGACCTATTTAAGGCAATTTAGACACACACCTGTGTCATGGAACTGAGACTCTAGACTTCTAGGTTTGATGTGTTCCACCTTCCATGCATACGGTGCTTTATTTGCTTTCATCCCTGCTGGATTCCAGTTCATCCATCATGCTGCTCCTGAGATTCCTGTGTGTGCCAAGTCCTCACTGCCCACGTTCCTTCCGGTTTGCTGCTTCAGCACCCAAGATTTGTGTGTGCTCCCCGACCTGAGGCGTAGAGGATCCACCTCACCAGTTGAGTTAGTGGTAGTTTAATTGTTGGGCGAGAGCCCTTTGACAGAAGTCTAGGGTGCACTATTGCTCCTGGTGATTATTGTGGTTCATAATGTGCATGGGAGGATACCGATGTATCTGAAGGAAACCGGCGCAAACATGAGGACAACATGCAGGCTCCATTTAGATGTCTGTTAGATCCAAACCCATAACCCCAGTGCTGCAAGTCAAAGGTGCCAACAACTGAGCCACCAAGAACTAGAGAGACAGCAGGGTAAGGTTCCTGTTAGATAATGGTAATTGACCGCTCATCGAATATTGGATATGTCCTTCTTTATGATCCTCAGAGTGTCAACGTTGTACTGTAGGGACATCCAATGCTGCCATATGGTGATTTCCTTTATGAGATTTTTCATTCTTCTTGGTTCTTGAAGACCTTCCTAAGCTTCATCACTGTTCCTTGGTATTTATCTTCCATTTCTTGAATATCCTTAAGTTTGCCCCAGCTGCACCAGATTGTTTTCATTTTATCAATCGCAATCTGATGCCCAATAGTAGTCTCAGTCACTACTTTTTTATTAGAGGGGTCACTAAAGGATAAAGATTGGGATGTACTACATGGTCAAGTCTAATCCTTAAGCATAAAACTTATACCAGGACTTATTTTTTTCTTCTGATAGAAACGTACCTGACGGAAAGAAAAGGGACTAGGCTAGACTTCGAGATAATTTTTGTGTTATTTGAGGCCATAGGAAAAGGTTAGAGACAGAGATGGGTAGATCAATTTTCAGGACTTCAGTAGCCTGGCCGCTAGACTGGAATCTTCTGGGATCTCTACCACGGCTTTTGCTTAGTCAAAATTGGCTAATCAATAGAAAATGTCATGCCAGCTTGGCTAATCAAAAGCTGTGCCGGGGATCCCGGAAGTTAAGAGATTTGCGAGTCTTCTATACACCAGCCAAAGACTACTGACCCGGACCATGGAATGGAGACCAGTGAATCGATCCACCCATCTCTAGAGATATATAGAATACACTCGTACATGTGAATCTCTCTTCAAACTTATGAGATTTCAGTGTTTAGTTGATAAAGATTTATTAACAGGTTAACAGTGTAGCTCCCTACACGTTTCATCTCCCAGAACTGGAGCCTTTCTCGGATAAATTAATGGTGTAATACATCCGAGGCAGGTTCCGGATCTGAGAACTGAAACACGTAATGATCTACACTGTTAACCTGTTTTAATAAATCTTTATCTACTAAACACTAAAGTCTTGTAAGTCTGAAGAGAGATTCTTATGTCAGCGCCTGTAAGCAGTTCTGCTATATTCTATATAAGAAAAGGTTAGTCAACTAGTAGATTAGGATTAGATCCACCAGTGCTACAAAAGTTGACGAGGGTATGAACGTTCCATAAATATATCTTCCAGGAATGGTCATTGTGACGTTCTGATAAGACTATCAGACTTCTACATACTTTGCTCTCTTCTTGTAATTGATACTGTAATGTTGTGTGTCTGGGAAACTCAATTTTGGCTCTTGAGAACAGTATCAATAGGGTTTCTTAATGTCCTGGCTTCTGTTTGGGTCTCCTCAATGAATGCTGTTGTTATCTCCATCCAATTCAGATGTCCTCTTCTCCTTCAACTCATCTGAATATTCCTACCTCATATTAATCATTTTGACATTGGACTGTGGTTCATTGGGTTGACCAGAACCTATCACCACTCATAGGTTATTTGAGAATCAACCCATAAGAAATAAAAAATCTGGTAAGAGATTGGTTCCAAAGTCACCTCTAATTGGGGTGGTCTTCCCTTAGGATCTATCATTGTGTCACAGCCAGGGCAAGTCTTACATCCTCAGAAGTCTTAAGAGGTCCCAATGGTTTATTAATGATGACCCTTACACCATCATATTGTGGTCAATAAGGAAGTAGATAAAACAATGGTCAAAAAGGAAGAGGACATCTCCTACTGTTACCCTTAAATACTTTGGAATTAGGGAAGCCCACCATCAATGAATATGAACATACTCTCTTCTTTCCATGAATAAACAATTTGGTCATTCCAAGAACTATTTGCTTCTAAACCTCGGAGGATTTAAATTCTACACAAAGACAGTTGATACATACATGATCGGTGAGGGTCCAACCAATGGGACCTTCAGCGATTTCAAGAATGGGGTTCTTGTGTCGTGCATGAATTAGAACTGTAGTAATTCTTCGTGACCATTGCTCCATTGACTGGTCACACATGAGCACTACCACCCCCAAAGATCCATAAAAGTGAATGGTCACGTATCCACATCTCATATCCAAGGATGTAAAAAACCCTAATCTGATATTCAGATGAAGGTTGATGGGCAATTTTCCTTTAAATATGCTACTTGAGGTGACATTATTGGACAATGCCAATTGCGATGGTCAGGTACTGAGAATGACCAAAAGAGCAATGGAGGACGGCATGGTCCTGGTCCACGAAGAGGTCAGTAACAGGTGATGCTCTTACCACACAACTTAGGAATGATTACCGCATCCGTGAGGTTACCATCGACTCCAACTGGAATTGCCCTTTAAATGGAGAAAAAAATTTCCGGGCAAACTATGACTCCATTTATGGTTGGAGACTGGGTCAGACATGATAAAATGCTGTCATTAGTACAAATTATTGTACGTCTAGCAGAGCTCAGATCCCCTGCCATAGAGTGATGTTCCTGGTACTTGTCTCAGACTAAAAATAAAGATAAAGGCGGGCTCAGGAGTGGAGGCATCACTCGCCACTTCTTACAGCAGACAGCGCTAATCTCTTTCAGAGAAGCTGTGATTTACAGATTAATGCTGACTGCTGCGCACAGTGGATTGGGACTGGGGGAGGGGTGTGCAGCCGCCACATTTTTAAAAAATGGCAAAAGCATAATAGCATAGAATAACATTGTGAAACACTCACCATATCTTTGATACATATATTGTTCTGGGTTTATAATTCTATGGTACCAATTTTCCAAAAATTGGCAAATTTTTTTTGAGTTAAAATTATACTGTCAAATGTTAGGGCCTTGATCAGTCATGACATGGGAAATTCTAAGTACGTCCTGTGAGACAGACCTCGATTATAAGTCATGCCATGCAATAAATGGCGCTATAATAATAAATAATAATAATAGTATCAGGACTATGCAAGGGGGGGCATCAAAGCTAAGCCAAAATGGAACTCTTTTCTGGTGTAGGTTCTTGGCCACTGACAACCACAAACTACATACTACCTTTCTTTTCGGACGACGCTTATCTTCCACATGCTATGTTTTTGGAAAAATACCTCTACTTTGGAGGGGCACAATGTGGTGCCAAGCTTTGGGGTTTTTGTTTTAACGGCTTCCGGCTTGATCTGGAGCCATGGCGACTTAATGGATGAACACTCTGTAGGAAGATCGATCTTGTGCAGCCTAGATAGGTCCACTAGGGTCTTCTCCGCTGTTACCTTGATTGTATCAAGCCATCGGCTCTTCCTCTACGCCTTCTTTTCATCCGACCATGATTGTCCTTCTCCAGTGTTTTCTCTCTTCCTATGATGTGTCCAAGGTATGCAGATGGCCATAATTATTGCAGTAGACAAGGTAGGAAACAATGGATGCGTGGATAGCACAAAGTACATTATTCAAACCTAGGGAAATTATCAAGTCTAATAAACACGTGAGAATGGATTACAAGATTCAGGATGAGTATATTACAAATAGCCTAAAGGGTTCAAGATCTGCTTAATTTATTTTGTAGACTTGCTTGTGGAGCTGCAAGTTTAGAGCTTAGTGGGTGTTCCCTAGGAAGCTGCTAACCTCTCCCACTTCCTTCATTAAATCATCTAGTTTAGGTTAAAAAAACATATGTTTGGTTTATTAATCATTACAAAACGTCAAAAGATAGGGAAAACAAACCATAGTAGGTAGTCATCAATTTCTAAAGGGGTAATATGGTTTTCCCAGATCCAAATATGATCGTAAAACTAAAGGGTTTGTTTTTTGGGGACGCTACCTAAGAGGTTCAGGTTGTGCTATGCCAGTGATAAATTCTGTATTGCTTCATTTCGGTTTATAGACTTACTAGTGAAGCTGCAGATTCAGAGCTCTGTGGGTGTTACCTTTGAGGCTGCTCTCTTTCTCCCTCTTCATTTTCTCAATGGTCTACTTTAACCTAAATCTTACAAGGCATTGATTCAGAGCAAGCTACAATAACCCTCTCGGAGGTAATCATCAATTGTAAGGTTTAAAATATATCTTCCCAAATATTTGTTTAGCGATGTTGTCTAAGAGGTTCCAGATGTGCGTTACCTTGAAATAATTCAGCATTGCTTAATTCACTTTATGGACTTGCTTGTGGAGCTACAGGTTCAGAGCTCGGTGAGCTTTCCCTGTGAAGCTGCTCATTCTCCTTCTGCCTTCTTTCAATGGTCTAGTTTAAAATGAAAAAAAAGATAGCTGTACTTAAACTAATGTTTATAAAGTGTTGATTGAGAGGAATGTAAAACAACCCATAGAAGCTACTAATTACTTGTAAAGGGTACAATTTCCTTGGCTCCAAATATGGTCATGAAAATATAATTTTCTTTGGAGAGGTTGTCTAAGAGACTTCCTTGTGGAGCTGCAGGTTCTGAATTCAGTGGGCGTTCCCATGACCTATGCCAACCATCAAAATGAAGATATTTTAAGATACCCTTTAATTGTGTTTTTTTTTTCCTGGAATAGGCACTAGATATCTTCAATTATGAGGTGAGTGAAGTCGTAACAAAATCTCACTGAGACTTGATTTTGAAATTATGAGTTCTTGCAAAGTTTTCTTTTGTGACAGCGTTGTAATAGCATGTACATATAATGCAATAAAAGTATACAATCTAAGGTTCCTGCTTAGTGTAAGATACAAATTACATTATAGATTAAGATCATTGAGTGTTTTGCAATTTTTGTACTTTTTTTTTTAGATGATTGAAACATTTTTTTGAAATAAAAAAATGGATATACATATAATAATAATAATAATAGTATTTTTTTTTACAGAAAATTGTGTGCTTTTGTTCTAGCCTGCGAACTGATTTCTGAAGACACTACAATAAAAAGTGCCTAAGCACAGTAAGGACAGCAAATTTAATTGCATGGGCTTTGATTGTCTTAAGGTGACCATACACCTTAGATAACTGTTGACTGAAAGCTTGTTTAGCCAGAACCTATTTCTCCAGATCTGCTCGTGCACATGAATGTTTGGATCAGCCGAGTGTTCATGTGTTCTCTATGGGGAGAGAACACATACTAAAAGAAAACTGGTCTCAAGGTCAAACGTGTCCAGCTTTTGCTCTTATGTTATTCACACTACTCCCCTGAGTATTGCGTTTTTTGTCTTTTATTTAAATCTGCCATGAGGTTCAAGAGATATGGGCCTTCTTATTATGTACTAATTTTTCTGAACTTTACAAGGGCAGGTGGCTCACAAGTTAATAATGGAGACAGGACCCTGAATAAGAATTAGCACTAAATAAAAAAGGCCCATATATCATATGGCAGATTTAAAAAAAAATAGAATACTCAGGGTAGGAGCAAGAACAAAATAAGTAAAAAATGTAGTCAATTTTGACCTTTTGACGGGTCCTCTTTAAACTGCTACCAGAGCCCTGTTGTCCAGGCTTTTCTGCCCAGAGAATTAAACAATCCAGCAGTTTGAAATTGGTAAAAAAAAATAATTATGCTCACCTTGCCCTAGAACACAGCTAGCTTGCACTTATCCAGTCTATAGTCTTCATATTACTCTTCAGCACCTCTGATACTTACTAGGCATCACAAGGGATCATCATGTCCGTCGCTGTGAGAAGCTGGCCTTGTTTTAAATACTATTGGACTAATGCAGACTTTTTCCAGCACGGAGCACCTGTTACGTCAATCCTATTGCTGTGTTTTAGTAGACATTCGCTTGCTCGTCAGTTCAGCCTCAGAAATTAAATGTTTCCAATCAGTGACAGTGAGCAAAGGAAGACGTGCAGGCCGAATCTTATGCATACTTAAGGCCAGATCCAAGATTGGTAATCAAGGAAAGCCATTATTCTTATTAGTATCTCAGGAACCTCAAGCTATTGTTCTAACAGTCACTAGTCCCATTGTGTGAATGGTAATAGTAGACCTACCGGAGCCGTCACCACAGCGGGTCTCACATGCAATCCCAGGTGAAGGGCTTAATAATAATAATAATAATTTTTATTTTTATAGCGCCAAAACAAATTTTAGGGGGGACTTATACAGACAATACAGAATAAGCATATTTCATATGGAAAGGAGTGAGGGCCCTGCTCGCAAGCTTACAGTCTATGAGGAAATTGGGGAGACACAAAAGGTAGAATGTACATATATTGTATAATGCAGCCTTGATATACTAAATAGGATAAATAATACATGGACTGGTCGCCAGCCAGTATGTGTACAGTCCTGATCGAGGCTATTATGTGCATGGTTGGTATGAACCTGAAATTGAAGAAGATTTTAATATGGGGGAAAACTGGGACGGACAGATAGTGTGTGGAGGCGATACGCCAGTCTAAAGAAATGTGTTTTTAGGGTTCGCTTGAAACTGTGGGTATTGGGAATTAATCAAACTGTCCTGGGTAGTGCATTCCAAAGAATTGGCACAGCACGCGAGAAATCTTGGAGACGGGAGTGGGAAGTTCGGATTATGGAGGATTTTAGTTTTAAGTCATTGGCAGAACGGAAGGCACGTGTAGGGTGGTAGACTGAGACAAGGGAGGAGATGTAGGGGGGTACTGAAGCATGGAGCGCTTTGTGGGTAAGCGTGATAAGTTTAAATTGAACTCTATATTGGATGGGTAACCAATGCAATGACTGGCACAGGGAATAGGCATCGGTGTAGCGGTTGGCTTCATTCTTTCAGCTAAAGGCAAATGTTTAAGGGGGAGTGTGTGAACACTTCTGCCCACTCAGGGGGCTGATCCCAGGGAGGGAGGAAAAGAAGTTACATGTTTAGTCAGGGAGTTGGTGGAATGACGTCGAAGGGATAGGTTCTAGGCAGAGGTCCTGGAGCCCATGCATGGATGGCTTATGAGTTTGGAGATCAGTTGTCGATTGGACTGGATAAACGTGTCACAGTTGTGGGATCTGTTGCCTGGCGAACCGTGGAATGTGAATACAGACTACACTGACTGGATATACAAAATCTGTGGGTCAACCAAAAGTTGGGAGACAGTGAGTATCGCCAGGTACAAAGGCAGTGGAACTACCACCCCGGGGAGAGGATTTTGTGGACTAGAGGCAATGTATTTTGGCCATTTACCTTAAGTTGTTGTAAAACCTTGTAAGGCATAAAATATTGTTGCATCCTTAACCTGCCTAGGTGATTATTAAAACCCACAACCTCAGATCTTCACAGTCGCACCGCAACACCATGATGTTGTTTGTTACTGAAAACCATTGTAAACAGAAGACCGGGCCGGAGGGAGCTAGCTACGTGGACGACCAGGAGAGGAGTCAGGCAGAGGGACAAGTGAGGACTGTGGAGAGGCAGGTATTTTTTTTAAATTTGAACTCTACTATGCTCTGATGTCCTGAGTAACTTCAGAACATAATAACGCACATTTGTTTCGCATTGAATAAATTTGATGCAAATTAATAATCCCTGCCCAATTTGATCAAATCTGCCAATTGGTAGATTCACTCATCTTTACTAAGTGGTTCGAGGTGATGCATTCTGTATGGCTTCCTTTGTTTAGTAGACTTGCTTGTGGAGCTGCAGGTTCGGAGCTCGGTGGGTTTTCCCTGTAAAGCTGCTCACACTCCCACTTCCTTCTCGCAATGGTCTAGGCTTAAAAAAATGATACATCTAATTTTAATCAATTATTATAGAGTGGGTAGCTGCGCACACAAGGCTCTTTCACTGGGTTTCTAAAAATTTCCAAGCAAGTTGGCATACTGATTTTTGTAGCAGAGGACCCCAGCATTATTGGCTCTGATCATTTTCACAATGTATGAGCTCATAAGTTAGGAGTTGCATCACATAATTCAGCTGCATAAAAACAAATGTGACCACCACTACATATACCGCTGTGTGCACTCATGTGATTATGAGAAGTCCCCTGTGCTGCACTAGAGAATGCCTCAACATGCTGCACAGACTTGCATTCGGTGAAGATTGTGCTAATTTGCATTTAAATTGTCTTTTTACGGCAATTTTAGGACACTCTTGAGAAAATAGCAGCAGAGCTTACACGGTCCCACGGTTGGGGATTTAGATGCGGGTAAGCATATTTTAGGGGTCGGGCTCTTTAAGATATGTGAGAGAGAAAAGGACTGGACATCACTGCTGTGTTATAATCACTAGTAGAGATTATAACATTCCTTCACACGCAGACTTTAATACAACTTAATCCCCTCATCCATGAGCGGTAGATCAGGGATGCACTTAAGAAATGGCCGATACTTCATCATTCTGTCCACAGTCTATGCTCCGGTATACAGACACTCCGCGGTATAGAAACAGTTCTTATCGTCATATTGATAACACTATTAATGTATTTTCTTTACATTTTTTTTTTACTTTATAAAACTAGAGAAATTAAGGCATTTTATTTAAAATGAACGTCTTTAGGGCCACACAAAATGTTTCTTTTAATATTTTTATTATTTTTTTCAGTGTCTGATTAAAGGGGACCCGTCACTTGCCATACATATCTATTTTTTTCACCTGGTGTAAATGCCGCTGTTCTCCTGAATCCGGCGATGTTTTTCTTTTGTTCCTACTCCTCTCCGTTACGGAGAAAAGGCCCCTTCTTCCCTGTACAGAAATCTATTTTTTTTTAAGCCATCTGGGTGTGGTCTTCAAGAAGACACCCACAGAGGAGAGTTGAAAGTTACGCCCACTTGGCTAAACTGACTTGATTTATATACAGGAAAGAGAGATATATCTCAAGAAAGGAGAGGCGCAGGAAAAAAAGAAAAACATTGCCGGATTCAGGAGAAGAGCGGCATTTACACCAGGTAAAAAAAAAAAAACTATTTATGACAAGCGTGGCAGATTGCTCACTCAGCTGCACACGGAAGGCAGACACAAGTACGCTGTCTCTTTAAAACTTCTGGTTGGTTTATTAAAATGTAGCATAAACCAACACTGAGTCCATAAAAGAAAACACAGCCCGCCAGGCAAAACAAAGCAAAATGGTAACACAAAAGCACAGTCTTTGTGGTAGCAGGGATCTGCCTGCTTAGAGTTCAGCAACTCCACATGGTTCAGGATATGCCCACACAAACAGATCTGGAGTTTCTCTCTCCAGATCTACAGAACACTGAATGCCTTTACAGGCCACACCCTGAGGTGGAGATATGGTGAATGGCCTCCCGCCCTTCACAATGACCACTCCCTTTTACAAATGGACTTAATCCCTCTAAATTGTTCTTTTTATATATTATATTGGGGAAGGAATAATTAATGTTAAATATTTATGAATTTATTTGGGGTGGGGACAAGCCATCTTTTTTTTCCCATAGTTCAATTCCTAAGGACATAAATTATTCAAAGGATTATTTTTAGACTTGAGCAAAAAAAATAATTTGAATTACCCTGGTCCAGCATCCATTCCGGTCCTGAGTGGCAGCCGGACCAGGGCAGTGTTCACTTCTGCTGCCGGGAATCATAGGTGGCTCTGGCATCTACCAGGTCCCGTGATGTCATGGGTAATTGAGGAGGGAGCTGGTACATCCCAGTGATAGAGAAGGGAGAAGTATGGATGCCGGACCAATGCAACATGAATATATTTGCTAAAATAGATATTAGATAAATGTTAATATAAATTGAATTAATTAACATAAAATATATATTTGCTGAATATTGATATACATTAATGTAAAATAGATATTTTATTTTATATGAGATCTAGTAAATATAATATATGCTTTTTATTTTAAAAATAAATTTGGGGAAAATGTACATTTTATATTACATTTTTAAAGAAAAAAATTATTACTACGTAGCAATGCCCTCAGAATCAAGTTCCAAGTTTGATTGCAGCCCTGAATGAGTTAAAGGGTTATTAAAATAAAAATTTATTCCTTAGCAAAAGGATAAAGAGGTGTGACCACTGGGATACCGTCAATCCAGAAATCGGGGCTCTGGAATCACAAAAACGGGGCTCTGCAGCAGAAGTGTGCATGCTCCGACTGCCGGAAATAGTAGAACGCTGTACTTTGTTCTCTCTCCGTCAGTTCCATTGACAATGAAGGGAGTGGAGGTTGGGCATGATCGGCCGCAGAGCCCCGTTCATGGCTTCCCGAGCACCAATTTTGGGCACGCTGGAGGTCCCAGTGGTTTGACTCCCAGGAATCAGCACATTATTCCCTATCCTATTGAAAGGGGATTGGGAACTGTTTGTTATTTTGGGAATAACCCTTTAAATACTATGTACTTATGGCCCTAAAGTCATTGTTGTACGTAGTGCATATCACAGTCTAAACGATCTTAATACAGTTTTTATTGACCTCATGCAAAAAGGGCCCTTATATGAGAGCCGATCTGCTTGTAATTGTCACGATTCCACCTATCGGTGTGTCTGGACGCAGTGAGTGACAGTTCAGCCGTCCAATCTACGACAGGGGCGTGCTGAGCTGTCAGTATGGTGATGGACAGCTCATCCGTCCAATCGGGGGCTGGGGCTTCCTGAGCTGTCAGTGTGTTGAGTGACAGTTCAGCCGTCTAATCAGGGCCGGAGAGTGCTGAGGCCCCCTCCATGTGTCTGCTATTCGAGTGATTACCTGGCTATTAACTGGCTCTCTGTCTCCAACTAGTGCCAGTTGTAGCTTTGCTCAAGTGGTGTGCGCTTGTTCTGTTCTCTGTGTTCCCATAGTTGATCTTTGTTGCCCGACCTTAGAACTTGCCTTCGACCATCCCTTTGCCTAGACCTTTAGTCTTGATCCGCTACCTTCTCGGAATTCTGACCTCGGACTGTGACCTGATTACGCCTTTGCCTTACTCCATTGTATATGATGAGCCCTCTTGGTATCTGACCTTGGACCTCTTCACTATCCAGCTTCAACTTGTCCGTGAGTAGTGACTAGCATCACAGTTATATTGTCTACTAGAATTTGTTGTGGGCAGAAATACTTTACACCTCTGATTTTGCAAGTCACAGTGAAAATCATTAGTGATGAGTGAGTGAGCTCGTTTAACCCTTTCACTGAGCACGCTCGGGTGCTTGCCGAGTATCTTCGGCGTGCTCGTACATTATGTTCGAGTCCTTGCGTCTGCATGATTTACAGCTGTAAGACAGCCTCAATACATGTGAGGATTCCCTAACAAACATGCAATCCCTGCATGTGTTCAGGCTGTCTTACAGCTGTAAATCATGCAGACGCAGGGACTCGAACATAATGTACGAGCACGCCGAAGATACTCGGCAAGAACCGTGAAAGGGTTAAACGAGCATGCTCGCTCATCACTTAAAGTCATGCTTCTGATACTAATGGCACAATGGTGCAATAAAATAAAAATACATATCAAGGTGCCTAAACTATCCAAAGGTCTGTTATGGAAAGACGTGGAAAATTGATACATTTAGAACTTTTTTGGTTCATTTCAGGTTTATATATTTTTTAAAGTTTTTGAAAAAAAAAAAAAACTTTTAGGAAAAACTTGGAATGCTTTTTGCATGGTTTATATGATACAGTATATATTAACTATATAAATAATTGTAATGTCATTTTTGATTTTTTTCGATTCCTCATATACAAGTGTTTTTAATTCTTTTCATGTACATGTAAATACGTTTGGCCGCCTCCGCACAAGATGTACCTTTTCTTTACCCAACCCTTCCTCGGCCATTGTGTTTGACATAAAAAGCAGACATCTATCACAATCCTGGCACTTCACACTCTCATATTTGTTATTTCAATTTTTTTTTTTTATGCTATAGATGGTGTTAATAAATGAGTTGTGTATGCAGCTGAGCAAATACAAAGAAGGTCTAGGAGAATACATCTTTCTTGGTAATTATATGGAGACGTGCGGGTGAAAATGAGGCCGGTGTGCAGCCAGTGGACCTCAGATGGCCCATCGAGGGGGAACCAAACCAGACTTTAGTGCCAAATTCTCCCTTCGAGATGAGACTTGTATAACTGGCGCTGACACAAAGGCGCGACTTTCACTCCAAGTATTATCACTTCGTCCTTACGGAAAAGTCTTTGAAGATTGAAAGGGAATTCAATGTCACCGTAGGCGCTCAACCTCTACATGTTTATACTTCAAAAAAATCCAAAAAGAAAGATAAATTAGGGTCACATTTTCCAATTTTTTTTTTTTTTTGTAATAAATTCTTTAAAGCAGGGTTCCCCAACTCCAGTCCTCAAGGCCCACCAACAGGTCATGTTTTCAGGATTTCCTTAGTATTACACAGGTGATAATTGCATCACCTGCACAGGCAATAATTCCATCACCTGTGCAATACTAAGGAAATCCTGAAAACATGACCTGTTGGTGGGCCTTGAGGACTGGAGTTGGGGAACCCTGCTTTAAAGGACCCAGAATCCGAGAGTAATAAATCATAAATTATTATTAATCTTCAGAGCCTGCGTAACCACAAATACTTCACTTTCATTTGCTGTACAGGTCTTCAAGGGAAAGTATCAGAGAACAATCATGTATTTTTTTTTTATTATTATTATTGCTGTTTTTCATATTTATTTAATTTTTTTTTTTTTTTTAAATTACGTGAACATCACACACAATGTATCGAGCTATTCCAGTTTTCATACTGTTCGCCTGATCACACACAATAGGCGGATGCTTGCTGTTTTCTGCAGCTCACTTGTCAGCTTTACTATGTAGACTTTGGCAGAACGAGCAGAGCCATTTCATTACTAAAACGGGACAGGTTCAGACCCATCGCATAGATAAAGCATGCAGGTCTCCTGTTCCTCTTTAGTCATTGAGAAATGGGCTGTGATCCATTACTTAGCTCCCATTTCATGCAAGTAAGCGAGGAAGCCAGTCGAGCTAAGACTGAAACAGCCCTGACACACAACCCCACCTACGATACGGCCCCTTACCGTCCATATAATACAATGGAATCCTTACCTCACTATTAATACCACTGCACTATCAAAGAGACTAAGCCCCTTAAACAGCTGTTAAGCGGGGGGCATGACAGTCCTACCCGATCGATTCAATAATGAAGTTCTATCTTGAAAATAACATAGTTGCCAACAATTCTGAACTCTCAGGGACTGTCCTGCAAATCAGATTGCAAGAGGGGGTCACTTAGGAAAGTCACTCCCAAGTTTAGTGGTATCCCTTACATTTGGGGGCATTTTTGGTTTTTGGATAGAGCTTAAAAAAAAATTCTCAAAGTTAAAACGTAAGGGTTAGGACATCAATCTTGTGATCCTTGGAATCCCATTTATTTCTGGTGGGTCCTCTTTTCAGTATTCATGTATCTCAATATGGTGCATGGACCTCTGCCCATCACTCTTGCCTGCCGGCCATAAAATAACCTCTTTCGCCTCCTTTAGCGGTGTCAATCCCTGCACGACAAGCAGATGTGCAGGGTCATGTTTATCATGGCGCACGCTCTTCATGGCGTGCTGCGGACATCATGGCGCACGGAATGCAAAACATAACTGTAAATTAAATGGTTGCTATCGTTTCAACAAAGTTTCCGTAAATCAATAGTACAAGCGAATATGAGAAACTTTATCAGAGAAATCTGCTTCTTTCTCCACTTATGAGCCACTTCTTCATTCCTTTCCTGCTGGACTCGTTATTCACTCTCAAAAACTGCTTGGTCAAAGCAATACGAACTGCCAGCTTACTGAGGGATCAGATTACAGCTGCCTAGTGAAGTCTAGAGAGAAAAGGAAGAAAGGAAGAGCATTGTGAGAAATAGAGAAAAAAGAGAGAGAGAGAGGCACAGACTGCTTCCTAGTAAGTGCTGGACTCACAGCTACACTGCTCAGTACTGCTGTGTAATATCCTCCATGCTGCTGCTGCTTCTGAACGTGTCCTACATAGAGGCATACCTCAAGTCTATGTCTGTTTATATCATAGCAGCTACTCTCCACTCAATAGCTCAGAGACAATGCAAAAAATGTGTTAAAATTGTAAAAAAAAAAAGTGCAATTCCACAATTGTTTTTTTTCTTTATCATGTTCACTGTACGGTAAAACTGTTCTGTCAATATGATTCTCTAGGTCAGTACGAGTACGCAGATACCAAATATGTATCGTTTTTTTTTTAAATTTATTTAAGTGGTGAAAATTTTTTCGGAAATTTGAAACAAAAATTTTTTTAGTTTTGTCGCCATTTTCCGAGAGCCATAACGTTTTCATTTTTCGGGATATGAGGCTGTGTGATAGCTTATTTTTTGCACCCTGAGCTGGCATTTTTTACTGATTACATTATGGGGTAGATAGGATATTTTCATCGCCTGTTATTGCAATGTTGTGGAGGTCAAAATAGGTAGTTCTGGAGTTTTACATTTTTTTTCACTTTATGCCGTTTACCCATCGGATTAATTTATTTTATATTTTGACAGATCCGTCTCTCATGAACATAACGATACCAAATGTGTATTTTTTTTCATTATTTTATTTTTAATGGGGCAAAAAGTGGAGTGATTTGAACTTTTGAGCTTTTTTTAAACTTTTTTTCTTCTTCACTTTTTACTGTATTTAGAGGGACTTGAAGCTGTGATCATCTGATCACTTGTGCTATACATAGCAGGGCTTCACCACCGCTGTGTATACGCAACAACTGTTATCTCCTATCTTAGTGATGGGAAGATCTGTCTTCACTAAATGCACATTTTCCACATTTTACCAATGAATTGAGAGTGAAAAATAAGTCCAGGAGGAGAGAGAAGCAGATTTCCCAGATAAGATATATTGCAATATTACTTATTTTCACATGTACTATTAATTTATGAAATAAAAATTGACAAGAATTACTTTTCAAGTCGTATAAAGCTTTGTCTGCTAGTCAAAGCTAGAGCCACATTGAAAATCTTCTGCTCCATGGCCTCAAATCTCTGTTACTCCTTGTTGCTCCATTGTTTGCATAGTATATAATTTTCAATAATCTTCCGCAGTGCAGCAGAATATATTACGACAGCACCGTTTCAGGTACACAGCTCCTATGCGGAGACCTAAGTCTACATTGTTAGGGTCTTCAAACAAACCGTAATATTAAAAAGTTTGAAGTAAATAGTTTAAGCAGTGAAGTCATGTCTTATAATGTCACACTTGAGTGGGTTAGGCTCCTCAAAGTATCTATGGGGACTAATATAAGACTCACTCTATGACTGCTGTTTAGACGGTGTAACCACAGTATTCAAAGGTGAGGCAAACACTTACAAATTCCTGTTGTCCGATTATGCGGAAATCCTCTGAGCACCTGTCTCCACACTAAGGCTGAGGATGGCTATTAATGCTGCTGCCATTGACCTCTGCTATTAACTTAATTGTCTTCTAGGGTTCTGTACACGTATATGATGAGCATGACCTCGAATATTCCAATTACTGACCGAAGCTGAACGTCTGGACAGGTCATCTTCAGGCCAACAATCTAGCCAGCCCTTGACCCCAGCTCATACAGCAATAATAAATAAAGAATGCACTGTATATAGCAAAATAATCAATAATAAGAAATAAGCATTAAAGCACACTATACACGAATAGAACATGCACATATACACTGCTCAAAAAAATAAAGGGAACGCTGAAATCCCCCTCCTAGATCTGAATGAATGAAATCTCATTGAATACTTTATTCTGTAGAAAGTTGAATGTGCTGACAACAAAACCACACAAAAATCAGTGGAAATCAAATGTATTAACCAATGGAGGCCTGGATTTGGAGTCACCGCCAAAATTAAAGTGGAAAAACACATTACAGGCTGATCCAACTTTGATGTAATGTCCTTAAAACAAGTCAAAATGAGGCTCAGTATTGTGTGTGGCCTCCACGTGCCTGTATGACCTCCCTACAACGCCTCGGCATGCCCCTGATGAGGCTGAGTATTGTGTGTGGCCTCCACGTGCCTGTATGACCTCCCTACAACGCCTGGGCATGCTCCTGATGAGGCTCAGTATTGTGAGTGGCCTCCACGTGCCTGTATGACCTCCCTACAACGCCTGGGCATGCTCCTGATGAGGCTGAGTATTGTGTGTGGCCTCCACGTGCCTGTATGACCTCCCTACAACGCCTGGGCATGCTCCTGATGAGGCTGAGTATTGTGTGTGGCCTCCACGTGCCTGTATGACCTCCCTACAACGCCTGGGCATGCTCCTGATGAGGCTGAGTATTGTGTGTGGCCTCCACGTGCCTGTATGACCTCCCTACAACGCCCGGGCATGCTCCTGATGAGGCTCAGTATTGTGTGTGGCCTCCACGTGCCTGTATGACCTCCCTACAACGCCCGGGCATGCTCCTGATGAGGTTGAGTATTGTATGTGGCCTCCACGTGCCTGTATGACCTCCCTACAACGCCCGGGCATGCTCCTGATGAGGCTCAGTATTGTGTGTGGCCTCCACGTGCCTGTATGACCTCCCTACAACGCCCGGGCACGCTCCTGATGAGGCTGAGTATTGTGTGTGGCCTCCACGTGCCTGTATGACCTCCCTACAACGCCTGGGCATGCTCCTGATGAGGCTGAGTATTGTGTGTGGCCTCCACGTGCCTGTATGACCTCCCTACAACGCCTGGGCATGCTCCTGATGAGGCTGAGTATTGTGTGTGGCCTCCACTTGCCTGTATGACCTCCCTACAACGCCTGGGCATGCTCCTGATGAGGCTGAGTATTGTGTGTGGCCTCCACGTGCCTGTATGACCTCCCTACAACACCTGGGCATGCTCCTGATGAGGCTGAGTATTGTGTGTGGCCTCCACGTGCCTGTATGACCTCCCTACAACGCCTGGGCATGCTCCTGATGAGGCTGAGTATTGTGTGTGGCCTCCACGTGCCTGTATGACCTCCCTACAACGCCTGGGCATGCTCCTGATGAGGCTGAGTATTGTGTGTGGCCTCCACGTGCCTGTATGACCTCCCTACAACGCCTGGGCATGCTCCTGATGAGGCTGAGTATTGTGTGTGGCCTCCACGTGCCTGTATGACCTCCCTACAACGCCTGGGCATGCTCCTGATGAGGCTGAGTATTGTGTGTGGCCTCCACGTGCCTGTATGACCTCCCTACAACGCCTGGGCATGCTCCTGATGAGTCTCAGTATTGTGTGTGGCCTCCACGTGCCTGTATGACCTCCCTACAACACCTGGGCATGCTCCTGATGAGGCTGAGTATTGTGTGTGGCCTCCACGTGCCTGTATGACCTCCCTACAACGCCTGGGCATGCTCCTGATGAGTCTCATTATTGTGTGTGGCCTCCACGTGCCTGTATGACCTCCCTACAACGCCTGGGCATGCTCCTGATGAGGCTGAGTATTGTGTGTGGCCCCCACGTGCCTGTATGACCTCCCTACAACGCCTGGGCATGCTCCTGATGAGGCTGAGTATTGTGTGTGGCCTCCACGTGCCTGTATGACCTCCCTACAACGCCTGGGCATGCTCCTGATGAGGCTGAGTATTGTGTGTGGCCTCCACGTGCCTGTATGACCTCCCTACAACACCTGGGCATGCTCCTGATGAGGCTGAGTATTGTGTGTGGCCTCCACGTGCCTGTATGACCTCCCTACAACGCCTGGGCATGCTCCTGATGAGGCTGAGTATTGTGTGTAGCCTCCACGTGCCTGTATGACCTCCATACAACGCCTGGGCATGCTCCTGATGAGGCTGAGTATTGTGTGTGGTCTCCACGTGCCTGTATGACCTCCCTACAATGCCTGGGCATGCTCCTGATGAGGCTGAGTATTGTGTGTGGTCTCCACGTGCCTGTATGACCTCCCTACAATGCCTGGGCATGCTCCTGATGTGGCTCAGTATTGTGTGTGGCCTCCACATGCCTGTATGACCTCCCTACAACGCCTGGGCATGCTCCTGATGAGGCTCAGTATTATGTGTGGCCTCCACGTGCCTGTATGACCTCCCTACAACGCCTGGGCATGCTCCTGATGAGGCTGAGTATTGTGTGTGGCCTCCACGTGCCTGTATGACCTCCCTACAACGCCTCGGCATGCTCCTGATGAGGCTGAGTATTGTGTGTGGCCTCCACGTGCCTGTATGACCTCCCTTCAACGCCTGGGCATGCTCCTGATGAGGCTGAGTATTGTGTGTGGCCTCCACGTGCCTGTATGACCTCCCTACAACGCCTCGGCATGCTCCTGATGAGGCTGAGTATTGTGTGTGGCCTCCACGTGCCTGTATGACCTCCCTACAACGCCTGGGCATGCTCCTGATGAGGCTGAGTATTGTGTGTGGCCTCCACGTGCCTGTATGACCTCCCTACAACACCTGGGCATGCTCCTGATGAGACTGAGTATTGTGTGTGGCCTCCACGTGCCTGTATGACCTCCCTACAACGCCTGGGCATGCTCCTGATGAGGCTGAGTATTGTGTGTGGCCTCCACGTGCCTGTATGACCTCCCTACAACGCCTGGGCATGCTCCTGATGAGGCTGAGTATTGTGTGTGGCCTCCACGTGCCTGTATGACCTCCCTACAACGCCTGGGCATGCTCCTGATGAGGCTGAGCATTGTGTGTGGCCTCCACGTGCCTGTATGACCTCCCTACAACGCCTGGGCATGCTCGTGATGAGGCTGAGTATTGTGTGTGGCCTCCACGTGCCTGTATGACCTCCCTTCAACGCCTGGGCATGCTCCTGATGAGGCTGAGTACTGTGTGTGGCCTCCACGTGCCTGTATGACCGCCCTACAACGCCTGGGCATACTCCTGATGAGGCTGAGTATTGTGTGTGGTCTCCACGTGCCTGTATGACCTCCCTACAACGCCTGGGCATGCTCCTGATGAGGCTGAGTGTTGTGTGTGGTCTCCACGTGCCTGTATGACCTCCCTACAACGCCTGGGCATGCTCCTGATGAGGCTGAGTGTTGTGTGTGGCCTCCACGTGCCTGTATGACCTTCCTACAATGCCTGGGCATGCTCCTGATGAGGCTGAGTATTGTGTGTGGCCTCCACGTGCCTGTATGACCTCCCTACAATGCCTGGGCATGATCCTGATGAGGCTGAGTATTGTGTGTGGTCTCCACGTGCCTGTATGACCTCCCTACAACGCCTGGGCATGCTCCTGATGAGGCTGAGTATTGTGTGTGGTCTCCACGTGCCTGTATGACCTCCGTACAATGCCTGGGCATGCTCCTGATGAGGCTGAGTATTGTGTGTGGCCTCCACGTGCCTGTATGACCTCCCTACAATGCCTGGGCATGCTCCTGATGAGGCTGAGTATTGTGTGTGGCCTCCACGTGCCTGTATGACCTCCATACAACGCCTGGGCATGCTCCTGATGAGGCTGAGTATTGTGTGTGGCCTTCACGTGCCTGTATGACCTCCCTACAACGCCTGGGCATGCTCCTGATGAGGCTGAGTATTGTGTGTGGCCTCCACGTGCCTGTATGACCCCCCCTACAACGCCTGGGCATGCTCCTGATGAGGCTGAGTATTGTGTGTGGCCTCCACGTGCCTGTATGACCTCCCTACAATGCCTGGGCATGCTCCTGATGAGGCTGAGTATTGTGTGTGACCTCCACGTGCCTGTATGACCTCCCTACAACGCCTGGGCCTGCTCCTGATGAGGCTGAGTATTGTGTGTGGCCTCCACGTGCCTGTATGACCTCCCTACAACGCCTGGACATGCTCCTGATGAGGCTCAGTATTGTGTGTGGCCTCCACGTGCCTGTATGACCTCCCTACAACGCCTGGGCATGCTCCTGATGAGGCTGAGTATTGTGTTTGGCCTCCATGTGCCTGTATGACCTCCCTACAACGCCTGGGCATGCTCCTGATGAGGCTGAGTATTGTGTTTGGCCTCCATGTGCCTGTATGACCTCCCTACAACGCCTGGGCATGCTCCTGATGAGTCTCAGTATTGTGTGTGGCCTCCACGTGCCTGTATGACCTCCCTACAACGCCTGGGCATGCTCCTGATGAGGTTGCGGATGGTCTCCTGTGGGATCTCCTCCCAGACCTGGACTAAAGCATCCGCCAACTCCTGAACAGTCTGTGGTGCAACGTGACGTTGGTGGATGGAGCGAGACATGATGTCCCAGATGTGCTCAATCGGATTCAGGTCTGGGGAACGGGCGGGCCAGTCCATAGCTTCAATGCCTTCATCTTGTAGGAACTGCTGACACACTCCAGCCACATGAGGTCTGGCATTGTCCTGGATTAGGAGGAACCCAGGACCAACCGCACCAGCATATGATCTCACAAGGGGTCTGCGGATCTCATCTCGGTACCTAATGGCAGTCAGGCTACCTCTGGCGAGCACATGGAGGGCTGTGCGGCTCTCCAAAGAAATGCCACCCCACACCATTACTGACCCACTGCCAAACCGGTCATGCTGAAGGATGCTGCAGGCAGCAGATCTCTCTCCACGGCGTCTCCAGACTCTGTCACGTCTGTCACATGTACTCAGTGTGAACCTGCTTTCATCTGTGAAGAGCACAGGGCGCCAGTGGCGACTTTGCCAATCCTGGTGTTCTGTGGCAAATGCCAAGCATCCTGATCGGTGTTGGGCTGTGAGCACAACCCCCATCTGTGGACGTCAGGCCCTCATACCACCCTCATGGAGTCGGTTTCTAACCGTTTGTGCAGACACATGCACATTTGTGGCCTGCTGGAGGTCATATTGCAGGGCTCTGGCAGCGCTCCTCCTGTTCCTTCTTGCACAAAGGCGGAGGTAGCGGTCCTGCTGCGGGATTGTTGACCTCCTACGGCCCCATCCACGTCTCCTGGTAGCGCCTCCAGCCT
This sequence comes from Phyllobates terribilis, assembly GCF_046119375.1. Lineage (NCBI taxonomy): Eukaryota > Metazoa > Chordata > Amphibia > Anura > Dendrobatidae > Phyllobates > Phyllobates terribilis. The sequence goes on from NW_027362762.1 coordinate 46,372,976, forward strand.
CTGAACACTACGCTGACAGACACAGCAAACCTTCTTGCCACAGCTCTCATTGATGTGGCATCCTGGATGAGCTGCACTACTTGAGCAACTTCTGTGGGTTGTAGAGTCCGTCCCATGCTACCACGAGTGTGAAAGCACAACCAACATTCAAAAGTGACCAAAACATCAGCCAGAAAGCATTGGTACTGAGATGTGGTCTGTGGTCCCCACCTGCAGAACCACTCCTTTATTGAGGGTGTCTTGATAATTGCCAATAATTTCCATCTATTGTCTTTTCCATTTGCACAACAGCCTGTGAAATTGATTGTCAATCAGTGTTGCTTCCTAAGTGGACAGTTTGATTTCACAGAAGTTTGATTTACTTGGAGTTATATTCTGTTGTTTAAGTGTTCCCTTTATTTATTTGAGCAGTGTATTATGATTACTAGATCCACTCACTCGGCTTCTTAAAAAGGTAGTCGCAGGAACACTTTCCGTTGAAGTTTTCAACTGGTTTATTAAAACCATACTGCAAAAACCAGTCCAAAATTAGGAAAACAAACACGGAACTTCTGGCATAGCGGGAAAAACAAAATAGCATACAGTACAGTCTGTGTGGCTGCGGGGATCCGCCTGCTCAAGGAACAAAAAAACAAGGTTCAGTTCTCTAACACGAGCACAGCTCTGGAGATCTCATCTCCAGACACATCGAACAATAAATGAGTCCAAAGGCTCCACATTTACCTTCTGGACCACACCCTTAGGTGGAGATATGGTGAACAGCCTCCCACCAACTCTTCAGCTATTCACAAAAACCCAGCCCTTAATATGGCCAATTAACCCCTCTCAGCACATAGTGTGCTGGAGTATTTTTCCAGGTTCACATCACTGAGGCCAACATCTTGAGTGACACATATCTCCCCTTCAGTATTTTACCTGTGACCTTCTCACACTATGTAATATCATAATACATACTGCGCACAAAGTACAAGAAAATAATTATTAAAACATTGCACACGGTGTAAAATAATATAGCTAATATAATACTGCCCCTATGTACAAGAATATAACTACTATAATACTGCCCCCTATGTACAAGAATATAACTACTATAATACTGCTCCTATGTACAAGAATATAACTACTGTAATACTGCCCCAATATACAAGAATATAACTACTATAATGCTGCTCATATGTACAAGAATATAACTACTATAATACTGCCCCTATGTACAAGAATATAACTACTATAATACTGCTCCTATGTACAAGAATATAACTACTATAATACTGCCCCCTATGTACAGGAATATAACTACTATAATACTGCCCCAATATACAAGAATATAACTACTATAATGCTGCTCATATGTACAAGAATATAACTACTATAATACTGCTCCTATGTACAAGAATATAACTACTATAATACTGCTCATATGTACAAGAATATAACTACTATAGTACTGCCCCTATGTACAAGAATATAACTACTATAATACTGCCCCCTATGTACAAGAATATAACTACTATAATACTGCCCCTATGTACAAGAATATAACTACTATAATACTGCCACCATGTACAAGAATATAACTACTATAATACTGCTCCCTATGTACAAGAATATAACTACTATAATACTGTTCCTATGTACAAGAATATAACTACTATAATACTGACCCCTATGTACAAGTATATAACTACTATAATACTGCCCCCTATGTACAAGAATATAACTACTATAATACTGCTCCCTATGTACAAGAATATAGCTACTATAATACTGCCCCAATATATAAGAATATAACTACTATAATACTGCCCCCTATGTATAAGAATATAACTACTATAATACTGCCCCTATGTACAAGAATATAACTACTATAATACTGCCCCCTATGTACAAGAATATAACTACTATAATACTGCCCCCTATGTACAAGAATATACAGTTGTGCTCAAAAGTTTACATACCCCAGCAGAATTTTTGCTTTCTTGGCCTTGTTTCAGAGAATATGAATGATAACAAAAAAATTTTTTCTCCACTCATGGTTATTGGTTGGGTGAAGCCATTTATTGTCAAACTACTGTGTTTTCTCTTTTGAAATCTTAATGACAACAAAAAACATTCAAATGACCCTGATCAAAAGTTCACATACCCTGGTGATTGTTGGCCTGATAACATGCACAGAATTTGACACAAATGGGTTTGAATGGCTACTAAAGGTAACATCCTCACATGTGACCTGTTTGCTTGTAATCAGTGTGTGTGCATAAAAGCTGAGTGAGTTTCTGGGATCCAGACAGACTCTTGCATCTTTCATCTAGCCACTGACATTTCTGGATTGTGAGTTATGAGGAAAGCAAAAGAATAGTCAATGGATCTACGGGAAAAGATTGTTGAACTGTATAACACAGGAAAGGGATACAAAAAAATATGCAAGGAATTGATAATGCCAGTCAGAAGCGTTCAAACTGTGATTAACAAATGGAAAATCAAGGGCTCTGTAAAAACCAAACCACGGTCAGGTAGACCAACAAAAATGTCGGCCACAACTGCCAAGAAAATTATTCGGGATGCAAAGAAAAAGCCACAAATAACATCAGCTGAAATTCAGGACTCTCTGAAAACTACTGGTGTGGTTGTTTCAAGATGCACAATAAGGAGGCACTTGAAGAAAAATGGGCTGCATGGTCGAGTTGCCAGAAGAAAGCCATTACTGTGCAAATGCCACAAAGTAACTCGCCTATAATACGTCAAACAGCACAGAGACAACCCTCAAAACTTCTGGAATAAGGTAATTTGGAGTGATGAGACCAAAATTGAACTTTTTGGCCACAATCATAAACATTACATTTGGAGAGAGAGCAACAAGGCCTATGATGAAAGGAACACCATTCCTACAGTAAAGCACGGAGGTGGATCACTGATGTTTTGGCTATGTGTGAGCTACAAAGGCACAAGAAACTTGGTAAAAGTTGAAGGAAAAATGAATGCAACACATTATCAGCAAATACTAGAGGCAAATTGGCACTCATCAGCCCGGAAGCTGCGCATGGGACGTACTTGGACGTTCCAACATGACAACGATCCAAAACACAAGGCCAAGTCGACCTGTCATTGGCTACAGCAGAACTGTTAGGCGTCGGGCGGTTGCTGGACCTGAAATTGGGTCAGAATCATCTGTGGTCTCCCATTCTGGTCCAGCCAGGGCAGATGCTGCTTACCATCACTGTCAGTCCCGACACCTAGCCAGTGCATGAGAAGTACAGGCTGTCTCTCAGGTCTTTGTTCCTAGTAGTGTTAAGCATAGGTTGCGGAGGAGAACAAGGGCTGCTACAGCCTAAGTCCAGGATGCACTGCACTGAGCATGCCCGTGACATGGCGGACCATGATTGGTGGTTTGGTGTCAACTGATCCGGTGACCTGGCACCGCCTGATTGGCCACAGGTGATGTCATCAGTAGCGCGACCAATAATGTGACGGTGGGCAGGGCTTAGCCTTTAAATTGCCCGCCCACAAACATGGCGGTGCGCTCTGATCATTGAGCTATGGTTGTGTTCGCTTGTCTGTTTGGGCTCCACTTGCTTTCTGGTTGCTCTAGCTTCGGACAGGCTGGTTTAGCTGGGGATAGGCAGTCTTAGCTGGAGGGAGGCAGGTAGTTCCGTTTGACAGTCTGGCTCCGACTAGGGGGTCGCTATACACCCCGAGCAGACTGCGGACTCCGTATTCCTGGCACCGCCTGTTAGCCACGTGGAGCGTTACTCCGCAATCCCTTAGCACGCCGGCTGGGAGCACATCTACGCCGGCGTGAGTCACACACGCGTACTAGCGCCTACTGCGTAGCCTCTGTGCAGTTGACAGGGCTACGGCTACGTTATTTGTCGCACATCTCTCGTGCAGTTAACGGAGATCGTGCGAATCCCTTTTCCCGTCCCGGTGAGCAGTAACACTACAGGGATTTATATATTAATTGGTTGTTTTACCTTCTTACCCGGAAGGTGTTCGGCCGCAGTCTTCCAGGCTGCATCGCGGACCCCGGGTTCGGTTGCTTTTCATTATTAATAAAGTTGTTTGCAACCGTCCCCTTAACTAGAACAAAGTGAAGGTTCTGGAGTGGCCATCTCAGTCTCCTGACCTCAATATCATTGAGCCATTCTGGGGAGATCTCAAGCGCGCGGTTCATGATAGACAGCCCAGGAATTTACAGGAACTGGAGGCTTTTTGCCAAGAAGAATGGGCAGCTTTACCATCTGAGGAAATAAACAACCTCATCCACAACTATCACAAACGACTTCAAGCTCTCATTGATGTTCGAGGGGGCAATACACTGTATTAAGAACTGGGGTATGTGAACTTTTGATCAGGGTCATTTGGATATTTTTGGTTGTCATTAAGATTTAAAAAGAGAAAACACAGTAGTTTAACAATAAATGGCTTCACCCAACCAATAACCATGAGAGGAGAAAAAGTTTTTTTGTTATGATTCATATTCTCTGAAACAAGGCCAAGAAAGGAAAAATTCTGCCGGAGTATGTAAACTTTTGAGCACAACTGTAGCTGCTATAACACTGTCCCTATGTACAAAAATATAACTACCATAATACTGCTCCCTATGTACAAGAATATAACTACTATAATACTGCCCTCTATGTACGAATATAACTACTATAATACTGCCCCTATGTACAAGAATATAACTACTATAATGCTGCCCCTATGTACAAAAATATAACTACCATAATACTGCTCCCTATGTACGAATATAACTACTATAATACTGCCCCTATGTACAAGAATATAACTACTATAATACTGCCCCTATGTACAAGAATATAACTACTATAATATTGCTCCTGTGTACAAGAATATAACTACTATCATACTGCCCCTATGTACAAGAATATAACTACTATAATACTGCCCTCTATGTACAAGAATATAACTACTATAATACTGCCCCTATGTACAAGAATATAACTACTATAATACTGCCCTCTATGTACAAGAATATAACTACTATAATACTGCCCTATGTACAAGAATATAACTACTATAATACTGCCCCTATGTACAAGAATATAACTACTATAATACTTCTCCTATGTACAAGAATATAACTACTATAATACTGCCCCTATGTACAAGAATATAACTACTATAATACTGCTCCTATGTACAAGAATACAACTACTATAATACTGCCCCTATGTACAAGAATATAACTACTACAATACTGCCCTCTATGTACAAGAATACAACTACTATAATACTGCCCCTATGTACAAGAATATAACTACTATAATACTGCCCCCTATGTACAAGAATATAACTACTATAATACTGCCCCTATGTACAAGAATATAACTACTGTTACGGGGCCGGGTGGTGGAACCTCTGTGCCGAGGTGCAAGGAGGGACCCAGAGGGGCGTGACTAAGTATCCACCCGAACCGACCCTGGTCGTACGGCAGCAAACGACACCGTGACCAGGGAGGATCCGGGCAGAGGGACCAGGTGCTACTCTGGGGACGACCTTGTAAGAGAGCAGGTGGCTCCCACGGGTCAGATGGCTGGGACTGACCGGTATGGCGGATGGACACGGCAAGCAGGCGGAAGTCTCTGGTAGCTGGCAGGTGGTCACAGTTCAAGAAAGCGGGGCAGGTAACAGTCTTTAGGTTTACCAGGAAGATGGTCACAGCGAGTGACGGCAGGGTCTCCAGGCAGGCTGGCAGCAAACAGGCAGGTGCTCCCAGGTGAGCGGTCAGACAGACGAGGCGGGTAACTGACAGGTAACTGGTGGGCGCTCCCAGGTGAGCGGGCTGACGGACACAGCAGGTAACAGGAAGGTAACTGGTGGACGCTCCCAGGTGAGCGGGCTGACGGACACAGCAGGTAACAGGAAGGTAACTGGTGGACGCTCCCAGGTGAGCAGGCAGACAGACGAGACAGGTAACAGGCAGGTAACTGGTGGACGCTCCCAGGTGAGCGGTGAGGCAGGTAACAGGCAGGTAACTGATAGACGCTCCCAGGTGAGCGGTCTGACAGACAGAGCAGGCAGATGCTTCCAGGTGAACGGACAGATAGCCAAGGCAGGTAACAGGCAGGTAACAGGTGAGCGCTCCAGGTGAGCAGGCTGGCAGGCTCGGCAGGTAACGGGCAGATAACAGGCTGGCCGGCAGGACGAGAAGTCAGGCTAGCAGCGGGACCTGAGGGCTGAAGCACAGATCAGACACAGTGCAAATAACTTTGCTCGGGCACCTCCATTTTGGAGGAGGTGCCTTATATATGGGAGGTCCTCCGGCAATTGGCCGAGGACTCCTTAGGACGGCGCGCGCGGTCCCTTTAAGAGAGGGGGAGCGCGGAGGAGCGCGCGCGCGCCCTAAGGACACTGCCGGGGAAGGAGCGCATGCCGAAAGCAGCGGGGAGAGAAGCGCTGGAGGACGCCGCGCCAGGAGCGGGGAGGTGAGAGGGACGGCGTCTCTGCCTAGCAAGAGGCAGAGACGCCGATGCTACAGTACCCCCCCTTTAGGCCCCCTCTTTTTTAGGCCAGAAAGAAATTTTTCAAGTAGAAGCGGGGCGTTGATGTTCTCCCTGGGTTCCCAAGTTCTCTCCTCAGGACCAAACCCCTTCCAGTCTACCAGAAAAAAGGTCTTTCCTCTTACCCTCTTGGTGGCCAGAATACTCTTTACCTCAAAGACGTCTTCAGCGGAAACCGGAGCAGAGGGAGCACCTGGATTGTTGGAAAAAGAGTTAAAGACAACGGGTTTGAGGAGAGATACGTGGAAGGAGTTGGGAATCCGTAAGGTGGCCGGGAGTTTTAATTTGTAGGCCACTGGATTAATTTGCCTGAGGATTTCGAAAGGGCCGATGAAGCGAGGACCTAACTTGTAAGAGGGTATCTTGAGACGTATATGTTTGGAGGAGAGCCAAACCTTGTCTCCCGGACGGAATTGAGGCGGATCCAGACGTCTCTTATCAGCATATCTCTTCATCCGCTCGGAGGACTGAAGAAGTGCAGACCTGGTACTCTCCCAAATGATAGAAAACTCGCTGACAAGAGACTGTGCGGCAGGGTTGTCCACAGAGGCGGAGACGGGAAACGGAATCCGGGGGTGCTGGCCATATACAATAAAGAACGGGGACTTGGAAGAGGATTCGCTTTCGTGGTTATTATAAGAGAATTCGGCCCAAGGAAGGAGGTCCACCCAATCAGAATGGCGGGCATTAACAAAGTGCCGGAGATAGCTGGTAAGGATCTGGTTGATCCGCTCCACTTGACCATTGGACTGAGGGTGGTAAGCGGAGGAGAAATCCAGGGTGACGTCCAGCAGTTTACATGTGGCTCTCCAGAAGCGTGAGGTGAACTGAACCCCTCGAACCGACATGATGTGGAGGGGTAGGCCATGGAGACGGAAGATATGGTGGATAAAGTCCTTAGCCAGCTCGCGTGCAGACGGGAGACCAGGCAGGGGAATGAAGTGGGCCATTTTAGAAAAACAGTCCGCGACCACCCAAATGACAGTACACCCGGCAGAAACAGGAAGATCGGTAATGAAATCCATAGCGATGTGTTGCCACGGGGCAACAGGTATGGGAAGCGGCAGGAGATGACCAGCTGGTAAGTGTCTGGGAACTTTGTTGCGGCCACAAGATGAACAGGCAGAGACGAAGTCTACCACATCCTTACGCAGGGTAGACCACCAGTAATGCCGGGAAATGAGTAGGAAGGTCTTCTTTTGGCCGGCATGGCCAGCTAGTTTAGAAGAATGACCCCAGCGAAGAACCTTCTCACGGTCAGGAGGCGCCACGAACGTCTTACCGGGTGGAAGACGAGTCAAATCCAAGGGGGCCACATTCATCACCTTGGAGGGGTCGATAATGTGCATAGGCTCCTCCTCTTGGTCGGAGGACAGGAAGGATCGGGACAAGGCATCAGCTTTGACATTCTTGTCCGCCGGGCGGAAATGAAGGATGAAATCGAAGTGGGCAAAAAACAAAGACCACCGGGCCTGACGTGGATTAAGTCTCTGAGCATTTTGGAGATATGCCAGGTTTTTGTGATCCGTGTAAATGATCACCGGGTAGAGAGCCCCTTCAAGCAGATAGCGCCACTCTTCCAGCGCCAATTTGACGGCCAGCAGTACTCGGTCTCCTATGGAGTAATTGCGCTCAGAGGAGGAGAAGATTTTGGAGAAAAAAACGCAGGTTACCATTCTCCCGGATGAAGACTTTTGGGTGAGCACCGCTCCGGCTCCAGAGGAGGAAGCATCAACCTCCAGGTAGAACTGTTTGTTGCAGTCTGGACGGTGCAGCACAGGGGCAGAGGAGGAGGCTTGCTTCAGGGAAAGGAAGGCCTCCTCAGCTTCGCGTGGCCATACCTTGGGATTTGCTCCCTTACGGGTGAGCGCAGATATGGGAGCAGTCCGAGACGAGAAGCGAGGAATGAAGAGACGATAATAATTAGCAAAGCCCGGAATCGCTGTATCGCCTTCAAGCCCTCAGGACGGGGCCACTTTAGGACAGCAGAGAGCTTCTCGGGATCCATTCGCAAGCCTGTCTGGGAGATAACATAGCCCAGGAATGGAAGAGAGGTCTGCTCAAAAAGGCACTTCTCGTATTTAGCATAAAGGTGGTTCGCCTGAGCCTAAGCAGGACCTGACGAACATCCCTCCGGTGTGTGGGAAGATCCGGAGAGAAGACCAAGATGTCGTCCAGGTATACCACCACGCAGGAGTAAAGAAGGTCACGGAAGATGTCGTTGACCAGTTCTTGGAAGACGGCGGGAGCATTGCAGAGGCCGAAGGGCATCACACGGTACTCATAGTGTCCGTCCCGGGTATTAAATGCCGTTTTCCACTCGTCTCCTTGACGGATACGGACCAGGTTATACGCTCCACGTAGATCCAGCTTGGAAAAGATCCTGGCGCCTTTAAGGCGATCAAATAACTCAGAGATGAGCGGAAGGGGGTATTTATTTTTAACCGTGATCTGATTGAGTCCTCTATAGTAATACAGGGGCGTAGCGAGCCATCCTTTTTTTTGACAAAGAAGAATCCGGCTCCAGCCGGGGAAGTAGACTTCTGGATGAATCCCCTGGCCAGATTCTCCTCTATGTACTCAGACATGGCCCGGGTTTCAGCTGCAGACAACGGATAAATACGCCCACGGGGTGGAGTGGCGCCAGGTACCAAGTCGATCGGGCAATCATATGGCCTATGAGGTGGTAATGTCTCTGCTTCCTTTTTACCTAAGACGTCTACATAGGGCCAGTAAAGAGCCTGAAGACCAGGTAAATTAGCTGGAGTGGGCAGTGGACGAACCGGACGAACCGGAACCAGGCAAGTCCTATGGCAGTCCGGACCCCACCGGAGTACTTCACCGGATCGCCAGTTCAACACGGGTTCATGTGTCTGGAGCCAGGGCAGACCTAGCAATAGGGAGTGAGAGAGTCCGGGGAGCACATGGAAGGAGATCTTTTCAGAGTGCAGCATTCCCACCTGCAGGGTTATGGGTTCAGTGACGAGCAGGATGGTCACCGGAAGGAGTCTTCCATCCACGGAGGCGACTGACAGTGGTTCAGCCAGAGATTTGGTGGGAATACGGTATTTTTCCACCAGGGACTGGGAAATGAGGTTTCCAGCAGCTCCAGAATCCAGGTGGGCGAGTTCAAAGTGACGGTTCTCTCCCCAAGAGATAGAGACAGACAAAGTCAGGGACGGAGAGGGTTTACTTTTGTCTAGGACGACTTCTCCGAGCGGTCCTAGACACTGGCGTTTCCTGTCTTCTCCAGACAAGAACGGATGAAGTGCTCCTTACTGCCACAATAGAAACAGCTTCCCTCGGCTCGGCGTGAGTCTTGGCGAGATTTGACCATCTTGGTTAGGTCGATCCGCATTGGTTCAGGCGAGTGCGCCCGAGGAGTGACTGGTTGAGAGGCCGGTCTCTGGTAATTAGGAGCAAGGCGTGAAGACTCTCTCTCCCGGGTAGTCTCTTTGGTACGTTCCTGGAACCGGATGTCAATCCGGGTAGCTAGTGACACCAGGTCATCCAGGGTGATAGGAATGTCCCGACCGGCTAACTCATCCTTAATCCGACCGGAAAGACCCTCCCAGAAGACGGACACCAGAGCCTCGTTTCCCCAGGCAAGCTCAGATGCGAGGGTACGGAACCGTATGGCATATTGGCCCACGGTGAGACTCTCTTGTCGGAGACGTAGCAGAGAAGAGGCAGAAGAGGTTCTCCGTCCAGGTTCATCGAAGACTCTCCGGAAAGCAGTGAGGAAAGACGACAGGTCGGACACCAGGGGGTCCCCTCTCTCCCACAGGGGATTTAGCCATGCCAGTGCCTCCCCAGTGAGATGGGACATGATGAAGGCCACCTTGGCCCGGTCGGAGATGAACTGGTATGCCAAGAGCTCAAAGTGCAGGGTGCACTGGTTTATTAAACCTCGAGCTAAGGCGGGGTCGCCGGCAAAGCAGGGAGGTGCCAGGAGCCAAGGTCCATAGCCTTGTGCCATAATGGGACTGGATTGCGGTGCCGCAGGAACAGGCACGACTGGACCAGAGATAGACATAGACGAGTCAAACAATGCGCCTAGACGAGAGTTAACGGACCGTAGATAGGACAGCACCACTTCCTGCTGAGTTCTCTGACGTAAGACTTCCTGGTGCAGATCGGAGATCTGGGGGCCACCGGGTTCCATGGCCCGAGCAAACTGTTACGGGGCCGGGTGGTGGAACCTCTGTGCCGAGGTGCAAGGAGGGACCCAGAGGGGCGTGACTAAGTATCCACCCGAACTGACCCTGGTCGTACAGAAGCAAACGACACCGTGACCAGGGAGGATCCGGGCAGAGGGACCAGGTGCTACTCTGGGGACGACCTTGTAAGAGAGCAGGTGGCTCTCACGGGTCAGATGGCTGGGACTGACCGGTATGGCGGATGGACACGGCAAGCAGGCGGAAGTCTCTGGTAGCTGGCAGGTGGTCACAGTTCAAGAAAGCGGGGCAGGTAACAGTCTTTAGGTTTACCAGGAAGATGGTCACAGCAAGTGACGGCAGGGTCTCCAGGCAGGCTGGCAGGAAACAAGCAGGTGCTCCCAGGTGAGCGGTCAGACAGACGAGGCGGGTAACTGACAGGTAACTGGTGGGCGCTCCCAGGTGAGCGGGCTGACAGACACAGCAGGTAACAGGAAGGTAACTGGTGGACGTTCCCAGGTGAGCGGGCAGACGGACACAGCAGGTAACAGGAAGGTAACTGGTGGACGTTCCCAGGTGAGCGGGCTGACGGACACAGCAGGTAACAGGAAGGTAACTGGTGGACGCTCCCAGGTGAGCAGGCAGACAGACGAGACAGGTAACTGGCAGGTAACTGGTGGACGCTCCCAGGTAAGCGGTGAGGCAGGTAACAGGCAGGAAACTGGTAGACGCTCCCAGGTGAGCGGTCTGACAGACAGGGCAGGCGGATGCTCCCAGGTGAGCGGACAGATAGCCAAGGCAGGTAACAGGCAGCTAACAAGTGAGCGCTCCAGGTGAGCAGGCTGGCAGGCTCGGCAGGTAACGGGCAGATAACAGGCTGGCAGGCAGGACGAGAAGTCAGGCTAGCAGCGGGACCTGAGGGCTGAAGCACAGATCAGACACAGTGCAAACAACTTTGCTCGGGCACCTCCATTTTGGAGGAGGTGCCTTATATATGGAAGGTCCTCCGGCAATTGGCCGGGGACTCCTTAGGACGGCGCGCGCGGTCCCTTTAAGAGAGGGGGAGCGCGCGCGCCCTAAGCACACTGCCGGGGAAGGAGCGCGTGCCGAAAGCAGCGGGGAGAGAAGCGCTGGAGGACGCCGCGCCAGGAGCGGGGAGGTGAGAGGGACGGCGTCTCTGCCTAGCAAGGGGCAGAGACGCCGATGCTACAACTACTATAATACTGCCCTATGTACATGAATATAACTACTATAATACTGCCCCTATGTACAAGAATATAACTACTATAATACTGCCCCCTATGTACAAGAATATAACTACTATAATACTGCTCCCTATGTACAGGGATATAACTACTATAATACTGCCCCTATGTACAAGGATATAACTACTATAAGACTGCTCCCTATGTACAAGAATATAACTACTATAATACTGCCCCCTATGTACAAGAATATAACTACTATAATACTGCCCCTATGTACAGGAATATAACTACTATAATACTGCCCCCTATGTACAAGAATATAACTACTATAATACTGCCCCTATGTACAGGGATATAACTACTATAATACTGCCCCTATGTACAAGGATATAACTACTATAAGACTGCTCCCTATGTACAAGAATATAACTACTATAATACTGCCCCCTATGTACAAGAATATAACTACTATAATACTGCCCCTATGTACAAGAATATAACTACTATAATACTGCTCCTATGTACAAGAATATAACTACTATAATACTGCCCCTATGTACAAGAATATAACTACTATAATACTGCCCCTATGTACAAGAATATAACTACTATAATACTGCCCCTATGTACAAGAATATAACTACTATAATACTGCCCCCTATCTACAAGAATATAACTACTATAATACTGCCCCCTATGTAGAAGAATATAACTACTATAATACTGCTCCTATGTACAAGAATATAACTACTATAATACTGCCCCTATGTACAAGAATATAACTACCGTACTATAATACTGCCCCTATGTACAAGAATATAACTACTATAATACTGCTCATGTGTTAATAATGTACTGTAGTCGGTATAATAAAATATGAACAGAACATGATCGATAATATATCATTTTGATTACAGAATAGAGGAACAAGGAGTATTGTCTTGGGGACACCAAAACTTCTCTCATGTAGCCTCTGACATGACAAAGGAAAATAATTTTTGACTTTTTAAACTCATAAAAGAGACTTTCATTTAGTTTTTTTTCCCTCCTTTAATGTTTTTTTTCCCCATTATCTGGACAGTCTTCCCTATGAACCTTTGACATCCCCGTCTGGTCTGACCCCTCTGTCCTGCACATTCCTTCCCTAGTCCGGGATGTGACCAGTAGGGGTTCTGCACTGATCTCATATTCTTCATCTTGACAGGACAAACATATTGAGCAAAATGCCCATTTTTAACAGATTTAGGAAACAGATACTGTGAGAGTTCAGAGGTCACATGTACCGCAACCAACCTACAACACTATGACTGCATATAATACAATGTATCATCATTAGTGAATTCAATGTAACAATTGAGGGAGGAACATAACCTCTTTATATCCCATGACTTCCTATGAGGACTACTTGCATAACAACCATTGTGTCTATGTACAGTGGCTTGTGAAAGTATTCACCCCCTTGGCTTTTTACCCATTTTGTTACATTACAACCTGTGTTTAAATATTTTTGTAATCCGATTTGTGTGTGATGCATCAACACTAAATAGTCTAAGTTGGTGAAGTGAGAAAAATACAGGAATAAATTGAAATGTATGGGATCAAATAAATAAAAATTGGCATGTGCATATCTATTCACCCCGTTTCCTATGAAGCCCCTAAAAAATTCTGGTGCAAGCAATTCCCTTCATAAGTCCCATGCTTAGTAACAGGACGCCCCCCCTGTGTGCAATCTAAGTGTCACATGTCTGTCACTATATACACTTTTACCTCTTCTGAAAGGCCACAGAGGCTGCAACACCATTAAAAAGAGGCACCACTAACCAAACACCATGAAGACCAAGGAGATCTCCAAAAAAACATCATGAAGACCAAGGTGATCTCCAAACAACACCATGAAAACCAAGGAGATCTCCAAACAACATCATGAAGACCAAGGAGATCTCCAAACAACACCATGAAGACCAAGGAGATCTCCAAACAACACCATGAAGACCAAGGAGATCTCCAAACAACACCATGAAGACCAAGGAGATCTCCAAACAACACCATGAAGACCAAGGAGATCTCCAAACAACACCATGAAGACCAAGGAGATCTCCAAACAACACCATGAAGACCAAGGAGATCTCCAAACAACAGCATGAAGACCAAGGAGATCTCCAAACAACACCATGAAGACCAAGGAGATCTCCAAACAAGTCAGGGATAAAGTTGTTGAGAGGTACAAGTCAGGGTTGGGTTATAAAGAAATCTCCCAATCTCTGATGATCCCCCGGAGCACCATAACATCCATTATCATCAAATAAAAAGAGCATGGTACCACAACAAACCTGGCAAGAGAGGGCCGCCCACCCAAACTCTCAGCCCAGGCAAGGAGGGCATTAATCAGAGAGACAGCACAGAGACCAAAGATAACCCTGGAGGAGCTGCAGAGTTCCCAAGCAGAGACTCGAGTATCTGTCCATACGACCACAATAAGCCGTACATTCCATAGAAGTGGCCTTTATGGAAGAGTGGGCTGAAAAAAGCTTTTACTTGCACACAAAAATTGTAAGGCTCGTTTTGAGTTTGTCAAAAGACATGTGGGAGACTCCCCAAATGTATGGATGAAGGTGCTGAGGTCAGATGAGACCAAATTTTAACTTTTTGGCCACCAAGGTAAACGCTATGTCTGATACCAAACCAACATAGCTCATCACCCCAACACCACCATCCCCACAGTGAAACATGGTGGTGGCAACATCATGCTTTGGGGATGTTTTTTGGCAGCAGGGACAGGGAAAATGGTCCAAGTCAAGGGGAAGATGGCTGGTGCGAAATACTGGAATTTTCTTGAGCAAAATCTGTTTCAGTCTGTGAATGATTTGAGACTGGGACGAAGGTTCACCTTCCAACAAGACAATGACCCAAAGCATATGGCTAAAGCAACACTCGAGTGGTTTAAGGGGAAACGTGTAAATGTTTTGGAGTGGGCTAGTCACAGCCCAGACCTTAATCCAATGGAGAATCTGTGGTCAGACTTGAAGTTTGCTGTTCACCAGAGGAAACATCTAATTTTCTAACTTGAAGGAGCTGGAGCAGTTGTGCCTTGAGGAATGGGAAAAAATCCCAGTGGCAACATGTGGAAAGCTCACAGAGACTTATCCAAAGAGACTTGCAGCTGTAATTGCGACAAAAGGAGGCTCTTCAAAGTACTCACTTTAGGGGGGTGAATAGTTATGCACACTGACTTTGTTAGTTATTTTGTCTTATTTGTTGTTTGCTTCTCAAAAATAAAGAAAACCAAATGTTCACAGTTGTAGGCAGGTTCTTTACATGAACTGATGCAAACCCTCACAAAAACAGTAAAATTCCAGGTTGTAAGGTAGCAAAACACGAAAAATGCTAAAGGGGGGTGAATACTTTTGCAAGCCTCTGTATATAGGACCACACAAAAATTTATATATTAATATTAAACCCCTCCTTGATCTAAATGTTTGGCCCAGATAAAATAAAAAAAAAACTACACTTGGAAGAAGAGGACAAGAGTGCAAAATGAAAAATCGCCCTGTCCTTAAAGAAGTTATCCACAATTTGGACAACCCCTGTCCATACCCCACGCTTGGCCCCAATAAAATAAAAAAGCTTATACTCACCTCCCGTGCTGGTACCGTTCCCGCAGTGTCAGCACTTGCACTGGGGACACTGACGCAAGAGCTGATTGGGCTCCAGCATCACATCACAGCAACAGCAAAGTCCCGCGAAAAGCGAGTGCTGACACCGCAGGAACGGCGACAGCACGGGAGGTGAGTATAAGCTTTTTTATTTTATCGGGGCAAGCGTGGGGTATGAACAGGGGTTGTCCAATTAGTGGACAACTTCTTTAAGGACAGGGCGATTTTTCATTTTGCACTCTTGTCCTCTTCTTCCAAGAGCCATAACTTTATTTATCCGTCCATAATCATGTGAGGGCTTGTTTTTTACAGAACGAGTCGTATAAATACATAACTAATTTTAGCATACTGTGTACTGAAAAACTAGAAAAGGAGTTCCAAGTAAAATTAATTGGTGAAAAACATGTGATTTCAACATTATTTTCTGTAAATTGCATGGTAAGAACAACCTTGCTATATGATTTTGCAGGATGGTACAATCACAGAGATACCAAACTTGTATATTTAGTTTTATTGTTTTAGTGACTTAAACAAATTATAACATTTGTAAAAAAAAAAATATGTTGCCGTCATTTTCCGATACTCATATTTTTGGAGTTGAGGCTTGATTTCTGCAAAGTAAGCTGACATTTATGTTGATAACATTTTGGTGTACCTACAGCATGTTCATTGCACTTTTAAAAAAAGAAAAATAAGTGCAACAACCTAAAAACAGCAATTCTTGCATTTTGCTTTTTTTTCTCTCTTTATGTCATGAAACATATAACTTCAAAAATTTTATATTTTGATAGATTGGACATTTCTGGACATGGTGATTTCATATACATTTATTTTTTTATATCTTTATTTTTAAACTGGAAAAAGAGAAAGCTGATTCTAATTCTTACATTTAAAAAAAATATATTACATTTTTAAATACCAAAGAGGAACTTAAGGGTATGCTCACACAGGGCATTTTTGGTGCATTTTTTTCTGCGGGAAAACCTGCACTCTTGGCAGAAAAGAAGCAGAGTGAAAAACGCAGGTTTTGGTGCGTTTTTGGTACTTTTTTTTTTTGCGTTTTTGGTGTGTTTTTCAGGATCCCAAAGTTCAGCTTTGCTTCCACCACAGAAGCATGAACACAGGTCACCAATGCTAGACATGTGTGAAACTATATTAACCAGAATTACAAATGTAACAGTGTGGGGAGGTGAATTGTTCAGGAATAGTTTACCTAAGACACTGGCAGTGCATTGAGTTTGTAGGACACTGTTTACTTTCACATTTTGGTCTGCCTTTGAGTTGCTCAGGCATTGTTCAATTTCACACCTTCCCAGGCCACAGGTATTGTTCAATTTCACACCTTGGTCAGCCAACGTTTACTTTGTACACATCACTAATTTAATTTAACTGTACTAATCCAAACTGCCATCTCAGGTGACCAAGACAAGATGGTAAACTTGGGAACATCACAAGAATAAATGGGTTTCTCATACTGCTGTACCTGCGTTTCACAAAAAACGCAAAACCTGATACATCGTTTTTGCGGCATTTTTGCAGCGTTTTTCAACAGTGACAATGCACTCTCTTGTGGCACCCGTGTCTGTAGGGCCACAAAATGCCTGCATATGTGATAGAATTTCATATGTATTGCCAGCTATGGTAAGGGCTGGTTTCTCTGCTGTCATAATTCCATCCACACATTGTTACTTGATCCTTTACTGGAGGATTGTGCACTTTTGTCTGAACCAGGAAGGGTGCATGATGCCTCAGAGGGGAGGAGGTGCTTCTGACGTGTAGTGTGCTTCAGTGGAGCAGTGCAGTATGAGGAAGATGGAACATCATGGAGGTGCAGAGGAGAGCAGTGTGCTCTCTGCAAGTACAAGCTGCACAAGGCAGGGTATCAGTCCTTAGAGCACAGTGACCTCCAGAGTCTGTGCTAAACTGAGAGACTGCTCAGTCTTCATATAAGGAGCAGTGAAGTGCTTTTGCCCAGGGGCTTAGCAGCCACATAGATTCAAGAACACTGTTATAAGAGAAAGTGTTTTCCCAGGGGATTCAAGTTGCCTGCTCGCTGGAAGGAATCACAGATCCAGTAACTATTCACCTTGGATCCCTGGGGATCCAAAGAATCATTTACCAGAGGTATAATTAGCACCATGAAGGCTACATTACCTCACAGCAGAGAAACTGAGCTCTCAACGTGCAGGTCTGACCAAAACAATGTATGCGAGTTGTATGGAATCTTCTGGAACTGTTTGCAGAACTTCAGTACAAACTGTTTATTACCCCATTTAACGCTGACTATTCGCTGCTGCACTATTCCTGCTCCAACTCCCCTGGGAGCCAGCACTGGTTGGGAAGGGTTAATAATCTGGCACTGCTCATCGCCACCAAACTCCCAGGCGCCTACATCAGTGCCCAGCCATACCAAGCCAAACATCCCAAATGGCGTCACGAACCTTTCTTTTTATTACTAACCCCACAATTGACAAAGACTGTTGCGTGACCCCGGTCGGGCCTGACCAGCACTCGGACCATCGTGCACCAGTACGATGACTGCAGCAGCCGGCCGGGGCTGCACACTCTCGCCAGCTGTGATCAGAAGTAGCCAGCTGGCAACAGAGTGCACTGTTAGTACGCATTGTAAGGAGATTACCCAGTGAGCAAAGACCAGTTGCAGGGGCTTGGGTGGTCTTTGCTTTTCATGCTCAACAGGTAAACTCCTTACAATGTGCAATGACAGTGCGCTCTGTAGCTGGCTTGTTACTTCTGATCAAAGCAAGTGAGGAAATGTGCTGTCAATGTGCATGAAAAATAATTTTGCACAGTAACAAGAATAAGAATATAGTAGCAGGAGAAAAGTTAGTGGCACTCGTTGCATACAAGAAAAAGTGTTGTTTTTTATTGAAATTTGTGCAAGCTGCACTGGCTAGACAGGGCACTCAACGGCCTTTGAATAAGGCCTAAATAAAGCGCGTGTTCGTGCAAAATGCCGTTGGCAAATGGGTGCCAGTGGCGTACTGCCAGTGGTGGCAGGCCATGGCCACTGCTATGGGGTCCATGAGCTGGGGGGTGCCCCCAATGTCAACGCCCGCACCGGGCCCCAACTCCGCCTGTCAGCGCCCACACTGCCCGCCCGCACAGAATGATGGGGGTGGAAGCATCTGCTGATGCTCCCTACTCAATCATCACTGCTTCCACTTACGGACGGAGGGGGGCTCCGGCCGTCAGTGCGAGCAATGATGATGATGGAGGGAGCTTCAGCAGATGCCTCCACCCCCATCATTCTTCCTCGACGTCTGACGTGTCAGAGCAGTGGGCACGATGACGTCATTACAGCGCACCTGCTGTTCTGACACTGCGGCGCTTCACAGCACAGGCTCAGCAGACTGGAGCAGCAGGTCGAACGAGGAGAAGTGAGTGTTGGATTTATTTTTTTATATCAGTGACTGGTGGTCATAATAGCGTATGGAGGACGATGGGGTGCACATTATATTGTATACAGGACCATGGGGGCACATTATATTGTATGAAAGACCATGGGGGCGCATTATATTGTAAGGTTGACCATAGAGAGTGCATTATATTGTATGGAGGACCATGGGGGATGCATTATACTGTATGGAGGACCATGGGGGGTGTATTATACTATATGGAGGACCATGGGGAGTGCATTATATTGCAAAGAGAACCATGGAGGGTGCATTATACTGTATGGAGAACCATGGGGGGTGCATTATACTGTATGGAGAACCTTGAGGGTGCATTATAGTGTGTGGAAGATCATGGGGGTGCATTATATTGCATGGAGGACCATGGGGGTGCATTATATTGCATGGAGGACCATGAGGGTGCATTATACTGTATGGAGGGCCATGTGGATGCATTATATTGTATGGAGGACCATGGGTGGTGCATTATACTGTATGGAGGACCATGGGGGTGCATTATACTGTATGTAAGACCATGGGGGTGCATTATATTGCATGGAGGACCATGGGGGGTGCACTATACTGTATGGAGGACTATGGGGAATGCATTACACTATATGGAGGACCATGGGAGGTGCAGTATACTGTATGGAGGACCATGGGGGGTGCAGTATACTGTATGGAGGACCATGGGAGTGCATTATATTGTATGGAGGACCATGGGTGGTGCATTATACTGTATGGAGGACCATGGGGGTGCATTATACTGTATAGAGGATTATGGTGTGTGCATTATACTATGTGGAAGGTTGTGTGGGTCCATTATAATATTTAGAGGGCTATGTGAGGGGCCATTATATTGTGTGGAGGGCTAGTAGGGGCCATTATACAGTGTGGGGGCCATTATACGGTAAGGAGGCCCATTATACTGCATGGACGACTGTGTGGAGGTCACAGTTGGGGTCGCCATACTTTGCGTCGGGAGTACAGTAGGGTTAGTATACCGTGCATGTAGAGGCTAATGTGGAGGAATTCACCATGGGAGTATCAAACGGTGTTTGGGGGGGCACTTTTGTTGGCATCATACTTTATGGAGGCAATGAAAGAGGAATCTAGGACTTCGGCAGGAGGAAAATTACCACATAAAGGCAGGAAATTTGTGAGATCTGCTCTTCTGTGACCCCGACAATTTGTTAATTTTTTTTTTTTGGGGGGGGGGGGGTAGGGGATGTCAATTAGAATTTCAGCTATGGGCCCCCATTACTTCTATGTACGCACCAGCTGGGTGCACTGTCCAGCCAGTGCAACTTCCACAAGTTTCAATAAAAAACAGCTTTTTTTCATGTAACCAACAAGTGCCACTAATTTTTCTCCTGCCATTATGGATGTATCTCTACACTGAGCTGAGCACCGCTGCAACAGTGCTGGATAACTGGTCTGGGGATCATATGTGGATTGTTACCGGTTCCTACTTGAATTAATGCACCTGTCTCTGAAGAGTGCCTGAATGTGCCGGAGCTTGCAGTGCCGGTGAGAAACTGTTCTCTTTCTTTCTGACAAGAATAAAAATATTACACAGTAGCAAGATCCTACTGAGCATACAGCAGAATTGACAACCGGCACATGCTCAATAGAGAAGGGACTAGCCCAGACCTTGAAACGAACGGCACTGATGGCGCTTTGTTTCAGGGAGGAAACAGAAGATCCGGCAGTGACCGCAACCTCTGCCCCCTGATGATGCCTCATTTGACTATCCCAGCATGCATTGAGGGTTCCCGAACAAAGAGTCATCAAACAGGAATTCGGTAAAAACAAATAAAATAAAGCAATTAGATTGCGTAGCGATAGAAGGCTAGGGACATTTTGACTATAAAATATATTAGAAAAGAGATTAGATTATTACATTACATATACAGACATTTGGGATTAAAATAAATGTAAGCTTTGGACAACCCCTTTAAGCCTGCGATCCTTTGATCTTTGATCTAAATGCAGTATTATAGCCTTTGTATTCTTATACATTCCAGGTAGTATGATAGTAGTCATATTTTTGGACATAGGAGCAGTATTATAGTAGCTATATTCTTGTACATAGGAGCAGTATTATAGTAGCTATATTCTTGTACATAGGAGCAGTATTATAGTAGTTATATTCTTGTACATAGGAGCAGTATTATAGTAGTTATATTCTTGTATATAGGAGCAGTATTATAGTAGTTATATTCTTGTACATAGGAGCAGTATTATAGTAGTTATATTCTTGTACATAGGAGCAGTATTATAGTAGTTATATTCTTGTACATAGGGGGCAGTATTATAGTAGTTATATTATTGTACATAGGAGCAGTATTATAGCAGTTATATTCTTGTACATAGGAGCAGTATTATAGTAGTTATATTCTTGTACATAGGGGCAGTATTATAGTAGTTATATTCTTGTACATAGGAGCAGTATTATAGTAGTTATATTCTTGTACATAGGGGCAGTATTATAGTAGTTATATTCTTGTACACAGGGAGCAGTGTTATAGTAGTTATATTCTTGTACATAGGGGCAGTATTATAGTAGTTATATTCTTGTACATAGGAGCAGTATTATAGTAGTTATATTCTTGTATATAGGAGCAGTATTATAGTAGTTATATTCTTGTACATAGGAGCAGTATTATAGTAGTTATATTCTTGTACATAGGAGCAGTATTATAGTAGTTATATTCTTGTATATAGGAGCAGTATTATAGTAGTTATATTCTTGTATATAGGAGCAGTATTATAGTAGTTATATTCTTGTACATAGGAGCAGTATTATAGTAGCTATATTCTTGTACATAGGAGCAGTATTATAGTAGCTATATTCTTGTACATAGGAGCAGTATTATAGTAGCTATATTCTTGTACATAGGAGCAGTATTATAGTAGTTATATTCTTGTACATAGGGGCAGTATTATATTAGTTATATTCTTGTACATAGGAGCAGTATTATAGCAGCTATATTCTTGTACATAGGGGGCAGTATTATAGTAGTTATATTCTTGCACATAGGAGGCAGTATTATAGTAGTTATATTCTTGTACATAGGAGCAGTGTTATAGTAGTTATATTCTTGTACATAGGGGGCAGTATTATAGTAGTTATATTCTTGTACATAGAGAGCAGTATTATAGTAGTAATATTCTTGTACATAGGAGCAGTATTATAGTAGTTATATTCTTGTACATAGGAGCAGTATTATAGTAGTTATATTCTTGTACATAAGGGCAGTATTATAGTAGTTATATTCTTGTACATAGGAGCAGTATTATAGTAGTTATATTCTTGTACATAGGGGACAGTATTATAGTAGTTTTATTCTTGCACATAGAAGTAGTATTATAGTAGTTATATTCTTGTACATAGGAGCAGTATTATAGTAGTTATATTCTTGTACATAGGAGCAGTATTATAGTAGTTATATTCTTGTACATAGGAGCAGTATTATAGTAGCTATATTCTTGTACATAGGGGGCAGCATTATAGTAGTTATATTCTTGTACATAGGAGCAGTATTATAGTAGTTATATTATTGTACATAGGAGCAGTATTATAGTAGTTATATTCTTGTACATAGGGGCAGTATTATAGTAGTTATATTCTTGTACATAGGGGCAGTATTATAGTAGTTATATTCTTGTACATAGGGGCAGTATTATAGTAGTTATATTCTTGTACATAGGAGCAGTATTATAGTAGTTATATTCTTGTACATAGGGGCAGTATTATAGTAGTTATATTCTTGTACATAGGAGCAGTATTATAGTAGTTATATTCTTGTACATAGGGGCAGTATTATAGTAGTTATATTCTTGTACATAGGGGACAGTATTATAGTAGTTATATTCTTGTACATAGGGAGCAGTATTATAGTAGTTATATTCTTGTACATAGGAGTAGTATTATAGTAGTTATATTCTTGTACATAGGAGCAGTATTATAGTAGTTATATTCTTGCACATAGGAGCAGTATTATAGTAGTTATATTCCTGTACATAGGGGGCAGTATTATAGTAGTTATATTCTTGTACATAGGGGGCAGTATTATAGTAGTTATATTCTTGTACATAGGAGGCAGTATTATAGTAGTTATATTCTTGTACATAGGGGGCAGTATTATAGTAGTTATATTATTGTACATAGGAGCAGTATTATAGTAGTTATATTATTGTACATAGGAGCAGTATTATAGTAGTTATATTCTTGTACATAGGGGCAGTATTATAGTAGTTATATTCTTGTACATAGGGGCAGTATTATAGTAGTTATATTCTTGTACATAGGGGCAGTATTATAGTAGTTATATTCTTGTACATAGGAGCAGTATTATAGTAGTTATATTCTTGTACATAGGGGCAGTATTATAGTAGTTATATTCTTGTACATAGGAGCAGTATTATAGTAGTTATATTCTTGTACATAGGGGCAGTATTATAGTAGTTATATTCTTGTACATAGGGGACAGTATTATAGTAGTTATATTCTTGTACATAGGGAGCAGTATTATAGTAGTTATATTCTTGTACATAGGAGCAGTATTATAGTAGTTATATTCTTGTACATAGGAGCAGTATTATAGTAGTTATATTCTTGCACATAGGAGCAGTATTATAGTAGTTATATTCCTGTACATAGGGGGCAGTATTATAGTAGTTATATTCTTGTACATAGGGGGCAGTATTATAGTAGTTATATTCTTGTACATAGGAGGCAGTATTATAGTAGTTATATTCTTGTACATAGGGGGCAGTATTATAGTAGTTATATTCTTGTACATAGGAGCAGTATTATAGTAGTTATATTCTTGTACATAGGGGCAGTATTATAGTAGTTATATTCTTGTGCATAGGGGCAGTATTATAGTAGTTATATTCTTGTACATAGGAGCAGTATTATAGTAGTTATATTCTTGTACATAGGGGCAGTATTATAGTAGTTATATTCTTGTACATAGGGGGCAGTATTATAGTAGTTATATTCTTGTACATAGGGGCAGTATTATAGTAGTTATATTCTTGTACATAGGGGCAGTATTATAGTAGTTATATTCTTGTACATAGGGGGCAGTATTATAGCAGTTATATTCTTGTACATAGGAGCAGTATTATAGTAGTTATATTCTTGTACATAGGGGCAGTATTATAGTAGTTATATTCTTGTACATAGGGGCAGTATTATAGTAGTTATATTCTTGTACATAGGGGGCAGTATTATAGTAGTTATATTCTTGTACATAGGGGCAGTATTATAGTAGTTATATTCTTGTACATAGGGGCAGTATTATAGTAGTTATATTCTTGTACATAGGTGCAGTATTATAGTAGTTATATTCTTGTACACAGAGGGTAGTATCATAGTAAGTATAGTTTTATACATTGGGGTAGTGTGTTAGTAAGATAAGTAGTAAGACCTTAATGATCCTAATCGTACAGTTCTTCTTAACAAGTACATTGACTGAATTTTCTCTTGACATCCTTGCTTGTAGCTTAAAGTGTGAGTCTTTCTTCGCTGTATACAGAGGACATCTGTGGGTAGTTGATGATGGGAATTATACCTCACTCCATAGACTAAATAAACAGGACAGTTATTGCACTTTTAAGTGTTAGTAATTTTTATATGAAGAATTTCAGGAGTTAATCTTGGTTCTCAGTAGGGGATTATGTGGAGGTAACCTAACTCCTGTCCTAGCACTGTGGACACATAACAGCTGAACTCCTTTTTAATTCTCCAAGCTGTTGTGAAAGGTCATAAGATAATCAGACTTCATAAAAGAGACTGAGCAGGCCGAGCAATGTCACCACCCGGAGTGCTACTAGTTCTCAACATGGTGGTCAACGCGTGTGGATAACATGCTGCTTGTGAATAGGGTAGAGCTGGTTCATTCGGCAGCATAGCCAAAATGTTAACCTTTACGAGTAACCTCCACCGCAGATCTAGACATTAAAACAATATACAGTTCCTTATTTTTGTACGATAATGGACTTCATGTCGATTTTTATTGTAAAATTACTTGCATTCCCCATATGGGTAAGGTTTGGGTTAGGTGTCTCGGCTCCAACTCATATTGCCCAAAGGGTTTCTATAGATTAAGAACTTGTCAAAAAAGACTTTACTGATTTAAGGTTGGGTCCACAACTCAATGATGCATGATGATACATTGTGATGACTTTGGGCAATACTGATAACTTATTATCGTTGACATGTGATCTTCTGCCGTCATGTAGATAAATACATTGACCCCCAATTCATCAAAACAATTTGTCAAAATTCAGGAGTTAGTTGTTACTGAATGTAGCAAGATTTTTGCACAACTCGAAATGCCACAAAATTTTTGCATCTTTTGGAGTTTCCATGCCACTTTTCCCCAGCTCCCTCAGTGGAGGATAAGGGCGTGTCGGGTGCGTAACGCCGCAGCTCAACATGAATTGGTTGGGGACTGGAGTAAGATTTATGGCACACGACGTTCAGCGGACATTCCTGATTCATTAAAAGTCATGCGCCTCTTCAAACCGTTACGTACAAACACAGCCCCTATGTAAAAAATAATTTTTATTATTTTGTGGTCTTCGGTTCGATATCGAGCCATGGCGACTTGATGGATGAACGCTCTGTAGGAACATCAATCATGTGCAAGCCTAGATAGGTCCACCAGGGTCTTCTCCGACGTCATCTTGATTATAGCCATCGGGTTGCTGGTCTTCTTCTTCGCCTTGTTCCTTCTATTCTTCTGACCATGATCTCCTTCTCCAGTGATTGCTCTCTTCGTATGATGTGTCCAAAGTAGGCAAGACTTAAGTCGGAGATCCTTGCTTTCAGTGACATGTCTGGCTTGATTTGTCCTAGATTGATTTGTTTGTTCTTCTTCCCATCCATGGTATTGATAACATTCTTCTCCAGCACCACATTTTGAAGGCGTCGATTTTTCTTCTGTCTTGTTTCTTTATCGTCCAGGTTTCGCATCCATATGTTACTATATATGGGTCTTGTTTCTTACTATAATTAAATTAAAAGTTCCTATACTGGAAAATAGATATAACTTTCCAATCTGGTAACCTAACAGGGGCTGAGCTCAGTGGCGCTGGAGCAGTCTTCTTTGCTGTTGAGATCTGCTTACTTGTGGCGTGGATGACTGTAAATCGTGGAAAAGTGACGAGTTCTCATTAGTTTTCCTTGCGCAGCGCCTATTGTGCAGCTTGTTAACATCCTGTCGGGGTCGTCATCTTCATAAATTCATGCAGTTATCTCTATGTGTAAGATTTATACCAACTCCAAAACTGGATCCCGCTCCCGGGTAATATGAGCTTGGGACATAAATCTAATGTCATAAGTTACATGATTTCTGGAGGAAAGTGAAGACATAAATCGTGTCCAGCCTCCAAGTCGAGAGCATAGCAGACCAAATATTCTTATCTTTTTTCAATCTGTATAGAGGATGTTCAACTTCAGACACCAATTACATTTTATTTTAGTTCGTAGCAATCTACATAAACAGTCAAGTCACTGTGTACCTACAGTACTGTGCAAAAGATTCAGGCAGTTGTAGAAAAAAAAAATGCAAAGTAAGACGACATTAAAAAATAGAAGTGTTAGTTTATTTTTTATCATCAAAATGCAAGTGAAAGAAGAAAAGAGAAATCTAAATCCCATCAATAAGTTCTGACGCGCCCTTTGCCTTCATCAGTTTTTCTAGATGAACTTCCAGACGGTTTACGAAGGATATCGGCAGGAGGTTGTTCCAAACATCTTAGAGAACTTACCCCAGATCTTCTGTGTTTGAGGCTTGCGCAGATCCGTCTGTCTCTTCATGTGATCCCAGACAAACTGGATGATGTGAGATCAGGGCTCTCTGGGGTCAGATCATCACTCCCAGGACTCCTCGTTCTTGGCTGGATGTTTGGGGCTGTTCTCCGGCTGCAGAATAAATTTGGAGCCAATCAGACGCCTCCTGATGGTATTACATGATGGATAAGTATCTGCCGGCATTTCTCAGCATTTGAGACACCAAGAAATGGGCAATGTTGAGGACTGTACATGTAGTGATCGGCCAAGGTGCAGCAGATGAAAGACACATCATGTTACTTCCCTTCGAAATCGGAAGATGTCCAGCAGTGCCATCAGCTCAGAGGTGGCAGCAACCATCTATTGTTCAAAGAGGTATGGCCAGAAATGGTCATCATGAAAGAATTGCAGCCAAAAACTTTTTCATTCCACATGGAAACAAGGACAAGCGACTCAGCTATGTACAAAATCATAGGCACTGGGGGGGGCAGAAAAATGTCAGCAGGTCTCTGGACTGAGGTATCACAATGTGAAATATTTGGCTGTACCAGAAGCAGATTGTTCCCCGAATGGGGCTGGAGGGTGACACAATTGTGAGGGTCTGTGGGAGCAGAAGCACAGTGGAGGGTCCTGCAGAATTGAGGCTACATTTCAGCGAATGGAGTTTTGGAATTTGGTCAGGTTTAATGGTGTCTTCAATGCTGAGAAATCCAGGCAGATAATTCATCATATAATACCATCAGGAGTAGTGTTGAGCCACCCCCGTAGTGTTCGAGTTCGGTTCGGTTCGTCGAACACCCGTGTGTTCGCCGAACTGTTCGTCGAACTGTTCGTCGAACACCTTCGAACACCGTTAAAACCAATGGCAGGCAAACAAAAACACATAGAAACACATAGAAAACACCTTCAAAGGTGTCCAAAAGCTGACAAACTGCTCAGAAGACACAACTAACACATGGAAAAGTGACAAGTACATATAGTCATGCGAAAATAAAAGAGGTGGAGGAGTAAAAGGAGGGGGAGACACAGATATAGGCATGTCATGCCCTTCTAAAATACAAAAAGTGAGAAGCCGACACGGCCAGTCCGCTCCTGCCCGTGCCACCTCCGTGTCGCCGGGTTTGTGCCAGAGCCGCGGTGAACCCTGATGGCCAGCCCCCCTCTCCCAATACTGGTGCCTGTCCGCTGGTGGGTCGAGCGAGCCCCCCTGTGGTGGAGGCAGCTCTAAGCTTTTTAATTTAAATTGTCTCTCTAATTTGAATGAATACACTTTAAATCCATTTACAAGGATCTATTGGAGGGCAAGTCTCATGCCAGCAGCCGCGTAATTCCAGCTCCAGTAGCGTCCACTAAAGCTGCTGCAGTTAAAAAGCTTTTATAAGGATCGAGCTCGGCTGTCCACCGCAAGGCATCCTACTGCCAGTCCCAGCCCCTATGCCTTGGGGTGCCTCCTGATGCTCTTCACTGAGTATCCCGTGGTCCCGAAGCATTTCCTTTGAAAAAATGAAGTGTCCAAACTACAGGTGGTGTAGCTTGCTTAACAGCCGGGATAATCCGCTGACTAGCAGACACTGCTACTAGGCACAAAGTATTTCCTGGGCTAGATGCAGTTAAAAATTTGTAATTAGATACTCTCGTTGGATGCTGAGAAAGCATTCCATAGAGTCTCCTGGCACGCCATATATGATTCTCTTAAAAAGCTTGGGGTAGGGGTCTAGGGGACCCTTTTATAGCCAAAATCACGGCCCTGTATCGCAATACGTCACCTAGGCTGAAGATAAATGGAACTATAGCACCCTGAGGGCTCGGTTGCTACAGAGGTATTGCACCTCACCCAGAGGTGTGATATCTCACTCTCAGGTAAGGATGTAGTGTGGATCAGGACCCGACACCTGCATGCATTACACCACATTGCCGTGGGGCAGGGCGACCAATATGCCCCTGAGATGGGCACGACAGTCCCTGTCCCTGGCTGGAGTGGGGGGAGGGAACACTGAGGAAGGGGAACCCTGTAGTGCAAGAGCAGGGAGGAAGCAGTTCCTGGGTGCATTGAGAAGGGAGTATAAAAGGTGGGCACCATCTTAGTTCAGTGCAGAGAAGTCTGAGCAGAAGTGGCAGGGAGCAGGGGCTCTGCATGAGCTCTGCTCCGGAGGCAGGCCTAGTAACAGAGGCCCAGGCCTGGAAGAGGGAGAAGGAAGGAAGAGGAGCGGAGAAGGCTCCAGGAACGAGGAACGAAGGGATCTCAGGGGTGCGGACGGGCGAGTCGCCACCGCACGCCAGAATCCACCTGCGTGGAGGGGTCAGGCCAAAGGGGGAGACCGGTCCCCGAAACTAGTGGAGGCAGGAAACGACTCTCAGCTAGAAACAGGAGGCTGTGACATTTTATGTGGCGCAGCCCCTCGCTACACCCGCTAGGAAGGCACCACATAGGGTCAGGGAAACTGGCGCCAAGTTTACCAAGAGGAGGCCTGAGGCAGCCGGACAGAAGGGTTGGTAAGAAAGGCCAGACAAAGGACACACAAAGGGGGTCCTGTGAAGCGCTCCAAAGTTATCTGGGAGTTGTCTGAGCCCCTCACCTGGTGAGCACAGTACGACGTGGGCAGCCGTTACCTGCAGACGTGGTCTGGATAATAAGAACTGTGAGTAAAGGCCCTGAACTGCATCACTGACTCCGTGTCGTTACTGCTGCTGCCCTGCACCATCACCCCCATCCTCCGCATACACTGCCCTGAGGCTATACTCCTCCCGTGGGGAGTTATGCTACGCTCTGCTGCACCCACAACACCAGCCTCAGCGGTCTGCCCTGGAGCGGCGGTTCACTCTGACCGCAATCCACGGGTGGCGTAGTCGGACATTTAAACATCAAAACCACATAAATAGTTCCGCCACTGGTTTGACCGCCCTGAGCCACGGAACCGGGTCGCCGCCACGAAGACTACAACCACCAGCATCCACCAAAAAGGGTCCGGCTCCGGGTGTCCCAAGGCCCAGGGGGCGCGTCATAACATTTTCATCACCTTTCACAATCACCAATGGGACAAGGCAGGGATGTTCTCTGTCCCCTCTCTTATACATCCTAGTGACGGAGCACCTGCTCTCATCAATTCGCCATAACCCCAATATTAGGTGGATTGAGGTGGGAGGCACCGAGTACAAGTGCTCTCTATTTGCTGATGATGTCCTAGTATATATCACTCAATCACATATATCCATCCCTGCTGTTATGGCTGAAATAGATCACTTTGTTACATGGTCAAATTTTAAAATCAATGCAGCGAAGTCTGAGGCCCTCGATGTCTCCCTCCCCAAATCCATATAGGATTCCATCCAGTCCAACCTTCCCTTTGCCTGGCCCTCACAGGGTATCAAATACTTAGGGATTCCTATTCATAGAGACCTCTCCCATCTATGTTATCTTAATTTTGGGCCCTTTATTGAACAACTCCATACAGACCACGGTTGGCAAGTTAGAACTGTAAGATTCACTACGTGAACCACTGGTGTTTTGTGGAAAAGCACATGTACACTGCGTTCCAAATTATTATGCAAAAAGTGTTTAGGAGTGATAAGGGAAGAATTTGTTTGTTTGTCAGTTAAACTCATTGATGGTGATGTGTGTCAGGGCTCTTTATATCACTGTAAGCAATTGCAGACACCTGTGCTAATTAGTTTGTCAGGTGTGTCCAATGAAAGGCAAGACTACTTAAGAAGGCTCTCTCACATTATTAAGCAGCCTACATTTTCTGCCAAAATGGGAAAGAAAAAGGATGTGTCGGCTGCTGAGAAGCAACAAATTGTGGAGTGTTTAGGTCAAGGCATGACTACAATCAACATTGTGCGATGATCAGGATGAAGTGTCTTGGCAATCAAGAAGTATGTAGCTGATTCACAGTACACACGTGTGCGTGCTGATAAGGGCAAATTGAGGACTCTTTCCTACAGGCAATTACGTCAGGTTGAAAGAGCAGCGGCAAAAAAGCCTTGTCATAGCAGCAGACAAGTTTTTGAAGCTGCTTGTGCCTCCAACGTCCCCCGAACAACAAGATGCAGGGTCCTTCAGAGGTTTGCAGCTGTGCATACGCCATCCTGTCGACCTCCTCTATCCACTTCACACAAGCAGAAACGGCTCCAGTGGGCCAAACATTACATGAAGACTGATTTCAAAACAGTTTTGTTCACGGATGAGTGCCGTGCAGCGCTCGATGGTCCAGATGGATGGAGTGGAGGATGGCTGGTTGATGGACACCCCACGCAAACACGGCTACAGCGCCAACAAGGAGGAGGTGGAGTAATGTTTTGGGCTGGAATCATGGGGAGATGTTTTAGGATCCCTGAAGGCGCTAAAGATGAACTCCATAATGTATGTGGATTTTCTCAAACAGCACTTCCTGCCATGGTTCAAGAAGAAGAACCGTGTATTTCACAGCAAGATCATTTTTCTGCATGATAATGCACCATCTCATGCTGCACATAAAACATCTGCATCTCTGGCTGATATGGGCATAAAAGGGGACAAACTTATGGTGTGACCCCCATGCTCCCCTGACCTCTACCCCATTCAGAACCTTTGGAGCATCATTAAAAGGAGTGTCTATGTGGCAGTTCACATCTAAGCAACAGCTCTGGGAGGGTATTCTGTCCTCATGCAAAACAATTGAAGCAGAAACCATCCAAAACCTGACAAATTCAATGGACGAGAGAGTTCAGAAGCTCCTTTCGAACAAGGGGTCCTATGTGAAAATGTAATATCACCTAGAATAAAGTTTTGAGTTGAAAACTGTTTGATTTCAGTTTCTAACAACCTGCTAATGCTTATAATTTCAAAAATGACCATTTTTTTGGTCTTTATTAAAATGAAAAGGTTGATCGAAAAGTTTGGGGGATCTAAGAGTGTGGCAACCCAGTAGTCATGATTACTTCGAATTCTGACAATATGAGGGTCATGCTGCAGGTAGTGCAGCAAGAAGGCACTTATGTGTCTTGCGCATCTCGGAGCCCCAAAATTATTTTCCGGGCTAGATGCAGCTAAAAATTATTTTTAATTTTAAATCTGGTGGAGCTTATTATAGATGGCCTAATAGGATCAGTGCTGCACACTGCTACAAAGCCCAAATTATTTTCCAGTCAAGATACAGATAAACATGATTAGTAATTTGAAAGCTTAAAACGGTTGGTAGGGTGATTTTAACCAATCATCAAGCTTTTACTCTCCCCAGGATGACACAGGGGTAGAAAAGTCGTTTCGGATCCATGATTTGTTCATCTTTATGAACGTGAGTCTGTCTACATTATCAGTGGAGAGCCGCGTGTGCTTATCTGTCAGCACACCACCAGCAGCGCTGAACACACGTTCAGACAGAACGCTGGCTGCGGGGCATGACAAGATCTCCAAGGCGTAAGTCTCTAGCTCCGGCCATTTATCCAGATTGGAAGCCCAAAAAGAGCAAGGGTCCAGTGACACAGTCGTGGCTTCAATGTTTACTTGGAGATACTCCTGTACCATCGTCTCTAGGCGTTGACTATGTGTCAGACTTCTTGTCTCCTGTGGCCTTGCAAAGGATGGGCTAAAAAAGTGGTGAAATGATTCCGCAAAATTGATGTTACCACCAGATACTGTGGTTCTGTTACGGTTTGAGTGCTGAACACTTGACGGTCCCACGGTTGGCAAGTTGGAACTGTGAGATTCACTACGTGCACCACTGGTATTTTGTGGAAAAGCAAATGTAAGATTCTGCAACAGTCTCTGCTGATACTCCTGCATGCGTGCATCCCTTTCTATGGCAGGAATAATTTCTGCAAATTTACTTTTGTACCGGGGATCTAACAGTGTGGCAACTCAGTAGTCAGGATTATTTCTAATTCTCACAATTCGAGGGTCATGTTGCAGGTAGTGCAGCAAGAAGGCACTCATGTGTGTTGCGCATCCAGGAGCACCAAGTCCCTGTTGTGTTGGTGGCGAGGTAACAATCATGCTTCCTTCCTCTGTCCTCTCCCCCCAACCTCGCACAACAGAAATGTGATCAAGGTCTCCCTCATCTGATGAGTCTTCCATCAGTTCGTCCTCCACTTCTTCCTGGGCTCCTGCACCTTCCTCACTAGTTTGGCTGCTACCATGCGCCCTGGTAAAACCATCTCCCCCACCCTCACATGCCTGCCGCCTTGGTGCTGCCGACCGTCTGGACCTTGCAGATGTTAGCCCTTCCGCATACAACTCCTCCTCCTCTACTTCCTCCACCTCCTCTTGTGCCACCACCTGACTCCGAATTCTGTTTAACATGTGCTCCAGCATGTAAATCACCGGAATAGTCATGCTGATAATGGCATCGTCAGCACTAAACATCTTCGTCGCCATTTCAAAACTGTGCAGAAGGGTGCATAGGTCCCTGATCTGAGACCACTCCTCCAGCGTGATTTGCCCCACCTCCGGATCTCGTTGGCCCAGGCTATACGTCAGAACGTATTGCACCAGGGCTTGTCGGTGCTGCCACAGTCGCTGCAACATGTGCAGAGTTGAATTCCACCGGGTAGGCACATCGCATTTTAGCCGGTGAAGTGGCAGGCCCAACGACTTCTGTAGAGATGTAAGTCGCTGAGCTGCGGGATGCGAACGGCGGAAGTGAGCACACAGCGACCGTGCCCTCTGCAGAAGGCCATCTAGTCTGGGATAGTGGGCTAAAAATTGCTGGACAACCAGGTTCAACACGTGAGCCATACAAGGCACGTGTGTGACATTGCCCCGGCGAAGGGCCGCACCCAGGTTTGCAGCATTGTCGCACACGGCCTTCCCTGGTTTCAGGTCCAGTGGAGACAACCATTCATGAAATTGGTTCTCCAGAGCTGACCACAACTCCTCAGCTGTGTGACTCACATTTCCCAGACATTTCAATGTAAAAACCGCCTGATGACGTTGAGCCCTACTGCCAGCATAGTAAGGAGGTGTGCAGGATCCCTTCTGCGCAGTTAGAAAGCTTGTGGCATGACCAGACAGGCTTTGGGTGCAGGTGGAAGACCGAGAGGAGGTTGAGGAGGCAGAAGCAGTGGAGGAACTTTGACATAAAGAGGATTGACGCACAACTCGTGGGGACGGCAAGACTTGGACAGCAGCCCCTTGTCCTGCTGTCACCATAGTTACCCAGTGCCCAGTCAGCGACATGTAACGCCCCTGTCCATGCCTACTCGTCCAAGTGTCTGTGGTGAAATGCACCCTGTCACACACAGAGTTTCTCAAAGAAGCGGTGATGTTGTGTGCGACATGCTGGTGGAGCGCAGGCACACCTTTCTTTGAGAAGTAGTGCCGACTGGGCATCTGGTACTGGGGCACTGCGACGGACATAAGGTCTCGAAAATCCTCTGTGTCCACCAGGCGGAAAGGCAGCATTTCTGTAGCCAAGAGCTTGCAGATGGTGAAATTCAACCTCTTAGCTTTCTCATGGCTAGGAGGAAATGGTCTTTTACTTGTCCACATCTGAGGGACCGAGGGCTGGCTATTGTGCTTAGACGGGGTTGATAAGGGTGTCCCCGGCAAACTGCCAGTCTGTGAGGAAGATGCAGGCGGACATGTTAGGTTGCCTTGATCCAAAGGTGGTGCTATCGATGTCGGACAGCGCTCAACACCAGCTGCTGTTACCACCTCCAAAGAAAATGATGACCTGCCAATCACGCTGGCTGTTGCGGGTAAAGAGGTGGCAGGTCTGCGCCCCAAAACAGGTGTGACTGCTGTCCCCCCAGTCACAGAGGATGAAGAGGCCGCGGATGCACAAGATATGGCAGACGGTGGTTGGCCCGGCCGGCTAGGCCGCATTGTAGCACACTGAGCTTCCCACTGCAACTTATGCTTCATGTCCATGTGCCGGTTCATGCATGAAGTACTCAAACTATGTATTTTTTGGCCTCTACTTAGCTTTTGCTGACAAATGTTACAGATAACACGAGTTGGGTCATCTTAATCGATCTGAAAAAATGCCCAGGCTATGCAAGGCTTAGCACCCATGCGACCTGAAGAGCCACCACGACTTGTGGTGAGAGGCAGAGTTGTGTTTGAGGATGCAGTTGTTGACGTGCTTCCAGTACTACGTCTCTGTCCAGGAAGGCGCAACCTGACCTTGTCGTCACTAGCATCTTCCTCCACCTCCTCTGCTGACCTCATCTCTTGGCTGACTGTGGGTTGACAGTAAGTGGGATCTCCAACCTCATCATCATCACCCTGTGCGTTATCACACCCGTCGTCCTCAGAGCCAACCTGTTCCTGCCCTGACAAAAAACTAAAGTTGTCGCTCCAATCAGGTATTTGAGTCTCATCATCATCTTCCTCATTGTCTCCACCAACAGGAGTTACAGTTTGGGAATGAGGGTCTACATTATGGTCAGAACCTTCTGCGTCTGGTCCTGGATCCGACTCATAAAGATTCTGGGCATCAGTGCAGATCATTTCCTCGTCTGGATTCACAGAAGCGCTGGAGTCGACCTCTGATTCCCAGGCTATAGTATGAGTAAACAGCTCTGCAGACTCAACCATCTGTTCTACCTCATACTCAGACGGGCAGCTGGAGATTTGGGAGCTGTGAGGAAGCAAGTGTGATTTGGGTGACACCTTTGAGGACTGGAGTATTTGTGATGTTGAAGTTGATGTGGAGGAGAGCCCACTTAAAGGAGCACTTGATATCCGTTGAAGCACCTGCTGTTTTTGTGCCTCATCTGGAATTTGTAGCGATTGGCGTGGCCGTAAGAAAGGGATCTTATCACATTGTCCGCTAAAAGAACTAGACATTTTAGTTTGGCTGGAAGATGGTCTTTCTTCTGCAGATGTTACTGTTGCTTTAACACCTACCCCACGGACACAACCTTTTTTCCCCTTCCCAACACGCCTATTCCCCTTTCCACCAGCAGCAGGCCTTTTTCCACTCATTTTGGTGGTTAACTAATTCATAACTCTGGAGTTGTTTGCACAAAAAAACAATGGATGGTAACCGAGCAGAGCTGAGTGGCCAAACTGTGGTATTAGGCCAAAACTATTGGCTGGGTTAGATGCAGAAAAAAATTATATTCAATTTGCAACCTGATGGAGGTCAGTATAGATGGACTAATAGAACAAGTCCCACACACTGCTAGAAGGCCAAATATTTTTTCAGACGTAGATGCAGAAAAAAATATATTCAGTTTGCAACCTGATGGAGGTCAGTATAGATGGACTAATACAACAAGTCCCACACACAGCTAGAAGCCCAAATATTTTTTCAGAGGTAGATGCAGAAAAAAATTATTTTTAATTTGCAACCTGATGGAGGTCAGTATAGATGGACTAATAGAATGATGCTATGCCCAAAAGATTTTACTTCACTAGGTGCAGTAAAAAAATTGGTATTCTATACACAGGTGGTATATCTTGCAACACAGATAGGCTACTCCACTGACTAACACACTCTGCAATAGGCCAAAAAGGATTAGCTTTGCTAGATTCAGCCAAATGCTGTGAAAAAAAACTTGCACAGCACTGGCACAGACCTGCCTGGCAAAAACTGATAGGAACTGATGTAACCTAGTCCTGAAAAGGACTCCAATTACAATTAGTCTTTACTCCCACAATCTATCTATTTAAGAGCACAGACCTGCCTGATAAAAGTCGTAGGAAATGCTGTAACCTAGTCCTTAAAAGGACTGCAATCACAACTATTCCCTACTCCCAAGCTATCTGTAGATTTGTGCGAAAATTGGCTTGAAATTAACAAGGTATAGCGCACACAGCAACAGCGGTGCCGTCTAACGCGCAGCTGCAGCAGTGAGAAAATGGTGGCGACGGGGAAAATGGCTTGGTCTTATAGGGCAAGGACATGTGACATACACTGCCAATCACACATGCCCTTGCTTGTGTGAAAAAAAGCACTTCGCTCCGTGTGTGCGCTGCTGATAGGCTGACAGATTGCACCTCCCCACTGCAAATGCGGGAAAGAGAAAAAAAAAATGGAGATCTTCATTATTCCTGCAGAGATCCATCCCCTGCCCCTCCCCCCACCCCGCTGTACACTCAAACTGCGTATTAACATTAATTTTCATCATTACTGAGAAAAAATCCAGTTATGATTTTGGTGCACGAACAGTTATCGAACATAACCTCGAACAGCCGAATTTTTATCAAATTGTTCGTGTTTGCCGAACGGCTCGAACACCGCCCAAAACAGCTCGAATTTGAGATTGGCGAACAGTTCGAGTAGAACAACGCTCATCTCTATTCAGGAGGCATCTGATTGACTCCAGATTTATTCTGCAGCCGGACTACGACT
Source organism: Phyllobates terribilis (assembly GCF_046119375.1). Lineage (NCBI taxonomy): Eukaryota > Metazoa > Chordata > Amphibia > Anura > Dendrobatidae > Phyllobates > Phyllobates terribilis. The sequence continues at coordinate 46,410,018 of NW_027362762.1, forward strand.
CCCGACATCCAGCCAAGGTCATTAAGAATGAGGAGTCCTGGAGGTGATGACTCGGCCCCGGAAGCCCTGATCTCAGATCATCCCATCTGTCTGGGATCACATGAAAAGACAGAAGGATCCTCACAAGCCTCATACACAGAAGATCTGGGGTCAGGTCTCCAAGATGTTTGGAACAACCTTCCTGCAAAAAACTGTTTGCAAGTATACCAAGAAGAATTTATAATTTATCCTTTGATGCTGTTTTGAAGGCGACAGGTGGACATCAAATATTGATGACATTTCGATTTCTCTTTTGTTCATTCACTTTGATTTGAGTTAACTGATACAAAAATATTATTAACACTTCTATTGAAACCATTCTTACTTTGCAGCACTTTTTCCACACTTATTATTGACTTATTGGGTGATAATGACTTCCCATGATTATAGCATTGATGACTTTACAATCAGTTGCTTTCAGCTACAACAGTGGCTAGAGCTGAACAGCACAGCTCCATTCACCATATAGTGGCCACTGACAGGTACTACAACTGCCATCTATTGAAGTGCATAGGAGCGGAGCTGTAGCACCTGAGAACGGACACAACTCAGCAAATGAAGTCGTGCTGTTCTGGTTCCTTTCCCAGCTTACAGCCAACGACTGATGAGCTGAAAGCAGCAGTTTGGTGGGGTTGCTGACTGTTGGACCCCTACCAATCTGATATTGATGAGCTGGTTTAGGATTGCTTAAGAATTAAGTTGTTTTACATCTATTCATCAAGAATAATCAACTTTATGGCTAACTTATAAAATGTACAGTATGAAACATGGAAACCCTTTCTAAATGAAATCTTTCCGAGAGTTTGGACAAATCCTACAAAAAACTTCACTTTGAGCCAAAATGGAGAAAACAATTGCTGTCTGTTACCATGTGATTTATAACAAAGTGTCACCAAGAGATATTGAATGCAGCCAGCGAGATCTCTCTAAGTATCCAGCTCCACCTCTGAATGCTCTTAGGACTCCATCAGGGAAACGTCCAAGACAATGGACCCAAATCATGAATAATTCACTGACGATGGGGCCGCGCAAATCGTAATGCAAAACAGAGAGTGGAGAAAATTAAATGGAAACAAATGTGATTTACAGCTTGCCTTTATTTCTAGCTCTTGCTACAATGTTGCAGCTGGTAGCATTATTTGCACCTTTTTAATATATTTTTTTGTATTATTATATTGTACGCTTTTATTCATTATATTTTATTAGATTATATGCCTTTAATCTGGTATCAGATGATCAAAAATTTTGGATTACAGATTGTTAATATATTTTATTTTTAATTTGTGAGGGTTGAGGAGCCCCCAAAATAACAAAGGTTTATGATTATTTCAATCTGCTCAGTCTTCTGCTTACAGATTTTTCTTAAGGGTCAAATTAAGAGATTTTCTAGATTATTTGAATACAGGAAATGCACTACACTAATATTGTTAGTTATACATAGTATCATCATACTCGGAGGGTAATTAAAAAGTATTTCAATGAGAACCGTTACACGCCCGCTGTCTTGGGGTTATATTTGACCCAGATCTTTCCTTCACTCCCCAGATCCGATCATTCACTCACTCATGTCATCTACACCTCAAAAACATCTCTAGAATTTGACTTTTTCTTACCTTTGACTCTGCAAAAAAACTCTTACTGTTGCTCTTATTCATTCTCACCTGGATTTCTGCAACTGTCTACGAATTGGTCTCCCTCTTACTAAACTATCCCCCCAATCAGTCCTGAATGCAGCAGCCAGGATCATATTCCTGTCCAGCCGCTACACCAAAGCCTCCACCCTGTGCCAGACATTGCACTGGTTACTCATTCGCTACAGAATCCAATATAAACGCATCTATCTCACCCACAAAGCGTTCCACGGTTCTGCACCACCCTACATCTCCTCCCTCATCTCTCTATCACCCAACCCGTGCCATCCATTCCACTAATGACGTAAGACTAATATCCTCAACAATCAGAACCTCCCACTCCCATCTCCAAGACTTCTCGTGAGCTGCGCCACTTCTCTGGAATGCACTACCCAGGTCAATTTGATTAATTCCCAATGCTCACAGTTTTAAGCGTGCCCTAAAACACATTTCTTTAGACTGGCCTACGACCTCACTTATATAACTATTTCCGCTTTGCCCTTCCATTATGAGTTACTCTGTAATGTTTGATATTGTCCGTTTATGTACCCTCTGAATAGTAAAGTGCTGCCGAATATGTTGGCGCTATAGAAATAAAAATTATTATTAATTATGTAATACTTCATTGAACCTGCGGAGGCACTGCAGGAAAACGCTTGCTTCCAAATTTCCACAGATTACAGCGGATTGTTGAGGATTAGATCACAGAATTTTAATGACAATTATATCACCTTTCCTTTTTGTTTTTAAAGAAGTCTCTATAAGACAAGCTTTTAATTTCTACATTACATTTGTTTTATATAGAAGGGCCTCCAAGTTATTAGCCATAGCAGAGCTGGTAAAAAAAAAAAAAAAAAAGTGGCTATAGCTATGGCAGACCTGGCCCGGGATCGGAAAATAACTTCAAAGGGGCAATAGAGCTTAACTAACATTAAAACACCTCATTCTCATCATTATTGGCGATCCTGCACCCCCAACAATCAAACAATGATTGCATACTATCCATCCTATTACTCAGTCTATGCAAGTGTCAGTATTTACTATAGATGTGGAATTCTATTCATGAATCAGACAGCTGAACAGGAAACTATAATGGAAAATAGGGTTGTGAACGTACAATAAAACTGCAGCATCTCTTGTATCAACACCCCAAAATATTACCTTTCCGAGTCTCTTTTAGCTTCCTGCTTCCAATAAGCCCATCACGACTGTTTTGATAGGATGACACACCATCGTTTTAAGATGCGCTTATGTTTACAGGCACTGACTTACAGCGTTGTGATAACCAGGACTGGGGCATTTATCTTCTCCGAGACTTTGGCAGGGTGAGAATGGTATTTTTGCTTTACACCTGTGATGAGGACTTGTCATCGGAGTTTGTGACACATGCCAGACCCCTACATTCCACGTCAATGGGGGCCTGAGCCTTATCCCCAGTTAATAGGATGAATGTGACAGCCAGACCATTAAAAGCTAAAATCTACCTATTTGTTGCACGGCCGGAAGCAGGAGTCTGTATTGTATACATATATTTTGTAGTGTAATCAAGCCCAGAACCCTGAGTTATTGTGCTCCTGTAATGTACGGGGGTCTCTGCTGCGCTGCATTGTTGGAGGTGTAGCTTATGGCTACTGAGCAAATTACATCAAATCAGAAACTGAACCTGAATCTGGTCTAGAAGTCTTAAGAAAGTTGGAAAACATAGACAAAAAGCAAGACCAAAGAGATATGGGAGCAAGGTGTCAGCGTGAAGGAGAAGACTCATTTTCTCGATAGACAACTGAACTCCGTCTCTGGGGGGAATTATAGGGCCAGGGCAATGCTAACTGTTCAGCAAATATTTATTTTTAACCCCAAAATTGGGGCCTTTTATGGCATCTTTAAAAAGTGTGTTGACTGCGGGAACGAACAAAACAAAAAAAGAGGAAAACAAGGTTGGAATCTGAGAACTCCTTTACATTGAAGCATTCCTAAATCTATGAAGATATGGTTAACAGAGAATTCTTTACAACACAAAGTCGAGCTAATTATCTCGGCGTGCAAAGACATTATAGAGCCGGCGTCCTTGCTTGATCCACATCCTCCTCTCCACCAGCAGTGACGCCGACTCACTCACCGCCCCGACCCGCGCTTCCTCCTACTGCAGTGGTCTCATGGGGTCTGCGCACATCTGGCAGATCCCCGGGCACTGCACTTAGGGCGCGCGAGCACGCTTCCTGTCAGACAGCGCACAGTGTCCTAAAATGTCCCCAGCCGATGGCTGGGAGACACTAATTATTTAAGGCACCTTCGCCTGTTGGGAGGTGCCAGAGCAATGTATTCTGTCAGGTTGTCTGCACGCTTGATAGTTGTCAGGTCCCCTGTTATTGTATACCTGCCTCTTCCTGCCTACACCTGCCATGCCTTCCTGTATATCAGTCGTGCCTGCCTGTACCTGCCATGCCCACCCAATCCTGGCCACTCCAACTACCTGCCCCTTTGCAGGTCAGCTGCCGTGTGTCCAAGGTCTGACCTGGAGTAGCACTTGGCGTCCATCTGGAGCCAAGTCTACCCCCACCATCAGGGGATCTAGAGAAGTGTCAGGTGTTTGCCTAGTCACTTCCCTCCAGGCTCTCCTCGGTTCACGGCACAGTGGTTCCACTACCACATAGATTACAAATGTAAAAGTACAAAAATTGTTCAAGGGATTGATTGGTCCATTCAGTCTGCTTATTGGTCTGGAGATGAAAGCCCAAGATGACACCCAGGGAAATATCTAGAATTTCATGCATAGTCCTTTTGGACCTGACTTCAGTCTGAGATTAGATAGTGAAGACGATGCACAACCTTAAATAATCATCTGACTCATTTTAGAGTAAATGGTAAAACCCTGCAGAGGAACGAAATGAGCCATCTCCGAGAACCACCACCAGCCATATGACAGACGAATATTTGAGGTGGATTCCCCTCCAAAAAACAGTGAAGAAAACGTTAAATAAATACTCAAAATAATGAACATGCGTATTGCTATGTAAAAATGACTTGATGTGCATATATTCAGTCTTTTGAGAGACTTCCCGTTTCCAAATACGCCAGGTGGTTAAAAGAAGAGAGCGGACCATTCTTCAGGCATTTTTCGGTCTGAAGACACTATACACTTTACAATACAAGTCAATAGACAGGCTCAAATGATTTCCAGAAGATATATAAGAGTCTTTTTGAGCATTTTGTCAGTGTTTTTGCTTGAAAAACCTTCTTCACTGTTGAATGGAGTTTAAAGAAAATAACAGAAAATATCAGTAAAAAAAGACGGTCCAAAAAGACTGGAAAAAATGTGGGCAAAAAACATTGAAATAAGCAAGCATTTTGCATGTCTAAAAATTTGTTTTACTCTGTTCCAGCCCGCGGACGTGTTGTGTTTTACCAGGGGGGTATGTGGCGCCCCTGCGGGTTCAGTCACCACAGAGGTACTGCATCTCACCCAGAGGTGTGGTATCCCACTCTCAGGTAAGGAGGGAGTACTGCCCGGGACCCACCCACCTGCATCCAACGCTACACCATTCCAAACCAGTAGGCGGGGCAAGTCCCGGGTGCCTGCAGCGACAACCAGCTCCTGGGCCCCCTTCAGGAACCTCCTTTCCCCGCACCTGCATGGGTGTACGGGCGCTCTGCGTGGGACTGGTCAGCCAAGTATGAGGACCAGCAGAGAGCCCTCTTCTACCCACGCCCGCGCCCCCATTTGCCTGCCAGGGAGTGGAAGCCTACTGGTGGGACAACCCAGAGGGTAACCTCATGGGGTTCCCAAGGGAGACGGAGGCCCTCCGGAGGGAAGAGCAGTGTGAACGGGAGCTCAGGCAGCTGACCGCAGAGCGCCGGGAACGGCAAGAGAGGTGGGAGAAGATGGAGGCCCGGAACATGGAGGCCAAAACCGGGTCCCGAAGACCAAGACGGCCACACCCAGTCCCCGTGCAGAAGTGACTGTAGTAAAGTTCGACCTGGAAGCCTGGTGGGGCTTCATAAGAGAACCGCAAGTGACAAAGGATCTCTTTGTAAACAGGAGGGACATGGAGTCCCACCTCCAGCAAGGACATCCCGGTCGAGACCTGTACCCTGGTAACTGTGTCACCTATACCCGGCATAAGGGAGAGCGCGGTTGGTATGCCCTCCCTGTGCACAGGGTAGTGGAGGAGGAAGAGGACATGCCCCTGCAGTCCGAGGCTGATGACCCGGCTGGGCCAGCCTGTGCAGGACAGGTGTCTCCCAGAAGGGAGCACCACTATTAAACTCCCGTTGTAAGAACTGAACAGTATATAGTTACCAGGAAGGGTACATCATTGTTAGAGAAGGTTTGGAAAGTTTGTGTGTTTGCATAGTTACCCAGTAAGGGTATAAAAACTGTCAGGCTGAGGACAGTGAGCAGCCCAAAACTTTTAAACTGCAAATAGTTTGCACTTCTTAAGGTGCTTCTTATTGGTTTTATCTTGACCATTGAACAAAAACCCGTTTGGCGTGGCCGAAGACATGGTCCAACAAGTGGATCAGTTATGCCCTGCAGCCACGCCCAGGTCCTACGTTGAGGGGTCCCTCAAATTGCACCTTCACCAGTGAGATGGACACCCGATTATAGATCTCACTGTAGTTTGCTGAAAAATGTGTTTTATAACGAAAAGTGTTTTATAAATGTGAAGAAGATTTTATTGGAGAAAGTTTAATAATGTTTAGTAAGCTGCTAAGAAACCTGTAATGTTCAAGAGATGAGCCTCCCATAAAGGGAAGAAAAGTTGTGTGATATTCTTCTATGTGATGCATCTAAAAAATTTTGCACGTCTAAAAATTTGTTTTACTCTGTTCCAGCCCGCGGACGTGTTGTGTTTTACCAGGGGGGTATGTGGCGCCCCTGCGGGTTCAGTCTCCACAGATGTACTGCATCTCACCCAGAGGTGTGGTATCTCACTCTCAGGTAAGGAAGGAGTACTGCCCGGGACCCACCCACCTGCATCCAACGCTACACCACTCCAGACCAGCAGGAGGGGCAAGATGCACTGGCTTATGCTGAGCCCTGTCCCTGGTTGGAAGTGGGGGGAACCGAGTGAGGGGGAACAAGGTAGTGGGTGTGGGTGGAGGAAGTAGCACAGGGGAGAACTTGTGAGCCATCTTGGGAAGGGGAGCCATCTTGGGAAGAGACAGATCAGTTAGAGAGGAGAAGTAGTGGGAGCAGTAGCTCTGTAGGAGCTCTGCTCAGAGAAGAGGGCCTAGATTGAGAGGCCCAGGAGGACTAGCTGGAAGAGGAAGGGAGCAGAGGGAAGGCTCCAGAAGTGAGGGGATCCCAGGGGCACGGCGAGTACGGAAGCCACCCGTGCGCCCGAATCTACCTGAACGTGGAGGGATCAGGCCACAAAAGGGGACCGGCCCCTAACTAGTGGAGAACTACAAAGCTCAGCTAGAAACCGGAGGCTACTGCACTGTCAGGGTGCAGCTGCTCACAACCGAAAAAAGGTAGCCACATAGGATTCAGGGGACTACAGGTTGCCCGCCAAGATCCGAGGTTACCGGCTTGGGACACTGGTTGCGAGGAGCAGGGCAGGAGGGTGAGATCCAGCGCAGGAAGACGACCGAGGAAGGCACATAGAAAGGGGTCCCGTTAGGTACTCCTGAGATACCTGGGAGTTTGCTGAACCCCTGCCTTGGTAAACACAGGAAGGCGTGGGAGGTTACCTTGGCGCTGGTAACTTGGAGTCTGAAAACCGTGAGTAAACTTTGAAGACTGCACCCCACTGTGTCCTAGAGTTATTACCTGCGCCATCACCTGCATGACACTGTACCTCATCAAACCACCATTAGACTGCCCTGGAGCTAAGCTCTACCTTCTTGAAAAACTAGGTGGAAAGAACAGTGTGTACACTTTTTACTTTCTAAAATGTATCAAATTGTTGCACGTTTGATGAATTTGAAGAATTTCTATTCTTAACCCTTCTGTGTAGAACTGATTTTCACCTTTTTTACGCGACCCCCTCCTGAAGTTTTTTTAAAAAAAACATCTCACTACTAGTGTTGAGCGATACCTTCCGATATCGGGAAATATCGGATCGGATTGGATCGGACCGATACCGAAAAAGTATCGGATATCGCCGATTCCGATACCGGAAACCAATGCAAGTCAATGGGACATAAATATCGGAATTAAAATAAACCCTTTCTTTCCTTGTAGGTTATTTCTACATGAAGGAAAACAACTAAGAATAATGTAGAATGTATTGGGGGAGGTGGGGGAGACAATAAAGGCATAGAGGTTTAGCCCAGTCAAATGGAATAGCAGGAATTAATATTTTTTTATTATGTTCTGAGTTACGGAAATATTAACTATGTTAAGTATTTTTATATTTTGTCAGATATTTATGTTTCACTACTTCCATGCTCTTCACCTTCTTTTTTACTTCTCCCACACTTTCTCCTTCATCATCCTCAGCATCTTTTTCATCCACTTCTTCTTCACCTTCTTCTTCTTCACCTTCTTCGTATTATTCTTTTTTTTACATTCTTCATATTCTACTTCTTCATCTTCTTCATATTCTTCTTCTTCATCATATTCTTATTTGTGACAGGCATTCCTGTAGTTGTTATCTATAAAAGGTTGGACATTACACCTTTCGTTCTGCCCGTCACAAAAGATTTACAACAGGATTTGTCCGCGTTCAGTTTGGCCTGCAGCAGCAGGTCTTTTCCAGGGGCACCACGAGGAGGAACGGACTCACCCCCATACACTGCTTAGTCATCTTCTGCTTATAATTTAGATATTATCTTTTGCTCTGATTTTTAGTCTTATGCTTAATGTTCTTCCGCTTTTTGTTCTGCAGCTTCTTGTATTTCTGCTTCTTGGTTTTCTGTCTCTTGTTTTTCTGTATCTTGGTGCTTGTCTTCTCTTCTTTGTCTTCTTGGTCAACTTCTTCAGGGTCATCTTCTTGGTCTTCTTCGGGGTGGTCTTCAGGGTCGTCGTCTTCGGGGGTCCTCGTCTTCGGGGTCCTCGTCTTCTTCGGGTTGGTCTTCTGGGTCCTCGTCTTCGGGGTCCTCGTCTTCTTCGGGGTGGTCTTCAGGGTCCTCGTCTTCTTCGGGGTGGTCTTCAGGGTCCTCGTCTTCTTCGGGGTGGTCTTCAGGGTCCTCGTCTTCAGGGTCATTGTCTTCGGGGTCCTCGTCTTCTTAGGGTTGGTCTTCAGGGTCCTCGTCTTCAGGGTCCTCGTCAGGGAGATCCAGAGTGATTACCAAGAACCATTTCAAAAAGCTTGAACTTGGAAATGTAGCAGAAGGTACAAGAAAGCTGAGGAACTACCGAGGACCAGCTGACGGTACTGGAACCCGGATGGATAGCAGAAGGTACAAGAGCCAATGGAACTACCGAGGACCAGCTGATGTTACTGGAACTCGGTTACTAAGCAGGAGGTACCTGTGCCAGAAAGCACTACCAAGGACCAGCAGACGTTGGTGGAACTTGGATACCGAGAAGGAGGCACCTAATCCAAAGGCACTGCCGAGAACCAGCTGACGGTACTGGAACCCGGATGGGTAGCAGAAGGTACAAGAGCCAATGGAACTACCGAGGACCAGCTGATGTTACTGGAACCCGGATGGGTAGCAGAAGGTACAAGAGCCAATGGAACTACCGAGGACCAGCTGATGTTACTGGAACTCGGTTACTAAGCAGGAGGTACCTGTGCCAGAAAGCACTACCAAGGACCAGCAGACGTTGGTGGAACTTGGATACCGAGAAGGAGGCACCTAATCCAAAGGCACTGCCGAGAACCAGCTGACGGTACTGGAACCCGGATGGGTAGCAGAAGGTACCCATGTAAAAAAAAAGTTCAAGGCCGCGAGCCGGCCGCAGTTACCAAAACCCACAGTCCTACAGAGGGTGCTTGTCCTATTGGCACTATGGAACCAGCCTTCATTGCCAGATCCCGCAGCCCACATAGGAGTCACCTAAACTGCAGGCACCATAGAGTCGGCTAACCCGACCGCAACACGACAGGACAACGCATTGGAGGCAAAGTGACGTTGACACTACCCGGAAACAGCTGGCGTGCTGGAACCAGGCTGGGCAGGAGGGAGTACCCGTGCCAAAGACACTGCCGAGAACCAGCTGACGGTACTGGAACCCGGATGGGTAGCAGAAGATACAAGAGCAAATGGAACTACCGAGGACCAGCTGACGGTACTGGAACCCGGATGGGTAGCAGAAGGTACAAGAGCCAATGGAACTACCGAGGACCAGCTGATGTTACTGGAACTCGGTTACTAAGCAGGAGGTACCTGTGCCAGAAAGCACTACCAAGGACCAGCAGACGTTGGTGGAACTTGGATACCGAGAAGGAGGCACCTAATCCAAAGGCACTGCCGAGAACCAGCTGACGGTACTGGAACCCGGATGGGTAGCAGAAGGTACCCATGTAAAAAAAAAGTTCAAGGCCGCGAGCCGGCCGCAGTTACCAAAACCCACAGTCCTACAGAGGGTGCTTGTCCTATTGGCACTATGGAACCAGCCTTCATTGCCAGATCCCGCAGCCCACATAGGAGTCACCTAAACTGCAGGCACCATAGAGTCGGCTAACCCGACCGCAACACGACAGGACAACGCATTGGAGGCAAAGTGACGTTGACACTACCCGGAAACAGCTGGCGTGCTGGAACCAGGCTGGGCAGGAGGGAGTACCCGTGCCAAAGACACTGCCGAGAACCAGCTGACGGTACTGGAACCCGGATGGGTAGCAGAAGGTACAAGAGCCAATGGAACTACCGAGGACCAGCTGATGTTACTGGAACCCGGATGGGTAGCAGAAGGTACAAGAGCCAATGGAACTACCGAGGACCAGCTGATGTTACTGGAACTCGGTTACTAAGCAGGAGGTACCTGTGCCAGAAAGCACTACCAAGGACCAGCAGACGTTGGTGGAACTTGGATACCGAGAAGGAGGCACCTAATCCAAAGGCACTGCCGAGAACCAGCTGACGGTACTGGAACCCGGATGGGTAGCAGAAGGTACCCATGTAAAAAAAAAGTTCAAGGCCGCGAGCCGGCCACAGTTACCAAAACCCACAGTCCTACAGAGGGTGCTTGTCCTATTGGCACTATGGAACCAGCCTTCATTGCCAGATCCCGCAGCCCACATAGGAGTCACCTAAACTGCAGGCACCATAGAGTCGGCTAACCCGACCGCAACACGACAGGACAACGCATTGGAGGCAAAGTGACGTTGACACTACCCGGAAACAGCTGGCGTGCTGGAACCAGGCTGGGCAGGAGGGAGTACCCGTGCCAAAGACACTGCCGAGAACCAGCTGACGGTACTGGAACCCGGATGGGTAGCAGAAGATACAAGAGCAAATGGAACTACCGAGGACCAGCTGACGGTACTGGAACCCGGATGGGTAGCAGAAGGTACAAGAGCCAATGGAACTACCGAGGACCAGCTGATGTTACTGGAACTCGGTTACTAAGCAGGAGGTACCTGTGCCAGAAAGCACTACCAAGGACCAGCAGACGTTGGTGGAACTTGGATACCGAGAAGGAGGCACCTAATCCAAAGGCACTGCCGAGAACCAGCTGACGGTACTGGAACCCGGATGGGTAGCAGAAGGTACCCATGTAAAAAAAAAGTTCAAGGCCGCGAGCCGGCCGCAGTTACCAAAACCCACAGTCCTACAGAGGGTGCTTGTCCTATTGGCACTATGGAACCAGCCTTCATTGCCAGATCCTGCAGCCCACATAGGAGTCACCTAAACTGCAGGCACCATAGAGTCGGCTAACCCGACCGCAACACGACAGGACAACGCATTGGAGGCAAAGTGACGTTGACACTACCCGGAAACAGCTGGCGTGCTGGAACCAGGCTGGGCAGGAGGGAGTACCCGTGCCAAAGACACTGCCGAGAACCAGCTGACGGTACTGGAACCCGGATGGGTAGCAGAAGATACAAGAGCAAATGGAACTACCGAGGACCAGCTGACGGTACTGGAACCCGGATGGGTAGCAGAAGGTACAAGAGCCAATGGAACTACCGAGGACCAGCTGATGTTACTGGAACTCGGTTACTAAGCAGGAGGTACCTGTGCCAGAAAGCACTACCAAGGACCAGCAGACGTTGGTGGAACTTGGATACCGAGAAGGAGGCACCTAATCCAAAGGCACTGCCGAGAACCAGCTGACGGTACTGGAACCCGGATGGGTAGCAGAAGATACAAGAGCAAATGGAACTACCGAGGACCAGCTGACGGTACTGGAACCCGGATGGGTAGCAGAAGATACAAGAGCAAATGGAACTACCGAGGACCAGCTGACGGTACTGGAACCCGGATGGGTAGCAGAAGGTACAAGAGCCAATGGAACTACCGAGGACCAGCTGATGTTACTGGAACTCGGTTACTAAGCAGGAGGTACCTGTGCCAGAAAGCACTACCAAGGACCAGCAGACGTTGGTGGAACTTGGATACCGAGAAGGAGGCACCTAATCCAAAGGCACTGCCGAGAACCAGCTGACGGTACTGGAACCCGGATGGGTAGCAGAAGGTACCCATGTAAAAAAAAAGTTCAAGGCCGCGAGCCGGCCGCAGTTACCAAAACCCACAGTCCTACAGAGGGTGCTTGTCCTATTGGCACTATGGAACCAGCCTTCATTGCCAGATCCCGCAGCCCACATAGGAGTCACCTAAACTGCAGGCACCATAGAGTCGGCTAACCCGACCGCAACACGACAGGACAACGCATTGGAGGCAAAGTGACGTTGACAGTACCCGGAAACAGCTGGCGTGCTGGAACCAGGCTGGGCAGGAGGGAGTACCCGTGCCAAAGACACTGCCGAGAACCAGCTGACGGTACTGGAACCCGGATGGGTAGCAGAAGGTACAAGAGCCAATGGAACTGCCGAGAACCAGCTGGCGGTGCTGGAGCCCAGGGTAAATACTAAAAACAGAAGAGCCAGAGGTGTATTTGGAGGAGGTTTTAAATCCGTACTACAGTGGATGTGGACAAAGCAGGAGAATTTGCCGGACACACAGCTGGGGATCAGCTGACGTTACTGAATCCCAATAACACTGGAGCAAGCGTTGACTGTGCAGACGGCACTTCTGAGCAGCAACTAGCGGTATTGGAGCCCAGGGTAAATACTAAAAACGGAGGAGCCAGAGGTGTAATTGGAGCAAGTTTTAAATAAGTAGCACAGTGAATATGGACAGAGCAGGAGAAATTGCCGTGAACACAGCAGGGGAACAGCTGACGTTACCGAACCCCAATAACACCGCAGCAAGTGTTGACTGTGCAGACGGCACTTCCGAGCGCCAACTGGCGGTGCTGGAGCCCAGGGATAAGAATGAAAACAGAGGAGCCAGAGGTGTAATTGGAGCAACTTTAAAATCTGTAGTAGTGAGAATGTGGACAGAGCAGGAGAAATTGCCGTCCGCACAGCAGGGGAACAGCTGACGTTACTGAACCCCAATAACATGGTAGCAAGTGTTGACTGTGCAGACAGCACTTCCGAGCGCCAACTGGCGGTGCTGGAGCCCAGGGATAAGAATGAAAACAGAGGAGCCAGAGGTGTAATTCGAGCAACTTTAAAATCTGTAGTAGTGAGAATGTGGACAGAGCAGGAGAAATTGCCGTCCGCACAGCAGGGGAACAGCTGACGTTACTGAACCCCAATAACACGGCAGCAAGTGTTGACTGTGCAGACAGCACTTCCGAGCGCCAACTGGCGGTGTTGGAGCCCAGGGTAAATACTAAAAACGGAGGAGCCAGAGGTGTAATTGGAGCAAGTTTTAAATAAGTAGCACAGTGAATATGGACAGAGCAGGAGAAATTGCCGTGAACACAGCAGGGGAACAGCTGACGTTACTGAACCCCAATAACATGGTAGCAAGTGTTGACTGTGCAGACGGCACTTCCGAGCGCCAACTGGCGGTGCTGGAGCCCAGGGATAAGAATGAAAACAGAGGAGCCAGAGGTGTAATTCGAGCAACTTTAAAATGTGTAGTACAGTGGATTTGGACAAAGCAGGAGAAATTGCCGTCCGCACAGCAGGAGAACAGCTGACGTTACTGAACCCCAATAACACGGCAGCAAGTGTTGACTGTGCAGACGGCACTTCCGTGCGCCAACTGGCGGTGTTGGAGCTCAGGGATAATACTGAAAACAGAGGAGCCAGAGGTGTAATTGGAGCAACTTTAAAATCTGTAGTAGTGAGAATGTGGACAGAGCAGGAGAAATTGCCGTCCGCACAGCAGGGGAACAGCTGACGTTACTGAACCCCAATAACATGGTAGCAAGTGTTGACTGTGCAGACAGCACTTCCGAGCGCCAACTGGCGGTGCTGGAGCCCAGGGATAAGAATGAAAACAGAGGAGCCAGAGGAGTAATTGGAGCAACTTTAAAATGTGTAGTACAGTGGATGTGGACAAATCAGGAGAAATTGCCGTCCGCACAGCAGGAGAACAGCTGACGTTACTGAACCCCAATAACACGGCAGCAAGTGTTGACTGTGCAGACGGCACTTCCGAGCGCCAACTGGCGGTGCTGGAGCCCAGGGATAAGAATGAAAACAGAGGAGCCAGAGGTGTAATTGGAGCAACTTTAAAATCTGTAGTAGTGAGAATGTGGACAGAGCAGGAGAAATTGCCGTCCGCACAGCAGGGGAACAGCTGACGTTACTGAACCCCAATAACATGGTAGCAAGTGTTGACTGTGCAGACAGCACTTCCGAGCACCAACTGGCGGTGCTGGAGCCCAGGGATAAGAATGAAAACAGAGGAGCCAGAGGTGTAATTGGAGCAACTTTAAAATCTGTAGTAGTGAGAATGTGGACAGAGCAGGAGAAATTGCCGTCCGCACAGCAGGGGAACAGCTGACGTTACTGAACCCCAATAACACGGCAGCAAGTGTTGACTGTGCAGACGGCACTTCCGAGCGCCAACTGGCGGTGCTGGAGCCCAGGGATAAGAATGAAAACAGAGGAGCCAGAGGTGTAATTCGAGCAACTTTAAAATGTGTAGTACAGTGGATTTGGACAAAGCAGGAGAAATTGCCGTCCGCACAGCAGGAGAACAGCTGACGTTACTGAACCCCAATAACACGGCAGCAAGTGTTGACTGTGCAGACGGCACTTCCGTGCGCCAACTGGCGGTGTTGGAGCTCAGGGATAATACTGAAAACAGAGGAGCCAGAGGTGTAATTGGAGCAACTTTAAAATCTGTAGTAGTGAGAATGTGGACAGAGCAGGAGAAATTGCCGTCCGCACAGCAGGGGAACAGCTGACGTTACTGAACCCCAATAACATGGTAGCAAGTGTTGACTGTGCAGACAGCACTTCCGAGCGCCAACTGGCGGTGCTGGAGCCCAGGGATAAGAATGAAAACAGAGGAGCCAGAGGAGTAATTGGAGCAACTTTAAAATGTGTAGTACAGTGGATGTGGACAAATCAGGAGAAATTGCCGTCCGCACAGCAGGAGAACAGCTGACGTTACTGAACCCCAATAACACGGCAGCAAGTGTTGACTGTGCAGACGGCACTTCCGAGCGCCAACTGGCGGTGTTGGAGCTCAGGGATTACAGTTCAGGTGGTAGAAACATGAACAGAACAGGAGACCTGGATACTGTTGCCAACCAATTATTTATTCTGGAAGAGGACTGGCAAATTCATGAGAGATCCAGGCCTTGTTCATTTTGAGAAAAGTAAGCCGGTCAACGTTATCGGAGGATAGTCGCATGCGACGGTCTGTTAGTACACCACCTGCGGCACTAAAGACGCGTTCCGATAATACACTAGCAGCAGGGCAAGCTAGCACCTCCAGTGCATACTGACTAAGCTCTGGCCATGTATCCAGCTTACAGACCCAAAACTTGAAGGGAGAAGAGCCGTCTGGGAGTACACTAAGAGGGCAAGACATGTAGTCTGTCACCATCTGACGGAAACGTTGCCTCCTGCTGACTGGAGCTGTCTGTGATGGTGTAGACATTTGTGGCGGCGGGGACACAAAACTTTGCCACATTTCGGCCATACTGGTCTTGCCTTGTGCTGAGGCGCTGCTTCTGCTCCCTCTTTGTGCAGAGCTTCCTCCACTGCCTCGACGCACTGAGCTGCTTTGTAAAGCACTAGCAGCACTGCTCTCGGTTGGAATGGAGAACATGATGGAATGCACCAGTGCGTCTTGGTACTCCCGCATTTTACGCTCCCGGTTCAATGGTGTTATGAGGCTTTGTAAGTTGTCCCGGTAGCGAGGATCTAGGAGGGTGGACACCCAATAATCAGCCGTGTTGAGAATGTGGGCGATGCGGCGGTCGTTTCTGAGGCACTGCAGCATGAAATCAACCATGTGCTGCAGACTGCCAACTGGCCAAGAAACGCTGTCCCCTGCTTGAGGCGTGATCTCTGCCTGCTCTGCATCACCCCACCCTCGCTCTAGATACTGACTACTAGAGCATTGTGTACCTCCCTCCTCTGGACAGATGTCTTCCTCATCCATTGACTCCTCCTCATCCTCCTCACAAAGTGTCCCCTGCCTAGGCCTTTGTGAGGAACCACGTTGCGCAGACTGTAGAGAAGCAGATGGCATTTGTGACTCCTCATCCTCCACCTCTTCCAAAACCTCGTCCCTTAGTGCTTGCAGTGTTTTTTCAAGCAGGCAGATAAGGGGGATAGTCATGCTGACTAGTGCATCATCTGCACTCGCCATCCGCGTGGAATAATCGAAGGCACGCAAAACGTGGCAAATGTCCTTCATAGAGGCCCACTCAGTGGTGGTGAAGTGTGAACGGCGCGCACTGCGACTTGTTTGCGCCTGCTGCAGCTGGTACTCCATTACTGCTGCCTGCTGCTCACACAACCTCTCCAACATATGTAACGTTGAATTCCACCTGGTGGGTAGGTCACATATGATGCGATGTTCCGGAAGACATAATCGGCGCTGCAGAGCTGCAATGCGTGATCTTGCATTGCTGGAACGCCGCAAGTGAGCGCACTCTATGCGGACCTTGTGAAGCAGTGCATCAAGATCCGGATAGTCCCTCAAAAAACTCTGCACGACCAAGTTGAGCACATGTGCCAGACATGGGATGTGAGTGAGGTTGCCTAGGCCCAGAGCTGCCACCAGATTTCGGCCATTGTCACACACTACCATGCCTGGCTGGAGATTCGCTGGCACAAACCACACGTCACTCTGCTGCTTGATGGCATTCCAGAGCTCCTGCGCTGTGTGGCTTCGATTCCCCAAAGAAATTAATTTTAATACGGCCTGTTGACGTTTGGCCACGGCTGTGCTCATATCGGTCATCATAACAGGTAACCGTTCACGGGTCGATGTGGAGGTAGACCGTGACGGCTCCTGCAGCGCTGATTCAGAGGAACTGGAGTATGAGGAGGAGTCAATGTGTACAGACTGGATTCCTGCAATCCTTGGAGTTGGCAGAACACGTACAGCGCCACTCTCAAGATCTGTACCCGGCTCCACAACATTTACCCAATGGGCAGTGAGGGAAAGGTATCGTCCCTGTCCATGCTTACTGGTCCACGCATCAGTGGTCAGGTGGACCTTGCTACTGACGGCGTTTTGTAGCGCATGTTTAATTTTTCCCTCCACATTCTGTTGCAGGGCAGGGACGGCTTGCCTGCTGAAATAAAAGCGGCTGGGCACGTTGTATTGTGGGACTGCCAATGCCATAAAGTTACGGAATGTGTCAGTCTCCACCAGCCTGAATGATAGCATTTCAAGGGCCAGTAGTTTAGCAATGCCAGCATTCAGAGCCTGTGCTCGGGGGTGGTTTGCCGAGTATGGGCGCCTTTTCTCCCATGCCTGTGCTAACGATGGCTGTAGACTGGCCTGGGAGTGTGAGGATGACTGGGAAAGTGGTGCTGTGGGTGGAATTACACTGTGTCTCTGTACAACAGTGCCAGAGATTCTTCCATGGCGATCCTGTGAGGAAGCCGAACCAGCTGTGTGTGAGCTGGAGGAAGAGGCTACAACACGAGCTGAAGAGGTGGTAGGTGGCGCTGTAGGTTGGCCTAGGTCTTCAGTGTGTTTGTGTAACTCCACCACGTGCTTGGTCCGCACATGTTTCCACATATTTGTGGTATTGAGGTTGCTGACACTTTTCCCTCTTTTCACCTTCTGATTACACAGCTTGCATTTGACAAAGCAAATGTCATCTGCAACTGTGTCAAAAAAGGACCAGGCACTGCAAGTCTTGGGAGCGCCCGCTTTGGATTTTGGAAGAGCCATGCTCCTAATGGGTGCCGAAGTGGAGGCTACAGGCAACCAAGTCTGCCCCCTCCCTCTCCCTCCTTTTTGGGCCGTTCGGGGAATCTCTTCCTCAGAGCTGCTCCCACCACCTTCCTGTCCCTCACGCCATGATGGGTCAAGGACCTCATCATCTACACCACCCTCTTCAAACAACTGCTTCTCCTGGGTAGTCTCGACAGCACAGTACGCACCAGAAAGTGGCACCTGAGTCTCATCATCAGATGCGTACTGAGGTGTGCTGCTGACCATAGGCACTGGCCCACCCGCCTCTTCAGATTCAGAGAGACAAAACGGTTGCGCATCACTGCATACTACCTCTTCTTCAAATTCTCGAATTCTGCTTGGCTGGCCCCCTCTTTCCAAGCCAAGAGATTCAGAGAACAGAAGTAGAGATGGCTCCTGTCCAGGGCTCTCTGACTGCCTGGGCAATTTGGCAGGTGGTGAAGAGACAGATGGGTGCTCTTCAGTGCTCAGGACCTGAGAGGATCTGGAACTAATTGAAGTCGATGCGTTAGCTGCCATCCATCCGACAACGGCTTCAATTTGGTCCTCGCGCAGCAGTGGGGTACGGCTAGCTCCTACAAAGCTGCGCATAAAGGACTGTTCCCTGGTAAAACTGGGGGATGCTGAGTCACTGGTGCCCGCAGCAGGCACAGAATCCCCACGTCCTCTCCCTGCAGGCACAGAATCCTCACGTCCTCTCCCTGCAGAAACTCCACGCCCACGCCCACGACCACGACCACATGCCTTACTCCCTGCCTTCTTCATCTTGGTAGACTGATAAAGATAGGCAGAAAAGTACTAAGGGCTTAGTGTGCTTATTCCTGAACAGCTGCTAACAGGTATAAGAAACACTAATTTTATAAAGTGTGGACTAGACTTTAATATGAGCTAATGTGGCCTACACAACTGTAAAGTGGAGTGTTTGGTGAACTTTATTTAGGTTTTTTTTGTCACAAAAAGACACTGGATGTGCCTAAAGATGTAATAACGATAGTATCACAAACTTTTTGTAGCTATTACAATGTAGGAAGGTAACCTACAATGCAATAGATGAGGCTGCAAAAAATAGGCTAATACTAATCTGGCTGGGGCTGCAGGGCCCAATGCTGCAGAAAGGCTCCTCTATCTACTCCTATATAGTGTGTTTGGAATCAATTTAGCTGAATATGGATGGAACCACCACACTAATAGGAGATATCAGGAAAAATTATGAATTGGCAATAAAGGACAATGTATGAGGCAGTGACACACACTGAGTGCACTACAACCAGACGGGGTTGAAGCACACACTACAGGGTGAGCTGCACTCACACACCAGACCTTGCAGACAGCGGTGAACAGTACAGATGCAGAGCACTGTGCACTAGTGCTGCAAGACGGAAAAAAAATTCTCTATCTACTCCTATATAGTGTGTTTGGAACCAATTTAGCTGAATACAGATGGAACCACCACACTAATAGGAGATATCAGGAAAAATTATGAATTGGCAATAAAGGACAATGTATGAGGCAGTGACACACACTGAGTACACTACAACCAGACTTGGCTGAAGCACACACTACAGGGTGAGCTGCACTCACACACACAGACCTTGCAGATAGCGGTGAACAGCACAGGGAACTGTGCACTAGCACTGCAAGGCACAGTGATTTAGAAAGTAGCTTGGGTAAAGCAGTATAGAGCAAATAGGTAGCTAAAACTGTCCCTCAGAACAACAGCGTCCTATCCCTAACTGAATTCACAGCAGAGTGAGCTCAAAATGGCGGCGGTGGCTTTTATAGTGCATCATGACATCATTTCAGCAGCCAATCACAGCCATGCCATTAGTTAAGATGCCTACATGCCTAACAGGATGTGCCCACACTTCTTAGGATCCTCATTGGCTGAATAAAATGAAAATGTCTCATTGCATTATGGGAACTTCCGATTCCGGTATACGATATTGCAATAGTATCGGAATTAAGTATCGGAATTCCGATACCGCGAATATCGGCCGATACCCGATATTTCAGTATCGGAATGCTCAACACTACTCACTACATAAATCTGTCTTAGGCTAGACTCATCCGAGAGTATATTCTCTCATCCGAGAGAATTGGGTTGATTATGCAGATGCAAATTATTCTCTGATCAGAGTGTGATCATAGTGTCAACCAAATTTCTCAGATGAGGAGAAGATGGGGGGAAAAAAAGGTCTCCATCTTCTCCATTCTGTCAGTCCGTGGAAATCGGACTGCACTCAGATGTCATCCAAGTGCAGTCCTATATTTTCTATGGACTCACTGACTTGCATGGCTGAGTGCGATACGATAAACAGATAAAACTTGAGCATGTGGCGATTTTTTTCCTTGGACTGGGCTGGTTCTAGGAAAAAATCCCAAAAACGAACGTCTGAATGGCCCCATAGAATAACATTGATCCAAGAGTGATCCGATGTTTTGTCAGATCGCATTTGGACCAAAAATCCTAAATCCTTCACTGCGTAGCTTACTACACCTACATTCTAAACTTGTCAAGAACGGCATGAATAGTAAAAAGTTGCAACATTTTTGCACAAAAACTGTAATGTGTGCATTTATTAAAATTTGCACAATAATCAGACAGAACGGTGCCGAAAGCATAGTGCATGGGTTCCTCAGAAAGTGGTGGCCTTTTGGATGCAAAAAAAGTTGGCGGATTGTTGTCTAGAGGGTCCAGATGAGAGAAGAGACTGCGATGCTCCTTCACCTGAAGCCAAGGCCAGGGATCTTCTCAGATAACAGGGAAATAAAGTAAGATATTACTGTAAAAGTAGAACTTTGAGGCACAGAGTTCACAATTTATAGTATTCTGGTTCTAAAAGACTTGATAGGTTTTTGGATTTCCCATCATATTGCTAATGAGCAACAAGTTGTGGAATGGGTGCAATAATAGGAGCTAGGAAAAAGGTAGGAAAACATGATTGTACTGCTCATCTAGGACATGGTAATAGAAAAATTCAGGAAAGAGCAGGGTAAAAAGACAAGCGGCCAAAAGCATAAAGCAGCAACTGAATACTGTAAACTAGTATACAAAGATGGGCACAAATATTACACAAGAGTTTCCAGAACAAGTGCACTGCTGTCTGTGGAAATTGCAGATTCATGGAAACTCAATATAATGACTACGAGCAACTGCTGAAGTAAATCGGAAAAGGTTCACGGCCGCTCAGACGCAGAACATGAAGGTCAAAGTGCTAAGCAGCAAGAATGAAAGGAGATGAAAGTTGGGTCAACAATAATTCCCCCTAATACTTTTCCCTTCTAATCCCCCACAGCTTTGTACTGTGGATGGACAACGCCACACAAGGTGAAGGGGCTCTTTAATTAGCAGGATATATTAATCTGCTTCTAACAGGACATAAGCGAAGCCTTCCAGATGCTGCAAAAAAAAAGTATGTTTAAATGATCTCATGGGGCTGATGTAGCAAGTATAAATGTATGCACTTAGGTGAAACTGCTAAAATTCTGCCAGGAGGAAGTATTGTACAAGCTATATCCTTCTACAGTACATAGGGGGCAGTATTATAGTAGTTATATTCTTCTACAGTACATAGGGGGCAGTATTATAGTAGTTATATTCTTGTACATAGGGGGCAGTATTATAGTAGTTATATTCTTGTACATAGGGGGCAGTATTATAGTAGTTATATCCTTCTACAGTACATAGGGGGCAGTATTATAGTAGTTATATTCTTGTACATAGGGGGCAGTATTATAGTAGTTATATTCTTGTACATAGGAGGCAGTATTATAGTAGTTATATTCTTGCACATAGGGGGCAGTATTATAGTAGTTATATTCTTGTACATAGGGGACAGTATTATAGTAGTTATATTCTTGTACATAGGGAGAAGTATTATAGTAGTTATATTCTTGTACATAGGAGCAGTATTATAGTAGATATATTCTTGTACATAGGAGGCAGTATTATAGCAGTTATATTCTTGTACATAGGAACAGTATTATAGTAGATATATTCTTGTACATAGGGGCAGTATTATAGTAGTTATATTCTTGTACATAGGAGGCAGTATTATAGCAGTTATATTCTAGTACATAGGGGCAGTATTATAGTAGATATATTCTTGTACATAGGGGCAGTATTATAGTAGTTATATTCTTGTACATAGGGGCAGTATTATAGTAGTTATATTCTTGTACATAGAAGCAGTATTATAGTAGTTATATTTTTGTACATAGGGGGCAGTATTATAGTAGTTATATTCTTGTACATAGAGGCAGTATTATAGTAGTTATATTCCTGTACATAGGAGGCAGTATTATAGTAGTTATATTCTTGTACATAGGGGCAGTATTATAGTAGTTATATTCTTGTACATAGGAGCAGTATTATAGTAGTTATATTCTTGTACATAGGGGGCAGTATTATAGTAGTTATATTCTTGTACATAGGGGCAGTATTATAGAAGTCATATTTTTGTACATAGGAGCAGTATTCTAGTAGTTATATTCTTGTACATAGAGGCAGTATTATAGTAGTTATATTCTTGTACATAGGGGCAGTATTATAGTAGTTATATTCCTGTACATAGGAGAAGTATTATAGTAGTTATATTCTTGTACATAGGGGGCAGTATTATAGTAGTTATATTCTTGTACATAGGGGCAGTATTATAGTAGTTATATTCTTGTACATAGGGGGCAGTATTATAGTAGTTATATTCTTGTACATAGGAGCAGTATTATAGTAGTTATATTTTTGTACATAGGGGCAGTATTATAGTAGTTATATTCTTGTACATAGGGGCAGTATTATAGTAGTTATATTCTTGTACATAGGGGCAGTATTATAGTAGTTATATTCTTGTACATAGGGGCAGTATTATAGTAGTTATATTCTTGTACATAGGGGCAGTATTATAGTAGTTATATTCTTGTACATAGGGGCAGTATTATAGTAGTTATATTCTTGTACATAGGAGGCAGTATTATAGTAGTTATATTCTTGTACATAGGAGCAGTATTATAGCAGTTATATTCTTGTTCATAGGGGCAGTATTATAGTAGTTATATTCTTGTACATAGGAGCAGTATTATAGTAGTTATATTCTGGTACATAGGGGGCAGTATTATAGTAGTTATATTCTTGTACATAGGGGCAGTATTATAGAAGTCATATTCTTGTACATAGGAGCAGTATTCTAGTAGTTATATTCTTGTACATAGAGGCAGTATTATAGTAGTTATATTCTTGTACATAGGGGCAGTATTATAGTAGTTATATTCCTGTACATAGGAGAAGTATTATAGTAGTTATATTCTTGTACATAGGGGGCAGTATTATAGTAGTTATATTCTTGTACATAGGGGCAGTATTATAGTAGCTATATTCTTGTACATAGGGGGCAGTATTATAGTAGTTATATTCTTGTACATAGGAGCAGTAGTATAGTAGTTATATTTTTGTACATAGGGGCAGTATTATAGTAGTTATATTCTTGTACATAGGGGCAGTATTATAGTAGTTATATTCTTGTACATAGGGGCAGTATTATAGTAGTTGTATTCCTGTACATAGGAGAAGTATTATAGTAGTTATATTCTTGTACATAGGGGGCAGTATTATAGTAGTTATATTCTTGTACATAGGGACAGTATTATAGTAGTTATATTCTTGTACATAGGGGGCAGTATTATAGTAGTTATATTCTTGTACATAGGAGCAGTATTATAGTAGTTATATTCTTGTACATAGGGGCAGTATTATAATAGTTATATTCTTGTACATAGGGGCAGTATTATAATAGTTATATTCTTGTACATAGGGGCAGTATTATAGTAGTTATATTCCTGTACATAGAGGGCAGTATTATAGTAGTTAAATTCATGTACATAGGGCGCAGTATTATAGTAGCTATATTCTTGTACATAGGGGGCAGTATTATAGTAGATATATTCTTGTACATAGAGGGCAGTATTATAGTAGTTATATTCTTGTACATAGAGGGCAGTATTATAGTAGTTATATTCCTGCACATAGGGAGCAGTATTATAGTAGTTATATTCTTGTACATAGGGGGCAGTATTATAGTAGTTATATTCTTGTACATAGGGGGCAGTATTATAGTAGTTATATTCTTGTACATAGGGGCAGTATTATAGTAGTTACATTCTTGCACATAGGGGGCAATATTACAGTAGTTATATTCTTGTACATAGGGGCAGTATTATAGTAGTTATATTCTTGTACATAGGGGCAGTATTATAGTAGTTATATTCCTGTACATAGGAGAAGTATTATAGTAGTTATATTCTTGTACATAGGGGGCAGTATTATAGTAGTTATATTCTTGTACATAGGGGCAGTATTATAGTAGTTATATTCTTGTACATAGGAGCAGTATTATAGTAGTTATATTCTTGTACATAGGGGGCAGTATTATAGTAGTTATATTCTTGTACATAGGGGCAGTATTATAGAAGTCATATTCTTGTACATAGGAGCAGTATTATAGTAGTTATATTCTTGTACATAGAGGCAGTATTATAGTAGGTATATTCTTGTACATAGGGGCAGTATTATAGTAGTTATATTCCTGTACATAGGAGAAGTATTATAGTAGTTATATTCTTGTACATAGGGGGCAGTATTATAGTAGTTATATTCTTGTACATAGGGGCAGTATTATAGTAGTTATATTCTTGTACATAGGGGGCAGTATTATAGTAGGTATATTCTTGTACATAGGAGCAGTATTATAGTAGTTATATTTTTGTACATAGGGGCAGTATTATAGTAGTTATATTCTTGTACATAGGGGCAGTATTATAGTAGTTATATTCCTATACATAGGAGAATTATTATAGTAGTTATATTCTTGTACATAGGAGGCAGTATTATAGTAGTTATATTCTTGTACATAGGGGCAGTATTATAGTAGTTATATTCTTGTACATAGGGGGCAGTATTATAGTAGTTATATTCTTGTACATAGGAGCAGTATTATAGTAGTTATATTTTTGTACATAGGGGCAGTATTATAGTAGTTATATTCCTGTACATAGAGGGCAGTACTATAATAGTTATATTCCTGTACATAGGGCGCAGTAATATAGTAGCTATATTCTTGTACATAGGGGGCAGTATTATAGTAGATATATTCTTGTACATAGAGGGCAGTATTATAGTAGTTATATTCTTGTACATAGAGGGCAGTATTATAGTAGTTATATTCCTGCACATAGGGAGCAGTATTATAGTAGTTATATTCTTGTACATAGGGGGCAGTATTATAGTAGTTATATTCTTGTACATAGGGGGCAGTATTATAGTAGTTATATTCTTGTACATAGGCGCAGTATTATAGTAGTTATATTCTTGTACATAGGAGGCAGTATTATAGCAGTTATATTCTAGTACATAGGGGCAGTATTATAGTAGATATATTCTTGTACATAGGGGCAGTATTATAGTAGTTATATTCTTGTACATAGGAGGCAGTATTATAGTAGTTATATTCTTGTACATAGGAGCAGTATTATAGCAGTTATATTCTTGTTCATAGGGGCAGTATTATAGTAGTTATATTCTTGTACATAGGAGCAGTATTATAGTAGTTATATTCTGGTACATAGGGGGCAGTATTATAGTAGTTATATTCTTGTACATAGGGGCAGTATTATAGAAGTCATATTCTTGTACATAGGAGCAGTATTCTAGTAGTTATATTCTTGTACATAGAGGCAGTATTATAGTAGTTATATTCTTGTACATAGGGGCAGTATTATAGTAGTTATATTCCTGTACATAGGAGAAGTATTATAGTAGTTATATTCTTGTACATAGGGGGCAGTATTATAGTAGTTATATTCTTGTACATAGGGGGCAGTATTATAGTAGTTATATTCTTGTACATAGGCGCAGTATTATAGTAGTTATATTCTTGTACATAGGAGGCAGTATTATAGCAGTTATATTCTAGTACATAGGGGCAGTATTATAGTAGATATATTCTTGTACATAGGGGCAGTATTATAGTAGTTATATTCTTGTACATAGGAGGCAGTATTATAGTAGTTATATTCTTGTACATAGGAGCAGTATTATAGCAGTTATATTCTTGTTCATAGGGGCAGTATTATAGTAGTTATATTCTTGTACATAGGGGGCAGTATTATAGTAGTTATATTCTTGTACATAGAAGCAGTATTATAGTAGTTATATTCTTGTACATAGGGGGCAGTATTATAGTAGTTATATTCTTGTACATAGAGGCAGTATTATAGTAGTTATATTCCTGTACATAGGAGAAGTATTATAGTAGTTATATTCTTGTACATAGGGGGCGGTATTATAGTAGTTATATTCTTGTACGTAGGGGCAGTATTATAATAGCTATATTCTTGTACATAGGGGGCAGTATTATAGTAGTTATATTCTTGTACATAGGAGCAGTAGTATAGTAGTTATATTTTTGTACATAGGGGCAGTATTATAGTAGTTATATTCTTGTACATAGGGGCAGTATTATAGTAGTTATATTCTTGTACATAGGGGCAGTATTATAGTAGTTGTATTCCTGTACATAGGAGAAGTATTATAGTAGTTATATTCTTGTACATAGGGGGCAGTATTATAGTAGTTATATTCTTGTACATAGGGACAGTATTATAGTAGTTATATTCTTGTACATAGGGGGCAGTATTATAGTAGTTATATTCTTGTACATAGGAGCAGTATTATAGTAGTTATATTTTTGTACATAGGGGCAGTATTATAATAGTTATATTCTTGTACATAGGGGCAGTATTATAGTAGTTATATTCCTGTACATAGAGGGCAGTATTATAGTAGTTAAATTCCTGTACATAGGGCGCAGTATTATAGTAGCTATATTCTTGTACATAGGGGGCAGTATTATAGTAGATATATTCTTGTACATAGAGGGCAGTATTATAGTAGTTATATTCCTGCACATAGGGAGCAGTATTATAGTAGTTATATTCTTGTACATAGCGGCAGTATTATAGTAGTTATATTCTTGTACATAGGGGGCAGTATTATAGTAGTTATATTCTTGTACATAGGGGCAGTATTATAGTAGTTACATTCTTGCACATAGGGGGCAATATTATAGTAGTTATATTCTTGTACATAGGGGCAGTATTATAGTAGTTATATTCTTGTACATAGGGGCAGTATTATAGTAGTTATATTCCTGTACATAGGAGAAGTATTATAGTAGTTATATTCTTGTACATAGGGGGCAGTATTATAGTAGTTATATTCTTGTACATAGGGGCAGTATTATAGTAGTTATATTCTTGTACATAGGAGCAGTATTATAGTAGTTATATTCTTGTACATAGGGGGCAGTATTATAGTAGTTATATTCTTGTACATAGGGGCAGTATTATAGAAGTCATATTCTTGTACATAGGAGCAGTATTCTAGTAGTTATATTCTTGTACATAGAGGCAGTATTATAGTAGGTATATTCTTGTACATAGGGGCAGTATTATAGTAGTTATATTCCTGTACATAGGAGAAGTATTATAGTAGTTATATTCTTGTACATAGGGGGCAGTATTATAGTAGTTATATTCTTGTACATAGGGGCAGTATTATAGTAGTTATATTCTTGTACATAGGGGGCAGTATTATAGTAGGTATATTCTTGTACATAGGAGCAGTATTATAGTAGTTATATTTTTGTACATAGGGGCAGTATTATAGTAGTTATATTCTTGTACATAGGGGCAGTATTATAGTAGTTATATTCCTATACATAGGAGAAGTATTATAGTAGTTATATTCTTGTACATAGGGGGCAGTATTATAGTAGTTATATTCTTGTACATAGGGGCAGTATTATAGTAGTTATATTCTTGTACATAGGGGGCAGTATTATAGTAGTTATATTCTTGTACATAGGAGCAGTATTATAGTAGTTATATTTTTGTACATAGGGGCAGTATTATAGTAGTTATATTCCTGTACATAGAGGGCAGTATTATAATAGTTATATTCCTGTACATAGGGCGCAGTAATATAGTAGCTAAATTCTTGTACATAGGGGGCAGTATTATAGTAGATATATTCTTGTACATAGAGGGCAGTATTATAGTAGTTATATTCTTGTACATAGAGGGCAGTATTATAGTAGTTATATTCCTGCACATAGGGAGCAGTATTATAGTAGTTATATTCTTGTACATAGGGGGCAGTATTATAGTAGTTATATTCTTGTACATAGGGGGCAGTATTATTGTAGTTATATTCTTGTACATAGGAGGCAGTATTATAGTAGTTATATTCTTGCACATAGGGGGCAGTACTATAGTAGTTATATTCTTGTACATAGGGGACAGTATTATAGTAGTTATATTCTTGTACATAGGGAGCAGTATTATAGTAGTTATATTCTTGTACATAGGAGCAGTATTATAGTAGATATATTCTTGTACATAGGGGCAGTATTATAGTAGATATATTCTTGTACATAGGAGGCAGTATTATAGCAGTTATATTCTTGTACATAGGAACAGTATTATAGTAGATATATTCTTGTACATAGGGGCAGTATTATAGTAGTTATATTCTTGTACATAGGCGCAGTATTATAGTAGTTATATTCTTGTACATAGGAGGCAGTATTATAGCAGTTATATTCTAGTACATAGGGCCGGTATTATAGTAGATATATTCTTGTACATAGGGGCAGTATTATAGTAGTTATATTCTTGTACATAGGAGGCAGTATTATAGTAGTTATATTCTTGTACATAGGAGCAGTATTATAGCAGTTATATTCTTGCTCATAGGGGCAGTATTATAGTAGTTATATTCTTGTACATAGGGGGCAGTATTATAGTAGTTATATTCTTGTACATAGAAGCAGTATTATAGTAGTTATATTCTTGTACATAGGGGGCAGTATTATAGTAGTTATATTCTTGTACATAGAGGCAGTATTATAGTAGCTATATTCCTGTACATAGGAGGCAGTATTATAGTAGTTATATTCTTGTACATAGGGGCAGTATTATAGTAGTTATATTCTTGTACATAGGAGCAGTATTATAGTAGTTATATTCTTGTACATAGGGGGCAGTATTATAGTAGTTATATTCTTGTACATAGGGGCAGTATTATAGAAGTCATATTTTTGTACATAGGAGAAGTATTCTAGTAGTTATATTCTTGTACATAGAGGCAGTATTATAGTAGTTATATTCTTGTACATAGGGGCAGTATTATAGTAGTTATATTCCTGTACATAGGAGAAGTATTATAGTAGTTATATTCTTGTACATAGGGGCAGTATTATAGTAGTTATATTCTTGTACATAGGGGCAGTATTATAGTAGTTATATTCTTGTACATAGGGGCAGTATTATAGTAGTTATATTCTTGTACATAGGGGCAGTATTATAGTAGTTATATTCTTGTACATAGGGGCAGTATTATAGTAGTTATAATCTTGTACATAGGAGGCAGTATTATAGTAGTTATATTCTTGTACATAGGAGCAGTATTATAGCAGTTATATTCTTTTTCATAGGGGCAGTATTATAGTAGTTATATTCTTGTACATAGGAGCAGTATTATAGTAGTTATATTCTGGTACATAGGGGGCAGTATTATAGTAGTTATATTATTGTACATAGAGGCAGCATTATAGTAGTTATATTCTTGTACATAGGGGCAGTATTATAGTAGTTATATTCCTGTACATAGGGAGCAGTATTATAGTAGTTATATTCTTGTACATAGGGGCAGTATTATAGTAGTTATATTCTTGTACATAGGAGCAGTTTTATAGTAGTTATATTCTTGTACATAGGGGGCAGTATTATAGTAGTTATATTCTTGTACATAGGGGCAGTATTATAGAAGTCATATTCTTGTACATAGGAGCAGTATTCTAGTAGTTATATTCTTGTACATAGAGGCAGTATTATAGTAGTTATATTCTTGTACATAGGGGCAGTATTATAGTAGTTATATTCCTGTACATAGGAGAAGTATTATAGTAGTTATATTCTTGTACATAGGGGGCAGTATTATAGTAGTTATATTCTTGTACATAGGGGCAGTATTATAGTAGCTATATTCTTGTACATAGGGGGCAGTATTATAGTAGTTATATTCTTGTACATAGGAGCAGTAGTATAGTAGTTATATTTTTGTACATAGGGGCAGTATTATAGTAGTTATATTCTTGTACATAGGGGCAGTATTATAGTAGTTATATTCTTGTACATAGGGGCAGTATTATAGTAGTTGTATTCCTGTACATAGGAGAAGTATTATAGTAGTTATATTCTTGTACATAGGGGGCAGTATTATAGTAGTTATATTCTTGTACATAGGGACAGTATTATAGTAGTTATATTCTTGTACATAGGGGGCAGTATTATAGTAGTTATATTCTTGTACATAGGAGCAGTATTATAGTAGTTATATTTTTGTACATTGGGGCAGTATTATAGTAGTTATATTCTTGTACATAGGGGCAGTATTATAATAGTTATATTCTTGTACATAGGGGCAGTATTATAGTAGTTATATTCCTGTACATAGAGGGCAGTATTATAGTAGTTAAATTCCTGTACATAGGGCGCAGTATTATAGTAGCTATATTCTTGTACATAGGGGGCAGTATTATAGTAGATATATTCTTGTACATAGAGGGCAGTATTATAGTAGTTATATTCTTGTACATAGAGGGCAGTATTATAGTAGTTATATTCCTGCACATAGGGAGCAGTATTATAGTAGTTATATTCTTGTACATAGCGGCAGTATTATAGTAGTTATATTCTTGTACATAGGGGGCAGTATTATAGTAGTTATATTCTTGTACATAGGGGCAGTATTATAGTAGTTACATTCTTGCACATAGGGGGCAATATTATAGTAGTTATATTCTTGTACATAGGGGCAGTATTATAGTAGTTATATTCTTGTACATAGGGGCAGTATTATAGTAGTTATATTCCTGTACATAGGAGAAGTATTAAAGTAGTTATATTCTTGTACATAGGGGGCAGTATTATAGTAGTTATATTCTTGTACATAGGGGCAGTATTATAGTAGTTATATTCTTGTACATAGGAGCAGTATTATAGTAGTTATATTCTTGTACATAGGGGGCAGTATTATAGTAGTTATATTCTTGTACATAGGGGCAGTATTATAGAAGTCATATTCTTGTACATAGGAGCAGTATTCTAGTAGTTATATTCTTGTACATAGAGGCAGTATTATAGTAGGTATATTCTTGTACATAGGGGCAGTATTATAGTAGTTATATTCCTGTACATAGGAGAAGTATTATAGTAGTTATATTCTTGTACATAGGGGGCAGTATTATAGTAGTTATATTCTTGTACATAGGGGCAGTATTATAGTAGTTATATTCTTGTACATAGGGGGCAGTATTATAATAGGTATATTCTTGTACATAGGAGCAGTATTATAGTAGTTATATTTTTGTACATAGGGGCAGTATTATAGTAGTTATATTCTTGTACATAGGGGCAGTATTATAGTAGTTATATTCCTATACATAGGAGAAGTATTATAGTAGTTATATTCTTGTACATAGGGGGCAGTATTATAGTAGTTATATTCTTGTACATAGGGGCAGTATTATAGTAGTTATATTCTTGTACATAGGGGGCAGTATTATAATAGTTATATTCTTGTACATAGGAGCAGTATTATAGTAGTTATATTTTTGTACATAGGGGCAGTATTATAGTAGTTATATTCCTGTACATAGAGGGCAGTATTATAATAGTTATATTCCTGTACATAGGGCGCAGTAATATAGTAGCTATATTCTTGTACATAGGGGGCAGTATTATAGTAGATATATTCTTGTACATAGAGGGCAGTATTATAGTAGTTATATTCTTGTACATAGAGGGCAGTATTATAGTAGTTATATTCCTGCACATAGGGAGCAGTATTATAGTAGTTATATTCTTTTACATAGGGGGCAGTATTATAGTAGTTATATTCTTGTACATAGGGGGCAGTATTATAGTAGTTATATTCTTGTACATAGGCGCAGTATTATAGTAGTTATATTCTTGTACATAGGAGGCAGTATTATAGCAGTTATATTCTAGTACATAGGGGCAGTATTATAGTAGATATATTCTTGTACATAGGGGCAGTATTATAGTAGTTATATTCTTGTACATAGGAGGCAGTATTATAGTAGTTATATTCTTGTACATAGGAGCAGTATTATAGCAGTTATATTCTTGTTCATAGGGGCAGTATTATAGTAGTTATATTCTTGTACATAGGGGGCAGTATTATAGTAGTTATATTCTTGTACATAGAAGCAGTATTATAGTAGTTATACTCTTGTACATAGGGGGCAGTATTATAGTAGTTATATTCTTGTACATAGAGGCAGTATTATAGTAGTTATATTCCTGTACATAGGAGAAGTATTATAGTAGTTATATTCTTGTACATAGGGGGCAGTATTATAGTAGTTATATTCTTGTACATAGGGGCAGTATTATAGTAGCTATATTCTTGTACATAGGGGGCAGTATTATAGTAGTTATATTCTTGTACATAGGAGCAGTAGTATAGTAGTTATATTTTTGTACATAGGGGCAGTATTATAGTAGTTATATTCTTGTACATAGGGGCAGTATTATAGTAGTTATATTCTTGTACATAGGGGCAGTATTATAGTAGTTGTATTCCTGTACATAGGAGAAGTATTATAGTAGTTATATTCTTGTACATAGGGGGCAGTATTATAGTAGTTATATTCTTGTACATAGGGACAGTATTATAGTAGTTATATTCTTGTACATAGGGGGCAGTATTATAGTAGTTATATTCTTGTACATAGGAGCAGTATTATAGTAGTTATATTTTTGTACATAGGGGCAGTATTATAGTAGTTATATTCTTGTACATAGGGGCAGTATTATAATAGTTATATTCTTGTACATAGGGGCAGTATTATAGTAGTTATATTCCTGTACATAGAGGGCAGTATTATAGTAGTTAAATTCCTGTACATAGGGCGCAGTATTATAGTAGCTATATTCTTGTACATAGGGGGCAGTATTATAGTAGATATATTCTTGTACATAGTGGGCAGTATTATAGTAGTTATATTCTTGTACATAGAGGGCAGTATTATAGTAGTTATATTCCTGCACATAGGGAGCAGTATTATAGTAGTTATATTCTTGTACATAGCGGCAGTATTATAGTAGTTATATCCTTGTACATAGGGGGCAGTATTATAGTAGTTATATTCTTGTACATAGGGGCAGTATTATAGTAGTTACATTCTTGCACATAGGGGGCAATATTATAGTAGTTATATTCTTGTACATAGGGGCAGTATTATAGTAGTTATATTCTTGTACATAGGGGCAGTATTATAGTAGTTATATTCCTGTACATAGGAGAAGTATTATGGTAGTTATATTCTTGTACATAGGGGGCAGTATTATAGTTGTTATATTCTTGTACATAGGGGCAGTATTATAGTAGTTATATTCTTGTACATAGGAGCAGTATTATAGTAGTTATATTCTTGTACATAGGGGGCAATATTATAGTAGTTATATTCTTGTACATAGGGGCAGTATTATAGAAGTCATATTCTTGTACATAGGAGCAGTATTCTAGTAGTTATATTCTTGTACATAGAGGCAGTATTATAGTAGGTATATTCTTGTACATAGGGGCAGTATTATAGTAGTTATATTCCTGTACATAGGAGAAGTATTATAGTAGTTATATTCTTGTACATAGGGGGCAGTATTATAGTAGTTATATTCTTGTACATAGGGGCAGTATTATAGTAGTTATATTCTTGTACATAGGGGGCAGTATTATAGTAGGTATATTCTTGTACATAGGAGCAGTATTTTAGTAGTTATATTTTTGTACATAGGGGCAGTATTATAGTAGTTATATTCTTGTACATAGGGGCAGTATTATATTAGTTATATTCCTATACATAGGAGAAGTATTATAGTAGTTATATTCTTGTACATAGGGGGCAGTATTATAGTAGTTATATTCTTGTACATAGGGGCAGTATTATAGTAGTTATATTCTTGTACATAGGGGGCAGTATTATAGTAGTTATATTCTTGTACATAGGAGCAGTATTATAGTAGTTATATTTTTGTACATAGGGGCAGTATTATAGTAGTTATATTCCTGTACATAGAGGGCAGTATTATAACAGTTATATTCCTGTACATAGGGCGCAGTAATATAGTAGCTATATTCTTGTACATAGGGGGCAGTATTATAGTAGATATATTCTTGTACATAGAGGGCAGTATTATAGTAGTTATATTCTTGTACATAGAGGGCAGTATTATAGTAGTTATATTCCTGCACATAGGGAGCAGTATTATAGTAGTTATATTCTTGTACATAGGGGGCAGTATTATAGTAGTTATATTCTTGTACATAGGGGGCAGTATTATAGTAGTTATATTCTTGTACATAGGAGGCAGTATTATAGTAGTTATATTCTTGCACATAGGGGGCAGTACTATAGTAGTTATATTCTTGTACATAGGGGACAGTATTATAGTAGTTATATTCTTGTACATAGGGAGCAGTATTATAGTAGTTATATTCTTGTACATAGGAGCAGTATTATAGTAGATATATTCTTGTACATAGGGGCAGTATTATAGTAGATATATTCTTGTACATAGGAGGCAGTATTATAGCAGTTATATTCTTGTACATAGGAACAGTATTATAGTAGATATATTCTTGTACATAGGGGCAGTATTATAGTAGTTATATTCTTGTACATAGGCGCAGTATTATAGTAGTTATATTCTTGTACATAGGAGGCAGTATTATAGCAGTTATATTCTAGTACATAGGGGCAGTATTATAGTAGATATATTCTTGTACATAGGGGCAGTATTATAGTAGTTATATTCTTGTACATAGGAGGCAGTATTATAGTAGTTATATTCTTGTACATAGGAGCAGTATTATAGCAGTTATATTCTTGTTCATAGGGGCAGTATTATAGTAGTTATATTCTTGTACATAGGGGGCAGTATTATAGTAGTTATATTCTTGTACATAGAAGCAGTATTATAGTAGTTATATTCTTGTACATAGGGGGCAGTATTATAGTAGTTATATTCTTGTACATAGAGGCAGTATTATAGTAGTTATATTCCTGTACATAGGAGGCAGTATTATAGTAGTTATATTCTTGTACATAGGGGCAGTATTATAGTAGTTATATTCTTGTACATAGGATCAGTATTATAGTAGTTATATTCTTGTACATAGGGGGCAGTATTATAGTAGTTATATTCTTGTACATAGGGGCAGTATTATAGAAGTCATATTTTTGTACATAGGAGCAGTATTCTAGTAGTTATATTCTTGTACATAGAGGCAGTATTATAGTAGTTATATTCTTGTACATAGGGGCAGTATTATAGTAGTTATATTCCTGTACATAGGAGAAGTATTATAGTAGTTATATTCTTGTACATAGGGGGCAGTATTATAGTAGTTATATTCTTGTACATAGGGGCAGTATTATAGTAGTTATATTCTTGTACATAGGGGGCAGTATTATAGTAGTTATATTCTTGTACATAGGAGCAGTATTATAGTAGTTATATTTTTGTACATAGGGGCAGTATTATAGTAGTTATATTCTTGTACATAGGGGCAGTATTATAGTAGTTATATTCTTGTACATAGGGGCAGTATTATAGTAGTTATATTCTTGTACATAGGGGCAGTATTATAGTAGTTATATTCTTGTACATAGGGGCAGTATTATAGTAGTTATATTCTTGTACATAGGGGCAGTATTATAGTAGTTATATTCTTGTACGTAGGAGGCAGTATTATAGTAGTTATATTCTTGTACATAGGAGCAGTATTATAGCAGTTATATTCTTTTTCATAGGGGCAGTATTATAGTAGTTATATTCTTGTACATAGGAGCAGTATTATAGTAGTTATATTCTGGTACATAGGGGGCAGTATTATAGTAGTTATATTATTGTACATAGAGGCAGTATTATAGTAGTTATATTCTTGTAAATAGGGGCAGTATTATAGTAGTTATATTCCTGTACATAGGGAGCAGTATTATAGTAGTTATATTCTTGTACATAGGGGCAGTATTATAGTAGTTATATTCTTGTACATAGGAGCAGTTTTATAGTAGTTATATTCTTGTACATAGGGGGCAGTATTATAGTAGTTATATTCTTGTACATAGGGGCAGTATTATAGAAGTCATATTCTTGTACATAGGAGCAGTATTCTAGTAGTTATTTTCTTGTACATAGAGGCAGTATTATAGTAGTTATATTCTTGTACATAGGGGCAGTATTATAGTAGTTATATTCCTGTACATAGGAGAAGTATTATAGTAGTTATATTCTTGTACATAGGGGGCAGTATTATAGTAGTTATATTCTTGTACATAGGGGCAGTATTATAGTAGCTATATTCTTGTACATAGGGGGCAGTATTATAGTAGTTATATTCTTGTACATAGGAGCAGTAGTATAGTAGTTATATTTTTGTACATAGGGGCAGTATTATAGTAGTTATATTCTTGTACATAGGGGCAGTATTATAGTAGTTATATTCTTGTACATAGGGGCAGTATTATAGTAGTTGTATTCCTGTACATAGGAGAAGTATTATAGTAGTTATATTCTTGTACATAGGGGGCAGTATTATAGTAGTTATATTCTTGTACATAGGGACAGTATTATAGTAGTTATATTCTTGTACATAGGGGGCAGTATTATAGTAGTTATATTCTTGTACATAGGAGCAGTATTATAGTAGTTATATTTTTGTACATAGGGGCAGTATTATAGTAGTTATATTCTTGTACATAGGGGCAGTATTATAGTAGTTATATTCTTGTACATAGGGGCAGTATTATAGTAGTTATATTCCTGTACATAGAGGGCAGTATTATAGTAGTTAAATTCCTGTACATAGGGCGCAGTATTATAGTAGCTATATTCTTGTACATAGGGGGCAGTATTATAGTAGATATATTCTTGTACATAGAGGGCAGTATTATAGTAGTTATATTCTTGTACATAGAGGGCAGTATTATAGTAGTTATATTCCTGCACATAGGGAGCAGTATTATAGTAGTTATATTCTTGTACATAGCGGCAGTATTATAGTAGTTATATTCTTGTACATAGGGGGCAGTATTATAGTAGTTATATTCTTGTACATAGGGGCAGTATTATAGTAGTTACATTCTTGCACATAGGGGGCAGTATTATAGTAGTTATATTCTTGTACATAGGGGCAGTATTATAGTAGTTATATTCTTGTACATAGGGGCAGTATTATAGTTGTTATATTCCTGTACATAGGAGAAGTATTATAGTAGTTATATTCTTGTACATAGGGGGCAGTATTATAGTAGTTATATTCTTGTACATAGGGGCAGTATTATAGTAGTTATATTCTTGTACATAGGAGCAGTATTATAGTAGTTATATTCTTGTACATAGGGGGCAGTATTATAGTAGTTATATTCTTGTACATAGGGGCAGTATTATAGAAGTCATATTCTTGTACATAGGAGCAGTATTCTAGTAGTTATATTCTTGTACATAGAGGCAGTATTATAGTAGGTATATTCTTGTACATAGGGGCAGTATTATAGTAGTTATATTCCTGTACATAGGAGAAGTATTATAGTAGTTATATTCTTGTACATAGGGGGCAGTATTATAGTAGTTATATTCTTGTACATAGGGGCAGTATTATAGTAGTTATATTCTTGTACATAGGGGGCAGTATTATAGTAGGTATATTCTTGTACATAGGAGCAGTATTATAGTAGTTATATTTTTGTACATAGGGGCAGTATTATAGTAGTTATATTCTTGTACATAGGGGCAGTATTATAGTAGTTATATTCCTATACATAGGAGAAGTATTATAGTAGTTATATTCTTGTACATAGGGGGCAGTATTATAGTAGTTATATTCTTGTACATAGGGGCAGTATTATAGTAGTTATATTCTTGTACATAGGGGGCAGTATTATAGTAGTTATATTCTTGTACATAGGAGCAGTATTATAGTAGTTATATTTTTGTACATAGGGGCAGTATTATAGTAGTTATATTCTTGTACATAGGGGCAGTATTATAGTATTTATATTCTTGTACATAGGGGCAGTATTATAGTAGTTATATTCCTGTACATAGAGGGCAGTATTATAATAGTTATATTCCTGTACATAGGGCGCAGTAATATAGTAGCTATATTCTTGTACATAGGGGGCAGTATTATAGTAGATATATTCTTGTACATAGAGAGCAGTATTATAGTAGTTATATTCTTGTACATAGAGGGCAGTATTATAGTAGTTATATTCCTGCACATAGGGAGCAGTATTATAGTAGTTATATTCTTGTATATAGCGGCAGTATTATAGTAGTTATATTCTTGTACATAGGGGCAGTATTATAGTAGTTATATTCTTGTACATAGGGGCAGTATTATAGTAGTTACATTCTTGCACATAGGGGGCAGTATTATAGTAGTTATATTCTTGAACATAGGGGCAGTATTATAGTAGTTATATTCTTGTACATAGGAGCAGTATTATAGTAGTTATATTCTTGTACATAGGGGGCAGTATTATAGTAGTTATATTCTTGTACATAGGGGCAGTATTATAGAAGTCATATTCTTGTACATAGGAGCAGTATTCTAGTAGTTATATTCTTGTACATAGAGGCAGTATTATAGTAGTTATATTCTTATACATAGGGGCACTATTATAGTAGTTATATTCCTGTACATAGGAGTATTATAGTAGTTATATTCTTGTACATAGGGGGCAGTATTATAGTAGTTATATTCTTGTACATAGGGGCAGTATTATAGTAGTTATATTCTTGTACATAGGGGGCAGTATTATAGTGGTTATATTCTTGTACATAGGAGCAGTATTATAGTAGTTATATTTTTGTACATAGGGGCAGAATTACAGTAGTTATATTCTTGTACATAGGAGCAGTATTATAGTAGTTATATTCTTGTACATAGGGGGCAGTATTATAGTAGTTATATTCTTGTACATAGGGGCAGTATTATAGTAGTTATATTCTTGTACATAGGGGCAGTATTATAGTAGTTATATTCTTGTATATAGGAGGCAGTATTATAGCAGTTATATTCTTGTACATAGGGGCAGTATTATA